>NW_026000019.1:23364527-23370138 GCF_001458135.2 Marmota marmota marmota
CCCCGCCGAGCGCGCTCCTTCGCGTCCCCTGGGACGTGCACTTTCTGGGCGACCGCTCGCGCGGAGCCCCCGCAGTGCGCTGCGGAGGCCGGAGCTGCGCGGAGGCCCGGGCCCTTGGGCCACCGGGGAGCGTCCCTGTCCCCGCAGGCTTGTTCCCGCCTCGCTTCTCGGAACGCGCGCCTCTGGTTGCCTTGTCCCCTGCCAGATCCCAAGCCTAGAACCCCGTGGACGAAGTCCTTGTGCGTGGACGCCCTTGCCTCTGAGTGCTCGGAGGAGTCCTTGCTGGCGACTCCGTGGCCCACATAACCAGCGACCCAGAAAGCGCGCACTCCTCAAAAAGACTCTGGGTTTGGATTTTCGTTGGCAACTTAAGAAATAATGACTTTGGCATTTATTAAAACAGTAAGAAGGACTTCATTCAGAGAGAAATGGTATTCAACACGGAATACAGCACCGGAGGCTGGAGCTTTATAGTCAATGAGTAGAACAAGGGAGTGTGTGGGGTCAGTAGATGGGAATCACCAGGTCGTCCAAGGGGGATTTTTTGCTAAACCGATTGAACAGGATTGTTGCTGAAGGCAGGCCAGTGTGGCGGGAGGTGAGGTATTTGGTCAGAGATGACGGGGTGATCGACCCCAAGGTGGGGATGCTTTCCGAATCAGCTTTGCAGGATTCTTCCTAAAACTAGGCTGGTCAGTGAGAAGGTTGGGACGGGGGTCAAGGAGTGAAGCCAGAATTTGACAGCTGTCGGTATAGACAGATAAAAGACTGCTCCCTGAGGGAGTGAAATCCCTTGGGAGCCCTTCCTCCTCTCTTCCTCCTCCTCCATCCCCTGCTCCAACCTGTTGCTAAGGTAACCTGTGGGGGGGGGATGTCCCTCCCTACCTTGAGTTGTAAAAGTCCTTAATTAATATGTCCTGGGCCTGCCCTTCCCCCCTTCCCCCTTCAGCCCACCTGTTTCCCACGTTTTGGCCACCCCACGGAGGTCACCTATGTAGGAAGGAGAAAGAGAAAGGGAAGAGAGCTGGAGAACAAAGGAAGCCTAAGACATCAAAAAGGCGGAACACCTTCCGGGTACCAGGACACCAGCTATGGCCCTTCTCCCTCCTGGGAGAGGTCTGTTGCCCTTATTAAATAAACCTGCTTCTCTAATGCTAGACTTCAACATGTGGGGAAGCAGGAGTACATCTTTGTCACTTTTAGGAATGTTCTGAGACCTGCCTACCTTCTGGAAATGTTACAAAATTGGGACCTTCTGGGAAACTGGGGGAGCATGAAGATCGCCCCCCCATTCCAACCCAGTTCTTAAGTCAGAAGGATTTCAAAATGTCACTCAGAGTAACAGGCATGAGTTTATTGAAGGGACAGGAAAAGGGAGTGGGGACACACTCAAGGGGGAGAGTGGGTCCTTCCTCTCAGAAAAGAAGGAACAAGGAGCTTCTTCACTCCATTTTTATTGGGGATCCCAGAGAAATATCCAGAGATTACTGCCCAGGTCCACCTCTTGACTTTTTAAAAAATTTTATTTTAATTTTTTAGTTGTAGATGGACATAATACCTTTATTTTATGTACTTATTTTTATGTGGTGCTGAGGATCAAACCCAGTGCCTTACATTTGCTAGGCAACAAATGAGCCACAACCCCAGCCCCTCCTCTTGACTTTTGACTGACAGTAGAATGGCATCACACTTTCAAGTCCCCACTGCCATGACTAACTCTGGGTCACCTTGGCCTATGCTGACCATGGTCAGCATGGTTTATGATTCTTAACCATAAATTTTTACAGATTTTATGATTAAGAGGAATTATCTTTATCTCCCTAAGTTTTGGGATCTGGTCCATAAAAAGGGTCACTGAAGTGTCCACCTTCAGGCTAACTTGTATTCCTCTTATGGACATTATCTTCATTTCTCCTGCAGATAACGGGTAGTTTGCTGAGGAATGTGACATCTGTCCACTTAGCCTAGGCAGGGGTGCAGGTAAATTGCTTCTTGGAAAAGAAAGCATGTGGGGGTTACACAGTGGGCCCATTTTACAGAATTGCTCCCTTAATCTCATGTCTATCTCAAGTCTATGCGCTATCAGGAAGATCTTTTAAATCTTCACATTTTTGTTTATATGTGGATTTAGGAGAGGCTCCTGCGGAGGCTTGCTCTCAATCCATAAACTATAGAATAAACTGCATCAGACACATCTTCCAAGTGGTGTAACTGCTGCCGCCCAGGCCAGAGAAGGCCTAATGGTTGGCTGGAGACTTCAGGTATTGGGAGAAGAGGTTAGGATTTGTATAGGTTTAAATGAATATTTCCTTTTTTTGTGTGTAGTTTTAGTATTTTTTGAGCAGGTGCAACAGCGTAACTCAATGTTCCCGTCTTTTCTGAGGAAACAGAAATGTTTCAAACGGAAAAGCGGGAAGGGCATCAGGAAGGGGAACTGTTGGGGATGAGGTCCGCGCCTCAACTTCCTTAAAAGCTCAACTTCTGAGAAAGGTTCTGATGTAATCAGAGGACAACATGGTGTTAGGATTTCAGTCCCTGAGAGCCTGCATGTCCTTTGACCAGGTGCCCCTGGGAAGACCTGTGGCCCACAGCCCCCTGGTCTCAGCACCTGTCTCAGGACCCTTCTTCCACAGGTGTATACTTTGCTAAGCAGACTTACTCTGGCAGCAAAGTGCTGGTGTAGGCCCAGCACACTGCAGACCTCATCAAGCGGTTTTGTGAATCTCGTCACTTCTCTGCTTGGATTCCTCCATCTGCTGAAAGAGTTGAGCTGCCTACCCTCCAAGGTCCCCCCACTCTTACTCAGCAGTGCATCTTCTTAGGCTTCATCTCTGATCTGGAATGACAGAAACAAGGCTTTGAGACAGTGCACGGCTTTATGAGTCAACAGGATGGGTTTCTGGTGGCAGGTGGTTGACAACGTCAGCAGAACACCTGCATAATCAACATGACAGTCCTTCAGTGACCTACTGTCTGACCTCATCCTTTCTCCTAGTGAATTACTGCAGGACACCAGGGGTTCCAAAGAGCTCCAGGTCCCACACAATACTCCTTTTGAACTCCTGTGTCCTCTGGCAAACACACATTCCGACTTCCAGGGCAGAGCTCTGGGGCTTCGGTGCACGTTCCTCCATGTTCGAGGCCGGTGGTAGATTCTGCAGCCTCCACAGGCTCTGTCCCTGCAGCAGTGTTATCCACCACGTCCTTGCCGAGGCAGCCTGTGCAGAAAGTACTTGGCTGGCCACGTGAGGTCCTTTGGCCAGTGGAGTGTGGGTGGAAGTAGCTGTGTGGTCCAGGACGTCCTGAGAGTTTCATGTGTCCACCTGCACCTCTCGAGCTTTGGACCTTGGCCATGGCAAAAAGCTTGGAGGGTAGTCATGGCCTTTGTCCTTGGGGCCAGAATGAGACACCTGTGATGAGCTGCCTTGGTCAATGTGAAGGCAGTGACCATGAGGAGGGGTCATTGCTGTTTTAAGCCACTGCAGGATGGCATAGCATTTTTGTGGCCTTAGCTAATTGAGACAGGGACAAAGGGCTTAGACTAAAGTGTTTCAGTGTTGACCCTTATGAGGATGCTCATTTCATGGCAGGTATCCTTAGGTGTGTGGACAGGAGGTGCTGGATGGGGAGGGAAGGAGGGGAGGAACAGATGGGGAAAGAGTCATTGCTGACCGTGTCCTCATCCCTGGAATTCTGGCACTTCAGAGGGGAGGAAAATGTGAATTTAATAAAACTGCAAGATATTTTGGGAGATCTTATGGTGGCAGGATGGAAAGGGAAGCCCTGCTCTGGTATTTCTTAGGGCTTAGCAGTTCCGGGGGAGGAGGCTTGTGGTTAGAGCACACCAGAAGGTTCAGGAGCTCCAACTGTTTTAAGTCTCCACCTCAACCCAGGGCCTTGTAGTTTTTTCATCTACCAAGGTCAAAGGGAAAAGAGAAACAGGTAGCCTTGTTCTTGGCTCTGCAGGGACACATATCTCTTCTGCTCATGTTTTGATGGTTAGGATCAGTTACATCCACACTATAAGGACACTGCCTGTCGGACAGTTGTTTTCTAGTGACGGTTCCATACATGGAAAGGGGGGACAGGCTGAATTTTTCCTGCCACAAGGGTGCTCTTCTCAACGATTTAAACATCTCCACTCTTCTGTCACTCTGCTTGCAAGGTTTTTGAAGAGATGTGCTGCCCCCATCACTCGTGTGAATTTCCAGGGACACCAAATAAAACACAGACACCACTTTACCTTTAAACAATCTTCAGGGCGACTTCTCTGCTCTGGGCCTCAGGCTCCCCATGGGAGAGCAAGAGAAAGTCACGAGAGGCTGGCGAGAGAGCGAGCGCCTTCGGAAGTGGGCTTTCATTGGGGGGGACCCTTATCTTAGAAAGTTCCATCTAAAAAAGGCCAGAAGGAGCAGGCTTACAAGGTCGGTGAGTGTAATTCAGCCCGAGGGGCGTCGCCGACACCTGAAGACACTTCTGTGATGTACAATTTCCTCACTGTTTTGCTTTTCCATTTGGAAGTTTCTGTTGACATACTTCAGCTACGGAGGTGCAGTCAGTCGATGGTGTGGAAAGTTCTCCACTGCTGTGACAGTGTTCGAGACTGTCCCTGAGACCCCCTCTCGGGACATCACCACCTCTTCTTGCGAGGGGCTCCCTCTTGCCGCAGGAGCCCTGAGCGCACCACTCATGGCTACTTCAACTCTCAGACTTGATGACCCCAGATCCTGCCAGGTCTGAGTCTTAGTTCTGATACTTGTCTTTTCTCTCCAGCTGCGTTTCTTGCCTTTGATTTTTTGCCATTTCTCAGGTGAGGTGCCCAGGTCGCCTGTTGGGCAGGAGCTGGCTGCTGGCTGTAGCTCTGGGGCCAGGGCTAGAGCTCCCTCTGTTGCCTCCCTCTGCTCTGGCCCCTCTCCCGCCATTGTCTTCGATGTCTAGAGACTCTCTTTTTTTAAGTGTGTTTTTTCCTCCCCTTTTTTATTGGTGCGTTATAGTCATACGTAACGTTGGAATTTGATGTCACACATCGGTACATGCACACAATATGACAATTTAGCCAAAAAAGACCCTTCCTTAAGTCAGGCTTGCAGTTCTTTGAGAGACAAGTCCCTGTGACTACACAGGAGCCTGATGACAGGCCACTAAGGTTTCAGAGAGGGAAGACGTCTGTAGTCCTGTGAGTAGGTCCCAGTCCTAGTGGGCTTGTGACCCTGGGCTGTGGCCTTCACAGGAGCCTCTCACCCTCCTCCTGTTCCCCGTAAGTGGGCCAGGATGAGGCTGGAGTGGCTTTTTTCCCTTCCCCACGGAAAGGCTGTGGAAGGCCCAGGCTGGGACTCCCCTTGAGGGTGGCCTTTACTGAAGATTGCTCTGGGCATCTTTCTGAACGACCCTGTCTCTTTCCTGTTGGGAGAGGCCTGAGGGGATTTTTTTCTGATCTTTACCCTGAGAACCTGGAGGGGTTCCTGGAGGAAGAACTCAGGACAGTTGGGGTGCTCTTCCCAGTGTTCCCTGGACTGTTCCCCGCTCTGGTGTCAGCTGGGGTACTACTGGGAGGTGACTGGACTTTGGGGGCAGGGTCGGGTTGGAGAGGGTGGGTGGGTCCCTGGGGATG
>NW_026000019.1:23370458-23377581 GCF_001458135.2 Marmota marmota marmota
GGCTGGACTTGGGCATTGGGCGATGGGGTCGGATGGAGGATGGGTGGGTGGGTCCCTGGGGATGTGGCCTGGAAGGTACTCCTTGTCCTGACCCTGGCTCTCCTGCTTTCCTTTCTGCTTCCTGGTCACCAGGAGCCAGCCTTGCTCTGCCACGCACCCCTCCACAGGCTCTGGCTCACCACAGGCCCAGACACAAGAGTCGAGTGACGGGGATGGACCTCAGGGACCATGGGCCAAGCCAGCGTTTCCTCCTTGAGCTTGACCTCTCTCCGGTAGCTTGCCACAGAGATGGAGAGCCCACCAGTGCAGGCCCCTGGAGTTCTGGTGTCCAGCCGGTCCACGCTCCGGCCTCAGAGCTTCGCCCTGTAGGGTCCCGCGTGGCTGGGCTCCCAGTGGGCTGCAGTTGTGACCCGTGCAGCTCCTCTCGGGGCGGGGGGGAGTCCTTTTGTCCTGCAGCCTCCGTTCCTGGTGGGCCTGAGGCCTGCCCGTTCTCAGAGTCTGGCCTTTGGAGGATGGGGGCAGTGATTTTCCCGGCCCTCCCCATCAGAGCATGGGGCGCTTCACAGCGAAGTTGTCAGAAGAGCAGAGGTGACCTCTGGCTTCCCGGCCTCCTGCTGGCTGGCTGCCTGCAGAACACCCTGGGGTTGAGCCTGTCCACGGAGGCTCCTCCCTCCACGCAGTTCACACCGTGCAGAGGAAAGGGCCGTGGGTTCTTGAGCAGAGATGTCTTTCCAGCAGCAGGATCTGCTTTGAGACTCAAAATAAGTCCTCTGCTTCGCTTTGGGTCACATTTGTGTAGAGTGTCATTTTCTGTCCTTTGCTTTCAGTCAAGATGAAGTGAGTTTCTCATAAGCAACATATAGTTGAGTCTTTTTAAAAAATATTTTATTTATTTTTAGTTATCGGCAGACACAACATCTTTCTTTGTATGTGGTGCTGAGGATCGAACCCGGGCCGCACCCATGCCAGGGGAGCGCGCTACTGCTTGAGCCACATCCCCAGCCCCTATAGTTGAGTCTTATGTTTAAAAAAATCTATTCATCACTGTATCTTTTAATTTGGAGAATTAATACATTTATATTTAAGGTAATTATTGATAGGTAATGTATCATTACTGCCATTTGATTACTGTTTTCTAGTGTTTTTATAGTTCCTTCCTTTCTTTATCCATCTCATATAGTGTTATTTTGTGGCTGAATGATTTCTATAGTAGTGTATTTTGGTTCTTTGCTTATTGTTTTTGGTGTATTACTTGGTTTTTAAATTGTGGTTACTATGAGGCTTACAAGGAACATCTTTGATCCTAGCAATCAATTTTAAAATAGTAGCAACATTGATCACAAGGATAGAAAAAGAAAGAAATCTTTGCATTTGCACTCCATTCCTCCTGACATTTTAGACTGTTTTGTTTGCCTTTTGCAAGGCTGGGGATCGAACCCAGGGCTTCATGCATGCTAAGCAAAAGCTCCACCAATGAGCCACATCCCCAGGTCCCTGTGTGTTATTTATTTATTTGTATTAGGGATTGAACCCAGGGATGCTCTACCACTGAGCTGCATCCCCAAGACAGGATCTCACTTAGTTACTTAAGGTCTTATTAATTTTCTGAGACTGGTCTTGAACTTGCCATCCTCCTGCCTCAGCCTCTTGAGTCACTGGGATTACAGGCATGTGCCACCGCGCCTGGCCATGTCTTCTAAACAGCACAAAGTCCTTCTCCTTGAAGAGCTTTATCAATGTAACCAGAGACAGCTCAGAATGGAGGTTTTCTGCTGAAATCTCATTTGAAGGTGCCAGACAGGCCTGGACCTTCTTCAGCCTGTGGGTGGACTGCATTCGCTCACAACTTGGTTCTTGATAAACACAATAACGTGCAGATCTCCTGCAAACACCTGGCAAGACGGCTTTGCTTTTGGAAAGTCCACCTGATCATGGAATCTTCCTAGTGCTATGATTTGTTCCAGGTTATGTTGACACTTGAGAAGGGAAACGTGAACCCTTGTTCGAAGTCTTTCATCACGAGTCCTCTTATTGACAGCATTAGTTCTCCAGCTGTCCTTCCTAGTGAGGAGGCGCAGTGTACTCCACGTGGAGCTGAAACCTTGAAGATGTCCACTTTCATCTTGGAGTTGGTGTCAACCTTCTTATTTTCTGCCAAATGGTGAGGCCCCACGTTTAACCCTGTGGCACAAGTCTTCTTGAACAATACCTGACTGATTTGTGGCTTGTTCTTTATGGACTCCTTCAGCCTCGTCAGGGGCAGGAAGTAGCTGGGGTATAAGGCAGCGCTGATCAGGGAGATAAAGCCCCAGAAAACGAGCCCAGCAGGCAGCTGCCAGGAAGTGGCAACAGGTGGGCAGCTTCCCTGACCCCGGAGGGCTCCGCTTTCTGGCTGGCCCGAGAGTGACGTCCCACTGCCCATAAGGCTCTCGAAGCTTGTTGGTATACAGTGATGTATGTGTGTTGTAGGATTAGGTGTTGATTTCAGTCTTTGCAATCAGGCTTTGCACCTGTCCTGGAAATGTGGCTCAGGCTGTTTCTTATTTTCTCTGAGCCTGTGGCTACTGCTGCTATTTCAGCACTAGATGGCACCTTAAGACCAGGTTTCCTTGATTCTGCAGCCAGTGTGTTAACACAAGTTCAGCACTAGATGGCACCCAAGCCCATGTTTGTTGAAAACCTACATGTAACCTGCAAAAAGTTAGTGATTCCCTATATTCAATTAGAGTTTTTTTTAAAGAAATGATGTCCAATTATAAAAAATTGTGACTTTATTTTCAATCCAAAAATCAGAAGAATGCCTAATATTAAGTTACAAGAGGAGCATAGCTAAACAATTAGACAGCTTATTTGAAACCAAGATTTCCAATTGTGAATGATGCTCAGCCTAAGACTACAGACTCTTCTAATTTAATTACTAATATTTTGTTTAAGGCAATTTTTGCGTCAAGGCATGTGTAATTTGCTCTCATGCTCAGAAATTCATGTAAGTGGGGAAATGGGTGTGCTGCTAACTAATTCTGTTAGACCCCAGAGGTTTGTGGCTCTTGTAGGAGCCTGAGGCTCCACCCATGATGGTTTGGATCTGTGTTCTCCTCACTGTCAATAAGTGCAAACTACCAAAGCCAAAGGAAGGAACTATATCTCATATAACCTATGCTTCAAAGTGGATGTGATTATTTCCATTTTACTGAAAGGAAAATGAGACTTAAAAAGATGAAAGAGCATTTCCATGCATTCCATGTCAGGACTGAGTTTATTCATTTCCAAAGACAGTTTTTTTCTTTTTCTTTATTGAAAATGGCACCCCATTGCTTCCACCTGGGGTGGAAGATGATCAGATCAGATCAGATGGTCAGTAAATCCTCCTGGCTTCCTTAACACACAGAGGCTGTTGAACCTTGCCTGGCGGGGGGAGCACAGTGCACCTGGGTGTTGCCCTCCTCAGCTCCCTGGCGCTTTCCTGTCCCCTCGCTGGTGACCCTGGCAAGATTCAGAGAGTCTTGACTATTAAGAGCATGGTCACTTGTCACCTTATTTGATCCTTGCAATAATCCTAAGATGTTGGCAGGACCGCTACTATTTTTGCTATTTGTTATAGACGAGAAAACTGAGGTCAGGTGGACTGAGTGTCTTTCTTATGATAACACCAGATAGAAAGCAGAGGAGGAACTAAATCCAGGCGCCCAGCCCCACCAAGGCACCCCTTCTATTGTTGGTGTTTATTCTTGATTTTCAGTGAATTTTCTTACCTTTTCCAGGTCTTGTCAATCTGTGTAGGTGCTGGGCACTGCATGTAAAGGATGGAAGAGACTGAGCAGGTGCTGTCCTTCCCCAGGAGGGTCTCGCTTTCGCCAGGCACAGGCACGGGGAGGGGCTGATTTCTGTTCCAACGGGAAGGAACCAAGTCAGAGCTGGGCTGTAGAATCTGCTAGACCAGCCAACTCTGGTTTCAGTTGCCCTGAGGATGACACTCCTTGCTGTCCTCTCCCTCTGGCAGGGCGCTGTCTCTCAAGCCACAGGAGGCCATGAGGTCTCACCTCCCACCTAGGGTCCCATGCGACTGCAGCACTGGGCATGTGACATGGGCTTCCTCACTGAGACTCCTCTGGACTCTCGTGCCACGCTAGCAGGTGTCTCCAGGGAAGAAAAAGCCTGATGATTTCTGTTCAGCTAAAGAACCCTCCAACTCTGAAGTTTTAGTTCTTGGTCCTGTTTCTGAGCTCTTCAGTGTCTTTAACACCAATACTTCTGCCAGGTGCCTGTGCTTCCCAGCTGCTGAGGTGGAGCTGGAGAGCTGCTGCTGCCTGGACGTCCCACCTGGAGGCAGTTCTCGCACTGACTTTGAAAAGAGCCACTAAGCACTAACCGAGAGTGGCTGACTCTGTACGGCCCCTGCACACAACAGAATATGTTAGAATATGTTTGTGGGCTTGGGGGGCTGAGGCAGGAGGACCATGAGTTCAAAGCCAGCCTCAGCAACTTAGTGAGACCCTAAATAACTTATCAAGACCTTGTCTCAAAATAAAATATAAAAAAAGGTCTGAGGATGTGGCTCAGTGGTTAAGTGCCCCTGGTTTCAATCCTTGGTACAAAAAAAAAAAAAAGAATATGTTTGTGCATGTTCAGGAATAAGCAATCCTTAGTTTGATGCTATAGATCTTTAAAAACCATAATACTTTATGTATATAACATCATTCACTATTTGCAACATATTATATGATAAATAATATATTTATGTATTCATAATTATATATCATTAAATATGTAATTTCATTACTGTGTGTGATGTTTCACATATATCAGTACATATATGAGCATGATGTGTAAATGGTCACGTGTCGTGATGAACGTGGTCATGTATGCACTGGTCATCTGTGTGGACCTGGAGACCATGCCTTGGAAGCCACTGCATATGTATCTTCATTCTAATAATGAGAATTATCTGTCAGATTGTTAAGATCCCCCAAATAGAATGTGGATTTGTTAGAGTCTGTAAACAAGTCAAAATAACACCTGGCATTTTGTCAGGGGAATGTTAAAGTTCGTAAACAAGTCTGGATGGTGCCTGGCAAAATGCCAGAGGGAGTGGTTTGAGAAGTAACAAAAGGGAGCCATTAAGTGTGGAGATTCCTGATTGGTTGACTGATGTATCTAGTTTATGCTAATTAGATAAGCTGTGTGGAATGTATAAATACTGCTCCTGTCCTTCAATAAACGGCTTCCACTCCTGCTGTATCAGTCTACACAAGTTTTTCGTCACCCCCCCCCGGTTATTCTGCTGCAGCCGGACTGCGGCATGGATTGGTTTAGGAGAGAGAGCAAGCCAGTCTTGCTCTTTTGATGGAATGGAGTCATTCAAACTTCATATGTGCAAACTCTACCAGCCCTAGTTTCCAGACAGTCTCAAGAAGGAGAGTGGGATCACCTGGCGCCTGCTGGTGTGTCTGGTGCTGCTCTCACTGTGGTTCCCGAGAACTGGTTGCATGTCTTTGGAACTTTTATACAGTCCAAAGGGTATGTTTTAACTTCTCAGCCCTTCCCTGGAGCACCCCCTCCCCAGCTGAGCCCAACAGAAGGCCAGGTGGCGCCTAGTTCTCCACTGGAGAAGCTCCAGCTCCTGCCTCTGTGCTGTCTGGCTGTGAGAATCCCGCCCAGGGTTTGGCTTCAGCCAGCAGCTTTTCCAGATGGACTTTCCAAAGGTCCCATCTCATCTCTGTGCCCCACTGGAGGCTGTGACCCTCTGGAACACGGCTGCTGCCACACCACGTGGTCTGACTTCCAGTTCCAGCTGATGCTGGAGTTCGCTTTGCTGAACGGCTGTTCGTCCGGTGGTTTTCCGGTCCCTTCTCCACCCCGTCTAAGCCCGCGGTGAAGTCGACTGTGCCTCAGACATGCTGAACTGCACGTGTGCCCAGTAGCAATCTTCAAGGTCCAGTCCCCAGACGACAGGTCCTTGAGGTCCTTTCAGAGTCCGAGGGGAAAATGGGCCTCGTGGCGTTGCCGTCTTTATTTGGCATTTTCACCCTGTTGACCTTCACAATCAGGGCACAAAAGCAAGGGCGGGTCAGGTGCAGGTGCCTGGGACAAACCAAAACAGTGACACCAAAGGGTGCTGTGGTCACTGCGTTGCTCACCCAGGCATCTGTGGGTTGAAAGAGTCAAGTTTTACCCAACAACGTCCTTGGTGAATCACTGATTTCACTTATTTCGGCCCCTGAGTCTGTAATGTTCTGCCCAGTAAGAAGGGAAGGGAGCACTTGTGCTGTGCTCTCGGGAGAAAGCCTGTGTGCAGCTGTCTAAGTTGGAAGCTGAACTAGGGGCTCTCTTCAGGAAGAGCACTTTGAAAAGATGATGGCCAGGCAAACCGTGCTTGCTCTGCCCAGGCGTTGGGCAGTCAGTGTCTGAACAATGGAGGAAGCAGCCTGTCATTCAAGGAAAACAGCGGGCGGCATCTGTCATCAAAGATAGCATTAGAGCCTTCAAGCGGACGTTAGAATAGGGGGAGACTTGTACGTGCACCGTGAGCTGATAGTCTCCCAATACTCATCTGCCTTTCTGATGAGGAATGAATGCGCTTCTCTGATATTGTGTCATGGTTGAAGGTCAACATTAGGAACACGTGCGTAACTCTGGAAACCAGTCCTCCTAACCACCAATGATGGTGTCACAAAACGCCTGAGACATGCACCCAAAGGGCCAGACAGAGCAATAGGTCTCAAGGAACAGGCCAGAGAAAGTTCATCTATATGGTTTCCTTGTAGCTTACCACGTTTTATTTTAAAAATCAAAGGGGAATACCTGCAGAGACAATTAAAATATGATCTACTTTCCCATCCACATCTGAGTGAAGTTGATTTTCCTTCATAAACTTCAATCAAAATAACATAAGTAAAAAGACTAAATGCCTAAGCAGATGTTATAATCCAGCTGTCTTCTCTCAAGCCAGACATTAGCTTTGAAAAATGCAAAACAGTGCCACTCTTTTCACTAAAACTTCCTTGTTCGTAACAGATAATTATTTTTCATGAACTTTTTTACATTAATATGCATTGTGTTTATTATTATTATTTTTAAGGAAACAAGTGCATTCGTTTTTTTTTTTTTTTTTTTTTTTTTTTTT
>NW_026000019.1:23378041-23405576 GCF_001458135.2 Marmota marmota marmota
GTTTATTATTATTATTATTTTTAAATATATTTATTTTTTAGTTGTAGATGACACAATACCTTTATTTTGTTTATTTATTTTTATGTGGTGCTGAGGATCAAACCCAGTGCCTCACATGTGTAAGGCAAGCACTCTATGGCTGAGGCACAACCCCAAGCTCCAGTTCATTATTTTTAAATGAACAAGTATTATAAATAAATATCTTTAAAATGTCTCTTAATTTCTATTTGAGTAAATACCAATAGACTTAACTCACATAAAGAAGGGTTCTTTTGGGATCTTTGACAGTTTTAAGGGTTTAAATGGGGTTGAGAACCACTGACATTTAGAATAAGTGCAGAAATGTGGCCATTTACTGGTTTTTGACATCATTTCAGATAATTTATATAATTGGTACACTTTATGAAATAAAAAACTAACGGGTGATTTGTTTTATAAAAAATATTCCTCATTAGGGATAGCCTCTTAAGGATATGTTTAAATATTTAATAGCAAATCAGGATACAACACAACAAATCAAGGCTAGAAAGGAAATAATCTCTTAAATTTCAAAGGAAAAAGTCAAATAGAGAACATCTTAAAATCCCAGAGGCAGAAATTTGGGTTTACATGATTATGAAGGAGAAAATTTTAAGATGGGATATCTTTTATATAAAAATGAGCTTCTGTTCTCATTTAAAAGAATTCATTAACCAAAATGCTTTTACTGATGGTAGTCATTGCAGTGTATGAACTGAGAAGGAATCAAACAGCTTCTCACGGAGATGTCCATCCTCTAGGGTGCTGCTCTCACCTGTAAACTCCACCTCAAGCCTTAAATTCCCCAGAACGGTCCTTCCGACGGGAGCTCACCGTCCATTCTTGCTTTTGCTTCCTGTGCTTTTGAGTCCCATCCAGGGAATTGTTGCCTGTACTAATATTTTGGTGTTTCTCTGTACCAATCCCTTGGTGTTTTATTCTAGTAGTTTCCAAACTTCAGATATTACATTAAGGTCTTTGATCCATCTTGAGTTGACTTTGTGTAGGGTGAGAGAGATAAGGGTATAGTTTCTATCTTCTATATGTGGATACCCAGTTTTCCCCAGCACCGTTTGTCAAAGAGACTGTCCTTTTTCCAGTGTCTATTTTTGACAACTTTGTCAAGAATCACTTGGCTAAAGATGTGTGGATTTATTTATTGGTTCTCTGTCCTGTTCCATTTGTCTACGTGACTGTTTTTATGCCAATATCATGGCTCTGCAGGCCTTGAAATCAGGTATAGTGATGCCTCTAACTTTGCCCAGGGTTGTTTTGGCTATTTGGGGTCTTTTGTGTTCCATATGAATGTTATGATTTTTTTTTTTCTAATTTTGTGAAGAATGTCATTAATATTTTGACAGGTAACATATCGAATCTGTAGATTGCTTTAGGTAGTATGGTCATTTTAGCGATATTAATTCACCTATCTGTGAACACGGGAGGCCTTCCCACCTTCTAGTGTCTTCCTCAATTTCTTTCTTCAGTGTGTTATAATTTTCACTTTCGAAGTCTTTTGCCCCTTTAGTTAGGTTTAATTTCCACTTATTTTATTTCAGTCTGGCTATTGTGAATGGTGGTTCTTTCCTGATTTCTTTCTCAGCGAATTGATTATTGGTATATAGAAAAGCTACTGATGTTTGTATGTTGATTTTGTATCCTGCCACTTTATTGAATTTGTTTATCAGTTCTAAGAATCTTTTGATGGAGTTGCTAGGCTTTTTTATGTGTAGCGTCATATCTGCAAAGAAGGATAATTTCACCTCATATTTTCCTGTGCACGGGGCTTCCTTTTCTTGCCTAATTTCTCTAGCTAAAATTTCTAGTATTATTTTGAATGTTAGTGATGAGAATGGGACCCTCTGTTTGTCCTGATATTAGGGGAATGTCTTGGGTTTCCTCCAGTTAAGTGTGATGTTGGCTGTGCAGTTGTCACATGTAGTCTTTATTTAAAACGTTGCAGTATGATTCTCCTGTACTTTATTTATTCAGGGAATTTATCATGAAGGGATATCAAATTTTAATCAAAGGCTTTTTTGCATCTATTGAGATTGTCCTATAATTTTTATCATTAATTCTATTTATGTGCCATATTATGTTTATTGATTTCCATTTGTTGAACCCTCCTTAAATCCCTAGAATGAAACCAACTTGATCACGGTATATAATCTTCTTAATGTTCTGTTGAATTTTATTTGCAAGTATTTTGTGTATAAATTTTTCATCTATTGCATCAGGGATATTGAACCTATAATCTTCTTTTTTGTATCCTTGTCAAGTTTTTTAAAAAATATTTTTTTAGTTGTAGTTGGACACAATACGTTTATTTTATTTGTTTTTATGTGGTGCTAAGGATCGAACCCAATGCCTCACATGTGCTAGGCGAGTGCTCTACCCGAGTCCCCCTTGTCAATTTTGGTAGCAGGATAATGCTGGCTTCTTAGAGTGAGTTTGGAAGGGTTTCTTTCCTTTCTGTTTTATGGAATACTGTGAAGGGCACTGATATTAATTCCTCTTTAACTGTTTGGAAAGGTCAGCAGTAAATCCATTCAGTCCTGGAGTTTTCTTTGTTGAGAGACTTTTAATTCTTGATTAAATCTCATTACTTGTTATTGGTCTATTTAGGTTTCAAATTCTCTTTGTTCAATTTTGGTAGGTCATTTGTGTCTAGAAACTATCCTTTTCTTCTAGATTTTCCATTTTATTGTCATATAGTTGATCAAAATGTTCCATATTGGTCCTTTTGATTTTGTGTTATAGCATGCAATATCTTTTTAAATTTTTTATTTAATTTATTTGAATCTTATTTCTCTGTCTCTTGGTTAGTTTAGCTAAAGGTTTGTCAATTTTATTTATCTTTTCAAGGAACCTACTCTGTTTCTTTGATCCTTTTTATTGTTCTTTAGCATCTATTTCATTTATTTATTCTTTGATCTTTATCATTTCTTTCCTTTTACTGACTTTGAGACCTCCAGTTAGGCTATTTAAATCTCTCCATTTTTTTTTTTTTTTTTTTGTGTGTACAGCCTTCCATCTGAGTACTGATGTTGCTGTGTCCCATAGGTTTGGTATGTTGTGTTTTCATTGTTGTTTGGTTCAAAAAGTTTTAACCTTTCCCCTCTCACTTCCTCAAGGACTCGGTGTTTATCCAGTAGTGTGTTGTTCAATCTCCACGTTTGTGTAGTTTGTAAATTCTCTCTTGCCGTTGCTTTCTAGTTTCTGATCAAAGATGAAGGATATCATTTCAGGTTTTTTGACTTTGTTAAGACTTGCATTGTGGCCTAATGTATGGTCTATTCTAGAAAAAGATTCAGGTGCTGTTGAAAAGAATGTGCATTCTTTAGCTGTTGGATGGGACATTCTGTAAATGTCTGATAAGTTCATTTGATCTGTAGTCTACTTTAATTTTAATATTTCTTTGTTGATTTTTTTTGGGGGGGGGTCTGGATGTTCTACCTATTAGTGAGAGTTGGGTATTAAAGTCACCCATTACTATGGCATTGGGGCCTATCTCTCCCTTTATATATACTAGTGCTTGTTTTATGAAATTTGATTTTGTGAAATTTCCACATCAGATACATGTTAGAGTCTGTAAACAAGTCAGGATGGCGCCTGACATTTTGCCAGGGAGAGTGGTTTGTGAGGTGGCGCCAGCGAGCCATTAAGTGTGGAGATTTCTTATTGGTTGACTGCTGTATCTAGTTTATGCTAATTAAGATAAGCTGTGTGGAATGTATAAATATCCCTCCGGTCCTACAATAAAGGGCTCCCACTCCTGCTGTATCAATCTACACAAGTTGTTCGTCACCCCCCCCCCCCTGCCCGGTTATTTTGCCCAGCCAGCCGGGCTGCAGCAGATACATATTAATTTATAGTTATCATGTCTCTTTGAACTGTTTCCTTGATCAACATAAAATGGTTTGTTTTATCGCTCTTGATTTTGTCTCCAGATCTACTTTGTCAGATGTAGATATACTCCTGCTGCCTTGGACTTTGTTTGCTTGGGATATCTTTTTTCCTGCTTTTATTTTCAGGGTGTGAATATCTTTGCAGGTGAGGTCAGTTTCTTGTAGGCAATATTGTTGGGTCTTCTTTTTTAATCCTTTCAGCCAGTTTTTGTCTTTTAATCAAGACCATTTACATTCACAGTTACTGCTGAAGGTATGTACTTTTTCTTTGAAAGGTATCTTGTTTTCCTTTGAGTTGTTTTAAATATTGTTTCTTCCTTTCCTAATCATCTTTCAAGCTGATGGTTTGCTGTATTGATAACATTTGATTCTTTCTTATTTTTAATTTGTGTGTCTCTTCTAACAGTGGGGATTACACTTCCACGAACTCTCATGATAGTGACTCCATTTCTTCTGGGTGTAGGATTCCCTTAAGTATCTTTTGTAAGACTGTTTTAGGGGTCATACATTCCCTTAGTTTATGCTTATCTTGGAAGATCTTTATTTCTCTTTCCACTCTGAAGGTTAGTCTTGCTGGGTACAAAAATCTTGGTTATCAGTTATTTGTTCAGATTTTTTTTTTCAGGTGGTAGTTCTTAATGAAGAAATTTTATTTAAAAGAATAAAACATCATAATAAAATTTTATCTCAGATAACTCTACATTTCTTCTCCACCAGACCCATTTCTGAAAGCAAGAACATTGAGGGGCTTTGGGTAAAAGAACTATAAATAACAGTGGAAAAAAAATGATTTGTTTCATTCCCTTTGATCCTTGTCATCCTTAAATTTAGGCTGCTTTTCTTTTTTAGATAAAATATTGCTAGTAAAATGTAAGGCCAGAGAACTTTCTAGTCAAGGCTTGTGGATTCATAAGTGCTAGATTATTAATTGATTGCTTCCCCCGTTTATTCATTTTAAGGATACTAATCATAAGAGAAAACTAAATAATAGTGATTTAGTTTGTAATAAAATTTTATTACTATGGTATGATTCATGAGATTAATGTTTCATCAGAATCAATGACTACATAAACTGAATTCTTAGAGATGTTTAGGGAATGCACCAAATCTAGTAATTATACTGAAGATTTCCCAAGAAATTATGACCCGGATCCTAAAGGTGGTTCCATTCATTATTTCCTCAGGCCACAGTCCATAAATCATAGCTTTTGTTTGCTCAAGAGTCACTACTGCACAATTACTGGGGCCAGTCATGAAGATTCAATGGCAAGAAGGCTCTCGCCCAGCTGTGGAGCATGGAGAATGGATAGTCACACAGTCAATGAGGTCTTCAGTGAGTGTGAAAATGGAGAGCAGTGGACGCACAGAGGGGAGAGGCCAAGTTTCACAGAAGTGGGAAGTCAGGGAAGGCATCACGAGTCCATCCAGTCAAAGAGTTGAAAGACAAAGACCTGGTCATAACACCAATGCAGGCAGTGTTTATTATTATATACAGTGTAATATATATATAAAATATATATAATATAATAATATACAGTGTTTGTCAACCACAGAGGGGGCAGAGCACCACCTGAGAGTGGCAACGACATGTCACACAGGGCCTTGTAAGTTATCCTTCAACTTATGAAGTTTATGTGAAGGCCAGTGGGTAGCCATTGAGCCAATGAAAGAGGTAAGTGCACAATCAGCCTTACATTTAAGAAAATGCCTCTGGTAGCCACAGGACCAGGGGATTAGAAGAAAACAGGTGCAGAGATGGCGGTCCAGTGAGAAGAGGAAAGGGGCAAGAATGGCTGTGAAAATGGGGAAAATATTTAATAAGAGAAGCAGGAGATCATGATGAGTTAACTTTTTTTTAAGAGAGAGAGAGAATTTTAATATTTATTTTTAAATTTTCGGCGGACACAATATCTTTGTTTTGTATGTGGTGCTGAGGATTGAACCCGGGCCGCACGCATGCCAGGCGAGCGTGCTACCGCTTGAGCCACATCCCCAGCCTATGAGTTAACTTTTCGTTCTGTATGCATCTGTAGCTTTGAAAATGGCACTGTTTCCCCAAAGTTATAAACCTCTTCTGTCCACTTCTGCTGTTTCTGATCTTTTTTTTTGGGGGGAGGTACCAGGGATTGAACTCGGGGACATTCAACCACTGAGCCACATCCCCAGCCCTATTTTGTATTTTATTTAGAGACAGGGTCTCACTGAGTTGCTTAGTGCCTTGCTTTTGCTGAGGCTGGCTTTGAACTCATGTGATCCTCCTGCCTTGGTCTCCTGACCAGCTGGGATTACAGGTATGTGCCACTGCACCTGGCAGTCTCTGATCTTAATGACTCCATGGGCACCTGGGTGGCAGAGAAAAAGGTGATGAACAGGCTGATGTTTATGTCTAGTGTCCAGGGGCAGCACTCTCTGCTGCAGGAACTCAGGGGCCTGTAGTTTCTGCTGCTGCTTCCTGTGCCCCTGCTCTGCATCTGCTCACACAAGAGTTGCTAAGTGAAATTTCCTAATGGAGGACCATTTTATCAGTGGCTTGGAGGCCCCAGGATACTCTACAGAACTGCACTGAAAGGCCGTCAGGACAAGCATTCCCAAGGAGAGGATAGAAACAGGAGCAAAGCTTCATAGGTAGCAAATGCAGCTCAGTGAGAAGCAGTACTCCTGCCATTTGAGTCCTGAGCCACGGAGCAGCTGGACATGCTCCTTAATCTGCCACCTTGAATCTCCCCATTTTAGGTCTTCAAATACATCATTTCACGTCCTTTCTTTGAGGGTTTCTGCCGAGAAATCTGATGGGGTTTCCTTTAAGTGTGACTTTGGTGCTTTGCTCACAGATTTTAACATTCTTTTTTGGTCTTGTACCTTTGGCAATTTAACTATGACAAAATAGACACCCCAAAGGCACATCTCAGGGACCTGGGTTCTCCATTCTCCAGTCACACCCTTCCTGCCTATGGTTACTACCCAGTTAATCCATCTTCACTGGATTAATTAGATTACACCTCTCCTGATCCAATCACCTCACCTCGGAACATTCTTGAATTCTCTCACACTGACAATGCTCTGGGGCTTCAAAGCCACGCTACCTGCTGACTGCCCTGCCCAGAAGTGGTGGGAGGGCAGTGCAGTGGGCTCCTGTGGGTTGGAGGGTGGCAGGAGCCCGCCATGCAAGCAGCAGGCCTGAGTCGCTGCGAGCCAAGGTGCCCCGACCTGCCACCCTTTGGTGGCCAGGACCTGGTGAGGACACCTGCTGCAGAAGCCCGTTCCACACAGCGCTATAGCCCAGGAACCTTCCAGCGCAGCCCAAGAACCTCAACCTCCCGCTTCCAGACCTGCCGGCAGAAACTGGAAGTGGGGCAGAGCTAAATGAAAGTCTGGACTCCAGAGTGGACCAATAGCATCAGTTTGTTTCCAACCCTAATTAGCATAAGCTTTGACCAATAGCGTTAGTGCGCTTCCTATGCTAATTAGCATAAGTTTGGACCAATAGCATTAGCACTTTTTCAAACCCTAATTAGCATAAGTTTGGATCAATAGCGAGCGGTGAACCGAGTGCTATATAAACCCTTAGAGCCAGTTATATAGCAGGGGAGTCTGTTAATGGGTTTTGTGTTGCGAGCATACTTGTCCAAGAATCTGGAAAAAAGAAATTGAGGGTGAGTTTTGGGGATGTGGGGCATGGCTTTCCTTTAGGAACTGCAATACTTTTCAACTGGGGACTCCTGTGCTTGCACAGGATACATTAATTTATCTGAACACTGCAGTTTTAATCTGTGAGTTTTGAAGGACATTTTGTATCTAAACCGTAATAATTGCCAACATCTCAGGTCTATATTATGTGACAATGATTTGTATTGTGTATATAAAACTTCAACTTTAAAAGAGAGCTACTGGCAGAGTTACGAAAACCACCAGCCCCAAGTGAAGTCCACTTAGAGTTGGTTCCTTTAGGCACAGTTGAGTCTAGGTAGGTCCTCTCTGGGCTCTTGGTATTGGGTAGGGCATTTTGGTAGTCATTACTGTGCATATAAAAAAGGACCATCAGTTTTGAGTGGTCATCTCAGTGTGATGCACAACAACCTCTTAATAAGATAACAGTATTTATGAAGGATATTATTGGTATAATTTCCCAGTGGAAATTACTGCCTTCCTCTCCTCAGCTTCTACACAGAGGAGTACATGTTTTGAGAAGCTCTCTAGCGAATTGGATCTATCATGGAATGTGAGACACTGTGCAGGGGCCTCCAAAGAAGCTGTGACTCAGGGATCTGCACGAGCATCATTGCTAAAGCAGTATTCAGCTCCATGTGCTTCTCACATTCATACACAAAGAAAACAATGCAGAACCCAAGTTTATTTATTTTATAATCCAAGTTTGAAATTACTCCTAACATTAAGATTTTTGCCTGTGAACTTTAATTGTTTTTTTGAACACTCAAGTTATGTTTTGCTCCTAATTTTCTAGATTTGGCTTCTAGAGAATTATTTCAGTTGAAGATATTTAGAGCAGGAACATGAATTTATGGGTGTGAAAAGGTGAAACGTGATGCAGAGGAAAGGGGATTGTATGGAGAGTCACTACTATTTCAGGGAGCTTGCTTTCTTGGCTGTAATGTGGAGGCTGTAGCAGAGTCCCAGTGGTTGTATGGTGAATGAATTTGACAAGGGAAAAACTATACCGACAGATGAGAGGATGGGGAGGGGAGCAAATAAGAAGTATAAGGCTTCTTTCTGCTTTTGGTCATCAGGAAGTTTTAAGCGTGGGTGCAGGTGAAGGTGCTATGGCAGTAGACAACTAACATTTTCTCCTCCTTTGACTCACCTGGTCCATTTCTATATCTGGTGGAAACCAGGGAAAGAGAATGGAGATAAAAATATAGAAAAATAATTTCTCTGTGAAGGGGGCTGCTGAGTTGTTTGAGATGCAGTACTGTTATGGTTGGATCCGGAATGTCCTCCCAAACTCATGTGATGAAGGCTTGCTTCTCCATGTGGCAATATTCAGAGTGGGGCTTTTGGAATTGATTGGGTCATGAGGGCTCTGACCTCATCAGTGGATTCATCCATTGATGGATTTATAACTTGATGGTATTTTGGGGGCATGGTGGTGGAAACTATAGGAGGTGGGGACTAGTCTGTGGAAGTAGGTCACTGGGGAGGGGCATTCCCTGAAGTATATCTTATAACTAGCCCCTTCAGATGTGGACACTGAGGGACTATGGCTGTTTTTATGATTCAGGATAGACTGTTAACTCCACGTAGAACTTTTCACTTGTACAGATCATGTAGGAACTTAGTAGGCATCTGGTCTCCTCCTCCTCCTCTAGCCAATGCCATGAGTCCACATGAATACTGGCTGCCATGCCCCTATCGACCACTTCAGTGACCTTGCCTTTGGAAGCTGAGTGCTTCCACTTGGCCTCTGCTGCAGGTGGGGTCAGTGACTCTCACTGCATTTAGGGTTCCCAAATGGTGACCGAGTTCCCACACCTCTATCTGGAATACACAGAAGAGTGATCACAGAGCTCTTAAAAAATGTTGGAGCGTGCTTCACAAATTTATTTCCCACAGTAAAGATGAAAGGAATGTTTTTGGAACCCCAAATATGGGTGAGTAGGTCATACATAAATGGCAAATCTACCCTAATTTTCTGATCTCCCCAAGCCTTTGACTCTCTTTTTCTATTTAAACCAAAGCAAAATGGCCCCCCAAAATTGCATTTCTAATGATTTCTCAGGCAATTACGCTGCTTCTAGTAAGTGATCACACTTAGAATCAAAGCTTAAGATCCTAAATATTTTTCATTGCCTCCCAGTTCATAATGGAATTCCATCTCATTCTGCTCTGAGCTTGCACACACATGCACACACAAAGGTCTTGCTAATCTGTGTTGAAAGGAGAAAGCTGAAAACGTGTAAGAAAGGATTCTAGAAATGTTAGTCTATGGTGAACAGAGTGTTTTGTTGGGTTATCACTGTGGGTGCTCTTGCTTGACACCTGGATTTAATGCAGTCATTCCTGCATGTGGAAAAGCCCTCATGTTTAGTTGGTTGACTTCTGAAGCGTGGATCCAATATCCTGCATTCCCTGACATGATGTGGAAGAAGGGATCTAAGGACCTAGGGAAATAAGATTTATTATATGCACATTTGGCTTACTTCGACTATGGTTTCTGGGAGAGCCAGAGAATCTTAATATCATTAAGACATTGATGATGCATTAGGGAATCTTAATGTCATTAAGACATTGATGATGCATTAGGGAGGGAAACATGAGCATCCTTGTGGGGCTGTATATGATTCTTTCTAGGCCAGGGAGGACAACTGCAGAGGGCACCGTTGATCTAGTGACCCTGATTTCAAGATGACAGTATCCCAGAATAGTAGAGTCTGAGTGCTGAACACGCATTGATTGCACCTGGTGAATGGAAAGTAGTATGTACCCTCAATGCTTTAGCAAGACTCGGGTGCCAATTGGTGAGGGATGAACCCACGAAATATTGGTGAAGGTTTGAGAAAAAGGTCCAGGGCATGTCAGGACCTTCTTTCTAAAGTGAAAGAGAAGTTGCTGCATCTGCTCGTGCCTACAACTGACGAGGCACAGTGCTGTGGGGAAAGAGCCATTGTTTGACTTTGCAGCAATGTACACCACTACACCGCATGCTGGGATGCCTTTGTGATCTTGTTTTCCAAGTCAAGTTGCGCGGTTTGAGTTAAGCCTGGGACAAAGGGAGGCTTAGCAGCAGCACAAAACTGGTGTTTTCCTCCCAAACTCTTAGGCCAGCAAACAGTAGCTTGAAGTATAGAATGGGCGCTGTTTCTTCAGGGAACTTCGTCCTGGGGTGAGGAGCTTCATTCCTGGTGCTTCCACAGGGCGCAGTAGATGGCCTCCAGCACAACTGTCGTTGTCTTCCTTTGTGTACTCTGCTTTTCACCAAGACTTGGAGTTGCGTTCCCTCCTCTGGAATCGGAGCTATAGGAGCTGGCCTTGTGACTCGTTTTACCAATTGATACATCAAAAGTGATATTCTGGGATTTCCAAGCCCAGTCTCCAAGATAATAGGTAGCTTCAGTTTTCCTCTTGGCGTCTGGCTCTCACAACACAGAGAAGTTGGCCGGGACCACTGAACTGCAGAGACCATGGGGGAGAGGGGAGGGCCGTGAGGAGCCCCAGGTGCCGGGCCTGTTGTGAAGCCTTCTGGATCTTCCATCCCAGCCACCCACAGGTGAATGGAGCCCAGTGATCTTAGCTGATGCCACATGAAGAGCCTGCCTCAATTCTGGCCCCATGGCCTTGTAGGACATGATGGATCATTGTTGTTTTAAGCCATTAAGTTTGGGGTGCTTTGTTGCACAGAAATAGTCGGACATATCAGTGGTCCCATAGCATTTGACACTGAGCAGTTTGGGCTCCTCAGGCCAAGAAACAACTAACAGGCATAGAAGAGGCAGGCTGTTGGCTGGAGGGACTGCTTCTGGTTACCTTAGGGCCATGGAGTTGCTGCTGCACAGTAATGACAGAAGCCTGTGTCTAAAACCCAGGAGATGCATGGGGAGTATTCTGCTTGAAAATGATGTTTGCTGAATGAAAAGCAAAACTGTGGTGAGAGTTGCAATTTTTACTAGAATGAACATTTGGTAATCTTTGTTGAATTTGTGTAAGATAACTATTGAAGTGAGGCTGATCATGTTTAGAACCCTTTAATAGCTTTTTATAGAAATGCAGAAATATTAAACACACATGACAGAACTGTATATTGAACACCTGCAGGAAAAGATCTGCAGTGTCTGGGTAGCTGAACTGTCGTGCTTGTTGGCCATTATCTTGGTGTTGGGAAACTATATAAATGTGTTTGTTTTGGGGTTAGGTAGAAACTACATTAAAAGTCACGTGTATTATAACAATCATAAAACCAGTGGAAATAAATCAGGAGGAAGAGAATGTTGGGGAGTTGTAGGATCAGGGATTTGATAGGAGCAGGGATGTGAAGGCAGAAGCAGGAGCAATAGAGAAAACAGCGTCTGGTTGAGCTTACAGCTGAGGGGCCCCAGCCCTTACCCTTGGCTGGAGCCCTGTGGACCCTTGGGGCTGGCCTCTGCCTGTGCCAGTCCGTTCTCTTTTAGCTTAAAGTCGTTTTCCCCAAATACCCGATTGTGTCATTACTCTGCCCTGAACCTTTAGCAGTGCACTGTTGCCCTGATCACAGAGTCTAGACCACCGGCCATTCCGCAGGGCTGTGGTGGACGGCCTTCCAGCCTCCCACTGGCCTCGCCTGGCCTGCCTGGCACAGCATACGGAACCTCCTTCATGTGCCTGCTTCCAGTGTCCTTAAGACGGTGGGTTACAGCACACTTCTCACTAGGGTTTGGACTGGATGTGAAATCTTGTCACTACTTAAAAAAAAGAATCGTCATTTGCATAGTAGAGTCCTTGAAATGCTGTAAGGGCAGGAGCTAGTTCTGTCTCACTTTCTTCTATGACGTCAGTGCCTGGCACATTCAAAAAAATGTCTATTGAACAAGTGACGAGCATCTTAGAAATGTGCTTCTTTGACTATTAGGGAGAGTGATGAGAGCGTGGCCAGCTCTTGGCAATGTTCTCTTTCTGTTTCCCTGTCCTGCACCACATGGAACTGGGGAGGTGCAGAAGCTTAGCTGAATTTAGCCTCATCTTTGTGCATATGAATTGGTTGCAATGAAATAACCACACATCATCTCAGGTGTTGGCTTAAAAGATGTCTTCTGTCCTCTGTCAACTGCAGTTTTTAGATAGTCACAGGCATTTATGTGAATTTTTGGCATTTTCATGAATATTCGTTGAGAGTTTCTGCATTTTAGGCCATCTGTCTGCTTTTGCAAAGTTGGTTGTTACTGTATCATTGACTGACTTGGCCATTAGGTGATTCATTGACATGCGAATCGAATCGTGAGAAACAGCTTTGGTAACAGAAATCAGATGCCCATGTTAGCTCAGCATAGGCGAATAATTAGCTTGTTTTAAGATTTCTGTGAAATAGAATTTTTCTTTCTGCAATCAAAGTTACCATATGTTCCCATGATTTGAATTTCAAAGTACAGATAATTTGATGTGTGAAGAGTCTGTTGGCTGGAGGGATGCTTCCAGCACCTGGGGCTCCTCACAGGCCCTCCCCCCTCCCCCGTGGTCTCTGCAGTCCAGGCCAGCTTCTCTGTGCTGTTCGAGCCAGATGCCAAGAGGAAAACTGAAGCCGCCTATTGTCTTGGAGACTTGTGTGTGGGTGTGTGAGTGTGTGTGTGTGTGTGTGTGTGAGTGTGTGTGAGTGTGTGTGTGGGGGGGGGAGGGAGAGAGAGAGAGAGAGAGAGAGAGAGAGACTGGGGATCAAACCCAGGGAGGGCCTCATGCCTGCTGGGCAAGCACTCTACTACTGAGTTACTAAACCTGTTCTTGATTTTGATCTTTGAGAAAAAATTTGTTGTGATTAACTCTACTAAAAGTTTTCCAACTCAATCCACAATTTTTCCTGAATAATTTTATCTACTCATTCTTTGGCTAGAGGTTAGACTTTCAAATGAATAAATTGTTGGTTCATGTCCTCCTTTGTTTCTTAATGTACGTTTTGTTACCAGCTTTGCTTGGCTTATTTTCAGTCTCTGGGTGTCAAAAGCAGCACTGAAGTTAAGGTACCCTTCGTATGCATGGTGCTACTCACCATGAACGTGACTTCTGAGGATATCAAGTGTCAGCAGTCTCTCTGATTTCTCCATGAGTGTTATAAAGAAATTTATTCAGTTCTGTTCCAGTTGAACTTCTGGAACTGGCTCTGAGCTCAGTGCAGAGCACTTCCTTGCTTGCTCAAGGCTCTGGATTCAATGCCCAGCACCACCCCCACTCTGCACCCTCCAAAAAATTCTTAGTTTTCCTGGGTTGTTTCTTTTCTGTCTGATGATGGCCCATATGTCATTTTCAAAGGGTAATTTATTCAGCCCTGGGAAAGAATATTCAGAATCTGGAGAAACTTTAAAAAAATGTTTTTTAATACCTTTATTTTATTTTGCTTATTTATATGTGGTGCTGGGAATCGAATGCAGTGCCTCACGTGTACGAGGCAAGTGCTCTACAACTGAGCCCCAGCCCCAGCCCCAGAATCTGGAGAAAATTTTACAGGCAAAGAACTCAGTCAAGGGAAGAGGGCTAGAGAGAAAGGACACGCACAGGGAACTGTCTCTGCCCTCCCGGGGAGGTCTCCCAGAGCTGGGTCTTTGTGGGAGTTGTGAAGCAAACATTACCTTTTTCTTAGTGTAGAACAGATTATTTGTTTTTATCCTCAATTAAAAAAACAAAAACAAAAACTTGTGCCTTGAGATGTTAGTAGTTACCCTGATATATTTTGAATAGCGGTGTGTATAGTTTCAGACTCTTTTTCAACACTTCAAAAATCCAGAGACCTCTTCGTCCTCACATATTTTTGTTATGAGACCCTGCTCCAGAGGATTTGCATTTTCTTTTTCTTTGCTTTTTTTGTTAACTGGGGACTTAACTCATGGGCACTTGGCCACTGAGCCACATCCCCAGCCCTATTTATTTTTATATATATTTTTTAGTTGTCGATGGACCTTTATTTTATTCATTTATTTATATGTGGTGCTGAGAATTGAGCCCAGTGCCTCATAAATGCGAGGCAAGTGCTCTCCCACTGAGCCACAGCCCCAGACCCCAGCCCTATTTTTGTATTTTATTTAGAGGTAGGCTCTCACTGAGTTGCTTAGTGTCCTGCCATTACCGAGGCTGGCTTTGAACTTGCGATTCTCCTGTTTCAGTCTCCCGAGCCACTGGGATCACAGGTGTGCACCCCTGCGCCTGGCAGAGGATTCATATTTTCTAACTAACTTCCTTGAGTCTTGGGACTAATGTGCAATACCTTAATGCCAGTTTTTTTAAAATACAATGTATAATAATAGAAAATATTCTGATCCAGCAGTGCTTCTCATAAAAAGGAAGAAAAGTGGCAAAAAAGTAAAAAATTAAAAAGATACAGTGGTTGGATTGTAGTGGAAAGAAGAGTGTTGTTGGAAGGGTGATTTAATGTGCTGAATGGCACTAGGGATTTGGGTTTGTGTGGTCTCATTAGTTATAAGATCTTGGACAAGTTAACTTCTATCACTTTGTGTTCTCTATGAAATGAGGACGGTGACATCCGCCTTACAGGTTGTGAGAATTTAATTAGGTCACATTTAGCACCTGCCACAGTGTCTGGCTAGAGTCAGCTGGAGCTGCTTCTCCTGCTGTTCACCCTCCACACTGCCTTTCAAGTCATCTCATCTTGAGGAAGCTCTCCAGGACACTGCACCCCCTCACTCCTCCCAGGCAGAGGGCAGTGGGTTTGCCTCTTGGGTCCTCGTGCAGTGACTGCACACCTCTTTTTAAAACCGGTGGTTGCTGTTCTGGACTAGCAGGCTTGAAACTGTCTTTGTACCAAGGCCTCGCACAGTTCTTGGCACCTCCTGGGCCCACAGGGCAAGCTGATTCCCTCCCAACATGTGGAACGTGGCTCTCCTTTCACAACAGGCATCCCAGAGCTTAGGAAACAAGGGTGAGAGAGCCCTGCAGAACCTGATCCTACAAAATTTAAGAAGTAAATATGCATCTTTCAAGTGGATTCTTTACTCTTAAAAAAGATGCACTGTGTGTTCCTTTTCATAGCAAGTTCCCTTAAAAATTGGACTCAGTTACAAATATTTAATTATATTTAATATTTAATTATATATAGTGCTATTAATGCATTGGGAACTTACTTCATGATGGTCTGAAAAATTTTCAGATGGTTCTGTTATTTCCAAAGAACAGTATCTGTCACCAACCTATTTTTGTTAGTCTTTCAATTAACTCTCAGTCTGTAACTTTTCCAGTATTTCTAATAGGAGATCCCCAAACCACAGAGAACTCTTGTTCTAAAAGTACCTACATTATGCCTACTTTCATGGGTTTATGCTTGACTAGTCAAGTATGCCTATATCTGTAATTTTCCATTACATAGAATTGTTAGAATGATATGGGTTTTAAAAAGAATTATCCTAGGTCTAAAAAACAAGCATCAGATCACAGCTTCAAGTTAACTCTTTCTATGGTCAGATTTTAATTTCAGTGGATGTTTTATTTGAATGTGGGATTGGAAAAGAGTTGAGGAATGAGATTTTTTTCTTTTGTTCTAAACCAGTCACAAGGAAAAAATGGTTAATAGTGATGTTTTCAATTGTTCTGTCAACTTTCCTTGTGGTACAAGTCTACCTTCACCACTGAGGGACTTGACTTGTATCGGTTCACACTGTGCCTTACACTAGCACAGTTCCCAGAAGGATGTGACAATAAGCTCAACTAAAAGTGATGCAACACGGAAGCTCTTGGAAGATTGCGTTTTCATGAAGATCTGGTGAAGACTGATGTCACCAACACCCAAGGAAGCTAGGCTTCAGTTGTTGCATTTCAGATATTAAATCTGGTCAGACAGGAATATATATCGTATGCGGTTCGTCCAGGTGCCTCCCAAATGACACCATGTGGCCCCAAGTCCACTCTGCCAGGATGTGGGGTGGGCCAAGATGGCCCGTAACTCCTCACACAGGCCACCAGCTCTGGAGTCCGATGTTAGAATGGCAGTTCCTGTTGGCTAGAGGATGCCAACAAAACTAGCATTGGCTCCTCCCACAGAGGACAGGGGTGGCAGATTGAAACAGAAACTGGCTATCCAGAATGGTTGGTCCTTTTACAACAATATCACTGTCCTCTGTGCCATTCAGAGGTGACTGATGTCTAGTAAATTTCACATTATGCTTCCAGCTACCCAATTTTGTGTTGGGTGGTTCATTGCTGACAGTAACCCTGGTGGCTGAGTATCTGCAACATAGAGTGGGATTCAGGGAGTAAATGCAAATTCTATTTGGAAAGAACTTTGACTTAAGTAAACGTCCCTGGAAGAATAACAAGTGCATCAAATAATACTCCTTTCTACTTCTCCTTTGTCCACAGGGAATATCAGGCTGAAATATTTCAATTTAGTAGAATATGCAGATGTTCATCAGTTCAACATCTGACAGACTGTAACAGACAGTGTGAGATTCCATAGGATTAACTTCTGTGGGTGAGTTTGTGCTCTAAGAAACATGGTGTTTACCAGTTAAAAGTGAATTTAATGAAAGGTAAATGCCACTAGAGTTGGGTTCAAAGACATGCATTATGCAAGTGAGAGCAGTTACAGTGAGTGAGAAGCAAGAATTGTCATATGGGCTACTTGGACTTTGGTGCTGCAGATGTATCTGCAGGAGTGTGTGCTTATCCTCCTTGATGTCAACAGGAGATGAGAAAGGTCACACGAAATTGAGCTCTTCTTAAAGAGCCAGCTAAGTGAGTTTTCTGATTGCTCAACACATGCTAGGTGCTGGAGCTACAGATGAGGAGGAGACAGAGCCTCCCGTGTGCTTAGTGTGCAGGTGGTCTGCGGGGTTCAGGTACAGAGGTAAGAACTGTGATGGGAGGAGTAAGATTGTCGCTCTGCCTCTACCTCTCATCCCAGCCACTGAGGATGAAGGAGCAAAAGCTCAAGGGGCAAGGCAGGACCCGATGCACGGGAGCAGCTGCCAGGACCCTTGGGATACCTGGTTCCCATGCTCGGAGCCTCAGAGGTGCATAAGGAAAAGGAGGTGCCCATCTCCTCCACACAGTGCGGGTCCCGTCAACCACTGGCAGAGCCTCAACGCAGAACTCTGAAGGCACGGCTAGGCTTAAAGTCCACATTCTAGTTACTGGTTGTCACTTACCAACTGCAAATTTATAAAATAAATCCTCAGCCGTACCTGTGCTGTGGTTTTAGACCACAAATAGCAAAGTTAAAATTTGTTGTTTAGTTTATATTCTGATCAGTAACTGATGAAGGAGTTGGGAAGCCATGGAGAAGACTTTCAAGTGAATGACGACTGCAGCGTCTCTCTTCATCCCACATGCACTCTGTACCCAGCCACGTGTGGTGTATGCCAGTGTGCCGTGTGCACTGTACAAAACACCAGAGGGCTGTTCCCATCTGGAGGCAGAATTGTTTCATAAATTAAGGGTTGATGATCATTAATAATGAGAGACTATTTCAGGTTGGGTCCTGAACAGGCGCTATGAAAGTAAGAAGGAATCAAGCATGTTCCCTCGAAGTACCCAGTTCATGTTCTCGAGTGAGGGACGGGAGAACCAAGTCAGCCAGCACTGTAGCTGAGTTCCCACATGACATCTGCTCCAGAATGCCCAGTGTGCCAGCCACACTGTGTTCCATAGTGGCAATCAGGGAAATGCATAGCTCTGAACGTTTTGGTACTGTGAATAGAGAGCAGAATCGCTCAGACCCAGGAATGCACCAACACGCAGTAGCAGAAGCTTGCCGTGTTCACGTCCTAGTGTCGTTCTCAAGGCTTTGAGTGAGTCTTCAGCCGTAACACTGCAGTTTGCATTAATACTGCTCACATTTTTCAGGAAAGGTGTCTTGGTGTGGGTGGTTTTCCTAACTTGCATGGGGTTAACAGGCTCAGCAGGAATGGAGCAGGATCAGAAGTTGGGCAGCTAGGAAGGTGGAGCCCATGCTCTTGATCACCACACTTGAAGCTTGATGTGCAAGTCTTTGTGGAACCTTCCCCTTCATTAAAAGTTCATTTGATTTAAATATCTTGGTTAAATCTCCCAGAGCTCAGGCTGTAGGGATGGGTTTTCCTGCGTAGCATCTCCCTGTCCAGGCCAAGGCTTAGAGATCTCCTGGCTAAGATCTAGACCAGGCAAATGAAAGGGGGGGGGGGGCACCACTTTCTATGCAAAACAAATATTATTGTGAAATTCTGCCTTCACAGCACTTTAACAGTTGCAGCAACCAAGCCCCAGGTTAATAGTATGATAGGATGCTGAGACCTAGTTCTGAGTTCAGCCCAGACACAAGGGTTTTGTAATTTTACAACTGAAGCCAATTCTTCAAACAGATTATATTATTTCTTTCAAATCAATTGAAAAAGAGGAAAACTACTCCCCGCCCCCCCATATATGGCACATGTCCTGTTACATATACCAGTGCCTGGCAGCAGGTGAGTGGTAGAGCTGGTTTAGAACCAGGACAGGAATGTTCAGTGGTGGTGTTGGAGTCAGGTGGGTGGACTGCAGGTGCAGCTCTTCCAGGTGGGGGATTTGGAAGCCATCCAAACTAATATCTTCATGGTCTGCTGTCCCTCCTTCAGACTGCTCTTAATGGCACATTCTCCCCTGGCCCCAGCTCCAGTTCCCTGCTCAGGAGATCTCTGAAGTCACCTGCTTGGCACTCCTCTGTGCTGTTGCTGTACCTGGGGTGCATTTTGGTTTCCTGTGTTTTAAATTTTCTTTGCATTTTTATATTTGTATATGCTTGTATCTTCTGTAGGACAAGATCTTTGCATGCAGTTCCATGTCATTCTGTACGTTATAAAGACTGGGGGACAAGTGAGGCTAGAAGGGAAGAAGTTCAGGCAGTAGCATCATGGGATGCCTTCTGATGTCTAAAAGGACTGGGTTGATATTTAGTGCCTCCAAAATAAAAAAAACAGTAGGCTTTCTGCTCAAGTCTGCTGCGAAACCTTATCTTAGCAAGGACCCAGTTTTCAGGGCCTCTTTTCTCGGCCCTCTTTCTTTGACGGCAGTTCCTCCTGGTGCACTTAGTGTTCATGTGTGTTCTTCTCTCACAGAGTTCTGTGCTCACAGAATTCAATACTCATGTCAATATGCCAGTGATCAATTACTTTGATTATTGGTTACTTGGCATTCAAACATTTGTCTCACAAAGAGAAAAGCAATATTTTGATTTTCTAAGTATGCCAGACACCATGTTAACACCTGGGCTTTCTGCTTGGCTCAAAGGCCGTTTGTGGCAGGCCGTGGGGGAAGGAGGCGTTGGGACAGAGAAGCGCAGTAGGGAGCAGCCCTCACCCTCAGGCAGAGACAGACATACCGACCGCGGCGCATCATGATTAAGTTGGAGCAGAAGGAACTGGATCGCCGGCTGCACTGCACAGAGTGCAGTTTATGGGAGACTTATTGACAGAGCTGTAGTCAGTGGCAGCAGCAAGACTGCCAGATCCCTGTGATTTGGGTCAGAAGAGGGGGCTTATACAGTGGTCAGGAAAAAAGTGACTTTATCCAAGTCAAAATGTACCTGGTTTATCTAAGCTAGTATCAAAGTTAGGCAGATTTCTGGCTCCAGGGTCTGGTTGCAGAACTCCACATACTACTCTGATGGTTTTGTCTTTTCATAGTGTGTAGCATGCTGGAGAACTGTGCAGAGAAGGACCACCAGGGATGCCAGGGGAAATCGCGGTGGTTATGTGCCAAGACGGCTCTAGTCACGTCAAGCCGAACCCACACATTGTGCTTCTTGTAACTGGCTTTACAGTATCACCTGTCCCCTCTTCTGAGATGGACCCTGATGCTGCCAGGATTTAGCACTCTGTAGGCAGGGGCTGTGACCCTGTTTGCCTGGCTTGTGAAGAGAGTCCACAGCCACAGCAGAGGCACATGCACCAAAAGACAGAGCACTTATCCAGGTGGAAATAACAATCGGTGTTTTCCTCCAGGAGCCCCAGAAATCAGGCCACCGGCTTAGCATCTCTCCTACAGAAAGGACAGGATCAGATGGGACATGATAAAAACAGTTGGATAAGAGTGGAGGTTCCAGGGAAAACAACGTAAGAGCAGAAGACTGCGGCTGTGGATGGAGAAATAGGTTCAGTTAATACTCACAAAGGTAGACACACGTTCCCAGCAAGATGACATGGCAGCAGCACCTGGGTAGGTGACGTGGCAGCAGCTGGAGCTGGAGTTAGGAGCATGTAGTTTTGGGATGGCATCATCCTAGGTTGGTTTGTTCATTCATTCAACAAATATATGTGACTTTCATATATTATACAATAGACATAATATATACATAAAACTCAAGTTTTGAGAGCAGATTGAGGTGCACAGGAGGTTCAGATGCAGAGGGAGATCTATTTCCACATATCTCCTGCCCACATGGTCAACATTACTCACCAGAGTGGAACATTCACTGTGATTTGTGGGTCTGTATTGACACATAATTATTCTTCAAAGTTCAGAGTTTACATTAGAGTTTACTCTTGGTTTTGTACATTCTGTGGGTTTGGACAAATTTATAACATTATAGTGCCACATAGATAAGTTTACCACAATCCTCTGTGCCCTGCATATTCCCTCCCCTTGCCTCCTGGCAACCACAGTTTTCTTTACTATCTCCATAGTTTGTCCTTTTCTGAAGGTCATGTAGCTGGAGTTCTTCAGCGTGTAACTTTCAAGTTGTGTCTTTCATTTAGTGACATGTTGTTCCATTTCTCTCTGTCTTTTCTGAGCTCAGTAGCTCATTTGTTTGTAGCACTGGATAATATTCCACTGCTAGGTGTCCCGCAGTTGGGTGTTGTCAGTGCTCTGGGTTTTGACTATCTAACAGGCATTCAGGGGTATCTCAGAGTTTTAATTTCCATTTCCCAAACGACATATGATGTGCTACATATCTTCATATACTCATTTGCTATCTCTATATCTTCTTTGGTGAGGTGTCTGTTACGGTCTTTGGCCCATTTAAAAGATTTACTTGTTTTCTTATTGTTTTACTAGTTCTTTATATATTTTGAATAATAGTCTTTTGAAACCATCTCCTCCCAGATTGTGACTTGTCTTCTCATTATCTTGACTGCATCATTCTCAGGCCAAATTTCTAATTTTTCATGAAAACTGGCTCATTGATTGTTTCATAGATTGGGCTTTGGAGTCATATCTATCAAGTCACAGCCAAACCACAGTTTGTCTATTCTTTCAGATTTTTACATAAATAATCGTGTTGCTTGTGATCAAAGACAGTTTTATTTTTTCCTTTCCAATCCTGTTTTTTCTTGTTGTATTGCATTAGTTAGGACTTAAGGTCTGATGTTGAAAAGGAGTGGGGAGAGGGGAAGTCTTTGCCTTCCTGTTTTAGGGGGGAAACTTCTAGTTTCTCACTTTTAAGTATAATGTTAGCTGTAATTTTTTTGTATGTGATTGTTTAAATCATTTTATTTGAAAATAAAATTTACACTTGGTAATGTACTATCTATATGTGAACTTCTCATAACCCGTTAATGTTAACAGCATATATAATCATAGAAAACTAAATCAAGAAAAAATGTTTACAATACTATTAACTAATATACTGAACTTTTGTAGTTGCATAGACACCCAATATTCTTTTTTCCCCTCCTTCAGAATTCTAACTGTGATTGCACATTGTGTTTTCCCATATTTCCTTACTCTTCATCAGTCTCATAGTTTCTCAAAATGGAAAGGCAGTTTGGAGCTGTAGGGTTTTTTTTTTTTTTGGTAGATATATATATATATATAGTGGTGCTGGAAATTGAACCCAGGCCCTTGTGCTTGCAAGGCAAGCACTCTACCAACTGAGCTATATCCACAGCCCACTACAGATCTTTATCAACTTGAGAAAGTTCCTTTTTATTCCTTGTTTATTAAGAATAATAAAAGGAGTGGGAGGGCTGAGCCTCAGAGTGTCTCCACTTAACTGAAGGAGCGCTCACCGTCCCAGGTGTTCCCATTCTTGGGAATGGCTGTTGGATCTTGTTAAATGCTTTCTCTGCATCCATTGATAATCTTACCATGCGTTTTTTCTTCTTTTAGACAGTTGATGTGAAGAATTACATAGTTGATCTGTGATTTTCAAATGTTGAACCAGCTTTGTATACGTCTGACCAACAAATGTCTTTTTGAGTGATGATTTTTATTCCATGCACTGTAGAGGCAGCACGGTGTGCACTAGTGTGAATGTAATTTCTCTTCTCAGGGCTCCACTCACCCTCTGAATGCATACCACAGCAGCAGCAGCCCATTCTTCTCAGATCTTGGGTTTCAGACATGCATTCGAATAGATTCTCCTCCTGGAATACTCATGTTCTTATATTTCTTTAGGTTGCTTTAGGAGGTTATATTACTTTCTTTATGTGGGAACTACATATTGTACATTCTAAATATTTGGTCATAATTAGGGTTGGAATTATCATCTGCAAAGGCTTAAAGCAATTGTACAGATATCTGACTTCAGAGTTTTTTAAAGAACAATTCCTTGATGTGTTTTCAACCTGAATTTTGGTTATTGGTCTAGTCCCAGTATTTAGTCTTTCTAAATTCTAGGAATTACGATTTTCTCAGAAAATTATCATCCTTAATTAAGATTTTAAGAATATTTATTAATGCATAAAAGTAGTTGCACAACTTTTTGAGCTTTGCTGTATCTGTTTTTATATCCTTTTTCTCTCAATTTTGTTTGTGTTTTCTCTTACTTTGTGTAGAGGAACTATATTCTTAAGACATCCGATACTTAATTGAACAACCCAGAGTCAACGTTTTAATATTCCGGCTGTAGGGAGGTTTGTGTTTGTCATCTTTGGTATCTGTGAAGACTCCCATGTTGTGTTGTTTAACTCTCTCCTCTGGCTTGTTCACAGTGGTATCTGATGCTCAGGATGGTGCCCACGGCTTCTCTTCTGCGCCCTTCTCTTATGCACATGCTTTGAGCCTGCAGATTTAAAATGAGGAAAGAGACCAAAATCAGCAGACATAAACCAAATAAGATGAGAAAAATTTAAAGACAGACAATACAGCAGAAAGAATGAAATAACATTTGAACAACAACTAATGGTAATATGTTGGTTAATAAAAATCCATGGTTTAAAAACAAACAATGCATCAACCACAAAAATAGAGAATAGAAAAACTTATAGAAAAAAGACTTAATTGATAATGTATCCTTAACAACAGCTGCACCGCTCTTACCAAGTGGGGATGTACCCAGTTGGCTTAGCTTCCTTTGTTGTGCCCTCCCAAGCTGCCCACCCAACACTGTGCCCTTGGAATCAGGCAGAAGAAGCTCAGGGCTGTCAGGAGGGGCTTGCAGCTGGGAAGACAGTGCAGTGGTCTGCTGCAGGAAGGGACTTCTTCAGATTTTGTTAAGTTTAGGTAAAAAAAATGGAGCTAGACTTGAAATTCTGTCTTGTCAAAAGATTTCATGTGGCTACAGAAGGACAGCATTTCAGAAATTACTTCAGGCTAGAGTACATTTTGCCTTAAAAAAATGCTACTCTGTTCTTAACAGGCTGTGGCTCCTGTGGAAGGTCACCTCTGCCCTCGCTCCAGGTCGGTCTGGGAACACCTGGGACGGTGAGCACTCCTTCAGTGAAGTGGAGACACTCTGAGGCTCAGCCCTCCTGCTCCTCAGCCCCTGCATCCCTTCGTCTAAAGCCCAAGACAGGCTCCCTTACACTAAGTTCTTCTGCAATTAAACTTTCTCAGTTCTGCATATTGTGTAGCTTCTCCTAAATAAGTGTCTGTTTACTTTTTTGATAAGAATTTCCAAGTGTTTTTTGCTGTGCCATCAGATGAGAAGCAGCCAAGGGCTGTGACCTCAGGCTGTTCCGTCCTCTCCATTCCCGAACTTCAGAGCACTTAGCTTTCCTGCATGCGTAGCATTTGTGTAGTAAATATGTTATTATTGGTTGATTCTGAGATTAATATGCACTGCTGTCCTTTGACTTCAGTAAATAGCTGCTTGTAGATCTTTAACATTTTCCTTGTCTATGTCGTAAAAATAGTTGGAAGCCTGTTGAATGCGGACGAGCTTCATCTTCGCTTTCAATAGACATAATGGGAAGTGGAGGCATTTTCAGGCAAGAATTTATCCTCTGATGACACATATGTGCCACAGTTTTAAATTTAATTTTGCATTTTAACTTTGCAGTTACACAAAACTTCTCATTATTGTTTGTTTGCTCAAAGCCCTGCCTCTCTCTGCAGTGGAGAGGAGGATTTCATTGCGTTTCAGTGGGAGCTGCTTTCAACTTCTAAATCTGATGTCTGAATGCTGGTGGCTGTGTCTTGTCAAAAGATTTCATGTGGCTACAGAAGGACAGCATTTCAGAAATTACTTTTCTGAAATGTTTTCATAGTCATTGCCCACGCCTGATATATTTGCACATTATAGATTATGTTGTGTAAATATTTAGAGCTTCCTAGTCCTGGTGAATATCTGAGACGACTAGGGGAGCTCTTGTTCCTGAAATAGAAATGTCTCATCCTGAAAGTGTTTGAGAATCCTACGAATCATCTTGGGTGAAAGTGGTGTAACGCAGCGACTTTCTAATCAGATAAGGTGGAGCGATACAGCGATCATATGGTACTGTGGGCTGTGTAGTCAATTGTGTGACCTCATTTCTGCTCCTGTGTTGTCAAGGAAAAGTCACAATTCACAGGAGAAACCCCATGTGTAAGTTTCACTCAAAGATGAACCAGGATCCTCAACAGGTTCCCTAAACTTGAAATTGTGCTTATTTATGTACTTTATAAAATGGAAGTGAATTTTCTACCTATAAACCATAAGCTCATTGAAAAATTATGAGAGTATGCAAAGATAAAATCAAAATCAAATTTCTCATTTGCCGCAGTCTGGCTGGGCACAATTCACAAGCCACTTATCAAGCAGAAACAAACTTTATTTTTAGAACACACACAGCACCACACAAACACTTCAGGAATTCCCTCAGAGCCCAACTGCCACCACCGGCTTCCCACAAGCCTCTCAACCCCCACCCCACTCCTCCTGTTCTTGAGGCCGATTGGCTGGGTCATGTGGGCGGAGCCAAAAGAGTCCCCCAATGAGCAGCTCTGTGGTCTGAAAGGGTGGGGAAACAGCCCAATGAGCATCACTGCAGAGGAGCCAATCAGCTGGCAGCTGGAAGTTTGCTGGGGCCGCTGTGAGCCAATCATTAGCTGGCAGCTGGAAGTTTGCTGGGGCCCCTTCAGCTGTGACTCTCAAGGACTCCCCCTCTCTGTTTAAACAACAAGCATGTGGCTTAGGGACCGTGCCTGCCTTAGGTTGTCCAATACTACATATGGTCCTTACCCGTCATCGGATGAGCTGACTTCAAGGCATCAGTCTCCTGTCTTAGGTTGGTACCATTGCAATTGGATCTTACCCATCACTGACTACCGGTCCAGTATATAGCCACACCTGTGGATAGGACCAGCGGGGGGGGGGGGGGGGGGGGCTGAGGTTCTTGCCTCAGCCTCTGTTGGCCCCCAAATTTTAGCTGAACGACCATCAGCAAGCAGAAGAGGAGGATACACCAAGCCAATTGACAGCTCCTTTTGGAAAAATTGTACCACCGATGACACCATCAGCAAAAATACCCCAACACTATCATAAGTCGCTGTACCAACAGATAGTTCACAATGCATACAAGCGAGTTCACAATGCATACAAGTGATACATAGTCCAGGTAAGTTCTGTAAGCAGTTCAGTGATAGCTATTGCAGAAGCTGTAGATTGGTTTTATCTTTGTCTTCACCGGCACTGGGATGAAGATATGAATTCTGGCAATAATGGCTAAAGAAAAAATTATGTAACATTCCAGCAGGCACTAAAAGAAAACAATTTTCTGAACAATTTACATTATCCTGAACAGAATATTAAGTATAATGAAAAGGAAAGGTGAAAGTAAACAAACAGATCTGTTAACCTCCTTTTTTGTTCACATATTAAAACAATCCTCAACAGCTGTTTACCCAATTTAAATTAAACCATTTAAATCACGTGAATAAGAAAAAAAATATTTGGATCCATTTTTTCATGAGTGCTCATCATATATGATATATGGACATACGTACATACAAACATACAACACAAAACACAAGTGTGCACACATAATATAATACATACAACACATAACGTAATAGTAAAGGCCTTATAACTTTTTAGAGGTGAAATCTCCATTGCAATGTTTAAAAACTCTATAGTCAAGAAATAGAACTGATCAGCAAAACATTAACCTAGGTCTGTATGAGCTCAAAAAACAAAATAGAACTTCATGATGTGGGAAAGGGCAATAATAAAATAGATATTGAAAAAAGCATCCTGGTTCTGTCGCAGATGTAAGGATAGCCAAACTGGAGTTCTGGATATCAGCTGTTATGGATTTGAGCAAAATCATCTTCTTTTTGGTCTGTAGAAATCGCTTTAGTTAATGTCTCTGGATTCCAAATCGGCTGCTGTTCTCCCTGTGGAAACACAGAAACAGACCCCCGACTCCAATTACTGGGTCAGGACCTTTCCATTGTCCTGTTAGAATATCCTTCCAAAGTACCTTGGGCTTATGTACATTTTTTGGACATATATGCCTTTCTGCAGCACTAAGCCCTGATGAATCCAAATTTAAAAAGTTTAGAGTAAAAAGGGTTATTTTAAGTTTGTCTTCGGGGGATATATACCCCTTCCCAATTCCCTCTTTTTGCTTTAATAAGTACATTTTAATAGTTTGATGAGCTCTTTCAACTATGTCTTGTCCCTGTGGATTGTATGGGATTCCTGTTATATGAGTAATGCCAAATGATGAGCAAAAATTGCTTAAAAAGAGGTAGAAGTATAGCCAGGACCATTATCTGTTTTTAAACTGTTTTGGAATGCCCACAGTGGCAAAAATTTTGTAAGCAATGAGCTATAATATCTTTAGTTTTTTTCTCCAGATGAAGGGAGCCCATCA
>NW_026000019.1:23408363-23464085 GCF_001458135.2 Marmota marmota marmota
CTTGTATCTTTTCTTTAGTCAGGGGCCACTGAGGAACCCATACTGGTCTTTCTGATTTCCAGGTAATTTTTATTGTCTCAGTGGCCCCTTCTGAAAACCCAATCCATGTCTATTTATTCCTTGATGTATTTGAATTGGTGCTGCTATACCTTGTTCTTGTTCTCCTAATCTTTTTCCTTTCCTAAAACCTTGTCTAGCCCTAATAGTGGGTGCATTTGGATTGATGTTATTTGTTAATGTCAAACTAATTGATCTAGGACATCTTGTCCCCATAAATTTACAGGAAGATGATTCAATACATATGGCTGTATAGTTCCTTCACATCCTTCAGGATCCTTCCAATCTAATACCATTGCACTTCTATGGGGATTAGTTGCCACTCCTAGGCCTCGAAGCATTTGAGTGGCTTGTTGTAACGGCCAATGTTTTGGCCATTCTTGACGAGAGATGATGCTAAGGTCAACGTATGTCCTGACTCTTCTTGGTTTTACTGGGGTGCCTCCTTCCTCTAACAATTTACTTAACATTCTTTCAGTTTGTTTTTTGCTAATTTCTGACCCCATATTTCTGCTACAAGGATAACACAACTCAACAAGATAACTCAAAACAAAACTGAAGCAAAGCAGAACAAAAAATCGTTGTATCAATTTTCCTATTTTCTTGAAATGGTCTATCTCTATCTCTTCCTCAGGGCCGAACAACTTCAAACCTTGAGCCAACCATTTTTCCCAGTTTGCCTTAGAAAGTTCTATGGACAGGCAGCTTGAAACAAAAACAAAACAAATCAAAACAAGGACACATTTTTTTTGAAATGGTCACCCGTTCTCTCACCTTCCCTCAGGGGCGAGCAATTTCACTTACCCCCAAGCTTCAGGTGTTCCCCGTATGGGCCACCAAATGCCGCAGTCTGGCTGGGCACAAATCACCAAGCCGCCACAAAGCACTAGTATGTTCAAACAGGAAACTTTACTGTCTGAACTACAACAGCACTCCATGCACACGCCCCGGGAACTCTCCCGAACGCCACCCATGTGGCTCCTCTCCGGCACACCACACCAACCAGAACTCCCTCCACCGGAACTTCCCCAACCAATGCAAACTCCCCAGGAAATCCCTGCTAGAACTCCAAAGTAGCGGGCGCCCCCCAGCAGGGGTCTATATACGATTGAATCAATCCAGCATCATCTTAATGGCTCGCCTCTCAACCATTACTTCTGGCAAAAATGCCAGGGGCCATTCCGACTTGGCTGTGGCTCTCAACATAATCCAACCAATATTATTACTAAGGACAACCTAGAGACATCCCTGACCCCATCCCCATCCTTGCTGGACCTTTCAAAGCCAAGCAGCTAACAGCACAGGAGAACCTCCCACCATGCTCACTCCTTGGACTAAGGCTGAGCCAAGGCCTTCCCCAAAAATCTCCTGATGTGGTTACAGACCCCTAGGTCATGCTAAAGGGTGTCCCATGGTACCACATACCTACAAACCAAGTTTTTCTCATTTTCTTCATGTTTTCAAATGTTAGTGACCAAAAGCAGAGTAAATGAATGGATTTCTGAAGTCAAATGGAGGAATCCTATGGGACATTTTCATAAACATACACTTGGGGATTTAAATCAGGCCCAGAAACCAGCCCAGACCCCTTTCCAGATAATGCCTCAATTTTTTCCTAAGGTAGCTGATTGGAGTAAAATCCAATGGTGCTCAAATCCTGAAGTCTCCATGCTTGACTATTCTGAAAGGTTTGCAAATGCTTTCAGGCATGGAAATCATACACTTCTAAGACACCCACAAGGTCTCTCTCTTTAATGTCACCTTGAACTGGTTAGGTGAACCAGCTACCAAAACAAGACGGGCCCAACTGAGCCACTCTATAATCCCCTGACCTTTCTGACCTGGCACACCAACTCAACAGCCCTTCAGAAGTCGGCAAAGAAGAAACACCACTCTGACTTTGATTCACCACTCCAGCAAACTATTCATCAGGTGACAAATGCCATCCTCTCCAAGGGATGTGCAGCGACCTCACAAAGTCAAAGGGGTGCTTCTTTGATCAAAGCACTCAGCCACTTCAGGAAGGGCTGCTGTGAGCTCACTGCAGCTAGAGCAACACAGGAGCCCTCTTCAGCCCCCGAGGGCTCTCATCTCCCCTGGTGGCTTTGGAGTCCTAGGAGAAATCGCAGCACCTGGATGGAGGACAAAGCAGGCTCCAGGAGCGCCTGCAGTCACTCTGCCTGTTCTCAGGCCACCTCCTGGAGTCCCGCCCTGGGAGCATTAAGGCTGGGTCGGTGGTGGCAGCCTCTCACTGCCTGGACAGTTCAAAAGTCTCACCTGCAACACATGGAGCAGGGCCCCTTCCTGGCTGTCCCCTTTCTGCTCGTTCCCCCACACCGACTCGCGTCCGTGGAAGAGATGCTTCAGAGGCTGTTGGAAGGGGAAGTGTTTCCAACTCTTGACCCACCAGGATGGCAAACAGAGCAAAAGCTGAGCAATTGATTAGAACAAGTAAAGCCACGGGTAAGCCTCTGGGTCCTCTGGATAGATCCACTTCTCAACGACTCTATTACCCAATATTCAACATCAAAGTCATTGGAAGATGGTGTTTTCCAGGCCTACTAAGGTCATTTTTGTTCCTGGTCCTCACAGACATTGAGAGAGTTCACTCAACCACCCAGATTAGGAGGGGAGAAAATCCAGCTCAACGCCTCCCCGACATCAGACAATGTTCCTGTAAGCAGGGGCTATTTTCTGGAATAAGGCCCACTAAAAAGGCATATAAAGGGTTGATAATTCCATGCACCAGTCCCTAGAGATCCCAACTCTTCATGTTAAAACATCTTCCATCAGAGGATGCATTCTGATCAAGACTTAACAGTTAACTATGCCCCCTACCCTCAGCACCCAGTGGTGCCCATGTCCAGACTCCTGGCTGGGACCCCAGCAGACAGCAAGGCACTCATGTGCTCCATCTGTGCAGCACACTTCCAACCAACATCTCTGCTTTTTCTTAGGACAACCACCAATATACTGGGACAGTCATGCCCCTGGGCTGCTCTGAGCCTCACTTATTTTACCCGGATCTTCAAATCCAAGAGATGCCTGGAGATGATGCTGAGATCATCTGGTTCACTGAAGATATTTTTATTTAGAGCATTATACACAGCAGTGGGTTCATTTGGATGAACTCATGCATGCATGGGATTTGACTTCCTCCATTTCAGTTCCACCTTGTTTTACTCTCCTCTTCCTTCCCCTATTCTCCTTTCTCTCCTCTACTGATCTCCCTTTGCTCATTTATTTGGATTGGTGCTTTCTACATATGCAGAAAGGTGAAACTCCTGGGACATATTACATACATAGCATGATTTCGATACACTCATCCTGCATTTCCTCCCTTCCCCATTTCTCTTCCCTCCTTCTTCCACTCCACTGATTTCTGTATCTTCATGATATCCAATCCCCCTCCTCTTTTTCATCCTTATTTTGCTCTAACTTTCATATATGAAAGAAAACATTTGACCCTTGGTTTTCTGAATCTGGCTTATTTCACTCAGCATGATGTTCTCCATTTCTATCATTTTATTGGCAAATGCCATAATTTTATTCCTTTTTTATGGCTGAGTAAAACTCCATGGTGTGTGTGTGTGTGTGTGTGCATGTTTGTTTTTGTATCCACTCATCTATTGAGGGCATCTGGGCTGTGATCTCTCTACTGTGAATTATGCTGCTATAAACATTGATGAGGCTGTATAGTATGCTAGTTTTAGCTCTTTCAGATAAAAACCAAGGATTGATATAGGTGGGTCATATGGTGGCTCCATTCCCAGTGTTTTGAGGAATCTCTACACTGCTTTCTGGAACGGTTGTTGTTATGGTTTGGATGTGAGGTGTCCTACAAAGGCTCATGTGTGAGAGAAAGCAAGAAGGTTCAGAGGATAAATGGTTCGGTTCTAAGAGTCTTAACCCAGTCAGTGACTTAACCTCCTGATAGGGATTAACGGAATGGTAACTGAAGTGGTGGGTGTGACTATAGGAGGTGGGAATTGGGGCGTGGCTTTGGGTACATATTTGTGTCTGGCAAGTGGAGCCTCTCTGGGCTTTCTGATCACCATGATGTGACCTGCTTACCTCAGCCTCCCTCTCCCCCCTCAATATTTACCTTAACTCAAGCCCTGAGGAATGGGGGAGGCCTTCTGAAGACTACGACCTCTGAAACAGTGAGCCCTCAAATAAACTCTTCCTCTTCTACAGTAGTTCTGATCAGATCCTGTAGTCAGAGCGGCAAAAAAGCTGCCTAAAACAGTTGTTCTAATTTGTAATCTCGCCAACAAAGCACATTTTCCCACAACACCGCCAGCATTTATTACGTGTATTCTTGATAATTGCTAGTCTGACTGGAGGTGAAACTTTAGTGCAGTTTTTGTTTGCATTCCTCTGATTGCTAGAGATGTTGAATACTTTTTTATATATTTGATGCCTATTTGTGTTTCTTCTCTGGAAAAACATCTTTTCCCATTTATTGCGTTGCTTTTCTTTCTTTTTGGTTGTACCTTTTTTGAGTTCTCTGTATATTCTAAATCGTACCCCTGTTAGAGGAGTAGCTGGCCAAGCTTCTCACATCTGGGGTCGCTCCATTTATCCTCTTGCTTCCTCGCTGTGCAGAAGCGTCTTAACGTTACGACACCCCCTTATTGATTCTTGGGGTAATTCCTGAGCTTCGGGTCTTGCTGAGGAAGTCCCTTCCTACACCTGTATGATGAATTGGTGACCCTGTGTTTTCCTCTAGCAGTTACAAAGTTTCTGGTCTTATTTCTAGGTCTGCCTTCCAGTTTGCTTTGACTTTGTGCAGGGTGAGCAACAGGGTCCTAGATCCTTCCTCTCTGTGTGGATACCCAGTTTTCCCAGCACCACTGGTTTAAAAGGCTGTCTTTTCTCCAACATGTGTTCTTGACGTCTCTGTCATATGTCACCTAACTGTGTCTGTGTGAGTCAGTCTCTGGATCTTCTATTCCATTCCTCTGGTCTTCATTGCCATGACCGGCACAGCAACAGCAGAAGATCACAAGTAGGGGGGACAGAGATTAAGAAAAGCACAGGGACAACTTCAAGGAAAAGTGGGACCAGGTGGGACACCATCCTCGGCCAGAGAGCAGTGACCCAAAACTACTTTGCAGGTTTAGTACATGGGGCTCACGATCAGGAAGTGGAACTACAGAAGTCTGCAAATTGTTCAAGGCCTGTGAGTTTTCCAGGGGCTTCTTTGTGCACTAAAGGTTACAACAGTGTTAGGCACACCTGGTGGCTCTCCTGCTGTGCCCAGAAAACCCACGGTACTGGAATGTCTGATGACGGCTGGCGTCAGAGCCCAGGGCCACGGCTGTTCACATAGCCTCGCCTTCTGGCCAGCAATGTTTCCCAGGCTTGACTCCTGCCAGCTCCACAGGATGGGCCAGGGACGGAGACGCACTCACTCTCCACACGTGCTCTCTATGAGGTGTCAGTTCCACGCTGTTGCTTCACACAGCTCTGTGGTGTGACTCGAGGGCAGTGTCTGACACTCCACCCTGTTCTAGTAGCTCAGGAGTGCCCTGGCTGATCTGTTATTCTTTAAAATGAATTTAATTACTGTTTTTTCTATTTCTGTGGAGAATATCATGGATATTTTGATGGCATTTCAATGACTCTGTATGGTTTGGGTAGAATGGTCATTTTGACCATTTACCTCTGCCTATCTAAGAACACAGTCTCGTCATCTTCTGAGGTCTTGTTCAATTTCTTTTTTCAGGTTCTATAATTTTCATTGTAGAGATTTTTCAGTCCTCGATTGGGTCAATTCCCAAGTTTTTTATCCAGGTTATTGTGGATGGAAGATGTTTTCCTGATTTCATTCTTAGCAGAACCACTGTATTGATTAATGAATGTTGATACCATATCCTGCCAGTCTGCAGAATTTATTGATCAGTCTTTGTTTTGTTTTTTGGTGGAGGGATCTTTTACATACAGGATCATGTCATCAGCAGACAGACAATTTGACTTCTTCTGTTCCTATTTGTATCCATTCACTGGTTTTTTCTCGTATGTGCCTTTTTCTGATTGCCCTGACTAGAGTTCCAAGGACTATATTAAAGAGGAGTAGTAAGAATGACCATCCTTATCTTCTTCCTGATTTTATAGAAAATGCTTTCAGATTCTCTATTCAGTATGAGGTTGGCTTTGGGTCTGTTATGTATAGCCTTTATAATATTGAGGTAAATTTCTTCTATCCCTAATTTTTCCAGGTTTTCAACGTAAATGGGTGCAAGATTTCACCAAAGCCCTTTTCTGCATCAATTGAAATAATTATGTGATTCTTGCCTTTGATTCTATTTAAGTGATGAATTGCATTTATTGATCTGCATGTACCACATACCAGTGAGGGAAACCAGCACTGTACTGTGGCCTTTCCTCCTTACGTGGTTAAGAGAGTTTTCCTTGATTAAGTTTTCAGTTGGTGCCTTGCAGTCACACAGAGTGGAACTCACTGCAGCGTGTTTAGGCACACGCGGGACACCACCTGGTCAGGGTCACTCTGCCTTCCTCCCTTTCCCTGCCTCCTCCCTTCCGCTCCTTCCCCCTCCTCTTCCTCACTGTGCGCCCTCCTGTTTCCATGGGACCCCCTTTCTAAATCCTTCTTTCCATCTGCCTTCCACATAGGATAAGAGAAGCATCTGCTCTTTGTCTTCTGGAGTCTGGCTTGCTTCACTCACATGAGCTTCTCCAGTTCCAGCCACGCACCAGCAAATGATGGACTGCACTCTTTAATGCTGAGTGAACTCCAAGTGTCCACACAGCAGGTTTTAATCCACTGCACCGAGGTCTGTAAGTTGGTCGTGTGGATGACCCTCTGAAGACGCTGCTGTGCCTGTATCACTCTAGGATGCCGATTTTAGCCTCCACGGAGCTTCACCCCAGCCTGGGCCGCCTTTCAGAGCTGCACAGGGGNTCCAATGGTGAGCCCTGCTGGCTCACATGATCCTTACCCACCAATCAGACTAGCCCTGCTGGCTCACATGATCCTTACCCACCAATCAGAAAGCACCCCATGTCAACTGTCAAACTGTTAAACTGTTAAACTGTCATAACTGTCAAGCCACCCTGGCTCTATAAATATGCAGAGCTCTTCCTCAATTAACGGGCATTTTCTCCGACGATGAGTCTTTTTCGTTCTTTCATTGGTGCCAAAACCCGGGAGGGGGAATGCCTCGCTGCTCGAGGGCCCCCCTCTCTCAAGGCTTGCCATCCTCGTCCACTCTTTCGAGCGCTGCTGCTACTCACACAACATCGGCTCTTCAGTAGGTGAGTTCCCCTATCGGGTAACCAACTTCAGATGGGCTACGCAGGGGCTTTGACCGTGATTGTCCGGCAAACCTCTGACACCCAATCTGGAGGAGAGAATGCACCCCACCAAGACCTTCATGGTCATGGTGGACTCTCTGGAACCCGGTTCATGAGCGGGAGGTCCTGAGTGGTGGAAGAACAGGCACTCCTCTCTCTCTTTCTCTCTCTCTCTACCACCATTGTCCCTCTCCTGACCTATGGGGGCCTTTCTTCCCTCCCTGCAGACTCCCCCTTATTAAAATCTGCACACAAGATTGGCATTACTATCAATTAGACAATCAAAGTCAATGGCCCCCAGGAGGATCCCTTAGATCCCACAATTCTCAGAGATCTGTTTAACTTCTGCGAGTGCTCAAAAAAGTGGAAGGAAATCCCCTATGTTGAGGCTTTTTCTCTTCTTCATTCTCACCCCTACCTATCTGGCAGATGAACCCCCTCCCTACCGACCTCCTCCATTGGCTCCGTCCACCCCCTCAGGTGCTCCCCCTGACTCGGCCGACACCTTTAGTTCCCCCCAAACTAGGTCCCGCCCCTAGTCCCACAAATCATGGCCCCTAAAGAGCTTGCTGGTCCTGAGGACATTATCCGGGTACATGTCCCATTCTCTATGAATGACCTCATGCAACTCAAGCGAAGGTTGGGCTCATTCACCACAGATCCCACCACTTACATAAGAGAATTTCAGTGGGTCCTCCAGGCTTATAGCCTCACTTATATGTTATTGGCTAATACTCTTCTTCCTGAGGAACGTACCAGAGTCTGGGAACTTGCCAGAGCCCATGCGGATGAAACTCACTGAATTAATCCCAATCACCCTCTGGGGCCACTTGCTGCCCCAGATCAAACTCCCGCCTGGGATTATAATACACAAGCTGGCACACAGAGTAGGGACCTATTCTCCGCATGTGTTATTGCTGGGCTCAAAAAAGCGGCACGTAAGGCCGTCAATTTCCAAAAATTACAAGAGACCCCATTGGAATTTCTGGATCACCTTCGAAAGCCCTTCAGCAGTAACCTAGATCCCGAAACCCCAGATGGCCGTCATGACCTTATGACATATTTCCTCTAGCAGAGCTACCCCGACATCCTGGCCAAACTAAAAAAGCTCGAACAAGGCCCTGCCACCCCCCAGACTGAGAAATCTCAGATGCTCGCCCAGGCCCTGCAGGGTGCTTCATTGGGTCGCCCCATCACCGCAGGTCAACCCCCACCCCCACGCCTGCTTCAAGTGTGGCAAGGAGGGACATTGGGCCAGGGCATGCCCCGCACCATGCACTCCACATACCCCATGCCCTAAATGTCAACAACAAGGTCATTAGGCTCTGACTGTCCTAGATCCCATAGGAGGCTTATGGCCAGGGAACCCTCCGACCTTCTGGGCATGGCAATCAATTGATGGAGCCTTGGGTCCTTGTCCCCGGCCGTAACGATCAATAGACAGGAACCCAGGGTGCGGATTCAGGTGGATGGACGCAAGGTTGACTTTCTCCTTGACACCAGGGCTACCTTCTCAGTCCTGACAGAATTCTGGGGGCAAACAGTGTGCCGTCCACCTCTCCTGTTGTTGGAGTAGGAAGAACGACCATCTATCCAAAAAAGACTCCCCTATTACTCTGTTCCATAGACAACTTCCCATTCTCTCAGACGTTCCTAGTTATGCCCCAATGTCCAGTTCCTTTGCTTGGCTGAGATATTCTCTCTAAATTCAATACAACAATCAATATCCAGGCTCCTGGCATCAGTCAGGCCCCAGAATCGGCCTGTTCATCTTTTCTGGCCCTTTTGGCAGAAGACTGGCCATTCTGCTCCACTTGTGAGGCTGACATGAAATACCATACTAAAAAGGACCCCTTACCTAGGACCTGGTTGACTCGATTGTATGGGATACCCACACCCCCTCCACTGTTTCTGGCCCACCAGTTTTTTTTTTTTTTTAAAACAGAGAGAGAGAGAGAGAGAAAGAGAGAAAGAGAATTTTTATTTTTAGTTTTCAGCGGACACAACATCTTTGTTTGTATGTGGTGCTGAGGATCGAACCCGGGTCGCACGCATGCCAGGCAAGCGCGCTACCACTTGAGCCATATCCCCAGCCCTCCTGCCCACCCGTTAACATTCATCTCAAAGATCCCAACACCTTCCCCATCAGGCTCAATACCCTCTGTCCACAAAAGCTCTTCTGGGCCTACAACCTATTATTCAGGAACTTCTTAGCAAGGGGTACCTCCGTCCTGCTCATTCCCCTTACAATACTCCTGTACTAGCAGTAAAAAAGCCCAACGGGTCCTATCACTTAGTTCAGGACCTACAACTCATCAACACCTCCGTTAGGCCCATAGATCCTTTGGTTCCCTGCTGCCTCAGATCCCCCACACTGCCACCCACTTCTCGGTCATAGATTTAAAGGATGCTTTCTTCTCCATTCCCCTTGCCCCAAAATCACAAGATCTTTTTGCCTTTACCTGGTCAGATCCCATCACCAGACATTTTCGATAACTAACCTGGACTGTCCTTCCTCAGGGATTTCGAGATAGTCCACACCTCTTTGGCCTCCGGACCTCCAATCTTTTCACCCCCAGTGCCCCGAATCCACCCTCTTGCAATATGTTGATTAAAGCACTCCTTCCTCGGGCAGATTCGAAAGTCCTAGCCCTCTCACCTTTAAGACTCGGCCGCTAGAGAGACGCTTACCCTCCCCTTCCTCTCTCTTGCCCTGCCTCTCCCCTCTTTCTGGCCCTGGGAGTATCCGGCCTCTCCAGAAGGGGTCCCAAAAGCCTTGGCCATGGTCTCCCACTGCTCTGTCTCCGTCCAGGACGAGAGCTTCGACTGTCAGATTCGACGACCAATCTCTGCAGCTCGAACCTGCCACTTAGGCACTCCTGATTTTTTGGCTCTAGCGGGGATGCCCCTTTTGCCAATAAATCAGTTTCCTTCTTCTCTCTTACCACGATTGCATCCTCTTCCCTCCTCCTTACATGGGTAATGTGTCCTCTCTGCCGGTCGACTTTCCCCTACAATGCCTCTTGGATCAAATATAGCATGCAGGCCTGGCCCACTTATCCCTTAGACAACCAAAGCAGATGGCCCCTTTTTGGGTCCCTGGATCCCTCCATTCTAAGGATCTCTACAATTACTGTGAACATTAAAAAAAATGGGTAGAGATTGCTCATGTCCAGGCTTTCTTCTTGCCCCGATTCAATCCTGCTCTCTACACCTCTTGCAAACCTCTACAAATTCTCTAGCCCATCCAAAGGGTGCTCAACAGATGATCTCTCAAGGGAAAAAGGCCATTACAGTAGACAGAAAACAGCTTATTGTGTCTATACCTGCACCAAAGATTTCTTCCTCCTCACCAGGCCGCTATGTAATCTGTCCAAGGGCCCCCAAGATGAACCCCTACCACCCTCAGTGGTAGGGAAGACAATCCTTAAAAAGGCCTTCCTCTGGGCACCCGCCCTGCATCTCCCTGACCTCTCCCGACCCTTCACCCTCTATGTATATGGAAAACAGGGACAAAGTCTGGGTGTTCTGGGTCAGGAATATGGCTCCACATTTGCACCAGTGGCCTACCTATCCAAACAGCTCGACCCCACCGTCAGGGCTGGCCCCATGCCTCAGAGCCCTAGCAGCGGCCCATGACCTCCAGAAAGAAGCTCACAAGCTTACCTTTGGCTCCCTGATAACCATCTCACCTCCTCACCATCTAAAGGATTTCCTCACTTACAAGGGGCTCCAGACAGTCACTTCCTCCTTCCAGGGTCCTATCCCTCCTTGTCTCTCCTTGAAAATCCCTCCATGTCTTTTCAGCCCTGCTCTCCATTAAACCCTGCCTCCCTCCTCCCATCTTCTCCCTCACAAGATCCCGTCCACAAATGCCTGGAGGTATTAGAGACGATTTTACCCTGCCCTGCCACCATTTCTGGGGACCCCTGTCCTCTTTGGACCTCGTCTGGTTCTCAGATGGTAGCTCCTTTATACACGAAGGGGTTAAAGTGGCGGGATATGCTGTCGTTTCCCTCTCATCCGTCATGGAGGCAAAACCTCTCCCACCCAATACCACCAACCAACAAGCTGAACTCAGAGCTGCCACAAGGGCATCCGAGCTAGCGGAGGGAAAAACCCTCTCCCTACATAATACGTCTTCCATATCCTGATCTCCCACGCAGCCATTTGGAAAGAAAGGTGGCTATTGATCACCAGAGGGATGGCAGTCATTAATTCCACACTTATTTCTGGACTACTACGAGCCTCCAGGCTGCCTTCCCAACTGGGAATAATCCATTGCAAGGCCCCAAACTGACTCCTCCCTTACTACTATGGGGAATTCCAAGGCCCATCAAGTGGCTCGATCAGCCGCCCTACAGAGCTTTACCTCCTCTCCGCTATTCTTGGTTACCACAAGGGATCGGCCCAAAGATCCCCAACAACTCTTCCAGTTTCTTCACTCTCTATTCCATTCTAGTCCACAGAGTCTCACTACTTTCCTTCACTCCTTTTTCACCCTTTCCCCACACGATAAGACCCTCCTACAACAGATCACTTCCGCTTGTCAGATCTGCCAGAAAACCAATACCAATACTCCATTAAACCTTTCCCTTCTCATCAGGCCCACGGTCATACCCCAGCTGCAGACTGGCAGATTGATTTCACCAACATGCCCCGAGTAAAAAACATAAAATATCTCCTTGTATTGGTAGATACTTTTTTGGGATGGGTTGAAGCCTTTCCCACTTCTAACAAACAGGCCTCTACGGTAGTTGATCTGTTGCTTACTCACATAATCCCCCGTTTTGGGATGCCCACTTCTATCCCATCAGACGATGGCCCAGAATTCACCTCGCAGATAACTCAGGAGCTGGCTCACGTGCTATCACTCCCTTGGCATTTCCATTGCCCTTACCACCCCCAGGCTTCTGGAAAGGTTGAAAGGATCAATGGGTCCCTTAAAGAGACCCTCACCAAGCTCACCATGGAATTAAGCCTGGACTGGGTAAAGGTGCTCCCTTGGCTTTATTGCGCATTAGGGCCTTGCCAAAGAAGCCTTCTAATCTCTCACCTTTCAAAGTCATGTATGGCCGTCCCCTCGTTCCTCCTGGACTGCCTACAGAACCCCTACCCATCTCCGATACCTATGCCCTGCCCCTCCTCTTCCATCTATGCTCTGAACTCTGGTGCTATCAAGCCTGGCTCCTTCCTGACCCCAGTTTCTTTCAAAACCCTACCTCCTTAACACCTGGTCAACTTGTTTACTATGGCCCACTGGGGGAAAAGCCCCCTCTAAAGCCAAACGGGAGGGTCCTGCTCAGGTGATTTTGTGCACTCCCTTGGCGGCCAAACTCAAGCTGTCTAACAACCAACTTTCCCCGTGGATTCACATTTCCAGGCTTAAGCTCGGTGCTCCTACACCTTCATCAGAAGAGCCAGGGATCGTCACCTGTCATTAAGTACTCTTGTCATCCCTCCCCACAAGATCCCCTCAAGCTCCGCTTCTCCCGTGTCTCCTTTCTTAGCCCAATACCTAATGCTGCCCCTCATTTCTGGCCCTTCTTGGGTCCTCTCTTCACCCTATGTCTGGAGATTCAAAGCAAGTGACTCTAAGGGCCCCCTCCAGCCAGACCCCCTTCTCCTTCTTACAGACCCCCACTTGTTTGGATCTGGCCGGTGGTGGGACCGTTGTGTGTTGTCCTTCTGAAGATAACCACGAACCACTTAGGTGTCTGGAGCATGGTGACCCCTGAATAAGTGTGAACTACCTTTTTTTTTTAAAAAAAAAAAAGAGAGAGAATTTTAATATTTATTTTTTAGTTATCGGCGGACACAACATCTTTGTTTGTGTGTGGTGCTGAGGATCGAACCCAGGCTGCACGCATGCCAGGCGAGCGCGTTACCGCTTGAGCCACATCCCCAGCCCCAAAGTGTGAACTACCTTTATCATAAGAGAGCACTTTACCAGTTGCCTTCTGGGCCTAAGGAGGAACATGTGTGTTTTGTTTGCCCTCCCAGTTTCGTAAGAATTCCAAGTATCAGTATTTAAAGTTGAGGTGTTTCAGATAAAACCTGGAGACATCTGACTGCTCTCAAAGGGAAATCTGGTAACAATGTGCCACCGTCCTCCTTGGCTACCTTTGTTCAGAGCGTGGGAGAAGCTGCCTTCTTTATTACAAAGCCTGTGCTTTCTTGGTGTGACTAGGGAAAGCTGGGAACTGTGATAAGTGAGAGCAGCAAGCAGGTTTGGAAAGCTGGGATATTTCGAGAAAGGTAAAGAGAGAAGCAAGCTGGTTTCAGAGACACCCAGGTAGGAGAGAGTTTGAAGAGCAGCCTTAATAGAGAGGGGAGGGAGCTAGATTGGACTAGGAAGGAAGAGTGGAATTGAGGGTGTTAGGTGCAGGTCAGGCTGGTCTGCAGGTCATGCCAAACAAAGTTAGCTGCAGGATGACCTGGCTTCTCAAACCCTCTGTCTGGTTCTTTATCACCTGTTTGCTTCAAGCCCAAATGCCCAAGCCCCTGTTCAAGGCTGAACACTCAACCCCCCTTGTGCCAACAAGGCAGCTTGCAGACCCAGAGACCCCATTGGATTTGGGATATAAAAACAAAAACTCCCTGTGCCTGTTCCTTCCCTTTATCATAAAGTTCATTCAGACTCAGGTGGGTAAAAAATTTCTAATCAAGCTTTTAACCAGCCTCTCCTCAGGAATTACCAACTCCTGGCTACTGATGATACCTCCAGTTGAGACCTATGCCGAATGGACTGACATCATCATGGATCTGTGGTGGCAAGGAACCTTCGTTGATCTGGTTCCTGTTATACGGGTCCTTTCTGCTCTCCTGTGGGGGCTCCCTACTTCCCTCCTATTCTCCCACACCACGCCATCTCAGCAGGAAGCAGCCAGAATGAGTTGAAGCCCACCCTCATTTAATAACAAAGAGGGGGGATTGTTGGGAGTTGCCCTGGCTCCAAAGATAACTTCCCCATCCCCTGAGAAGAGCTGTCCAATGTTGAGCCCTGCTGACTCACATAATCCTTACCCACCAATCAGACTAGCCCTGCTGACTCACATGATCCTTACCCACCAATCAGAAAGCACCCCATGCCAACTGTCAAACCATTAAACTGTTAAACTGTCATAACTGTCATAACCCCTGGCTCTCTAAATATGCAGAGCTGTTGCTCAATAAACGGGCATTTTCTCTGACGACGAGCCTTGTTCGTTCTTTCAACAAACATGCATCTTTAGGTGAATCCCTAGAAATAGATTACTGGGCCAAGGGGTGCTTTTGGAACAAAGTTTGCTCTTTATTTACCCTAAAGTTGTACTATATTATTCTCATGCCAACAAGCGCAAGGATACCTATTTTTCCATATCTTTGTTAGGCAAGTGCATTATTAAATTTTTGTATCTCTTTTTTTTTTACATTTTTTTTAGTTGTAGGTGGATACAATACCTTTATTTTTTTATTTTTATGTGGTGCTGAGGATCGAACCCAGTGCCTCATGCATGCTAGGTGAGTACTCTACCTCTGAGCCACAACCCCAGCCCCCCAATTTTTTTTATCTTGCAAGTCAGCTAGGTAAGGTAAATAACATACACTTTAACAACTTTTCATTGAAATATATATGGAAAAAAATAATACATATCAGTTCAATAGATGTTCATAACTAAACACACTTTTGTAACCAAAACCTTGATCAAGATACAGAACATTATCAGTTTCCTTACAAGGAGTGATGAATAGCTGGACTTCCAAGAACATAGATTAATTTAAGCTTGTATATAAACCTACACATGGACCCATTTGACAAATGTACTCTTGCATCTAGTTTCTCTTTTGGTATGGTATTGGAGAGTGTGAACTTAAATAGTCTCTTTACTCATACCACTTCGGATGTTTCCATTATAAATTCACACTTCAGAGCATGTTTTTGTAAACATTCTATTATGTGTTGTTGTGACTTGCAGGCTTCTGTTGGCTGTGTACCAGGAGTGGAGCTTCTGGGTGGTAAAGTACATATTTCTTCAACTTTGGTCATGTGTCAGTTGTACCCATTTACCTTCATATTAGTAATGCGGCTGGTGTTTCCTGACACTTCATCCCCGAGGATTGTTTCAAAACTTTTTATTTTCTGCTCCTCTTATGTGAAACTTATTTTGTCACTTTTTTCCTCTGTAATTATGTATACTCACTAGGTTGTTGATGTTTTCCACTGGTCTGATTTCATACTTGATTTTTGTCAAACTATCTAGGGATCCTACTAATTATCGACTGAGACATAGTGAAAAGTAGCAACAAGTGTAGCATTTTTATTTTTCTTAATTTCTAACTTTGCCTTATGTGTTGAAATGAAGATATGGACTAAAATAATCTTCATACATAGCTATTAGTCCATTTGAATTGTGCTGCTTAAACAATTTAATATTTTGTTTAATCTTTATCTAATTTTAATACAACCAGTCTGCTTTTTCTTATACAAATGTTTGATAGATCAGATAATTTTAATCTTAATTTTTCAGGTCATTTGTTTTAGGCATATTTTCTTTAAACCACTTGGAGTTGGATTTTGCATTTTAACTCTCATTAGCAGGGACACTGAATTTAGTGAAGAAATTGTAAGCGAGACATTTTTCGTGAGACCCTGGGCACCCACTTATGGCTCCAGACATGGAAGTCGGCCAAGGGACATGAGAGATTTCTCAGGTCTTCCCATGAAGGCATGCAGCGAGACCTCAGGGGCGCCACAGAGTTCATGAGCTATCTGAGAAAGTTTTATAGGAAATTCTAATTTGACTGCAAATATGTGAATGTCTAATCATTTGATACCAGACTAATGAATTTTTATTGCTTACACTGATTCTCACCAGACTTGACTTTTCTTTCTGGCGTACTTTATGGATTATTAAAGGCACGTGATATTAATAGCAGGGGTAGACATTTCCTTCAGAGTTCTTGCCTTGATGAATGAGCATGTGCAGAGAAGTGGAATGGCTTTGATGAGACCCACTAAGGGATAGGGAATAAACTTTAGAGGTCTGTGATAGTCCAGGCTTCCTCAATTTTAAGGAATTATTATAAAAATGGACTGTAAGCTTCCTGAGAGCAGGGCCACGTCCTGTCCCATCTGTAACTCCAGGGCCCAAGGGTGTCTAGAATTTTGTAAGCTCATAATCATAGTTACTGGAAGATTTAAATGTAAAACATGGTTTTAGCATTTTCTGGTCATTTTTTAATACCAGGTTTTCTAAAACTATAAAAACTTAGAGGGCCACAGAGATTTAACTGGCATTGATTACACTCAGCAATTTGAGCTCAGATTTCTTTGTTTAATTTTGAAAGGGCCCAGGAACCAATATTCTCTAATATTTGTCTGTAGATTTAAGTCCTGCTTTCATGGTTAGCAAACTGCCTTGGGAATACCTTCCTCAGTTGTCGAGTCTCTTCTCTCTAAATCGCGTCTTGTCAGCCGCTCCTCGAGTGCTCCTTGTCGGCGACTCTGTCAGCGCTGTCTGCTGTCCCTCGACTGTGCTCTCGTTGTGCGTCCAGCTGTCCTCGCACAGCTCCTGGATCATGGCCGTGTGCGCTTACAGACAGTCTGCCTCTCCAGGAGAGAATGGCGAGGCTCCCATTGGATCCATCTCACGGTGGAAAGAGGGAACAGTTGCCAGCAATGAAAAAGTGTCCTTGTCATGTTGTGAAGCCTTGGGTCACTCATGTTCTGAGGCGCGTGCCCAGCCCTCCTGCCAGTCAGAGAGCAGCCAGGAGAGCACTGGAGAAAGGCGCCTCACGCTGCCCACAGGGTTCTCCTGCCCCGCTGCTGAGCTGAGGGCCTGGAACCTGCGTCTTAGGACTCCTCTCTGCAGCTGGAGAAAAAACTCTCGCTTGCTCTGTTTTTTACTCACCAGATGTTCACGCGGCTGCCGTGGGGCTTGCTTTTCTAGGTGATGGGGATGAAGGGCTCTCTGTCCTATGATGGGTGGCAAATAGCGAGACAGAGCAAGAGAGGAACTAGGGCCCTAGAGATGGAACGTGCCGTGGGACAGGTGGGGCACCTGCTCTGTGGTGGGGGTCTGCCCACCTGGGTGCCATGCAGTCACCCATCGCTGTTTGGCAGAACCAATCACTTGGAGCAATTCATTCTGGAAAATTCATCAAAGTGCGCTGAAATGACGACCTCCTTAAACACCGCGTTGTCCTTTTGCTCAGCTTTTCATCTTCTGTGGTTCATGGCATAGAAGTAGCCAGATTCAGAAGGTCAGGAGCCTAAAGAACATGTCGCCCATGTCACCGTCTGATGCTCCAGAGCCAATAGAAAGGTGCTTGAGAAGGGCTCAGGAAAAGCCGTCCCTCCATCTGCCAGAGGCCTCTGCTGGACATGTGGCTTACCGGTGAGGAGCAGGACTGCGGGACGTGAGGTGCCACACAGGAGCTGTATGGCTCCCCTTCCTCTTCAGGTCCTATCGGGGTGGAAGAAGGCAGTGTCTGGAGAGCATAGAGGGAGCATATGTTTGAAGGAGACTGCACACACTCAGGAGATGGAGCAAGTACATGGACTAAGAGTCGACTGCATTCCTGTGACAGGGACTCACAGTTATAAGGCTTTGCAAGAGGAAAATTGACTTTTGTCTCTGTGTACTGCATGAAAATCGGAGACCCTCTGTGTTATTTACTGTGAATATTTTTGGATAGAACCTGCCTAATTCTCAACAACTTTATTGTTTGTTCCTTCCTGCTTCGGGTGGTGGGCTCCAAGTACTCATGTGCATATAACATAACTCCATCCTCTCTAGAAAGCCGTGGTTGCTTGGTTCTGAGAGAAGAACCATCCACACTCCTCATGGGGATTTGCAGCAGATGTTGCAGGAACATGCATGCCCCTCATGTTGCTGGCCTATCACTGCGGATGAGAGGAGGTGGGCAGCTCTATTCCACTCTGCATGGAACTGCTCTGTGGAGAGGGGAGAGAAAGAACAGCCGTCAGAGATGAGAGCCGAGAGGGAGAGGCTCCTGCCTGGGTTGGGAGTAGTGTTCCAGTTTCTCAAGCCAGTCCTTGAGGCCAGACTGCATGTCTGACCCTGCACACTGACCAGAATGTTCTCTCCTTGGCTTAATCACCTTCTGTGCACGTGGAGACCTGACACACGCAGCACTCATGCGTGCGATCACCTCGTACGGCTCTTACTCCAAGGGAGGGTCCCATCGCTCACAGCTGACTTACCTGTCATCTTCACAGAGAAGCCAGGTGCTGCCATCTAATTCCCAGGGCTGTGAACACCCACCCGAGGGCCCCACACACGGTCTGGAGCCCAGAGTGGGTATGGAATGCTCTCTGTAGAATGCTGTGTTCCGGCTTTGGTCTGGTGTGCTGTCCATACAAGTGAAACAGCCTGGCAGGACGTACAGATTTGGAAGACGGTGCAGGCCACTGGAGCCCTACCTCCTGTAGCTCGGCAGCTGAGTGGGAACTCTTCCTGATTGACCAGGGTCCCTCTCAGGCCTGGGTGATGGGACCAGGATTGGCTCACCCCATGTGTCTGAGACAGCCAGAGAACCAAGGCTCATGGGACAGTCTTTAGCCAGTCCCTGGATTCACGTGTTGCTGCTGCTCAGTTGCTTTTGGAACAGAAAAGGTATTTGTGGACTTTGACCCACATCCCCATTTCTCATAAAAACTTGAATTTCTAGGATAAGTTTGACAGATTTTTGTTTTTAATTTTCATAAAACAGTTATCAAAAGTAACATTTTTGGTGGGTGTAATCCCTGTACTAAAAAACCCAAACTACTGGGCGGCACCTGGATTCAGGGAACTGAATGTGTAACTCCTCCAAGACGGGCAAGCAGAGAGCTTAAAGATCTTTGAAAGTAGATTCTTGGGGATTTAGTTGACGGGGCTTGGATAAGCTTTCAGGCACGTCATGCGAGTCCAGTCACCTGTGCTGTCCATATCTCTGTGCATACCCATTTTGTCAAAGATCAAGATCTAACTTGCATTTCTGATTTCCTCAGGAGAATGGGATGCAGCAGAGAACTATAGTAATCATGTGTGTTAGCTTTTTGTTGCTGTGACTAAAACACTTGAAAAGAACAACCTAGAAGAGGAATCGGAGCGTTCCCTCCATGGTCGGCCCGCTCCGAGGCAGAGACATCATGGTGGGAAGGCATGTCCGCGGGGAGCTGATCGCGGCAGCCAGGAAGCAGAGGAGGAGAGAGGACGAGGGACAAGACGCATCCCCCAGGGCATTCCCGTGGTGACTCCTTCCTCCAGATGTCCACCTCCCAGGAGTCCATTCAGCTCGAAGTGGACTAACCCATCCGGTGCGTTGATGACGGCAGGGTCAGGGCCTGATGACCACTGCCCACAGCCCCAGCTCTGAACCTTACAGCACTGGGCCCTGCTCTCAATACCCGAGCTTCTCAGGGGCACTCCAGATCCAGACCACAGTGTCAGGAAATCTGCGAGGCACAGTGTGGCCCTCACCCAGGCCGTTCTCTGTGGGCACAGGGGATATTGTTTCCCACCTGTCCTAGCTGAGGACCAGAATGGTTTGGTTGCCAACCTGATGGAGGGATGCCTAGGGGATTGGCAGAGCACACACCTGGGTGTGTCAGTGAGGATGTTCCCTAAGAAGATTGGCCTGTGGGTCTGTGAACCGATGGGAAGCAGAGTAGTTCTTACCCTGAAAGTGGGTGGCACCATCCCACAGGTGGGGGCCCAGGTGTAATGGCAAAGCAAAAGGGACAAGCTCACTCTCGCCGCTCTGGCACTTTTCCAGTAGGTGTGTTTCTCTGCAGCTGTCACCTGAAGACTCAGGTTCTTCAGCCTTCAAACGCAGACTTGCACCATGACTCTCCAAGGCATTTCAGGCCTTCATCCTCAGGCTGAGTCATTGGCCTGTCATTCTGAGGCTACTGGGTTTTGGACTGAGCACTACTGGTTTCCTTGGCTCCCCAGCCTGCAGATGCCCATTGTGTAACTGCTAGTCTCTGATCCTGCGAGACAGTGTAAAAAAATGCCTCTTACAGTTAATTGTGTGCGTGTGTGTGTGTGTGTGTGTGTGTGTGCGCGCGTGTGTGTTTTCCCCTCGGGAAAACCCTAAGAAGGACACGGAGACTCCTCGAGGTGACTGGTCCAGCTTTACTGGCAAAATGAGGTGGGACTCAGATGTGACTCGGTGTCCATCAGACATGGAGCCTTGAGGTTTCAGAAAGGTGTCTCCAGAGCCCTCCATGGCTAACATTTTTGGATATTGAGGCTGAAGGAAGAGTCAAGGAGGACGTTGCTAAAACTTGATTCAATGAAGTACGAAATAGAGCAGCTGAAAGCAATTTAGGACATACCGTATCCTGCAAGTATATTTGCTATAACATTTAAAGTTTAACACATTACTTTTTTTGATGAATAAAGATGTCAAAAAGGCATGAAAGAGGGCTTGCTGGTGATCAGCACTCTGGCACCCGGCTGGCATGTTGGCCTGGCTCTGAGCAGCTCTCAGGCAGCCCTTTCTTCCCATCCACTGCTCTGGCCCAGACCTGGAAGCCAAACCAGCACCAACTTTGAGATGTATTTAAGGCAGAACTTTAATTTTTCTGTGCTAATTCACAAACCACAATTTTCAGAAAACAGTGGACTCGGGCCATTGGCACCATGGCTTTTTATGTCTTCATAGATTCAACTTTAAAGAGTCAGTATTGGAAAAAATGTGGCAAAGTAGAGTTGAAATACGTGACTGATGGCCAGAAGCTGGAGGGTTACCTGGGCACTGCAGATCGACCTGCTGTTCAGCTTCTGTTCTGAGACTCTGGCAAACCCAGTGGAGAGGGACATGGGCCAAGGTCAAGACAGCAATTGGGGGTCTTGGAAAGACAGGTGTGCAGTTTGACAGCTGCTGACCTAGTGCACAAGCACATGCCAAGGGCAGGCACGGTGAGGGGTCGTGTTTGAAGGAATTTGAGAAATCAGTGCACAGAATCATGATGTTCGTTGGAAATAGAAATGAACTTTTCAACTGCTTTGAAATTGATCCACCTAGGTTTCATTGAAATTTTCTTTACACTCAGAAAATACTATATCCTCACCAGGAGTGGTGGTATATGCCCATGACCTCAGCTACTAGGGAGGCTGAGGCAGGAGGACTACAAGTTTGAGGCCAGCTTGGGCAACTGAGTGAGGCTCACTGGTAGAATGCTTGCTGAGTGTGAAGGGGGCCCTGGGGTCTCTTCTCAGTACCACACACACACACACACACACACACAAAGAATATCAGACCATGTGTGGAACAAATTGGCCACATGTCACATAAGTGTCGGTGAAAATAAAGCTAATATTTGGTAACGTAGCTACTTTTCTGACTGCTCAGGATGTGGCAGGTGCTATTTTAAACCCCTGTGGTGTGTGAACTCATATGTCGCTGAGTTCATTGTCACACACTGCCATTGCCCCCATTTTTCAGAAAAGGAGACTGAGCGTGGTGGTGATGCACAGCTTGCCTGAGCTGGCAGACCTGGCAGGCAGAGCCAGCAGCCTCCATCTCGTCAGCTGTCTGTCTCCAGAGCACAGGTGTCAGACCCTGCCCTGCGCTGCCTCTCAGCCAAGGAGCACAGAGCACCCAGAGGGTTGTGACAGCTACACGCAGAAGGAGAAGCAGGACACGCCAGGAAAAGGATGCGTTCCCAGGAGAGTCTCTCAAGGTCTCAGTCCTCAGGTGTTCTAGGCTGCGTAGCCCTGCCGCTCCCTATGACGGAAGTACTGTCACCTGAAGGTGCAGGTGTGGGGAAACGCCCTCGGGCGGACGCTGGGGCCGTGTGCCGGGCAGCTTGCCCATCTTCCTCTTTTAGAAAAGTTATACCAATGTTATGAGCTCCAGTTGCCTGAGGCCCAAGAGAATGAATTTTGATAAGTAATTTTCTCCAAAATAATGAGAGTTTTTAATATCATCAGAGAAAGAAACAAGTCAGGGGCCAGCATTTTAATTTTGAAGTTCCAGGACATTTGCTCGTTTATGTGTTTTTCTGAAGAAATCAGGAAAGGTGTTGAAGAACATTTCTGAACTGTCAGAGAAAGCTGTAGAAAGGTGGCTGCTGAGAAATGGGCCCTGGGAGCTCGCGCGCACCCAGAGAGCTGCGCAGACACCGTGCGGGGCGCAGGACGAGCCTGGGGCTGGGGCCGCCAAGGCTCTGCTCCACTTTCTTTTATGCTGTTAACCATGGCAAGGTCACCAAGGGAAGGCACTGCTATTCTGAAGTGATTTCCGGGCTGTGTTTTCAGTCCTCGGTGAGGGAACCTGCCGCCTGGGTGGAGAAGAGCCCAGGGGAGAGCCCCTGGGGACTTTGTGTAAACCCGGGGAAGCGAATGGGAGGAGAGGGGGGTGCTCCCCGCAGAAGCCAAACAGAAAGCTGAAGGGCTGGCCCTGGGGTGAAGCCTGAGCTCGACCTTCAGAGGAAGGAGCCAGGCCGCAGCCAGCAGGCCGTCCTGGAGGGAGCAGCCTTCTGGTGCCCTCAGCAGTCCACACGGGGTCGGGGCCTGGCTTCCTGTGGGCAGCTGCCTTGCGTCTAGGGGAACTGCTGACCAGATTCTGTTGCTTCCTCATGCACCGGTGGTTTTGGGAACAGTGGACACTGCTGCTTCAGTGGGGCGAGAAAGGGTGACTCAGAGCTTGTGGTCTGGTCGCCCACTTGTAGACTTCTAGGGGAAACCTTGTACATGCATAGACTCTTGGCATTGATTTTTGGAGTGCATAGGAAGAATTAGTGGAATCCCACTTTTTGTCACCGGAATCCTAAGGACAGTGGAGTATTATGGAGGATCTTGCCTAGGAAACTTTACCACTACCCTCCAGGGCAGGGTGCTGGCAGACTTCCTAGAAAAGTAAAATTAGGATTTGATGCTTCACATCAAGACAAACTAATGCCCATTTGGTAGTGAAGCGTCCCCTTTCTTCTCCTCCAAGGTTTGACGAAGGTGCTGTGGATGGTGTGAGGCTGGAGGGTCTCCTCTGGCATCATGGTTCCTCCTTTGGGACCTGACAGAGTTATCATCTCCCACCTGCTTTGTGTCGCAGTGCTGGTCCAATTCCACTCCTGTTCATCCTGTTTCTTGGCCTCCATATTCCTCATGATAGCACGTTTTTGTGAAGTTTGAGTCATACTTGCCCACATCACATCCTTAGTTCCCTTCTGAAGTCAGAAACAATTCAGGGGTGGGACACTGGAGACAAGTATACGGCCCAGACAGGTCAGCTGAATAGTGATGAAGTGGAGGAGACTGGCTTTGACAGGCAGCTGCCCTGGGCTCCTTTGTACTTCTCTTGAGCCTGCAGTGCCCAGGAAGGGAGAGCTTAGATTTCCACAGCGGGTGCTGCTACCCGCAGTGGCTGCCTCAGACCTGTGATCCCAAGGGGCGGAGAAAGTGAGAGGTTTCACATCTGACAGGTGAGCAAAGGATGGGCCCAGGGAAAGGGATGAAAAGATTGTTCACAAGACATTAGATCAACTGTTCTAAACGTATGGTAGTAATAAAATTTGGTTAAAGATGGGGAAACAGAGCTGGAAACATGTACCAGGCAAGTGTTCCACCACTGGGCTGTGGCTCAGTGGTGGAACACTTGCCTGGTACATGTGAGGCCCTGAGTTCCATCCTCAGCACCCATAAAAATAAATAAATAAAATAAAGGCATTGTGTCCAGCTACAACTACAAAATCATTGAAAAAAAAAAAAAGGATGGGGAAAAAATCGCAATGAAAGTTCTCATGCATATTGAGAGCCGTGCAGTCAGTCTTGGCCGGCTGACCGGCCGGCTGGCCTGCCTGCCTGCCTTCCAGATCAGGGATTGAACCCAGGGCACTTTGCCACTGATCTACACCCACAGCCCTTTTTCTTTTTGAGACAGGGTTTCACTAAAATGCCCAGACTTGCCATCCTCCTGCCTCAGCCTCCTGAGTGGCTGGGATTACAGGTACGTAACACCACTCCGGGTTAGGCTGTGTCTCTAGAGGTCATTTTGGTTAAACAAATGTCTCCTCATCTATAAGAATCCCAGTAGAGAACCCGTCTCATTTTAACACCTAATGTGGCTATTCTTCTTCTTAGCAGTTGGTCTGCTTTTATTGCCTAAGCCCTATCATTGCTGACCTAAGCTTTCCTCCTTGGTTTGGTTACTAAAAGTTAAAGTGAAATTTGTGAGCTGCCTTTGGCACAGACTTAAATCATTACAGAGGAGAAATTCTTTCCTAAAATGTTTTATTTTCAATCTCTCAAATTTGCAAAAGAGCAGAAGTAATACAACAATGAACGTGCCTTGCCTTTAACCTGCCATCGCCAGCTGTTAGAACCTTGTCCCTTTTGTGGTCCGTCCTGTATGCCCCAGGCGAACCCCCACACACTTCTTTCTGTACCTTTTGCAGACGAGCTGTAGATCTCACAGTGCTTTATTCTGCCTAGTTCTATATACACCCTCTAGTGCAAGTTCGTTTCACTATATATGCATAAACCCTTGCTGTGCCAGATAATGCTATCAGTAACTCAGTCAGACCATCTACCCATGGTGTTAGATTAAACCACCAGTTTTCCAGAACATACGTTTGGCTATCAAGTCTCTTTAGTCTCCATTGAGGCGGGGAATTTTCCTAGTCTCTTTAGTTGACTTCTCAAGGACATTGACTTTCCTTGGGCACATGTAAGATGTCTTGTGCATGGAGCTCTTTCTTCATTTCTATCAGTGCTCCTCGTGATTTCGCTGAAGTTAAACATTTTTAGCAAAAACACCAGATAGGTGATGTTCTCACTGCATCCCATCTGCACTTGCAAAATTTCAGGTTGGTATCCCATTGCTAGTGCTGTTCCATCAGCTGGTGACAGCGTTAGCCGTCACGTTTCCCACTGAAGAGATAGTCTCTGTGGAACTCTGGGGTATGTGTGAGGAGACGCTCTGAGACTAGAGTGCCATTTTGAACCCACACCTGGTTCGCTGTTTTCTGTACCCTTGTTTGTTCACTGACCCCACAGTTTATCACGCACTGCTGCCACATTGTGTGCGACCTTGTCAGGCAAGTCAGATAGTTTCTGGAAAAGCAGAAATAAGCTATGCGTTTTACAAATACCTCCTCACAAGAGCACCTCGGGAAATCATTATTGGAATTATTTGGTTATGGTTTAAATGTGCATATGTGATAAAACTCTTTCCCCATGTCACCAATTGGCCCCAGTGTGTACATATAATGAATCTATTTTCTTTTGCTACAATTCAAATCTGAGTGACTTTGTTCTTCTCTGGTTCCAGGCCCATCTGTGTCCACGTGAGCTTAATGACCGATCATCTGCAAGATGATGACCATGGAAGCAGAGAGAAAGATGACAGCACAGACACTTCTGACCCAAAGCCACCCAGAGGAACGGGAACCAGAGTGCTGGAGCACACGCGTTCTCAGGGGCTTGAGGATCCGGGCTCTCTGGGTGAGGATGGCTGCCCGGGCTCCGGTCCACTTGCCGGGCCCCTGTAGGCGGTACTGGTATGGGGTGCAGGGCCCATAGAAAACCTCCCTGGCTAGCTTGGCATCCCAGAGGAAGAGGGAGAGCAGGTTGGGTTTGACGCCTAGCTCAGAAGCAATCTCATCCATGTAGTCGATGTAGTACACTCGAGATGCACCTCTGGGGCTGTCCACAAACCTGGAATAAGAAGGACAGTGTTGGAAGCGCTATGTCATATTTGAGTCCATATTGTCCCCCGAGTTTCCAGGGAACTTCTTTTCTACTTATTTCTTAAAACACTTTTCTTAAATTTCTTAATGCATGTTTCCATGTATTGATTCTGTACAGTAACTATATCCTTGAGCACTGAACAATTGCAAACTGTTTTAGACTTTGGACATTAAAAACTATGCTGGTAGCCAGGTGTGGTGGTGCATGCCTGTAATCCCAGCAGCTCAGGAGGCTGAGGCTGGAGGTCATGAGTTCAAAGCCAGCCCCAGCAATTTAGTGAGGCCCTAAGCAACTCAGTGAGACCCTGACTTCAAATAAAATCCAAAAAAAAAAAAAAAAAAAGGCTGGGGATAGGGCTCAGTGGTTAGGTGCCCCTGGGATCAATTCCTAGTAGCAAAAACCAAAAAACTATGCTGGTAAGGTATTCTTGGGGATATGTGATAAAAACTATTAAAGACTATTTTAAAAGTACCAAAACTTTTCAAATTTTGGAGGATATTAGTTTCTATTGAAGAAACAAATCATAAAAATGTGAATTAATTATCTAGTCAAATTTTTTTAGTCTATATATCAAATCTAAAAATATACAAATATCTATGATAACTGACAAAATAGTAAAAAATCAAGTTCTGATTACAAATGAATATACAGGAAGCTATAACCAAAATCCAGAAAGCAAATTCGTTTTTTCCAGCAATGAAAATATAAACAACCAACAATAGACTCAAGTAGACAAAAATGGCATTTACATGTCCTGTTTAGTTGTATGGCCTGTACTGTGGGTCTAGTTAGGTAATGGTAAGAAGGGCACCTGATCATCTCCAAAGTTCCCCGAGTGAGCATAGGTTTATTGCAAAGCACTCAGAGTAGGTCTTTACCACACTGAAGTAAGTACGCATGTTCCTGAGCTACTCTCTCACTCTCTCTCTTTTAATATATTTAGTTGTCAATGAACCTTAATTTAATTCATTTATTTGTATGTGGTGCTGAAAATCGAACCCAGTGCCTCATATGTGTCAGGCAAACGCCCTACCACTGAGCCACAACCCCAGCCCCGCTGAACTGCTCTTGATTGTGTCTTGAGGAGTGTGTTGTGTTTTCTGTATTCTGAACAGATTATTTCTCCTTTGATTTTCTGACTTGCTTCTGGCAGTGAGCACAGGCTGGTCTGCGTGTTCTGGTCTTCACCGTAGAGGCCTCTCACTGCAGCGACTGGACATCCTATGAGACTGGTGTTCTAGCCAGGCTTTCCACACCTGTCCCCATGTGCGTTGTCACCATAATGTCACAGAGCTAGAATCGTCTTAGGGGTCTTGTTAAGGTGCCTTGTTCAAAAACAAAGGTCAAATAGGACCTGCTGCACCTGTTTGGTGTCCTTTAGCGGGGGATCGTGTGCTTACTCTTTGGCCATTCTCGTTTTCCTTCTGTTGATCTCAGCCAGCATGTCAGTCTCTGAGGGCAATTTTTTCAGGCCTAAGAAAAAGCAAGAGAGAAATGTAAGGAGGGCTGCGAGACGAGTAAACAAAGAGAGGTTTTCCAAGAGGAGAGTTGTCATAATCGGGTCATAGGGAACCCCTGTGAACTTCCCTCCTGGCATTCTCTGGAGCGGGATGGATGGAGTCAGCTTTCCCCAGGAGACGCAGGCTGTTCAGTGGTTCTCAGCTGCAATACACAGTGAAAGTTCTTGAATGCTAAGAATTCCCCCAAACATCTGGCTTGTGGTTGACACATGATGTTTGCACAGATTCATGAGCTAAAGTGTGAGGTTTGCACCCATGCGGGGTCCTCAATGCAGGGAAGTCAGGGTAAGCATCACCGTCATCTGTGTCATTCCTTTCAGGTGGGTACGTTGAAGACCCTCTCCACTACTTTGAGATTGACAGAGCATCTTGTCAACTGCAGTTGCCTGGCGTGCCACAGAACACCAGAGCTCCTCTCCTATCCCGGTGCAGCCCTTCACGGGCTCTCTGGTCTCCACCACTACTCATCTCCCAGCCTCTATGGGATCACCTCTGAGGTGCCTCTCATGAGAGAGCATTCCATGGGTGTCTTTCTGGGTCTGATTTATTTTGCTCAAGACTACTTCCTTATCCTGGTATTGTAAACAGAGCTGTGATAAACACAGGAGTGCAGGGGTCTTTTTGACATGTTGATTTCATTTCCTTGAAGGATATATACCCAGTATGAGATTGCTGGGTCACTTTTATCTTCCAGAGATCCTCAAACTCTACTGTGACCAGCTTCTGAGGCAGGTCTGTCTGAAAAGATCCTTACCTTGGGCTCATGTCTTAAAAAAAAGTTTTCTGAGTCCCCAGAGGCATTGGAAAAATGTCACCTCTTATGTGTATTCACAAACATACACTGATGCAAAATCTCCCAGGACAAACAGTAGCTGCTGCATTTTATAAGGAAACAAGTGGCTAAAGTGAAAGGTGGTGTGTGTGCGTGTATACGTGGGGGAGAGGAGGCGTGAGAAAGTGCAGGTCAGGTCAGGTCAGGAGGAGACAGGGAATCGGGACAGCACAGGAGAAGCAGGTGCGCTGACTTCTAAACTACATGCTTTGCACCTCGTCAGGGTCACAGGGACAGCAGGTGAGGTTGCTGCTCAGGCACTGAAGGGAGCCACTAAAGCAAGCAGCTCAACCCAGGGCAGGCAGACCCAGGGACCTGTAGGCTCCTCCCACTCGCAGTCTGGGCTCTGTGCTCCCCTGTCTCCTCTAAGGGAACCCTGCAGGCATTGGCCTGCAGTCACCCCATTCCTTCATATTCACTGCTGGGTCCCACCAACTCTAAAGACTGAGTCCTACTGTGCATCCGGTCTGCGGTGACCTGCACACAAAATACAGGCTTCCCTCCTCCGCCCTCTGCCAGGAAGTGTACGTGGTAAGTCTTTGAACATCTCTCAGACGAACGAGGGGCCACCCAGGCCTGGTTGTCCTAGGTTCCAGACAGGTAACAACACTGGGTTCCCAGCACCAGAGCAGCATCAGGTGGTATAAACTGGATGCCAGCCGGGTTAGAGCCATGGGGTGTCTGCCATCATGTATGGGTGTCTTGTGTGTGCTTCCCTGCTCCCTGGGTGGACAGCTGGAGACCCAGGTCAAGAAGCATCCTGTGAAAGGCAGGTGGTAGGTACCACGGCCAGCTCCCATGCACGTCCAGGAAGAGCAAGGCTGCTAGCCACATGGTTCTGGAACCGCGTTTACCTGGGCTCTCTCCAAACACTCGGGTGCCACAGATGTAGCACAGAAGTGTGATCTCCTCATGAGTACCACGAAATGTCCTACAACACAGACTTTAGAGGATGCAGTGTATGCGCATGAGCAGACTTGGGAAATGGACGGGCATCTCTCATTACATGTGCACAACTTGTGGAGCATCAGTTTTCCTCCTAGGTATGTCCCCAAGAGATGCACATGCTCAACTAATCACAGGTGTTAGGCTGTTGATGGCATCATTGTTTCTAGTCATCCTCAGTGGCCTTCAGCATGGCATGGACAAGTTGTGAGTATATGTGTCCAGATCACACATCCGTGACTTCAGGAAATGAGGTTAGACAGAGAAGGATCACGGGCCACCTGGATGCACATTCCTGCCTCATGCAGTGAAAAGCAGGCACTAGATAGCTTCCTGACTCACCTAACTGGCAAGTGTATGGCTCAGAAGGCAGAGGATTCAGTGAGGGCAGCCACTCTGTATGCCCATGGTGACCCTTCAGGGAAGACATGTCCTGAGAAGATGGAACCCTGACTTCTCATTCTTCGGAGCATGGGGAAGATATCAAAGTTATTTGGGGATGTGAGGGAAGGGGACACATGTGATTCAGCCAGCTTCTCTGGCTCTCAGCAGCTGTCATGCCACTCTGCCCGTGGAGCCTGGTTTCTGTCTGGCCCCAGGGTTGCTGGGTTCAGAGGCATCAGCCTGGGTAAGGACTTGGGAAGTGAGCCAGAATATGAGCCACGTATTTGGAGTTTACCTGAAACGTAAAGTGACTTCCCTAACTTTCTGCATTCTGTTCACAGGTAGCTTCTCCCTTGCTGGCCTTCTGCCCTGGCCAATTTCTGCTTCCATAATGCTCTCCCTTAAATTAACTTTCTACTGAAAAGAACTAAGTGAATGGATACCCAGTACTCAATTGTGGCCTGATGACAGTTTTACATGTTTTCTATTGTTATTATTTGGTTACTTTCCTTTTAACAGAATTCTCTTAGAAAATCAAACTAAAACTTCCAGAGAGTCCAAAAGCCATGACTCTCTAATGGTGAAATCTCAGGTGCTGTGGTAAAAGGTAAATTGGACAGAAGAGCTCCGGGTGCCTTGCCATTCATGCATAATCACGTAGAAGAGCGGGCCTACCTTGGAACACGCGCACAGCCCATCGGCTCTGGAGTTCTGTTGTGGGGATGAGGGCCCCCACGGGCTGCAGGAGGCCGATGAAAGCCAGCGTTGGCTTCTCCAGCTGAGGAGGGAAGACAAACTTATACATGGAATGCTGGCTGTCCAGGATTGCTAAGTCATCCTCCAAGAAAGGGAAAGAGAAGGTGTATCCTGTGGCAAAGAGGACAGTGTCAACCTTCTCTTCAGTGCCATCCTCAAAGATGGCGGACGTCTCGGTGAACTCCTTCACGTTTGGTTTCATCCGCACTTTTCCAGTGATTATGCGATTTGGCAGGTCGTCACTGAAGGTAGACTGATGGCTGAGAAATCTGCATTATAGGGAATGTAATATGAAGAAGTGTGCATGAATTTTGTTTATAAAGAAGTTGTGGTAAATGATCTCAAATGCACCATAGTATCTGTTTTTTTTTAAATTGATATCTCTAGAAAGGTAAGGAAATATAGTTTCTTGGTTAAGAACTTGGTTTTAGACACAGAATTTTGCCTCTGCATTGATCGTGCCACTTACCAGCTGTGAAATCTTGGAAAAGGCAGGAAACATTTTATCTTTGGTTTCCTAATCTATAATTAGAATGATGGCTCAACAACCAGATGAGATTGTGCTAAGTATGTGATAATAAACATGAACTCTATTTATATGTTTATCAGGAATAAAATCCTTCAATTTTAACTTACTTGATACCAAGTAAGGATTTGCATGAATTCATCATTAATCTTTATCAGTGATCTACAAAGAGCTACTGAAGGACTCGAACAGGAATCTTTGAAAACAGAAAGATGGTGGAAGAGAGAGCCAACACTAGTTTGCTCCTCCATAGGATGGAAATAAAACCACAGCTGTTACTCTCCTGGAGGTGAGGGACTGTGTCTGAGCACTGAAGTTGATACCACAGATTAAAAAACAAAACAAAACAAAAAACTTGGTGGATTCAGAGACTAGAGAGAGTAACGAAGCATCAGAAATAGAATGTGTTCGCTGGGGGCTCTGGCAGCTTGGTTTGGGGAAGAAGGTTCTTCTGAGGGGATGAAGGTGAAAGAGAAGGAGTCACAGCCTGGTGTAGAAGGTAGTAGAAGGCTGGTGTAGAAGGCTGTCCCGGGCAGACTAAAGACTTAAAGAAGCAGGTCTCCTGGAGTCTGAGAAACTGCAGCTTCAGGGCAGGACTCCTTGCATCTCTCAGCAAACCCTCAGAGGTTATAGCTGGGAACCACTGTGAGGTCCTATTGTTTGGGACTAAACTATTGTGGGAACCAGGAAACTTGGCATAATCACCTCTTCAGGTCCCGGGGACACTTGGGTACGCTGACTCTGCAGGCTGCTGAGAGCCATAGCTGAGTTGGGATGACACATGGCATTTTTGCCAGAATGAGTGGTTGAGAGGTGACGCCAGCAAGCCTTTGAGATGATGATGGTTATGTTAAGCTGTGTATTCAATTGTATATTAGACCCCTGCTGTCTGCCTTGGCCTGCTACTTTGGAGTTCTCCCAGGGATTCCCGGAGAGTTCCCATTGGTTGGGGAAGTGCAGGAGGAGGGATTTCCGGAGGAGGGATTTCCGGTTGGTGTGTGGTGTGTCCTGGAAGAAGTCTGCGTGCGTGGTGTTCCTGGGAGTGCGGAGAAAAAAGGAGTTCCTGTTTTAAACCTACAAGGCTGTGTGCAGGCTCGGTTATTTTGTGCCCAGCCAGACTGCGGCAGCAGGCAGTGGCCCTAGAGACAGTCAGGGCTTGGGAAGTGCCTCTGACACAAGTTTGCTGAGGAGTTTATGCTGGGTGGGGAAGTGGCTTACAGTGGGAAGGGAGTGGAGGGGACAGAGGTTCAGTGATCCTGCCCTGTGACACAAAGTGACCTGTCACTTATTTTGTGTGGGAGGCAGGGTTCAAAGGTGCTGCGATGAAGGTTAGCAATCCCAGCACAAAACTAGGTGGTCCAGTTGCTCCTCCCCCCTCAGAGGTATTCTGGGATGTGCTGCACCTTGGACATTTGTCACACCCCTGGACATCCAGTCTACATTCTCTTGGGAGTGACTGTATCTCCTAGTGCTAGCCACGCTCCACCAAACCGCTCAGTGAGAGGGGCTTGCTGTGGCTCTGACTTGTGCCATGCCCCTAGTTACACAGTCTAAAGTCACTGGAGAGAACCTACTCTTGGCATGGTCAACATGCCCTTAATGTTTTCAGTGAGAAATGTACAATGCAGTCTGCTCTTTGTCCAACTTGTTTTGTAAGACCTGAGAGGAATTCTAGCAAGCAGCAGCTGTGACCCCCACTCCCTGTCCCTCCCTCACCTGTTGAATTCCAACCTTTGCCATCTGGAGACCATGTTTCCAACACCTCAGCTAGGAGGAACTGTTTACTTATTTTTTTCCTCCATAAATGTCAGCAGATTTCTCAGTAGAAATTATAAAGGTAAGGAGGACGTCAAAGGGTGTTTCAAGAAAATAATTGCCAACTTAGATTACTATACTCAGCTAAGACATCCTCCAGAATAGAGGAAGTAATGAAGTCCTTAGAGAAGCTCGAGGTAAGGCAACTTGTGACCAGTCAACCAGCTTTACAGAAGGTACTTAAGGAAATCATACACCCTGAAGAGGAAGAACAGTAAACAATGATGAAGGCAGAGAAGAAAAGTAAAGTTCACTGAAAGAACAGATTAGCAAAGGAGAATTAGTAAAGAATCAAACAGTACTAATGCACAAAAACTTCAAGCTCCAAGAAGAATAAGAGATGAAGAAATGAACATAGGATATTTAAAACACCCAGAAGAAAAATAATCACACGATAGGAACAAATATATACCTTTCAAAAATAACCCTGGATGGGCTTGGGGTGTGGCTCAGTGTTAGAGCACTTGCCTAGCAGGTCTGAGGCTCTGGGCTCAATCCTCAGCACTACATAAAAATAAAGTCTATGTATAACTGAAAAAAAAAGACCTTCCTGAATATAAATGGTCTTAATTCTCCAATTAAAATATGCAGACTGTGTGATTAGATTAAAAAAGAAAAGCCTGTGTCTTCTTTCTGCAAGAAACTCACCTCATCAGCAAAAAAGTCAGCAAAAAAGTCACACCTTGAAAATAATGATGGAGAATGGTATTCCAAGAAAATGTACTCTAAAAGGAACCACCCTACTCATATCTGACAAAACAGGCTTTAAGCTACTACATATTGATAAGGGGAGCAGTTCATCAAGAAGATATAACAGTTATAAACATATGTTGGGGCTCCCAATCTTATCAAACAAAGACTATTAACAATAAAGGGAGAGAGACAGGGCCCAAGACAATAAGAACAGGGTGAATCCAACACCCCTCTCTCACCCACAGATCATCAAGACCAAATCAAACCAAAACAAAACCTCAACACACCCCCCCAAAAAAAAAACAATACTGCAAATGAACATCTAAGTTATACTATAAATCAAATGGACTTAACAGACATCTACAGAAAATTCCATCGAACATCAGCAGAATATACATTTTTTTGTCAACACATGAAACTTTTTTCAAAACAGATTATATATTAGGCCATAGGAAAGTCTTATCCAAGCAAAGAATTGAAACAAATTTGCATACCTTATCAAATCATAATGTAATGAAACTAGAAATCAATGGCAAGAGAAACTGCAGAAATTATACAAACACACGGAGATGGAATAATACACTTTTGAACGAATAATGGATCACTAAAAAAATCATTTAAAATTCTTAGAACTGAATGAAAACACAACCCATAGCAGAAACTGTGGGAAACAGCAGAGCAGCACAAAGAGGAGGTTTGAGCCATGAGTGCCTGCATTAAAAAATACCTCCAATAGAAACCTAATGATGCATCTCAAGGTCTTAGAAAAAGTGCATACTAAATTCACAATCAGTAGAAGGAAACAAATCATAAAGATCATGGAAGAAATAAATAGAATAGGGACTAAAAGAACAACACAAAGGATCAATGAAACAAAGAATTCTTTGAAAAGGTCAACAAAATTGACAAACCCTTAACTAGCCAGAGAGAAGAACTTCCAAAACAGAATTAGAGGTGAAAAGAGGACATTGCAACAGATAACTACCGAAATTCAAATGATACCAGGGAAAATATGAGTAATGATATGTCCATAAATTAGAAAATCTCAAAAAAAATGCACACATTTCTGGGCACATATGACCTTCCAAAATTGAACAAAGAGGATATAAAAACTCAAGTGATCAATAAAAAGCATTGAGATTGAAGCAGTAATAAAAAGTCTTCTAACAAGCAAGCTGAGGACTGGAGGGACTCACTGTGAATTTCACCAAATTTTTAAAGAAGAACTAATGCAGTGCTCCTCAAAGTGTTCCTAAGACACAGAGGGAAGGACCTCTTCCAATTCTGCAAAGCCAGGATCATCCTAGTGTGAAAAGCTGATAAAGATACAACAACAAAAAGAAAAAGAGAGCAAAGTATAAACCAGCATCCTTGTTGAGCTTAGACGAAAATATCCTCAATGAAACGCTGCAAAGTGAAGTCAGTGGCACGTCTAAAAGGTCTCCATCACAGTCAAGTTGGTTTCGTTCCAGGGATGCAAGGCTCGCTCTATATATACAAACTGAAAATGTAATAGGGAATCAAAGCAGAGTCAAAATAAAACTGAAGAATCTTCAGAATCAGGAAAAGCCTTGGATAAACTTGATATTCCTTTAGGATAAAGTCCTGAACAAATTAGGTATGGAGGATCCCACTGCAAAGTGACAGACCTTACATGACAAATGGGAAAAGTGGAAGCCTCTCATCTGAAGCCGGGAGCTACCCAAGGGTGTGCCTTCTCACCACTCTTATTCATCAGTACTTGAAATTCTAGCCTCTGAAACTAGGTAAGAGAAAGAGACTAAAGGTAAGCATGGGGAAGGGGGAAGCCACACTGTCCTGGTTGCAGATGATAGGATTACGCCCCCAGGAACCCCCGAGCCTCCTCCTCTAAGTGTCTTAGAACCAGAGCAGCAGGACACAGAAGCCACCTGTGAAATCCAGGAGCTTTTCTATATGTCAATAATGAGATCTCTAATGCCATTCACAACAGCCTCAAAAAAAAAAAAATTCTAGAACCCAACCCAGCAAAACGTAAAGACCTCTACAAAATGAATCAAACTGAAGAAAGAGGCTGAAGGAGATGGTAGAATGTGAAAAGGCCTCCCGTGTTCATGGAGTGAGACAATCTTGTTAAAGTGTCCCACCCCAAAATGATCTACAGATTCAGTGCAGTTCCCATCGAAATACCAGAGACATTATTCACAGAACTAGAAAGAACATACTAAATTCAAACCTAAGCACAAAAGACCCTGAACAGCCAAAATAGTCCTGAGTCAAAACATCCAAGCTGGACGCGTCACAACATCTTAGTTGAAAGTCCACTACAAGCTGAATACCAATGTCAACTGGCACTATTCAAACTAACCAAGTCATGGAATCAGCTTGGGAGCCTGGAGGTGGATAAATGGACCAAGAATATGTGGTCCATTTGTATAATGGAGTATTACTCAGTCATGAGGAAGAATGAAATCATGTCATTGTCAGAAAATGGATGGCACAGAAGGACATCATGTTAAGCAAAAATATGCCAACAACAACAAAAAAACAACCCAAGAACTTTTTAATTTCATACACGTAAACTGGAAAAAAAGGTGAGGGAAGGGAAAGGGAACCATGGGAAGGGGAGAGATGTAGGGTAAGAGGGTGGGAGGGAGGGGAGCCACAGTCAACGACAAGACGTGCCTGTGTGCAGATCACACAGAGAGATGCACGTCTGCAGGATTCCTGTGGGTTAAGGACGAGAAAGAAATGAGAATACAGATAAAAGAGTAAGCATATTTGTACATACTCTTTTACATATATCCTTTCCTAAGACTTGCTGCCAAATGAACAAAAAAGAAAAAAAAAAAAACAGAAAAACTGTGCGGCCCAAACCAAAAAACCGAGCTACTCAAACAGTGTGACCCTCGAGGGGAGAGTGGGGCTTAGAGACAGCCAACGCTTGGAGACTGCAACAGGAGGTTTGAGCTGCGAGTCCCTCTATTCCCAGGCGTCCTTTGCTGTCACTACCCGTCTTCTACATCCTGAAAAACCTGTGTTTTGCAATAAGCTGGAGTCGCACACCCACCTCATGAGTCTAGTCCTGAGCTACATAATTTCTTCCTGCACATACTTGTGAGAACTGATTCTCTGCTGTTGCTGCCTGCTTGGCCTAGTTGAAGTCTTTATAATCTTTTATTTGACTATTTTTTAAATTCAGGAACCTGTAGGGAAGGAGGGGAGAGGAGCAGGAATGGAGACAGGGACAACACCAAGCTCCTGGGTCAGGTGGGGAAGGGACCAAAGGCCACAGAGGAGGAGTGGCCCCAGAGGGGGAAGAGCCAGGCGAGTGTGGCCAGGAGGGAGGGCCGGTCCTGGTCAGAACTGCTGGGGTGAGAGGCCCCAAGCAAGAGGGGTCCTGGGACATCCAGGGGCACTGCACGCCTGGGTGGTGAGTTCTAGGGTGGCCATGGTCATGGGTCCTAGAGGAGCAGGACAGAGGCCACAGCAGTGAGGAGTGCCAGGGGTGGCTGGGCCTGAGTGTGGGGCCTGTCCATGTGGATGTTGGACCTGTCCTGATGGACGTCAGCCTGAGGGTCGCTGTGGATCTTGTTTAGAATTCAGAGAGTAAAGGGGCACGTGCTATGAAGGGTGGCATGGCAGGTGGCACAGGTCTCATGAGACCAGCGCTGAGTTCCCTGCGCCCCCCCCCCTTGGCTTTGCTGTGGCACCCCAGAGGAAGGAGCAGGAATGACTAAAGGAGTAAAAAGTCCTGCCAGGTGTTAGCATGGGGCGTGCCCTGCTCCTGTGCCTCTGGGGCCACCAACTCTGCTGAGCTGCCTGGCCATCCCAGCCCAGGTGCACGTACCTGTGTGCAGCCTGCAGCCCGTAGTTGGCGTGGTTGAACCTTGCGTTCAGTTTCTNCTCCCGCCTCCCTCTCCTGCCCACACACCTGCTCCTCCCACAGAAAGAGCCGTCTCCGCTCTCATCCCCCAGTGGCATGTCCTCACCCCACGCGTTAGTTAGGCTCCTGCAGAGAGACCCAGCCAGCACCTAGCAGGAGGCACACAGAGGGATGCAGACGCATGGAGGGCGCTGCCCGGGGAAAGTGGCTCACGTGCTGCTGGAGGCCAGGACAGGCCGTCCTCAGGCTGAGACCCTGTGGTGCTGGTCGTGTGGCTCTGTCCAGGAATGGAGGCTGCAGACCCGGGCGGTGATGGGCACCTCTCTTGAGGCCACGGGAAGAGCTGCGGCGAGTCCTGGAGTCCTTGGGCCCAGCACCTGTCGTTCTGATGTCCAAGCCAAAGCGTGTCCCAGCTCTAGGGAGAGAGAGAAGGTGGGTCCCTCTCTGCCTTTTATTCTGTTCTTACCTCCCACCGTCAGATTGGGCCTGCCCACCTAGAGGGTGGGTCTTCCTTTCCCTGTCACCTGAGTCTCAGGCCTGTGTCCTCTGGAAACACCTCACACACACACATGGTACACAGAAGCAACCCTATCTTTCCCATCAAATAGCAAACTATCTGTGTTTCCGTTTCAGGAAAAGATGAACACACAGTGAATACTGAACTTTGAGGATAATTACTTCTTCACCGGCTATGTCAATATCTCTTAATCCCGTCCAGTTGCAGATCCAAAATTTGTGACCTTGGTGACCATCTGTCCCTGACTCTTCAGGTAAAAGAAAGACAATAAGGGGTCCCAGTGTGGGGCACTAGGGACCAAACGTGACTCAAGTTGGGGCCTGGAGGTATCCCAGACCCCTGAGGTTTCTCCAGGAGAAGGTGGCCCAGTGGTGAGAATGAAGCTGATCTGGGGACCTCAGCGAGCAGAGCTGACCTGTTCCCTGCCGAGGGATATTTGGGAAATTGGGGGGGGGGTTGCTCAGAAGTGGCTTGTGAGGGAGCAGACTGTGGGGTTGGAGGGAAGCCTCTAGAAGCCAAACAGCTGTGTTAGTCACACTCCATATCTGCAATATGAACCCGAGGCCTTTACACAAGGTTCTCTTGGGCTCAGGGCTCTGGAAGTTCCAGTGCCACATGGAGTGACCTCTTTGTTTTGGACCTCTGACAAGGCTTTGGGCCTCTGATGAGGGCAGCATGAACTGGTGGAGCAAACCCCTCCCCTCATGAGCCAGGAAAGAAAGGGGAAAGGAAGAGCCTGTGGTCCCCCCACCCCCTTCCGGGGCATGCCCCTGTGGGCTGAGGACCTTCTACCAGGCCCACCTGGAAAGGATCTCACCACCTCCCAACTGCGCCACTCTGGGAACCAAGCCTCAGCACCTGGACTCCAGGGACAGACACCTACACAGACCACAGCAAAAAGCCTTCCTTCTGCCCAAGGGTCAGCACACTGTGGCCTCATCGTCTGCGCTGCTGGCCCTCCCGGGCAGTGAGTCAGCTCCTGGCCTCCCCTGCCTGGAGGAACCTGTTGGAAGTGAGCTCAGGCCATGGGGCCCAGCCCGGGACTGGAGGTCAGGTAACCCCACACCCTCTACCCAGGTCACAGCAAAATCACTGACTCTGGGAGGTGACAGGAGGGAGAGCAAATGTGCGGCCGAGGCCGAGGGCCACTGTGAGCCACTGAAGGCCTGATGGCTGCGTCTGAGTGCCCTCCACACCTGCCGATGCTGAAGGGTTCACCTGGAACCAGGTGCTTCCCTGGGGGCCTGTGGTGGCCTGTCTGCTGGACACAGGCCAGTCAGGAGCTGGCTGGACCCGGCCTGCTGGGCACTTGCTGGTCAGGACAGAGTCCTTTCTCAGGGCCCAGTCATCCTCTGCACTGTGGGCTCATGTGGCCTGCTGCCTTTGGGACAGGTGACCAAGGTGCCCTCAGCCCTGGGATTGGGGCTACTGCTGTGTGGAGAGCCGCCCCCGGGGCTCTTGAGGTGATGCCAGCCTTGGCTTTTCTGAAGTGGCAACTTGTCTGGTGCCGCAGGCTGGGGCAGCACACAGGACTGGTGTAAGTCCTGCTCTCCCCCCTGGAGAGCCTGAGTCTGCTGCCCACAGGAGAAGAGAGGATCCCACATCTAGAAGGGAAAGAGGAGATTCACCTCTGCTCTGCCCTTTGTTCTCTCCAGGCTCTCGGCCACATGGATGGATGGTGCTGCCCACAGGGAGGGTGGGTCTCCCCACTGGGCCCACTGATTCACAGAAGAGTCTCTTCCACACACACCCTTACCAACATACACAAGATATTCCTCTACCAGTGTTCTGAGTATTCCTGAATCCAGACAGAATGACACCTCAAATTCACTATCAGACCTCAGAAGGAGAATTCTGTAATTACGGATTCGCATAACCAACATGGACCACAAAAATCCTTATTGGTTCATAGTGCATAGATGTGCTGTCGTGGGAAATGCAGGGGACCGTCACTCTCGCCACCCTCCACTAATGGCACGTTGAACCACGGGGGGAAAGTCTCGTCTCCACAGGCTGTTTTCATGTCCTTGGTCCACACTATGTAAACTTATTTCTTCCCTTTTGAAATTTCTTACTATTTTAATTGGCATAGAATTGCACACATGTATGAGATAGGATGTGATATTTTGATATGTGTATGCAAGTCATGATCAAATCAGAGAAAATGTATCCATCATTTCAAAAGTTCGCCATTTCTTTGTCTTGGGAACATGCATAATGTTTCTTCTAGCTATTTTGAAATGTACAGCAAGTCACTATTGACCGCGCTCTGGAGAAGTGGAACTTGTTCCTCTCAATGAGGAACTGTGTTTTTGTGTCCCACTCTCTGAAGCTTCCTGTCCCCCCCCCCATCATGCCCAGCCTCTGGCCACCACTGATCCTCTCTCCAGTTCTATGGCATCAAGTTTTAAACTTCCGCCTACAAGTGAGAACAGGTGGCATTTGTCTTTCTGGGCCTGGGTTAGTTCACGTGACCTCATGTTCTCCAGTTCTACTCACATGGCCACAGATGACAGGATTATGTTCCTTTTATGGTCGACTGTTACTCCACAGTGTAGATACGCCACTTTTCTGTGTCCACTCTTCCACTGATGGGCACCTCGAGCGATTCCCTGCATTCACTGTTTACAAAAGGCGGGGAGCTGGGCATCCCTGATGGTGGATCTCGTTCCCTGAGGTGACCCGGGAGTGGGATGTGGCACCCGTGGCAGCTCTGACTTTCTCAGGCATGTCCAAGCTGTTTTCCACAGGGTGGTACTAAACACCAGCAGTGTCTTGAAGTTTCCCTTACGCTTATTTATGACTTTTTGATTATAGCCATTTAAAATCATATCTCATGGCGGCTTTGATTTGCTCTCCATGATGATTAGTGATATAGAGCATCTTCCATATATTTAGTGGCCACTTGGACATCTTCTTTTCAGAAATATTTAAAATACTTTGTCTTATCTGCAGAGACATACGAAGTGTGCAGCCAAAGGTGCAGTGTTTGGATGAGTTACTTTCTTCATTATTCTTGGAGTCACCACCTATAGCTTTGTGTGGGTGAGGGCTTGTATGGCATTAGATCTCATCTGCATCATCTGAACTTTGACATTCACCCAGACATTTCCCGAAATTCTTGAAAAGTCACCCGCAGACTCTTGTCCNTGACACACATGCACACATACTCACACATGTGCACACACACACTTGCACACACACTCACACACAAGTGTACACTCACACTCACACACGTGCACACTCACACATGCACACACTCTCACACACTCACACACAAGTGCACATTCACACACTCACACACAAGTACACACTCACACTCACACACACATGCACACTCACATATGCACACACTCATACACACAAGTGCACACTCACACTGACACACATGCACACACACTCACACACACTTGCGCACACTCACACACAAGTGCACACTCACACGCACACACACATGCACACTCACACGCACACACACATGCACACTCACACATGCGCACACTCATACACACATGCACATACACACTCTCACACACTTCACTGGTTGCTCACTGACTCCCGCCTACCTCTTCTGCCCACACACACTGACACACATGCACACACACTTGCACACACTCACACACAAGTGCACACTCACACGCACACACATGCACACTCACACATGCGCACACTCATACACACACATGCACATACACACTCTCACACACTGCACTGGTTGCTCACTGACTCCCGCCTCCCTCTCCTGCCCACACACCTGCTCCTCCCACAGCAAGGGTGTGTTCTCCTGGCCAGGCCACACTCCATTGCTCACTTGCTTCTTCTTCCTGGAAGGCCAGACCCCTGCCTTGGCTGCCTGGGGAAGGTTGGGCTTCCAGTTCCAGGGGTACCTCTATCATCTGAGTGCTCCTCTCTGCACCCCACTGTGCCAGGAAAACGCTTCTGTCGGTGCCCGTGCTAGCGTGGGCACGCAGATTCTTGGATCCAAAGATCTGTCCCTCACACTCATCAGTTAAATACCTGCAAACTCCTGTAAGGGCAAATGCTTCTCAGTGTAATGGCCGCTGCAGATCATGACCCCGTCGAAGATGTAGGATTGCTGCTTCCCATCAGCTTCTACCACAACATCCCACTGGCCAGAGGATGAAAAATCAGGGCGCTTCCTCACACTGCACACCTTCGCCTGGGAAGCAAGGGCCAAGGCAGCCTTAGTGCTAGAGCACTGCTCATCTCCATTCCCCAGAGAACTCTGGGTTCACAATAAGGTGGGTGGTGGCTTCTCTCTCCATAGCTCCTGGGATTTTATAATTGTATGCACAACAACCTCCTAGAATTGTTTCTTCCCTAGGATTGAGGTAGTTGGGCAACATAATACATGAAATTCCATTCCTAAACCTATATTCTACGTCTAATATGATTAACTGAAGCCTCAGCTTAGGGACCAATGCAGAGACAGTGCACCTTGGAGGGGACCTAAGTTGGAAATGTCTTCACTAATGTAGAGAATGTGCCGAGACACCAGGTCTCTCTAGAACTGTGGTGGACATGCACACTGGACGGGCGCCTCTGCCTGCTCTGGCTTGTGAAGACTTTGCGAGGACCCACGTGGAGGTGCTGAGCAGGGTTTGCCTTCCTTACCAGGAACTCGATGTGTTGCATGAGACCAAAGTGCCTGGCGTACATCCTGAGATACTCCATCATTTTGGAATTGTGCATGTAGTTGGGAAAATGGTCAGGGACGGGGTAGTCGCTGAAGGCTGTCATCTCCTTGGAGGTGTTGCAGGTCAAGGATTTGTATATCCCAGCTCGTCCAGTGTCGGGGGTCTCCTGTGGGAAGCAAACCGGCCGTGGCCTCCAGTGTCCAGGCACACAGTGGGGAACGAGAGGGGGCCGTCAGCCTGTGGGTTTGGGACTAGTGGTCCTTGTGGGTCTCTGCAATGGAGCTGAGCAGGAAGGAGGTGCTGGAGTCAGCCCATGTGGAGATGAGATGAGTAGGATCCTCTTCATGATGATGGACCCTAAGTGTGCCCTGATCGTCTCCCAACAGGAAAATGTCCAGACAGATCAGAAAACCCAGGAAGGACAGGGGGGAGGAGGAGAAGAGGGAAAGGGATGTACCAGGAATGAACTGGAGCAAATTATGGACTTTATACCTGTGCTATGTCTCTATGAACCCACTATTATTTGTAAATATAACACCCTAATAAAAACATTAAAAGTAATCAAAACACGACACAGGAAACAAATTCTAAACCAACCCAAAAGGAAGAAACATAAAACCGAGTGGTGAAGAGAAGTTTCCCCAGGAGAAATTCAGCCTCGCAGCTGGAGGAACATGGATTAGGAGGAGGCCCTGGAAATAGGTACCACGTAACCCGGGAGGAAGCAGTCATGAACACGTGGTGTGTCAACTCACTAACTGACACACCAGGTGAAATCAGGCAGGGCCACGAAGGGGGACACTGTGTGAAGACTGTGTGCCACGTGCTTAAAGTCTCGCTGTTGTTCAGAAGCGTGAGCTGCCTCTGTCCATCATGGAGGGTCCATGGTGAACACACTGCTTTCAACTGCATCCAACTCGCCCACAGAGCAGTGAGAAGGTGACCCGTGGTGTGCAGGGAAGGGCCAGGGTCCGCATGCAGGTGACCTCCGGCCTGTCCCCAAGTCTGCCAAGCAGAAGGACATGTCAGTTTTATGTGCAGAAGCCCAAGTGCTCCTGGAGGCTGTCAGGGAAATGCTGGAAAGAGGGTCCTGCAAGCCCCGGGAGTTTCAGCTTCGTCTCAGTGTGGACATTACCACTTATAAGGGACACCAAGGAGTGAAGGAGGAATTGCTCAGAGTGGACAGAGTTCTGGCTCCTGTCAGAGAGGAAGCATCTCTTCACAGACACAGCTGGCACTTCACGGAAGGAGCACAGAATTACCTCGTATCTCCACAGTCCTCCAATGTCGCTGCCTTTTTCAAAACATGTGGGCTCCAGTCCCTCCTCCAGGCAGCTCTTAATGGCCCCTAATCCGCTGACCCCGGCGCCAATCACTGCAATTTTTTTTGCTTTCATGGTCTCTGAAATGAAGGAGAATTCTTTCAGTTTTGTTGTCCCAGAGGGAAGGCCCTCCAGGAGGGCCCGTCCTGTCTGGAGTGGCCCTGTGAGCAGCTGTGCTGCTGACTCCTGTCCTCACCCAGGTGTGGCCTTGGGTGCCAAGGCCTGTGCTCCGAAGCCAGTCCACCCTCCTTGCCGGCCAGCCGTCTCTGGGCTCCCAGGCGTCCTCCAACCTCCAGAGGAGCCTGGCCTCTGGTCTGCTCCCATCCCCGCCCTCTCTCAGCCTGGCCCCTTGTTCTGGGAGGCAGTTCTCTAGAGCTGCTCCAGAGGCCCACGTCCTGCTCTAGTGGCAGTGAGATGCCGCAGCCCATTCCCACATGACTGCTGCTGTCCCTGTGCAGGAGGTCAGCCTCCGTTCCCCTGGGGCTCAAGCAAGGGGCAGCCCTCCAGCATCTCGTCAGAAAGACCCACAGAAAGAGCCGTCTCCGCTCTCATCCCCCAGTGGCATGTCCCCACCCCATGCGTTAGTTAGGCTCCTGCAGAGAGACCCAGCCAGCACCTAGCAGGAGGCACACAGAGGGATGCAGACGCATGGAGGGCGCTGCCCGGGGAAAGTGGCTCACGTGCTGCTGGAGGCCAGGACAGGCCGTCCTCAGGCTGAGACCCTGTGGTGCTGGTCGTGTGGCTCCGTCCAGGAATGGAGGCTGCAGACCCGGGCGGTGATGGGCACCTCTCTTGAGGCCACGGGAAGAGCTGCGGCGAGTCCTGGGGTCCTTGGGCCCAGCACCTGTCGTTCTGATGTCCAAGCCAAAGCGTGTCCCAGCTCTAGGGAGAGAGAGAAGGTGGGTCCCTCTCTGCCTTTTATTCTGTTCTTACCTCCCACCGTCGGATTGGGCCTGCCCACGTCCAGGGTGGGTCCCCCTTCTCAGTTCCCTGAGTACATGCTAATCTCTGGCCACACCTCAGACACACCTGCACACCTGGACAGCTTATCATTCTAATCAAATGCGAAGCCACCTGGGTTTTCCTCCTGCAGAAAAGGAATGGGCACAGTGTGTACCAGTCTTTGACGGTAATTAATGCTTCACTAGGTATCTGGGTCTTCATTCATCCTGTCAAGTTGACACCTAAAATTATCATAATTCCACCCTTGTTAATGTGACACCATATATGTCTCCTTAAACCATGATTAATCTTAAAATAGAAGTCATAGAAAGGTTACTATCCCACCTCAGTTGAGGTCTCCTGCATACAACTTAAAGAACCCTGGTCCTTTACAAAAGAGGAGGAGAAGGCCTTGAGTGGTGTATTGCTCTCATGATATCTCAGACTCAACTATCATGAAATGCAATGGAATGTTCCTGAACACTTCCATAAAATAAATAATCTTATTTTACATGATAAGTAAATAAAAAGTATGGAAACAATTGTAATGTTTGTGTTATAAACATTACATGTGCACATCCACCAGGAATCGTCACAGCAACAACATATTTTAAAAATATTTTTTAGCCCATTTTACTTAAACATAATAGTGGGCTTATTTCTGACATATTTGTGAGTTCATGTGGCATAGTTGGCTCCATTTTAATTCCCCAGTTTGCCTCATTTCCTCTCCTTCTTGTCCATTTCCTCTGCTCTGCTGACCTTCCATCATTCATTCATTCATTCTGATGAGTTAAACATGACAACAGAATGCACTTTAATTCTTTGAACACAAGTGGAGCCAACTTTTCCTTTCTTTGGTTGTACCAAGTGCGGAGTCACACCATTTGTGCAATTATACATCTACATCTAGCTAGGGTAATGATGTCCATTTCATTCCACCATCTTTCCTACCCGCATGCCCTGTCCTCTCCTCCTACTCCCCTCTGCCCAATTCAGAGTTCCTCCATTCTTCCCATTCTCCTCTCAATTATGGTTCAGCATCTGTATAAGGGAAAACATTTGGTCTTTGGGTTTCGAGGATTGACTTGTTTTGCTTAGCATCATCTCCAACTCCATCCATTTATCTACAGAGGCCATAATTTTATTCTTCTTTAAGGCTGAGTAATATTTCATTGTGTATATATACAACCGTTTCTTTTTTCATTCATTTCTTGAAGGACACCCAGGTTTGTTCCATAGTTTAGCTATTGTGAATTGAGCTGCTATAAACATTGATGTGGCTGCATCACTGTAGTATGCTGATTTTAAGTTCCTTGGGTATAAACTGAGGAGAGGGATAGCTGGGTCAAATGGTGGTTCCATTCCAAATTTTCCAAGGAATCTCCATACTGCTTTCCAGAGTGTCTGCACCAATTTGCAGCCCCACCAGCAGTGTATAAGTGTGCCTTTTCCCCCACATCCTCACCAACACTTACGTTGTGTGTATTCTTGATAATTGGCATTCTAACTGGAGTATTTTAAACCTGTGCCTTGCAGTTCTATATTAAGTTGTGACGCACTGTGGTATATTCATCACAGCGTGATCTGGTCAGCTTCATTGTGCAGTTCTTCCCCTTTCTCTTGGTCATTCCCCACTCTAACCCCTGCTTCTACTCTGTTGCTTTCCTTTCCCTTTTACTGAGATCCTCCTTTGTATTCCCTTTTTATCTCTAGCTTCCACACATGAGAGAAAATAGTCAAACCTTGACTTTTCTGAGTCTGGATTATTTTGAAAAGGTTAAGAATGTAAGAATTAAGTTCTGTTTTCCTGGGACCTGAAACTCATGTAGAAGTTGAAAACAACTCCTGGAAATGCCCACTGATCATCTGGTTGCTCTATGAAAACAACCCCTCCCAGAAACCGTGCAATGATTGGTTATGCTGTATGTGAAGTCCCTGCCCTCTCCAAGGAAAGTATATAAGCTCTGCTTAAGCTGTTCCCGGGGCTCTCTCTCTCTGCTCTATTCAAGTGAGCTCTGAGCCCCAGCATGCTGGACCCCCAATAAACCCTTTGCTGTTGCATGAGACAGTCTCTTGGTGGTCTCTTCCTCCGACGCTCGCCCGACCTTTACATCTGGATGTTCCACCGAGATCCGGCAGCGGCGGACGAAAGACCCCAACTGGCTCCTCTCGGGGTAAGTAAGGCGCCTCTTTCCGGTTTCAGGTTTCAGGTTAGGGCTTGGCAAAGTAGCTGTCGGTGAAGAGCATGAGCTCTCTCCGACGGTGGTTGACAGACGTGTCACAGAGCCACAGGCCACATCCCTGGGGGACGCCCCAGAGGACTCGGGAAATCGAGGAACAATAGTCTCCTCGACTTGGTGGTATTTTGTTTCGGATTCAGTATTGCCAGCCCATCGGGTTTTGCCGGCTACTCAGTCCTGGTCTCAGTGTTGGGCGTCCATTGTCTGTCTTTATTGTCTTGTCTGTGTCGTGTGTCATTGCTTTCACTGTTTGTGTATCTTTCATTATGGGACAGAGCACTTCAATGCCTCTGTCCCTGACCCTTGATCACTGGACCGAAGTCCGCTTAAGGGCTCAGAATCTTTCTTTTTCAGTAAAACGCCGGACCTGGCAGACTCTCTGTGCCTCAGAATGGCCCACCTTTGGAGTTGGATGGCCCCCAGAAGGATCTTTCTACTTCCCACTAATTCGAAAAGTCAGAGATATTGTCTTTCAGCCGGGGCCACATAGCCATCCAGATCAACAGCCGTATATCTTAACTTGGCAGGACCTCTGCGAATCTCCTCCTCCATGGGTGAAGCCTTTCCTTGTCCCTGCCCCCGCTCCTACTCCTTCCCCCGCGATTCTATCTCTCAAACCCTCTGCTCCTCCTCCTCCTCCACCCTCTGTTCTCCCTGAGTCTCAAGATTTGACTCTACTGGACTCTCCTCCCCCTCCTTATCCCCTGCCCTTGTCCCCCAACCCCCAATGCCCTCTAAGTGACTCCCCTGCTGCTGACTCAGCCCCTCCTCCCCGAAGGAAGCTGGGCCGGCCCAGCGCCCTCCAGATGACTCCCCTGCGGCACATACAGCCCCTCCTCCCCTGGAGGAAGCTGGCCCAGCTAAAGGAACTCTCCGGAGGTGAATGATTGAAAACCCTGGAGCCCCCGTGGTGCTCCCCCTCTGTCCCTACGGGCCAATGATTGATGACGGCCATGGGGGAGAAATGCAAGCCTACCAGTATTGGCCTTTCTCCTCTTCAGACCTATATAACTGGAAAAATAACAATCCCCCTTTTTCCGAGGACCCCACCCAGCTCACGGGTCTGGTTGAGTCATTGATGTTTTCACACCAGCCTACTTGGGATGACTGCCAACAACTCCTAGGGACTCTCTTCATGACAGAGGAACGAGAGAGAATCCTCCTGGAAGCTAGAAAAAATATCCTCGGACCAGATGGGCGACCGACACAACTTCCCAACATAATCGAAGCCGGCTTCCCCTTGAACCGACCCAACTGGGACCCCAACACCTTTGAAGGTAGGGAGCATCTGTCCACTTATCGCCGGCTCTAATAGTGGGTTTTTGAGCAGCCGCTAGGCGACCAACTAATTTGGCCAAGGTAAGAGAGATTATTCAAGGGCCTGATGAATCTCCCTCTGTGTTTCTAGAGAGAATTATGGAGGCATATAGGAGATATACTCCTTTCGATCCTCAGGCAGAGGATCAAAAGGCATCTGTCACAATGGCCTTTATTGGGCAAGCTGCCCTGGATATTAAAAGAAAGTTACAACGCTTAGATGGGTTACAAGATATGACTCTGAGAGATTTAGTCAGAGAAGCCGAGAAGGTATACTATAAGAGAGAAACTGAGGAAGAGAAGGAACAAAGGAGGGAGAAAGAAAGGGAGCAAAGGGAGGATGAGAGAAGCAAAAGACAGACTAAGGCATTGACTAAGGTCCTGGTCACAACAACAAATAGGCCAGAAATTAAGAGACAGGGAGACAGAAAGGGATACCTGGGCCCACGCCAGAGGCCACCCCTGGCCTCAGATCAATGTGCCTACTGTAAATAAAAAGGACACTGGGCCAAAGAGTGCCTTAGAAAGAGACAGCCACGCCAGCCAGCCATTCTGACTCTGGAGGATGACTAGGAAAGTCGGGGCTCAGATCCCCTCCCTGAGCTCAGGGTAACTTTTGAAGTGGAGGGGACCCCAGTAAACTTTGAAGTGGATATGGGGGCAGTATACTCAGCCCTTAAGGCCCCATTGGGCCCTCTATCAAATAAAAGGTCTCTAGTTCAAGGGGCTAATGGCAGTAAATATCGGGCTTGGACAACTAAGAGGACCATGGATCTGGGGAAAGGAAAAGTCCATCACTCCTTCCTAGTAATCCCAGAATGCCCGGCTCCATTGATGGGCAGAGATCTGCTCACCAAGCTCCGGGCCAAAATAACTTTTAACCCTGAAGGCCCCCAAGTGGAATTTCTAAATCCTTCAGTAAAAACTCCTATAGTCACGGCTTTAACTATGTCAGTAGAAGATGAACATCAACTCTTCACACCCCCCAAGACTGATCAAACANAAACAATATCCTCTGAGCAAAGAAGCTAAAGATGGGATAAGGCCCCACATTCAGAAATATCTGGCCTTAAGGGTCCTAAGGCCCTGTCAATCGGCCTGGAACACTCCCCTGCTACCAGTAAAAAAGCCAGGAACCGGGGACTATCGCCCCGTTCAAGACCTAAGAGAGATCAACAACAGAGTGCAGGACATTCACCCCACGGTACCTAATCCATACAATCTGCTTAGCACTCTGAACCCTGAGTGGAAATGGTATACTGTTCTAGACTTAAAAGATGCTTTCTTTTGCTTGCCTCTGCATAAAGATAGTCAGTTGCTATTTGCTTTCGAGTGGGTAGACCGAGAAACCGGAACGTCTGGTCAACTAACTTGGACTAGACTCCCACAGGGGTTCAAAAACTCCCCAACTCTCTTTGATGAAGCCCTCCACAGAGATCTCAACAACTTCAGAACTACGCACCCCGAAGTCACCCTGCTTCAATATGTGGATGACCTGCTACTGGCAGCCGACACCAAGGAAAACTGTGAGTCTGGGACCCAAGCACTATTATCCGAGCTTGCTCAACTCGGGTATAGAGCTTCTGCCAAAAAGGCCAAAATTTGCCAGCAAGAAGTAATCTTCCTGGGCTATTCCCTTAGGGGCGGTAAATGATGGCTCACTGAGCCCAGAAAACAAACCATTGTGCAGATACCACCCCCATCTAACAGGAGGCAACTCAGAGAGTTTCTTGGGACTGCTGGCTTTTGCAGGTTACGGATACCTGGGTTTGCGTCCTTAGCTGCTCCTTTATACCCGCTGTTAAAGGGAGATGCCCAATTCCAATGGACCCCTGAGCACCAGCAAGCTTTTGATAACATTAAAAGGGCGCTGCTATCTGCTCCGGCCTTAGCACTCCCGGATGTAGAAAAACCCTTTACTCTCTACATTGAGGAAAAGAAAGGAATAGCACGAGGAGTGCTCACTCAGACTCTAGGGCCCTGGAAAAGGCCTGTAGCCTACTTGTCTAAAAAGCTGGACTCAGTGGCTAGTGGATGGCCCCATTGCCTAATAGCTATAGCAGCGGTGGCCCTTCTAATCAAGGATGCTGATAAGTTAACGCTGGGGCAGAAGCTAACCATTATAGCCCCCCATGCCCTAGAGAGCATCATCCGCCAGCCACCAGACAGATGGCTATCAAACTCTAGAATAACACACTATCAGAGCCTGTTGCTCGACAAAGACAGAATAATGCTGGGACCCCCCACCCCGCTTAACCCGGCTACACTACTACCTGAGCAATCATCAGGACCCGTCACTCATGACTGTCAACATATACTGGCAGAAGAAACCAGTATACGATGGGATTTAAAGGATCAGCCACTGCCCCACCCTGAGGTCATATGGTTCACTGATGGCAGCAGCTTCCTCCAGGACGGTAAGCGGCGGGCTGGGGCAGCAATAGTTAGCAGAACTAAAGTCATCTGGTCCTCTAGCCTCCCGGAGGGAACATCGGCTCAAAAGGCAGAGCTGATCGCCCTCACGAAGGCATTGGAGCTAGCGGCAGGCAAGAAGGCCACCATATACACAGATAGGCACTATGCCTTTGCTACTGCTCATATACACAGGGCTATCTACCAGCAAAGGGGACTATTAACCTCGGCGGGAAAAGAAATAAAAAAAACAGAGATGAGAACCCCCACCGCCTCTCAGCAGTGCAAAGCCCTAGGGAACTAGCTATAGTGCACTGTCCAGGACACCAGAAAGAAAACGATTCCGTAGCGGTTGGGAACAGGAGGGAGGATGAAGAGGCTAAATTGGCAGCCCTTAACAGAGTAACCATGTTAACACTTTCCACACCGGGGGAACATAAGTCAGGAGATTTAACTACGTCGGAGCACCCTGACAACTTAACATCTAAGGACACTGACACTGAACTCCTCGACTTCACTGAACCCAGCCTGCAATTTCAGAAAGCCCTACACTACGTTAAAAATGTACATCAACTCACTCACCTTGGTTCAAAGAAACTGCAGGCATTCCTGAAGGATCAAGAACAGAGTTTTCCACTAACCGACTCACAGCAAAAGGAAATAGCTGAACAGGTAACAAAAGCTTGTCGGGTCTGTCAATTGGTTAATGCTTACCCTTCCAAGCTTCCTGCAGGAAAGCGCCTACGAGGAACCAGACCAGGAAAATTCTGGGAAGTGGACTTTACTGAAATTAAGCCAGCAAGGTATGGACTCAAATATCTCCTAGTCTTTGTAGATACATTTTCAGGATGGATTGAAGCCTTCCCCACAAAAAAAGAAATGGCGCAAGTGGTGGTCAAGAAGATCCTGGAAGATATTTTTCCAAGATATGGCCTGCCTAAGGTAATAGGGTCTGATAATGGACCAGCGTTCGTGGCCCAGGTAAGTCAGGGGTTAGCCAGGACCCTGGGGACTAATTGGAAGTTACATTGTGCTTATAGACCCCAGAGCTCAGGACAGGTAGAAAAAATGAATAGAACCATTAAAGAGACCTTAACGAAATTAAGCTTAGAGACCGGCATAAAAGATTGGACTATGCTCCTGCCTTATGCACTGTTTCGTGCAAGAAATACTCCCTCTGTTTCTTTGTGTAACCTCACCCCCTATGAAATTCTCTATGGTGCCCCTCCTCCAGTAAGGGACCTAACCCCAACTCTAAGACCTAACGATCCCTTCCACACCCCCTTGCTTGACAGACTTAAAGCTCTTGAAAGAACCCAGCGATACCTGTGGAAACAGCTGGCCACTTCCTACCAACCTGGGGACGAAGGGACTCCACACCGATATCAAGTGGGAGACTTTGTCTACGTAAGATGACATCAGGTGTCATCCCTGGAACCCTGCTGGAAAGGACCATACCAGGTGCTACTTATAACACCTACAGCAGTAAAGGTAGACAGAATCACTTCCTGGATCCATGCTTCTCATCTCAAGCCTGCGCCCTGTCCAGACTCTGGCTGGAAACTGGAAAAGACTGGTAACCCTCTCAAATTGCGTATTCGCCGTGTGGATAGGGCTATGGACTCTCCCCTTGACCACCAGTAGTCCTAACCCTCATCAGCCCATTCAGCAGTGATGGCTGATCACAAATCCTACTGGACAGGAAGTATGGTCTATCTCACATACAGCCCCCTTAGGGACCTGGTGGCCATCTCTCCACCCAGACATTTGTCAGCTGGCTATAGGTCTTTCCTATTGGGATATCCCTGATGAAGAGGATCCCACTAAAATTCCATTAAATCTCTTCCGTACCATAGATAATGGAAACAAACATTATGGATGTAGGGACACGCGAGCCAGATGCAGGTTGGCTAGCCTAGACTACTATGTTTGCCCAGCAGACTATCGAAGCCGCAAACAGTCACGGCTGTGTGGGGGAGAAGCCGACTTCTTCTGTAAGACATGGGGATGTGAGCATACAGGGGCTGCCTGGTGGAACCCAAACTCCCCTGATAGTCTGATTCGGGTAGGAAGAAATAATACTAAGTTAAGTCCCAAACAATGTCTCCCATTTAAATGGGACCCCCAAGCGGGGACTTCTGGACTAGCTGACCCTACTCCATGTGACACAAGTAGCCTATGTAACCCCCTAAATACAACCTTCACCTCCAAAGGAAGAAACCAAAATATCTGGACATGGCTTTCAGGAAAAACCTATGGAATGCGATTTTACACCACAGGATATGATTTTGGCCTTTGGTTCACTACCCGGTTTGAAAAAAAAGAAATCCCCTTAGCCATAGGGCCCAATCCCCTCAAGCCAGGAATTGGGCCTCATAGACCTCCCGAACCTAAATCTACTAGGATCCCTTCACTTTCCCATACTCCTCAAGTTTCACCTTCGATTACTTCCCCAATCCAGAATGAAGTCAACCCCTCCCCCTGGGGGCTAATTGAAGGAGCCTTTGCGGTACTGAACTCCATGCAACCAGACCTCACTCAGTCTGTAGCGTCTTCCTAATAGAGTAGCCATCCCGAGATGGGCTCCAGGTGGAGCAGGCGCACTCTCCCAGTCCCAGGTGTGACAGCCTGGTTTTACTCGTGGTCATCTCCTTGTCCTTGGAGGACTAGGAAATGTTTTCATTTATGGTTTTCTCCTTGGAGGACGAGCAAACAGTGATTTCCAGGGGAGACCTCGTGCACCCCCTGTGTCCTTCATTCTGGTGTGACCTTACCCCCCTTCATCATGGGGGGGGACACTGCCTCACAGCTGGCAGTGCCAGTGCACTGGGCATCCACCTTTCTCTATCAGAAGGGCAGGCAGGAGTGCTGGAGCTGGTGAGCTCCCTTTGCGAAGTGCCAACACTGCATCGGGGTTTTAGCCATCTCTCCTCTGGAGGCGCAGGCACAAAGCAGCCCGTTCCACATCCATTTCTTGCTTAAATGGTCCCCGTTTCTTTTCTCTTCCCTCTTTCCTGTCAGTTTCTGTGAGGGGCACGCTCTGCCCCACCACACCACATCCTGTCTCTCAAGGGTCTGCTGTAGCCTCCCCGACGTCGTAAATGTCCTGTCCAGCAGTTGGGCTGAGCAGGGAGAGCAGAGGACCGCAGCACTCCCCAGGGTCCTGTGGCTGCCTTTCTTCTCACTCCAGCTGTATGATGGCCTCTTCATGTTCTTAAGGCACCTTGGCACCAGTGCTTTTCACTGCCCAGCGCCTGCGGAGTCCTCTGTCCTTTCCCTTGTGGGTCCCTGTCCTGGGCTAATGTCACTCTGGAGTCCAGGGCTGCAGATCCAGGAGGTAGAATATCCAAAAGCATAAGAAAAGAGCACCAGCTGAGGGTGGAGTGGGGAGGGGAAGAGCACCCTTCTTCTGCCTGTTCTGCTCCGAGTCTCAGACTGACTGACAGCTGCTCGACCTCCTTGAGGGTGAGTCCTCCCCGCTCAGTCCACTGGAGACATGCTCACAGCCACACCCAGGAAGATGGCCTTCTCAGCTTTTTCTTGCATTCCAAATTCCAGGTGAGCTGATGGCTGAGATTAACTATTCCACTCATTAGGTGGACTCTGAAATTCTGGATTCCCGAAATCACCCGGAACCACAACTTATTTTGTTGGTTCTATATGGAGCAATAGGCTTCAAGGGGGAAACGCGCCAGGCACACCCTCTGGTTCCCTCCACCAGCAGCACAGCGGAAACAGGACGGAGAATGTCGTCTGGCCAGCAGTGAGCTTCCAGCGCCTGGACCATGCTCACCCAGGGTTGCTATTTCAAAATACTTTGTTTTCATTTGATTTATTTTCTTTTAAAAATTCTTATTATTTTATTGGCACATAATTGTACATACATATGGGGTGCAGTGCATGATTTGGATACATGTATTCAATGTGTTATGACGAATTTAGGGTAGTAGGTATATCTCCAATCTTACAGTCTCTCCTCCCTGTGTTAGGATTACCCACAGTCCTTCCTTCTGACTGTTATGGAGGACACAGTGACTCAGCTCTAAATGCCTTCCTGTGCGACAGAAAGCTGAACTTTCTCCTCTTAGCTGCATGTAGGGTTCTTCCCAGGAGCTGAGTTCTTTCTGTGCTCACTCTTTGTGGACTCTGTGACCACTGTTTGCCTCTCCCCCCCCCCGTGAAGTTGCCTCTTAGGGCTTTGGCATACAAAGCTGCAGGATTTACCTTTCTCTGTGTTGTTTGTATCCTCTGTTGGATCCCTGTTGCTGTAAATGACAAGGTGACCCTTTTAATCTTTGATGAATAACTCTCCACTGTGTATTTCTACCACATTTTCTCTATTTATCCAACTACTGATGGACACCCAGGCTGGTTCCCATCTGGGCTGGCTGTGAATGGTGCTGCAGAACACACGACATACAGGGGTCTCTGCTACACTTGTCCCATTTTCCTCGGATGTGTACCTCCTGGGGGTACACGGGTCCTGGGGGGGTTTCTGCGTGGAGTATTTGAGGAACACTCACAGTGTTTGCGTGCTGCCCTATGGTGAAGAAGTGGGTCTCTGCACCCTCACTGCATCTTTACACAGCCACTCCAAATAAGTCCAGACGGCCTCTTACTGACCTTGGTCTGCACTTTGCTGATGATTAGTGACAGTGAGCATTTCTTCATGTACTGTTGACTATTTGTATGCATTCTTTTAAGAAAAATTCCTAAATATTTTTATTATTAAAGGGACATACAATCATCAAGTCAATTGGTGCAATGTTGAAGTGGGTCATTTATTCAGGACACTTGAAGTTCTGCATATTTAAAGCTCTTTCAGGGGTGAGGGTCTTTTACAGTATTTAGAATCTTATTTTCATCAGTTAAATTACATCATTCATCTAGATATTTTCCTAAATTCTTGAAG
>NW_026000019.1:23496379-23640548 GCF_001458135.2 Marmota marmota marmota
CCTTTGCCGGGTAACCAAAGCAACGGGTGAGTCCTGACCGGCCCTCAGCAGGACCCGGACCGAGAAGCAGTTTCCGTGGGCTCCTTAGCCCTGGGCCAGAGCAGTTCCGGGAGCCGGAACTCGGCCGCTCCGTGCTCGGTGTATGCTCTGATAAGAGCAGGCTCCAAGAAGCACTCAGGCACTGAGCCTGAGTAATCTGTCTGCAAGCCGCAGGCAAATGGCAGCCTGAAATTACCTGTTCTATGGCTGAATGAGCTGCGGTCAGTCGAAAACAGGGATGGTGACGTCAGCTCTCTAAGATGGTGGCCGCTGGCCTCCTCTGTGGTCTGACCGGTGTGGAGAACCGAAATGGACCGCTTCCTTCCCCCGTCTCGAACCCAGAATTCAGCACTGAGTACGGTGCTTGCACGGCTGGCAGAAACTGCAGCGCTGTATCCCTGCGCCACTATCTCCTCCTTGTTTCCCAGCGCGCGCTGCAGACTCTAGCCGCGGGGCGATTTGCTGAATAAGCAGTGTTACCCTCCGTGTGACAAATCTCTCGCGTTGGAGTCCCCGTAGCCGATCCTCGTGCGATGGAAATCCTTCCTACAGGTTCCGGAGCACCCCACTATTGCTGGAAATTCCTAACAAGATAGCCTTTAGCCGTCCTGACTTGTCATACTCCCACACAGTGACGTGGCACACGGGGGCAATGCACTCCCCTCGCCGCCATCTTCCCTTCCCCAGTAAAAAAAAAATCCCACTCTTTATCACCTACAACATGACTATGCCAGATGTTTAAACTGTTTCATAATTTGCTGTACTAAATTTAGGTCCCACTTTTAATTCTGGAGAAAAATGTATTACACATATTAATTTGCGCTTTCCTGAACAGTGGGATGATGGTTAGAAAATCTGGCAGGAAAGGAAAAAAAAAACAAAAACAAAAAAACCAACCTCCTAAGAATTTCATATAAAACGAGTGAAACTTAGCATTTTTTATTTTTAACCTCAACTCACTTCTTTAGTCTCAGATGTAGAATTATAAACATAAAGATTGTTTTTTCACTAACTGCCTTTACATTTTTGTTCGATTTTTAAAAGTATTGTCTTCCCTGTGTTTTTAAAAGGAGCGAATGACTCTTGGAAACGGGAAAGCACGTGAAATTGTCTAGTGACAGAACCACTTAAAACCATCAGGAAGTCAGGAGCGCAGAATGAAGACACCCCAGGCTTTAAGACAGTGACATGCAGGCTGCAGTAGAGGGTGCAATAGTCTAGGGGTTAGGGCACTTGGGTCAACACTAATCAGGGTTTGGAAAAGCACCAATGCTTGGTCTAAATCCGTGTTGATCCGGGTTTGGAAAAGTACTGGTGCTGTTGGCCTTGAGCCCAACTACCATTCAAGGCTGCCCCGCTGATTTTTTCTTGCTGCCTGTGGCAATCCCAGCTTCCCAGGAGTTTGAGGAAGGCAGATTGAGGATGCTTGGGGATTTGGGGCTGTGGCTGTGTACGAGGCAGGTGTCTGCACCAGGCCTGGGCCAGGCCACCACCAGGTGACAGGTCCGTGAGCCCTGGCTGGCCTGGGCCCTGGCTCACCAGCCTCGGGCCCACTGTGGTGTGGCTGGCTTTGCACCGCCGAGGCCCATGCTTGCCACCGAATTCCAGCCCACCTGGGGCTGCTGATCCGTAGCTCTGGGACAGAGCCCAGCTTCATTCCTTGCTCTGAAAAAGTGCATCTCACTGTAGTTAGGAGAAAGGGGTCAGGGCCACTCTGGCTACTTCAGCATGACAAGGGGTGTTGAAAGTGGAAAAGGTCCTTCCATAGGGACCCATTTAAGGGCCCCCAGGAGAAGGGGAGTTCGGTTTTGGAGCCCATCTGTGTGGCCATTGATAGTTTGGGCATCTCACACGTCAGGGCAGTCCAGAGGTCCATATTGGCAGGTACCTGGACGAGGCATGCGTATGGCAGGGATCATGCTAAGACATCAGTGAACAAGACAGCAAAGCATTGCTTTCTAAAAGCAATTAGCACAGGAGCACTCAGTATTATCAGTCAGTCCCTGAAAACCATGAACAGGTAACTTACTCAAGCTTAGGTGGGGTGTAACATGGCACTAATGTGTGAGTGGAGGCCGTTTAAGACTTCGGAAACATTAGCAATGCTGTTAGGAACATACACAGAATTTAGTTCTAGATTGTCTTTTAAGTATTCTCTTGAGCTGTAGTTAAGATAGCTAACGAGGTCTGATTTTTGTATAACGGCTTTTTCACTGGTGTTACCTCGTTGGTAGAGGGATCCCTTTAGTGTGTCTGGTAGCTGTGGACAGCAGGCTGTGTCCTGCTCCGAATCACTCTGTGATGTATAGAAGGGCACTTTTCAGGCTGTGCCTGCACCTGAGTTGCTGCATTGGGAAGGCAGTAGTTTGCCATGAGCCACTCCAGTTTTAGTACAAGCTCCAAGGTGGGATGACTTCATACCTTGTTTGTAAAAGTAAACAACCATTATCTGCCCAGCTCCACCACAAAGCACAAATCGATAAATAATTTATATGTGTCAACTTATCAAACAAAATCAAGGAATACCTAGATACATGGGCATTCCAAATCATGTCAAGAACAGCAGACACGGGAACTTGGCAAGCGTATCAGGTGAGAACTGAGACCATAAAATGGGGAGTTACCCAGACTGGAGACAGTGCCCCTTGACTTCATCACCAGTCGCTCATCAGGAGCCTTGTCCAGGAGAATCTGCAACAAACCTCCAGTTACCTGTCCCCATTGAGAGTCAGCCACACGTGGTTCCTCCTGCCTGCGATGACCACACAAGGCCCACTCCAAGACGACACCTCAGGCTAACACTCTGAACCGAAACACATCCGTCCACCCCGACCCTCTGCTTTGACACCTTTGTGGAATGGTCGGTTAAAGTCCTTATCTGACCACCTATAGTGACTCTTGGACTCTTTGCCTTCATATCTCTGCCTGTGCTCCTGGCTCAGCATCCTGTGGTCCCGGGGCCACGCTAACCCTTTCTTGGTCTTTCTGTGACCTGCTTAAGTTTCATTGTGTAAAGTATATGTGACTTGAATGTTACAGATATTAGAAATTAAGATAGGAATAGAGAACTTGTGTTTGCCCACCAGTGACTACCAGATGACCCACAAGTATTGAGTGAATGACCACTAATGAAAGTGGTGAAGCCTGTGAATTTGTTATTATTCAGTAAATTCTGGCGTTGTGGAAAGAAGGGCCCTCATGGCAAGGGCTCCTTGGAGAAGTTGGTTAGAGCTCCCATGTGTCACATTACATCTTTTACAGCGCTAAATAATACCAGTGAAGAACACAAGGAGGTAGGAAGATCTGTAGTCTCAGCTGACTTAGAACAAACTTGTGACTGAGGCGGAGCCTTTGGTGATGGTTCTCAGGCCTCCTGTGTCACAACCCTCCCGACTTACCTTTGAGAGAACTAACGCAAGCATACATCTCAATTATATTAAAAGAGCCCTTTGTCTTCCTTATTGAGTGGGATTGCAATCCTTCTAGAAGGTCCAGAGCAAACTTGATCCTTCTTGATCCTTCCAGGTGGGAAGCTTAGCGGGTAGCTGGATCCTTTGGGAAGGAGTGGGGGGAGGCCGGTTCACCCCTCACTTTCTCAGCCCCCGAGGCTGCCTGCCTGTCTTGGTCCACCACGCCACACTTCTTCAAATTCACGATGGCATCTGCTCTCTGCTTCCTCAGTCACATCTCCTCTGACTCTCCTGCACCCTTTTGCCTTGTGAGAACCTCTGTGGTTACCCTGGGCCCCCTGGGAAAACCCAGGCACTTTCCTCATCCCAGGGTCCTTACCTCAACATCTACAAGGTCCCCTCTTTCCACAGGTCACATGCCCCAGGTTCTCATAGTTGGTCTTGTGGCATGTTTTAGTTGGATTTTTCGCTGCTGTGACTAAAGGACTCAACCAGAACAACTGTAAAGGAGGAAAGGTTTATTTAGGGCCTCACGGTTCCAGAGGGCTTAGTCCATGGAAGGCTGGCTCCATGTGTGGCTCCAGGTGGGGCTGAACATCATGGCGGAAGAGTGTGGTGGAGGGAAGCAGCTCACATAATGAACAGGAAGCGCGGGGGGGGGGGGAGAGAAAGAGAGACAGAGACAGAGAAAGAGAGAGAGAGAGACACTGACTCTGCTGGTCAGATACAAATATGTATGTCAAAGCCACGCCCCCAATGCCCACCTCCTCCAGCCACAGCCTGCCACTTCAGTGACCACTCAGTTAATCCCATCAGGGGATTGATTCACTGACTGGGTTAAGGCTGTCACAATGTGATCATTTCTCTTCCGAGCCGTCTTTGTCTCACATGCGGGCCTTTGGGGACACCTCACATCCACACCATCACAGGCAGTTGTCAGTGGTCCCCATCAGGTGCATTGGTGGTGCCCCTGGAGGTGGCCACGGGGGTCCTGTGGTTAGAGATGTCTCTGTGACATGGAAGTCATGGGGAGATGTGTGGATTTTTTTTTTCTGAGCATAATAAACTTTCAGTTTTTCTTTAAGAGACTTTATTAAATGTTTACATTTCTTTGTGATGTTTTGAGGGTATCTACTGGTGTTTCTTCTCAATGCACACCCCTCAGTCTACTGTCTTCACTCCATGGTGGCCTGAACTTTAACAGGGAGGCAGGGAGAACCCTCCTTAGCAAAACAGCAGGGGGAGGGAGAGAAGGTGCTGGTGGCAGAGAACCTTCTGGTGCACCCCTCCTACCAACAGTGAGGAAGCCAGCAGTCCTCGTAGGGAGAGGGCTGGTAGCCGAGGCTGGCAGGGTGACGAGAACAGCCATGTGCAGCTGCCTTCCTTACTGAGGTAGGGGAACAGCCCAGGGTTAGGATTCTGTAGTGATCCTTATTTCTAAAAATTGAAAATATAGAGTAAATTGTTCAAAGCCCTAAAATAGATGCACTTTTTCTTTGTTTCTTCAAAACAATTTTTTGCAAACAATTTTTAAAAAAGCATTTCTACTGTTTCTAATAAGTTGACACAAAATATTTTTAATTTTCTTTTACTGGTGCACTATAATTGTACATACTAGTTGCATGCATTCTGACATCATTACACCTGCGTGGAACCTGATTTAGTCCACTTTGGTCCCCAGAGCCCCCCTTCCCTCTCCTCTTCCTCTTCTAGTCTACTGGTCTACCTTGCACTCGTTATATACATTTTAATTGGTGTTTTACATGTATACGCAAGGTGGGATCCACTGTGGTGTGTTCATACATGTGTGTAGCGTGGTTTTGCCAGTTCATCTCTCTCTCCTCCCCTTTCCCGTCCCTCTTCCTTCCCCTTAGTTCCCTCTTCTGCCTTGCTGACCTCCCCAGTGTCTTTACAATATCACCTGCCACCCCTAGTCCCCTTTGCTTGGCTCTAGCTTTCCCATAAGAGAGAGAACTTTTGATTCTTGACTTTGAGTCTGGCTTCTTTCACTCAACATGATGTTCTCCATTTCCATCCATTTGCTGGCAAATGTCATGATTTCATTCTTCTTTATGGCTGAGGAAAACTCCATTGTGTATATATACAATATTTTCTTAAAATATTCATCCATCAATGGGCATCTGGGCTAGTTCATTACCTTGGCTAATGTGCATGTACTGCTGTAAATGTTGATGTGGTTGTATTGCTATAGTATATAATTTTAGTTCTTTTGGACAAGTACAAAGGATGGGATAGCTGGGCCATATGGTAGCTCCATTCCGTGTTTTTTGAGGAATCTCCACATTGATTTTCAAAGTGGTTGTTCTGATTTTCATTCCCACTAACAATGTATGAGTGCGCTCTTCCCTACATCCTCGCCAGCATTGATTATTGTCTGTATTCTTGATGATTGCCGTTCTGACTGGAGTGAGATCAAATCTCAGTGTAGTTTTGATTTGCATTTCCCTGATTGCTAGGGATGTTGAACTTTTTTTTTAAGTATTAACCATTTGTGTGAAACATAAAATATTTTAATTTGCCTTTTAAATTCTATCCTGTAAACTGAAGCTTTTATGCATAAATGAGAATTTGATAGAATTACTTGGAAAGAAGAAAGGATAATGTAGAAAATAAAAGATAATGTAGAAAATATAATCAGTGGAAAGCAAATTTTTATTTATAAATTCCTATAAGGATAATCTAGCATTGTCAAACCATTTGGGTGAACTTTATGTTGAAAAATATTCCTAAGGTTTAAACAGTTTTCATTTAAATGATAGGATTTTCTTGTGTATTGATAATATCTTGTAGGAGCAGTGATACCCATCTCAGGTTGTGTTCCCTAAGGGAATGTGCCTACTTGCAGAGCATATCTAAACATTTTCCATAGCAGTATGGTATCCCAAATAATATTTGCACATGTCACTGAGTAATGGAAGCTTTGTAATGATCCCAGATGAGCAGAAATACGTACTTCCCTGCTCAGTGTTCATTCCGCACTCTGCGCGCTGAATATGTACGTCAAGCCAGCAGCCAGCAACGCCAGGCCTAACGATGCCACTCTTACCAAGGAGAGCCCCGAGGAGGACGAGAGGCTGTCCTTGCTGGTGACTCGAGTCCTCAGGGGCTTGATGATGCGCTCTCTCTGGGTCAGGATGGCTCTCCGGGCCCCATCCCATTTCCCTGGCCCCTGGAGGCGGAACTGGTATGGAGTACAAGGGCCGAAGAAAACCTCCATGGCCAGCTTTGGATCTGAGAGAAGGAGGAGCAGGCTGGGCTTGACCCCGGCCAGGGAGGCGATCTCATCCATGTACTCCACGTGGTCCACCTGGATGGTGTGGCGGGCCGACTTCACATACCTGAAACACAGGGCGGAAGTGAGGCCGGCAGCCTCCAGGCAGGCAGAGGACGGGTTCACATCATCCCAGAGCCAAGAGGTTAGTTCTACAGCTTTAAGATGCAGAAACAGCTAGAAAGCCAACACACCCCACACTTCTCTGTATTGAGGGGCAGTGGCAGGGACTGCGCAGCCCAGGACACCTGTTCCTAGTGTGGGTGGTGTGGATCTGATGTCTGCCGTGGCAGTGCACCTCCAGTGTTTGGAAATAGTGTGTCTTAAGGATGGAGTTCTTTTGTCTCCTTGGCACAAGAACTTGTTTTGTGGGCTGACAGGAGCCTATGCGCACTGGCTGTACAACAGGAGGCGAGGGCAGCGTGTCTTTCTGATGTGACCTTAGAGGTGTGGGAGCGGGCACCTCTGCTGCATGAGTTGAGCACTCCTTCCGTGCCGTGGGACCTCCCCAGAGTGGGAGTCAGCAGCCGCCACCTGTGCTTGGAAGGCTGTTTCAGGAACAGTGCCTACAAGAGACAGCAGTGCTGCCATTTCACACGGCTCTCCTCTTGCCTTTTGCACAGGCGAACTGCAAATGCTTAGTAACATGGGGTTTCAGTGAGTGAACTAGACACTTTCCATCTCTCCTTCAGAATTTGTCAATGAACAGTTTTCTTTGTGCTACAAAATTTGTGAACCTGTAGTGTATGTGTGTATTTGTATGTGTCTCTGTGTGGGGGGTGAATTTGAATGAATTCCAGTTCTTTTTATGGACACACACACACACACACACACACACACCACAGTGTCTTTAGAATCTTGACAGAAATGTGCAAGGTGGTTGCTGGGTTGTGCAGCTGCATGTTGCCCTCTTCTTCCTTCCCTGTGTGAAGACAGGCATAAGCCTTTGGTTCCCTTATTGCAAACAGTTTTTGTTACAAGACCAAAGAAATGCCTGACGTGCAGGAGACTCCCTCTCGGCTTGTTTCCTTCAACTCTTGGCTCATGAAAGAGAATAAGATGCAAGTCTCTGAGGCACCAAAGGAGGAGAGGGAGGGATTTCAGTGTGGGGAAGTCTGGGATGAAAGTCCAGGAACCCAGGCAGACTTCATAGGGAAGCTGCGTGGAGGTGTGGGAGTCTGGACCCCTAGCCCACCTTCCCCAGAACCCACCCTCAGCAAAGAGTCCTGCACCCTACTCGAGACAGAGCAGCAGAAGCCTCCAGACTGTAAGTGTGGCTCCGACTTGGGCCCCGCGGATGTCAGCAAGCGGAGCCACCTGGGGCAGTCCCCCCACCGCCACACAGGCACACGAGCCTCCTGGATTGCAGTGAGTCTTCAAGAAACACCAGTTCCCACTGAGGCTGAGGGAGAGGGTGATTCTGAATTTAATGTGAATTAAGAAGAACAAATAAAGGTATTTACTGAAGAACTGAAGTGGGATGTTTTGTGCTGCACAACAATGTAGTGTAGGAAATGGAGAAAAATGGGGTTGAGCAGAGGAAGCACGAGTCTAGAGTCCCCAGTGAGGAACTGCAGATCCTGCAGAGGTCTCTGAGTAGCTGTTCCTGATGCTTCTGAAGCCGAGTCCTTGCCCCAGAGCTGTGGAGCAGGGGCCTAGGCGGGCTGGAGCGCAGGCAGTGAGCAGGGACACAGCCCTACAGAGCCCGTCAGCCAGAGCCGGCATGAGGCAGGGCCTGCTGACCGGCACGTCCAGGTAGCCCGCCCAGGGGAGATGCCCACTCTGCACAGCCGAACCCCCTAGCATCCAAGATCCAACAGCCTCAACCTCCTGCTTCCCCACAAGCAGTGGGAAAATGGAAGTAGGACAGACCTGAATGGAGGTTCAGAGTCAGGGCTTAACTGTAGTGTTGGTGCTTTTCTAACCCTGATTAGCACAAACTTGGACCAATAGCTTGGCCCAAGCGCTCTGTACACCTTACACTAGCACACTCCACCAGCAGCCCCTTCTGAGTCTCTTCCTGGCCTTAGAAGAGTTTTGTTTCTATTCACACTTGATTAGAATCTACTCTTTCACTCCTGTCTTTTTTGTCCTGTGAATTCCACTCCTTGGATTTGTGAGGCAAGAACCCAGGAAGAAGTTGGAGGTGCACTGCTGAAGTCCATTGTGACATTGGGGAACAGCCTGCCACACCGAGAGCTGCCACATGCCACCCTGTGGTAGTGGAGAGGAACCCAGCTTTGCTGGCTGCGCCCTGGGAGCTGACGCCGGGAGCTTGCCTGCTGTGGCCAGCTGCTAATGCTAGGAGGGGCTGTGGAGGGCTGCAGCTCACACAGACCCGCCCACCCACCAGGCAGAGGATCGAGTTTTGTCTCAAACTCTGGTTTTACTTGACTTACCTTTTCTCCATCGCCCTCTTCCTCTGGGCAATGTCTGCCATCATCTTCTTGGCAGAGGGTAGTCTGCTCAGCCCTGCCAGACAGAATGCAGAGTCTGTCAGGATCTCTAGCAAGACAACCAGGGCCAAGAGAAGCGAGGGCAGGCAGGGTGAGCTGCCAGTCTCGCTCTGGCCTCTCCTCATTCACCTTTGAACACCCGGGCAGCCCAGCGAGACTGGAGCTCTGCTATGGGCAGCACGATGCCCAGGGGCTGGACGAGGCCAATGACGGCCAGTGTGGGCTTCTCCAGGTTGGGAGGGAACATCAGCTTATACAGAGACACCTCATTATCAGCGACTTCGATTAGCCCATCCAGGAAAGGGAAAGAAAAGCTGTATCCTGTAGCGAAGACGACAGCATCAATGTTGCCCTCCACGGTGCCATCATCAAAGATGGTGTCCGTCTCCGTGAATTCCCTCACGTTGGGCTTCACCTGGACCCTGCCAGAAATGATGTGGTTCGGCAGGTCATCGCTGACGGTTGGGTGCTGGCTCAGAGGTCTGGATGTAGAAACAAAATTCCCAAGTGAGCAAATATACAGAAAGAAAGCACTGCATCTGGAAAGGAATCAAAGCCAGTGGTAGGCTTCCCCCAACCCTGCGCTGGTCCCCCATCTGCCTCTAATGGCAGCGGTGAGGATTTTGTACCCTAAGTGTGGTCATCTCAGTTCTACGTTTTCTCATATATTTTAGCTTGAACACGTTTATATCTTGCAGTCTGTGCCATATAGTCCTATTTGCTTTAGTATTGTTATTTACACCTCTTAAAATTAGGAAAGACGAGGTTTGACTACGACTCCTTTGGAATACAAGTGTTAGTCTATTATTAGCCTTCCTCCATCTCAATCTCTGCCAAATTATCACTTGTCGGCAAATCAGTCTCCAGGCTAGAGGTAGAAAACACTCTTAACAATAGGCCATAACACTATCTGACACAATATTTGCTAAATGACTAAATTGTTCAAGTAAGTACCCCAAAGGATCCATGTTTCAAAGGGAAGAAAAAGAAATGGGTAGGGCAAGATGTGGGTTTGCTGTGTGTGACTCTTCTCCTAGGGAACCTTGGCCTTCCCAAAGCTCCATTCCACAGATATCCATTTACTCTCTTGGAGGAAAACCATGGCACCCAACCACTCTGCCCAGACAGTCTCTGCTGGAGAAGAGAGAGCTATGTGGTTAATAACCAGGGAAGTCTGTGCAGGATGGTGAGGTCTGGACTGAGAAGGAGAGGCAGAGAAGGAAATGCAACACAGTCTTCCTGTAAGATAAACATGGAAAAACCCTGATTCCCAGCGATCTCTAGCCATCCCAATACAGTACTTTCTCATGGGCGTGTACAGATGCTGGCATCGACGAGCCTCCTGCACTCTCAGTCAGTAAAAGCAGAGCATGTACAATGCCACAGTGCACATTCCTTGGTAATGATAATAGGTGACCACATTTTATGCATTTCCTCCACTAGACCTAGCCTTAGAGAGTGCTCCTGCTTAGAACAAAGTCCATGTCACCAACAAGTCTTGTCCCACCTGCACAGGCCCATGGACCTTGTGTTTGCTCTCTTTCTACTGTGTCTATGAACCATGCTGGTACCTGGCTTTCTGTCACACCCTTTATGATGTATGCACAATGGCAGATCCCCTGAAGATGACTTTCTCAGAACATGCCCCTGTCATGAAGCCACCTATGTCTGCACATAGAAAACCAGTGGAGCCAAGGTTGGCTTTAAGAACTTTCCAGGAAAGAGTTTTGTTTTTGCTATTGTGATTTTGTTCTGAGTCCACAGCTTAGTAGACTATCATAAGTATTTTTAATGAATGAGTCAATAAATGCCACATGCCTTTGCCACATTTGATGAACATTTGAGGAATTTCTGTTTTAGAATTGTCTTTAGAGACAATTAATTACTCATATAAGGAACATGAAATATTTTTTCTTAGTCTCTTTTCCATTGTTATCATATTATCAGAGACTGTAATTTATAAAGAAATAAGGAGGGCTGGGGATGTGGCTCAAGTGGTAGCGCGCTCGCCTGGCATGCGTGCGGCCCGGGTTCAATCCTCAGCACCACATACAAACAAAGATGTTGTGTCCGCCGAAAACTAAAAAATAAATATTAAAATTCTCTCTCTCTCTCTCTCTCTCTCTCTCTATCTCTAAAAAAAAAAAAAAGAAATAAGGTTTATTTATCAGCTCATAGCTCTGGAGGTTAATGTCAAGGAACCACATCAGGCGAGAGCCTTGGAGCTGGTGGGGACACAGCAGAGTGCAGAGGTGGCTCAGGCAATATGTGCTGCGACAGAGCAAGCATGCTAACTTGGGTCCCCTTTCCTCCCCTTATAAGGCCACAGAGCCATCAGGGACCCCAGCTTCATGACATCACCCAGTCCCGATGACCTCCCAAAGGCCCCACCTCCAGACATCATTGACACGTGACTGGGGATTTCTGGTACATGAATTCTGGGGCACTTTGTTCTGTTAAGTATATTTTTTCATTCTGCTCTTTCTCTTTTCTTAATTCAACCCAGTGTTGACCCCCACTTCTCTTTCACCTTCTCACTGGAAGCTGCAGGCGATTTCTGAAGCTAGAAACCCTGTGGGGTGGCCTGCAGTCACAGGGGTGTGCTTACTGAGGAGGGCCCTCAGAGCTCCTCTTCCAGGTGCACTTTCCTGACAGTTTCAAATGACATCAGCCACACTGACCACGTCCTGTTGGGCCTCAGTGCACACTGCCTGGTGGCCATCACCGCACCGTTGGGTTTCCTTGCTCTAACATGCTTTCAAGTCTTTCCGACCCCACTAAACTTGACACCCAGCTGAGAGGAGGGGCAATGTTATTCTGTGTGTGTGTGTGTGTGTGCGTGTGCACGCAGCACACTTAGCAATCAAATTTTAAATGATTGCTGAATAAATGAGAGTGTGTACGGGCGGGGGGGGATACTGGGAAATGGAATCAACCAAATTATATTGTTCTATGGTGTGCATGTACAAGTGTGTAACAACGAATCCCATTACTATGTATAATTGTAATGCGCCAATAAAAAATTTAGAAATAAGTGCTCATGTTTATGCGCTATATTCGCATTACAAGGGCTTTATGTTAATGAAGTGTGAGATTAAATGACCAAATGCATGTTAATTGCAAGAACTGCAGTTGTCCCTAAAGCAATTTCCCTTTCACACCCACACATGGCTCCATGCCCTAAGTCCGGGGTGTCACCTGTGTTGTGGCTGCAGGCCATAGTGAGCATGATTGAATCTTGAGTTCAGTGTCTTCTCCAGGTAGTTATTTACTAATGCTGTAGTAAATATCTTCTGGATAAAACTATTGAATCGAGTGATAAATGAGCTGTCCATAGGGTATCCATTATCCCAAACACGGTGCAAGATCCATGATCCCCGTCTAGTGCTGAGGAATACCTGAGGAGGGAGACAGAAAGCAAACGCACAGAGGAGTCAGAAATGTGCAGGATATTATTTTAGTCATGCCTCGCCCATCTCCAATTTTAAAAGCTTGACTTCCGAGGGTGAGGAAGGGAGACACTGTGCAGTGGTCACCATGCTGTGCTCTGCCAGAGCTGTGTACTAGTTTCCAGAAAGAAGTTGCTCCTGTGACACCAAACTTGTGAATGAAAATCAGAATATTTACTCAGCGGTCTGTATGCCTCTGGATGTTGTCTGTAGACTTGGATGTTGACACAGCTGTGCTTCATGCATGAATAAGGATTTGGATTAGAAATTAGCTATCATATTAACTACCATATACTTCTATATTGCTTGCTCCAAAATAAAAATAGACATTAAAAATTTTAATGAATCAAATTATTCAGAACTAGTGTCCACTGAACTGAACATGGCCAGAATCACTTTTCAAATCTTTCTGTAAAGTATTTGTACATGATTCTTCATTCTGATGCAATTAATATTGTAGATTATTGGTGCTTTTGCACACATCAGATCATGATGCTGAATCTCAGTACTTACTGGTCCAGTCTGTAAAGTACAAGAGAAATTAGATGGGTGCAAGAGGCCAAGTATTTACTTCTTTACATTCTTGTGAAAATATTATCTTAAAAAACTAAATGCTTTGTATATTTGTTATCAGCAGTTTCTCCTAAAATGATAACAAAAAAGAAAAGTAAAATAAGTAAAGATGGAATATTGGAACAGTCTAGTGGGCATTCCGTTAATTAAGACTATGAAACGTGCTCAACAATAACGAAAGCAAAATTTCTCTCTTCCCTCTAAATTCCAAATATTGTTAATTTTCTGACAGAAAAGAATGTTGAATGAGCACACAAATGAAGCTCTAGGGGGTAACTTGCTTTTGTATCAAGTGAAACATGCAGCACTTGCTGTTTCCTTCCGTCTTTCTCCATCAATACTTTTAGCTAAAGACCATCATATGTTTACCGTCGTCCCCAGTTCTCCTCTGTTAATTCCACCCCCCAAATCTGCTGACCCTGGGCGGACTTCTTTCTTCTGGTCCTTCCTGCTGGTTGAAGCCTATCAGGACCAGGGTCTATGGTGGTAAGTGAGGAAGGTCAGGTTATTTACTCCACACCTCCCTTATCTGTGCTGCCATCACCCACTTAGCCCAGTCCTCAGTGTCCGTCTGCGTGCCTTCCCCATTGGGAAGAGGAGGGGTCTAATTTGTATCCACCCTCCGCTATGCATGAATTCCAAGCTGTTGAGGCCAGGGCCTGGACTCCCTGTCCGTGTGGGCCCTTCACAAACCTGACCTAATTCTGGATGCCACCCCCAAAACACAGGGTTCCAGTAGTGAAGCCATTGAAAGCAAACACACCTGTTCAGCTACTCGACTGAGCTCCACGGCGATATCCACAGCAGAATTCCCCATGCCAACCACAACGATCCTCTTTCCTGAGAAGTCCTCGGGACTTTTGTATTCCCGACTGTGGAAATAGCGTCCTTTAAACTTCTCAATGCCTGTGGAGGGAGGAGAGAATGTTTCAGCGTGAGGAGGAATTTCACAGCCTATTCAGCACGTAGAGGAAGTTATGTTATGAGTGATCAGAGTCTGGGTGGGTGGATTGCACACCACCCTTTCCACCCTTTGTCCTAAAAATGTTGTGTGTGTGTGTGTTTAAATCTCACATTGCTCAGGGAAAAGGGGAGTAACCTCAGATGTAGAACCTGTGGATTCTAAATTTTAACTAATAATATTATGCAGAGTTTACTAAATAGTAAATCTATTTATCTTGCATCTGCCCAAAATGAAAGTTTCCAGTTGCACTGTGCTCTAGCTTTCTTCGTTTGTACTTTATCCTATTTAATCTTAAGCCGAATGCTGAAGCTGTTGCTCCTGTACGGCTCTAAGGGAACAGAGGGGACAGAGGGGACAGAGGGAACAGAGGGCACAGAGGCTCTGGGGGGACAGAGGCCCTCTCTTCATTGGATGTCTCCTCTGTTCCGAGTGCCTAGAGCCTGGCTGGGCGGAGGCTCTCACAGCGGTCCCACTCCCTGCCAGCATTCCCAGGCTGCGTCACTCTGCACACGTTTGTGTCTCACCCCTGAACTGTGCAAACATGCACACCCACGTGTCTCCCCATGGGTACTCTTTCTCAGCCAGGAAGCAAGTCAAAAGGAGGCTGATAAGTGTGATAGTCCACCATCATGCCGTGATTATGGAGGATTTCCAGAATACGTTGCATTTTAGCATTCAGAAGGCCAAGTACGTTTATATTGCAAATATTTGTGGGGAGACATGGTAAGGTTTGGTATTGGTCAGCTGAACAACCAAAATCCACGTTCAAGTTCTCGACTGAACTTGAATTCCCCCGTCTACTTTTCTTCAGTCCTCAAAGAGTTTCTCCTGCACCCTGGGAAGGCACAGAGGGCAGATGTGTCCTGGCTGGGTCCTGACGGCAGTGGGGGGGATAGAGGGTGCCGAGCAGGAAGGGGCGAGGAGGCTGGGGAGGGGAGCTGAAGTGGGGTCCTGGGAGGCACTGCCAGGCAGAGGGGCGGGAGAGGCCGGTGCCCGCTGGGTTTCAGTTCCCAGGAAGGTCCATGCCGAGAGCGTTGGTGGAGGCCCTCTGTGGGCTCAGGGGCTCTGGTCTGAGGGTCTCCGGCCCCAGGCTGCGCTTGCCATTTATCCCTTTTTAAATAATCGATTTCACTTTCTCTTAGAGTGAAATCAAACAAATACACATGAAACTAAACCACTTCCATGTGGCCACTTTATGTCAACCACGAATCTGAAGCTGCAGGAGACCATAGGAGCCAAGAGTGGGAGCCGCCTGTCACCCATTTCCTGTCTCGGGAGCTCCCCTGTCCCCTAACAGAGCGCAGCGCAGCCGTGGCTGTGCCCTCCCAGGGAAAGTGCACTGAGACTGACCGAATCCGTCCCGCCCTTGTGCCCCTTGTTGACAGGGAAAGCACTTCCCACCCAGCCTCGGCCACGCACCTGGGAAGGCCTGCAGTGGCAGGTGGGGGTCCGTGTGGTGCCCACTGCAGACCAGGACCCCATGGAAGAGAAGCGACTCCCGCTGGCCCTCGGCCTCCACCACCACGTCCCACTGTCCGCTGACGGGGAAGTCCGGGCACTTGCGCACGCTCTGCACTCTGGTCTGAGAACAGACACAGGGGGACTCGCTGTCACTCCAGCCCAGTCCCTGCCCAAGCCCCAGCTCTGAGCAGTCACCCCGCGGTGCATCGGCGGCACTCCTGCCCTCCCGGCCCCTCTCCACGTTTCTGCAGCACATTTTCAGGATATTCTGAGTATTTCTCTAAAACCTAGTTTTCCGAGGAACAGAAACAGAGGAGCCTGGCTGTGGATGGAGGGAGGGTGATGGAGCCACAGTGGTTCCTCCTCCAGGACGCAGCCGGCTCTGCAGGTTCAGCACAGACCTGCCCTTTCTCAGCATGTGCTCCTCCAAGGCTGTGCTCCTCCCTAGGCCTGTGTTTCTCCAGGCCTGTGCCCCCCAGACCTGTCCTCCTTTGGCTGTGCTCCCCCAGGTCTGTGCTCACCCCAGCCTGTGGCTCAGGGTTTCAGAGAGGAACCAGGCTGCACCCAAGCAGAGGGGCTGCTCCCTGGTGGGGGGACTCGATGGTCCTGACGAACACCTTCCTTGTGAGAAGCTGTGGTCCCACTCTACAGGGACGTGACTTGCCAGTCACGTTTTTTCACATTCTTACACATGTCGAATGAAAGAGAGGGCCGTGACCGTGCCATGCTGGAGTGTCACCAGAACAGGCTCTTACAGCAGAACCTTGCAATCCCACATCCAAGTGAGAGGCTGAAAATCGTTTCATGACAAGCCGTGACCCTCCAGGGGACGCTCAGGAGGCTGGCTTCCTCTGGTCACAACAGAAGAGGCCAGGTTTAACTGCCCAGCCAGCGCCAGTGAGTGTGGGTGCGCACGTGCATACACACACACACACACACACACGCGCGCGCGCACACACACACACAATGCAACGCTGTATGTTTACCTTGAAGCGAATGTATTTCAGGAGGCCAAAGTGGCTGGCATACATCCTGAAGTACTCCATGAGTTTGGAGTTGTGCATGTAGTTGGGGAAATGGTCTGGTACGGGGAAGTCACTGAAGCACATCATCTCCTTGGACGTGTTGATGGTCACGGATTTGTAGATACTCGGCATTTTCTCTGAAGGGTTTTTCTACAGGAGAAAGTTTCTCTTGATATAATAAAATTTATAAGACAATCAAAATAAACTATCTTAAAGAGAAACGGCCTCCTATGTAATAAGTGGTACCTGGCCCTTGATTCTCTGTGTTCTCTAAGTCCCTCCTGCTGGAGCCAAGTTACCCTGAGTTAGCAGTAAGACCCCCAGGGACTTCTCAGTAGGAATGACGGAAGCCAGAAACATGCCTTTAAAATGCTAAAATAAGAACGTCCACGTCCACTTGGAAGCCCAGTGACACACCCTTCAGAAGTGGAAGTGGCTCACACGTCTCCTGACGAGGAAAGCTAAGGGTCTTTTGCGGCGGCCCAGCACCAGGGACAGTGTGGGGAAGTTCCTGGGCTGACTGGGAAGGACAGGACTGAGGGGAGCAAGCACAGGGGGACGCCGGGGGCTGAGGCAGTGCCGCGGAGACTGCAGGCGCCTGATGAACACCACTGATCCTGCTCATGGGGTTCCTAACAGACCAGGAAGGTGGGAAGGGAAAGGAGGCCACCCTGTTTTAAGATCCTTGCTTTGCTCAGAAAGTGGGGAAAGTACCCACAAAGTGGAAAGCACTGTCAAGGTGCATTTATGATATCCAGGGAGCCATTCCCAAGAGAGTGAGGATGGACATCTAAAAACCAGTGCCCAAAGAGAACAGAGGATGGACCACACCAAGATACAACAGAAGAAAGAAAAGGGGGATAAACATGATAAAGGTATGAAACAAAGATGCAAGACAGTGAATCTGACCTCCACGTATTCATACCCCATGACATGTAGCCCTCCAATAACACTAACGGGAAAGGCCCTCCAACAGAGGCACACCTTCCTTAGGCCAGCTGTAAGAGAGAAGGCTGCACCAGAGATGCTTGCACGGGAGAACCCCAGGCAGAAGCCACGGGACTGGCTGCCTTGGGAGCCAACCAGGGAGATAATGAGCCAGAGAGCACAGCGACATACAGGGCCATTCCACGGAGGTACAAAGATAGTACATTGAAATGAACCTGGTGGCATGGTTTCAAAATACATAAAGTAAAAAGTAACAATTAAGAAGAGAAACAAACCATATACATGGCTGGCCGGGCACCCAGTGCCTAATCCAGAACTGTCACACATGCACGTTGCCTCAGTCAGAATGCAAACAAGCTTGGGGTCGTTACCAGTTCTTCACCTGCAGAGTGCTGTACGTGCCTCCTAGGCAAACTTTACCCTGGTTGTCACAGTTCGAGACAGCACAGCTTAAAGTCAGATAAAACCCAGACTTACTTGAAATTTCCACAGGCCTCCGATGTCGTCATTCCTTTCAAAGCAGGTGGGCTCCAGACCCTCATCCAGGCAGCACTTGATGGCAGCCAGTCCACTGATCCCAGCTCCGATCACGGCGACCCGCTTCCTGGCCATGTCCCCTGCTGGATGCGATTCTAAACAAACCATCTTGTCACAACGGTCTGCAGTTTGTTGCCCTAAATTGTGTTATTCTCACTAACGTTGCGTATGGATTACCAGTGTGTTGATTACCTTTCAGGGACTAGGAGAGATTAAGGGACACAGAGCTGGGACACAAATCTGTTCCCCAGCCCCAGTTCTCTTCACAGTCAGGGAAACAGACTCCTAATTCCAGGCTGTTTGGTGAATGCAGTGATGCCTGTATCCCGTGGTCCCAGTAGGTGGCCCAGGGAAGCCATACCTGGCCTGCTAGAGGGGCGGCCCGGGTGCGAGCGCAAGGCGATGGGGTGGGAACGGCCAGCTGTGGGCCAGGAGTGGAGGGTCTCTGCGCATCTGGGGTGTTCCAGAGGGGACGAAAAGAAGGCAGAAGTGAGAGGGTGTGCAGGCCCAAGGGGCACGTGACACCAACTCAGGGAGACACCTCCTGCACAGGGCTGTGGTCAGTCACGACCTTTGACGGGGTTCCAGTGGTGGGACAGGGACATTCTTATAGAAGTCTGGGAGGAAATAAGGCCAGTAAACACAGAAACAGTAACTGCTAATCATGGGCCACAAAAGCCTACGGAAGTGAATCCCTCATTGACCTTCTTCCCCCTTCTTTAACGGCTACATAAAAGCTGACTGGGAGTCTGGCTGTGTTTCAGAATGATTAGGGAGCATCGGTACTTAGCATCTCCGAGTCTGAGGCTGCAATTGCTCCCCCATTTTCCCCTTATTTGTCTGCTCCACAAACACTGACTGGTTCTAAACTGTGCACCAGGACTGGGCTTCCCGCTGAGGTCACAGGAGGAAACGGCAGAGTCCTGTGCCCCGAAGCCTCAGTCGATTGGGGAGTCCTGCAGGTAGAGATGGAGACTTCAGGGCAGGTACTTACCTGTAAGCTGTATGTCAGTCTTGCTGAACACTCTTGGCGACTGTGAGACCCAGGCCTTCTGCACACACATGCCAATTGTCACAAAGGCTGCTTCCCCTGGGGAAAGGTCCTCCCTTTCCCACTGGCTACCTCCTGTGTGAAGCCCTCCCTGGACTTCTCAGGCATGCTTACACCATCCTTCTTGGTGACCAGTGACGGCCTAGATCTCTGTTAGTGCCTTTGCCACATGCTTTTATGGTTTTGTCTTACACTGGTCGAGTAATAAGCACCTGGAAGGTTTAAGCTGCCTGGTTGATACCTAGTGAATATCCATGGATTGAAATGAGTGAATACATTAATTTCTAAGCTTATCTGTTTTTCAACTTGTTACTGTAGTTGGATATTATGCTATACAATTATAATCACATAACAAAAAATAGTGACCATCCAAAAATTTCCACACATAAAACAGTGTAAGGAAAAGATAAGAGACCAACCTTTGAAAAGAAGGAAATTCAAGTTTAGGTTCAGCTTTTCAATTAAAGCAGACAATAATGCTCCTCCTGTTTTGAAAATAAAGCTAATCTGCAGCAATGTGAAGACTTTTATAGCTTCCTGAATTAGCTAATGGATGAACCCTTCCCTCGACTCTTCCAATTTGGACTTAAAAATTGCCTTGAGCCTTTTAGGAAAGGAACCAACTGGTGTGCAGTGCATTTTGATGCCAATTAATGCAGTGTAAAGGCCATCATCCCACAAGAAATTGGCTGGAGAAAGCTGAACAAACATTTCAGGAAATAAGCAATGCTGTTAAATCACTAGTTCCAAGTACAAATATTTTTATCAGTTTAGATATTCTTATGCTAAGAAAACTTTGTAGAAAATGAAAATAATATTTAGTTAATGCTGAAAATATAACCCTTAAGAAAAATCCAAACAGGTTGAAATGACAAAAAGAGATATATCAAACAATAAACTACAAAAAGAAAAAAAAAACTCTTCTCAATATCACCATTCTCAATATCTACTTACTACAGTACCTACTTTTGCTGTGGTGTTTTGTTGAGCTGCCCTTGGAAGAGAGACCCGTCACTCTGGCTCTGCCCACTCTGCAGAACGGGCTTCTACAGAGGCCTCAGTCTCTGGGGTCAGCATAGAATTCTGCTTACTCCAATTTCCTTCCCCACCTTCTGCGATCTGCAGTGACCCTGTAAATGCGTTTTACACCTTATCCTGACAGGACGACCTCCTGTCACTCAGCACGACCTCCTGTCACGTCACTCAGCACTCTGGGGATACCCAACAGCAGAGTGAAAACCTTGTGGTGGCCATGATCTCAACATGTGAACAGTTGACGAGTCAGAAATGAACAGAAGGCAGAAGGGCACCTGCACGGGAGCTCTTGACTCCTTATGTCCTAACGTCCCCAGTGACATCAGTGCAGCGCCCTACGGCGCAGCCCTCCAGGTGAGCTTTCCCGTGGTGTCCTCCTGGTCTGTGTGGCAAGCTGTGGGGGAGGAGGTGGGCCCACAGGTCTGCTGCATCCCCTGGAACCTTCGAGGGAGGGTTTCTTGTTTGGAAACATGTCTTATTTTCTTACTTTTTCGGAGTTTGGTTTTCTTGCCTCCAAAAACATCGTTCAGCTCTCTCTCCATCTTTGGTGGACTCTACCCCACTGAGGTTGTAAGTCCTGCAGACCCCCAGCCTGCTGGCTTCCCTGCTCCTGCCCTGGTATAGCACTCCTCCTCTGCGCTGTTTCTCTCATCTGCGGCCAAGACTCCTTTTAGGAAGTAGCTCCGGGGAGAGAAGGCAACATGGCTGTCACAGATGAAGACTGTTTAATGAAGCATTTACAAATCCCTTGTTTCTGAAATATAAAAAGCAGCAAACTAAACTTAAGTTGGAGAAGTGAAACTTGACTCCAAGTCCTTGGTATGGCAGAGAATGAACTTCTGTTCCTGCCCGAGTGGGATGAGTGAGTGGGCTTCCCACGGTGTTCTCGCCTGGATTCAGTTCATCCTCTCTTAGGAGGACCTTCTCCTGGTTCCGAGTCCGACACACCTGTAGGAACGAGCTCACTCTCACTACGTCTGAACCCAGCATCATGGGTGACAGGACAGAAGTGAGCTACAGGTATGGACTGAAGGAACAATCCGTGAACTCAGAGTTTAATCTCATGAGAAGAGCCGAAAGAAATAGCACGAGAGCGCATGTGTTTGAGGATGCTGTCACAACTACTGTGCTGTTCTGGTCCCAGGTCACCATCACTGACACTCAGGAAGTCTTCTTGGAGTCACCTCTGGGCGCACTGAGCTGTCAGTCCACCTGGGGTGGAGCTTGTTTTGTGAAACTTTCTCTGAGTCTGCGAACCTCTCGGTCTCTTGTGTCTACACGTGTGTGTGCGTCTTTACACGCCCCTCTCTTCCATGGGATCCAGCAGGACCACAGAGCCCAGGCGGCTCCCCTGTGGTGTAACATGGAGGGGAAGGGACCTGAGGGTGTGCAGCAGTAGCCAGGGCAGGCTCTGCTCCCTGAACAGGCGGGGCTAGTGTTCAGCGCTCCACAAAGGCCTGTCTATGTTGCCCCCTCCAGTGTGACCTACTGCTGCACCTTGTGTCACTGGAAGGAAAGAGGCCCTTCTGGACAAGCCAGGGAGACGTGCATCCCAGAAGCAGAGCCGGCTCGAGGCTTTGCGCCCAGGGCCTGCGCCTGTCAGCATGGTCTGTCAGCATCCAGGCCCCTGTGGTTTTCCCTGTAGCCCTCGGTGTCACATGTGACCACCCACCCAGTCCGGCCGGAGCCAGGCACTTCTGCTGTGATGGCCCCAGAAGTGCGGCGGTGCCCCAGCTGTGCCCTGCCTGGGAGAATCTTCCAGCATCCCCTGTCGGACCCACCTGTCGTGTCCAGCCTGCTGCTGAGGACCCTGAGAAGTGTGTCTTCTCTGCTGATCAGGACATAGAGCAGAGGTTCCCAACTGTGGGGGACACAGGGTGTGCTGGGACATAAACCCGCAGAGAAGCATGGGAAAGGACGTAAAGCACAGCTTCCCAACTGTGTGGGGACAGGGTGTGCTGGGACATTTTGGCTCCTCGCAGTGCGTGCTGCTGGTGGCAGGGTCCTGGGGCTCCCGGGCCAGCCTCACTGAGCTCCCAGAAGCCTGGTAAGCGCCTTCTGCGTGCTGTAAACATGGCTGGTGGTGTGCCTTGGAGTGCTAGTGTCGGGAAGCCCTGTCCCAGGCACAGCCAGGTTGGACGTGCACTGCCATTTTGCCATGATTGTTCTAGAACACCTCTTGACAAGGGGCCTACAGCTCCATGTTCTTCCCCCTCTTCCTCCTCCCCAGAGGGACCGCCTCCTGCAAGTGGTGTGCGGCTTCCTGTGAGTGATCGTGTCACACACGCATGCAGGTGCTGTGCCAGTGGATCTCACCTGTAGGCTCCACCCCTGCAAGTACGTGTTCACAACTCACTTTCACTCAGGTCTCATACTTCTATAACTAAAGTTTGACTTACCTGCACTTTTAGAATCACTGATGTATTCTGAATTCTTGTTGCTGTATAAATTCGTGTTTTCTGTTTAACGTATCTTTTCTTTATTATAGTCTCCCATTCACCCTTCAGGTTACGGCATTTCTCTTTCAACACATGCTTTCCTTCTTCTGACTTGGGAGATAAAATTCTCTTTATATTTTTTCACTTATCACTCTTAAATTTTAACATGAATACACAACAAGGCAGCTAATGAATAATGTGAAAACCTCAGAAAACATCATTTCCAATTATGTTCACTGTTCCAGTCTTCACTTACTCCAACTTTATTTTCTAAAACTTTGTTCTCACCTATTAAACCTCCTCCTAGCTTATGATTCACATTACTTGTGGTGAACTGTTCATCAGGTAAACTGGCCACCAGTGTGTTAACACAGCTGTCTCTTGTGTCTTACTGTTTTCTTCGGAGTTAAATTTCCTTTACTTTGAAGATTTGCGTTAGACATCTTTCCAAGTCTTTCTAAGGATCTGTGAATAGTAAATTCTTAATCTTGGTTAAAGAAAAGCAAGAAGCAAAAAGCAAAGCTGGGTTTCCCTGGTGAATTTGTCTGGCTGAGTTGAGGTTGGTTTACAGCGGCTTTTCCCTCAGTATGGATTTTTCTCTTCTTTTTTCTATCGATAAGAAACATATCAATACGATCATTATTACTTTGGTGATAGTGGCTCTTTTCTTCCTGTCTGTGTGTATTAATCTTTTTCCCTTTTGTCCTTAGTATTATGGATTGTCATTGTAATATGTTTGAGTTGAATTTCTTTTAAAACTTATTCTGCTAAAACCATTTATGCATCTGAGGATCCATGTTAAGAAATTCTGAAAGATTCTTATTCGTTCCTCTGGTTGCTGTGTCTCGGCCATTCTCCTGATTCTGTATTTCTGAACATTCTGCTGAACACACATTCAGCTTTCTCACGCCAGCCCCACAGCGCCTTCACTTTTTCTTCAATGTGTTTATCACTTTATTTCTCATACTGCAGGGCAGCAGGGTGAGAGTAACCCATGGTGCCACCAGGGCTGGCTGCCACCCGGCCACTCCTGAAGATGGCCACTCCTCGGGCCGCCTCAGGCCATCTCCACGGTTCTCACAAGTGTCTGCTCTTCTTCTCTTTTTGGTCTTTCCTTGTTTTTATTGGGGCCTTGTCCCTGTAGGTACTGATGGGATCTCTGGTTGCATGTTTGTAGGCACACAGCGTCACAACATGGGAACTGCGAGGTGCTCCTGAGTTATCTCTTCACCCTGCTGTTCTGTACCAGGGAGAGAAAGGCCAGTGGTGATCCTCCCACGGGCGAGAGGTCACAGAGGGCCAGCGAGGAAGGTCTGGCCAGGATTGGCCTCCCAGGTGTGGGCCTGGGCTCACGCCCAGGGCGGGGGCTGCTTCAGGGTTCGGTGTTTGATGAATGCAACTCTCCATGCATTTTTATTTCCCGTTCAACCTCACAATGATTTAGCCGGTCATCGGTTATGGCTCTGAGTGAGGCCAGTGTTGTTTCGTCTTGGTTTGGACCCTCACTGCTCCAGATTCCCAAGGAGAAGCAGGCAAGGAGCAGGCTTCTGCAGGTCTGAGTGTGAGGGACAGCGAGGCGGAGTGGCTGGGGCTGAAGGAGCCTGCTTGAAGAGCAGCCGCAGAGGTGGCGGTCAGAGGGGCTGCTCTGCGGAGAGGTCCTGCTCACAGTCTGGGGACTCTGCGGAACGGAGCCAGGCTCTTAACAGCACGGGGGACAAGGCCGTGTCCTGGGAACGCTGGGGAAAGGTCTCACCTGGGATGTGAGGGAAGAGGCGGGAGACGGGTGTCCCTGAGAGCAAGGCGAGGGGGCTGTGACGAGAGGCGCGTTGGTGTCCCCAGCGAGGCTGCTCCTGAGGACTGTCTGAAGTTGCACCCCCCCCAGCGTCCTCACTTCCGATGCCCTTAGCTCACCACGTTCTTGCACACCGTTTACCGCATCCTGCTTGATAACTGAGTTGGGCTGTCCAGTGTTGGTCCCCCCATGCGCAGCTCCACCTCCACCTGCTTTGACTGCCGTGCTCTCTTTGTGGGCAGAACCTGCCCACGGTAGGCCCTGGTACCTAGCTGTTGAATGAGTGTGTGAATGGCCAGGCAGCCCTGAGGCTGGACACGAGCAGGCTCTGCCCAGGCCTCCATATCCACAGGTGGGGTTTCACTCGGGCGATCCCCAAGAGGAGTGGGTGGGGACGGGCCGAGTCCTGGGGAAAGACTCTGCCACATGGACGCTGCAGGAGGGTGAGCATTACCTGGTCCAGCTGACCTCTGGCAGGGTGTGGGTGTGAATGGGACTGGGAAGGCATGCCAGTGGCCAGTGGGCAGGGCAGTCCAGCTGCACAAATGTGCACTCCAGATGCCATGGGCTGCCATGGGCTGGATGCGCAGCATCCTGTCCTTCAGCTCCACTGAGGCTGGGAGAGGGCGCACCTGCAGGTGGCACCGTGCCTGAGCACTGCTGACCAGGGAAGGAAGAGAGCCGCGAAGCAAGAACATGCATTTAGCAGGAGATTTTAACGAATTGGGGTAGTTTGAAGGGGAGGATTCTTCATTTTTAATTTGTTTTTGTAGTTGTAGATGGACAGAATGCCTTTACTTTATTTGTTTATTTTTATGAGGATTGAACCCAGTGCCTCACGCATGCCAGACACGTGCTCTGCCACTGAGCTACAGCCCCAGCCCAGGGGAGAATTATTTCTGGTTCCCTGAATGTTCTGTTAGCTACTGGTTTGTGTACTTACTGATCTTCAGTGAGGTCAGTGGTAATCCCAGGCAAGTGACCAGAAGTCTGAGCTGACTCCGCTCTGATGTCAACCGTTCTTCCTCTGCCCTGGTCAGAGGGGACAGTGATGGTGCTCTCACCAGTTTCTTCAAGTCCGCCTCAGCGGTCATCACAGAGGGGCCCCAGGGTGCCACTCACAGGGTCTCCTCCCTCAACAAAACCCTCCCACAGTGCAAAGTGCACAGTAGCTTCTTTTTCTTTCATAATGTGATTTAAATTGTTAAGGGTGGTTTATTTTTTCCATATTTGGGGAGCATTATTATTATACCTGATGGTGCGCTTCGCTGTCATGTGTGTGTGTATGCACACAATGTCACAGCATAGACGGTCAGTGTCACCCCCAGCATCTCCTCTTTCCCTCTTCTCCTCCCTCCCCCACCCTTTCCTCTCACTGTACTGGTCTCCCCAAAGCATGGTTTATAATGGAGATGGTCAAATTGTGGCCCATGGGCCCATTCTAACTCATCAGCTAAAGATGACATTTATATTTTAAATAGCTAGGGAAAGAATATTTTGTGTCACCTGAAAATTACATGTGACAGCTATTGGTGAAGTTGTGTTGGAACACAGCCGGGCTGACTTTGTACCTGTAACCTACAGCTGCGACTGCACTTCAACTACAGCCGTATGGCTGGCAAGTCCTGAATTACTCATTGCCTGGTCTTCACAGCAAAAGTTTGGCACCTATGGCTTTTGAAGACAGATTGTGTAACTCATATGTGATATAAAATAAATTTTCAACATAAAAGATCTGTTTCCATTATTATACAAAACTGGTTACCTGAGTGCGTGATGGACACTGGTGTGGACCCTGGAACACACAAGTACCGAAGGCGAAGCTGCCTTCCCTTGTGGAGTCACATGCTAGGGGGAGCTGTCAGCAATCCATCAACACAATAATTAAGCACATAGCACGTGGGTAGGTACAAAGTGCTTGGAAAATGAAACAGTCAACGTGATTAAAGTACAACTGGTCGGGGTGTATTGTGTGTGCCTTATTCTATAATTTATTTCTTTTTAAAAAATATAGTTAAGACTGACACAGTGTATTGATATACACATCCATAATGAAATGATTGCAACACCGAGAAAGTTAATTTGTTTTCTTAACCTCAGTAACTTGTTACCATTTTCCCTCTCCATACTAGTGTTGCAAATGCAGGACCAATCAATTATCTGCCTTAAGTATTTCTGAATGAAGATACAATATAAGGAACACAGAATTAATGGTCTGCGGAGCTTACGTGTTCTTCTGAGTTACTTGGGAAAAAAGAGAAAATACAGATAAAATTTTCTCAGCAGAAACAAGCTCATCTGTGAAGACGCCTGAGGACACTCCCGGGAAGATACTGTGCGTAGCCTGTGGAATGGGTCCTGGGCAGGGTCAGCAGTTTTCCAATAAGGATCAAAGAGAAGTGGGCAAAGGTTTTCATGACACCCAGCTATCCTGTCAGCAGCAATCAGAGCTGATGGAGCAGCTGAGCCACTCTCGGGCTGGTACGCACCAGCAACGCGGCTTTCCTCCTTTAATCCCTTGGACAGTGCACCTCAGAACATTCTGTAAAAACCGTTCTAACCTCTGGCAAGCACAGTAACCGGGATGATGACACCAGGTGTCCAAGGTCAGGGCTGGGCCAGGCAGGCTGGGTGGTCTGCTCTGCTCCACACATCTCTCCTCATCTTTGTAACCCACACTTTCACAGTTTGATGAGTGCTTTCTTTTTTTTTTTCTTTTTATTATTATCTTTATTTATATATGACAGCGGAATGCATTACAATTCTTATTACACATATAGAGCACAGCTTTTCATATCTCTGGTTGTACACAAAGTGTATTCACACCTGCCGCAGCCTGGCTGGGCACAATTCAGGAGCCACTTGTCAAAAGAAACGAACTTTATTTTTAGAACCACACACCACACCACACAGCTCCTCAGGAAAACCCTCAGAGCCCAACTGCCACCACCAGCTTCCCACAAGCCTCTCCACCTCCCCCACTCCTGCTCTTGAGGCCGATTGGCTGGGTCGTGTGGGCGGAGCCAAAAAAGGTCCCCCAATGAGCAGCTCCGTGGTCTGAAAGGGCGGGGAAACAGCCCAATGAGCATCACTGCAGAGGAGCCAATCAGCTGGCAGCTGGAAGTGTGCTGGGGCCCCTTCGGCTGTGGCCCTCAACACACACCTCTTCATGTCTTCATATCTGTACTTTGGATAATGATGTCCATCACATTCCACCATCGTTAATAACCCCATTCCCCCTCCCTTCCCCTCCCACTCCTGTCCTATGTAGAGTTCGTCTATTCCTAAAATGCTCCCCCTCTCTACCCCTCTATGAATCAGCCTCCTTATATCAGAGAAACCATTTGGCATTTGAGTTTTTGGGGATTGGCCAACTTCACTTAGCATTATCATCTCTAACTCCATCCATTTACCTGCAAATGCCATGGTTTTATTCTCTTTTATTGCTGAGTAATATTCCATTGTGTATATATGCCACATTTTTTTTTATCCATTCATCCACTGAAGGGCATCTAGGTTGGTTCCACAGTTTAGCTATTGTGAATTGTGCTGCTATAAACACTGATGTGGCTGTGTCCCTGTAGTATGCTGCTTTTAAGTCCTTTGGGTATAGACTGTGGAGAGGGATAGCTAGATCAAATGGTGGTTCTATTCTCAATATTCCAAGGACTCTCCACACTGCTTTCCATATTGGCTGCACCAATTTGCAGTCCCACCAGCAGTGTATGAGTGTGCCTTTTTCCCCATATCCTCACCAACACTCATTGTTGTTTGTATTCATAATAGCTGCCATTCTGATTGGAGTGAGATGGAATCTTAGAGTGGTTTTGATTTGTATTTCTCTATTGCTAGCGGTGATGAGCATTTTTTTCATGTATTTGATGATTGATTGCATATCCTTTTCTGAGAAGTGTCTGTTCAGGTCCTTGGCCCGTTTATTGATTGGGCTATTTATTTATTTATTTTGGTGTTTAGCTATTTGAGTTCTTTATTTATTTGAGTCCTCTGTTTGTTTGAGTTATTTATTTAGTGATTTATCTGATGTGTGAGGGGTAAAATTTTGCTCCCAAAAGGTAGGCTCTCTATTCACCTCACAGATTGTTTCTTTTGCTGAGAAGAAACTTTTTAGTTTGAGTCCATCCCATGTATTGATTCTTTGGTTTTAATTCTTGCACTATAGGAGTCTTATTAAGGCATTTGGGGCCTAATCCCACATGATGGAGATTTGGGCCTACTTTTGCTTCTAGTAGACAGAGTGTCTCTGGTTTAATTCCTAGGTCCTTGATCCATTTTAAGTTGAGTTTTGTGCATGGTGAGAGATAGGGGTTTAATTTCATTTTGTTGCATATGGATTTCTAGTTTTTCCAGCACCATTTGTTGAAGAGACCATCTTTCTCCAATGCATGTTTTGGTGCCTTTGACTAATATAAGATAATTGTAGTTTGTGGGTTAGTCTCTGTGTCCTCTGTTCTGAACCATTGATCTACCAGTCTGTTTTAGTGCCAATACCATGCTGTTTTTGTTACTGTTGCTCTGTATATAGTTTAAGGTCTGGTATAGTGATGGCATCTGCTTCACTCTTCTTGCTAAGGGTTGCTTTAGCTATTCTGAATTTCATGCCTGCTTTTTACATTTCTATGAGGAATATCATTGGGATTTTGATCAGAATTGCATTAAATCTGTATAGTGCTTTTGGTAGTGTGGTCATTTTGATAATATTAATTCTGCCTATCCAAGAGCTAGGTAGATCTTTCTATCTTCTAGGGTCTTCTTTGACTTCTTTCTTTAGGGTCCTCTAGTTTTTTTTTTTTTTAATGGGAGAGAGAGTGAGAGAATATTTTTTTTAATTTTTTTTTTTTTTTTAGTTTTCGGCAGTCACAACATCTTTGTTGGTATGTGGTGCTGAGGATCGAACCCGGGCCACACGCGTGCCAGGCGAGCGCGCTACCCCTTGAGCCACATCCCCAGCCCCACTCTAGTTTTCATAATATAGATATTTCACCTCTTTTGTTGATTCCAAAGTATTTTATTTACTTATTTATTTTTTGAGGCATTGTAAATGGGGTAGTTTTTCTCATTTCTCTTTCAGAGGATTTGTCACTGATATACAGAAATACATTTGATTTATGGGTGTTGATTTTATATCCTGCTACTTTGCTGAATTTATTTACTAGTTCTAGAAGTTTTCTGGTGAAACTTTTGGGGTCTTCTAGATATAGAATCATGTCATCAGCAAATAGTGCCAATTTGAGTTCTTCTTTTCCTATGTGTATTCCTTTACTTTCTTTAATCTGTCTGATTGCTCTGGTAGAGTTTCAAGAACTATGTTGCATAGAAGAGGTGAAAGAGGGCATCCCTGTCTGTTCCAGTTTTTAAAGGGAAGGCTTTCCATTTTTCTCCATTTAGAAGGATGTTGGCCTGGAGCTTAGCATAGATAGCCTTTACGATGTTGAGATATGTTTCTGTTATCCCTAGTTTTTATAGTGGTTTGAACATGACGGAGTGCTGTATTTTGTCAAATTCTTTTTCTGTGTCTATTGAGATGATCATATGATTCTTATCTTTAAGTCTATTGATGTGATGAATTACATTTATTGGTTTCCGTATGTTGAACCAACCTTGCATACATGGGATGAACCCACTTAATCTTGGTGCACTATCTTTTTGGTGTTTTTGTAATCGATTTCTCAGAATTTTATCGAGAATTTTTGCATCTATGTTCATTAGGGATATTGGTCTGAAGTTTTCTTTTTTTAAATGTGTCTTTGCCTGGTTTTGGGATCAGGGTGATTTTGGCCTCATAGAATGAGTTTGGAAGTGCTGCCTCTTTTTCTATTTCCTGAAATAAATTGAAGAGTATTGGTTTTAGTTCTTCTTTAAAGGTCTTGTAGAACTTGGCTGTGTATCCATCTGGTTCTGGGCTTTGCTTGGTTGGTAGACTTCTGATGGTGTCTTCTATTTCATCACTTGAAATTGATCTGGTTAAATTGTGTATAGCATCCTGATTCAATTTGGGCAAATCATATGACTCTAGAAATTTTTTTATGCCTTTGATATTTTATATTTTATTGTAGTACAAGTTTTCAAAATAGTTTTTAATTATCTTCCATATTTCTGTAGTGTCTGTTGTGATATTTCGTTTTTCATCCCGTATGTTAGTAATTTGAGTTTTCTCTCTCCTTCTCTTTATTAGCATGGCTTAGGGTTTGTCAATTTTATTTATTTTTTGGAAGAACCAACTTTCTGCTTTGTCAATTTTTTAAATTGTTTCTTTTGTTTCAATTTCATTGATTTCAGCTCTGATTTTAATTATTTCCTGTCTTCTACTGCTTTTGTATTGACCTGTTCTTCTTTTTCTAGGGCTTTGAGATGTAGTATTAAGTCATTTATTTTTTTACTTTTTCTTCTTTTAAGGAATGAACTCCATGCAATGAACTTTCCTCTTAAAACTGCCTTCATAGTGTCCCAGAGATTTTGATATGTTGCGTCTATGTTCTCATTCACCTCTAAAATTTTTTAAATCTCCTCCCTGATGTCTTCTGTAACTCATTCTTCATTCAGTAGTATATTATTTAGTCTTCAGGTGTTGGAGTGGATTTTATTTCTTATTTTATCATTAATTTCTAATTTCATTCCATTATGATCTGATAGAATGCAGGGTAGTATCTCTACTTTTTATATTTGCTACAAGTTGCTTTGTGGCATAATATATGGTCTATTTTAGAGAAGGATTCATGTGATGTTGAGAAGAAAGTGTATTTACTTGTTGAAGGATGAAATATTCTATATATATCAGTTAAGTCTAAGCTGTTGATTGTATTATTGAATTCTATATTTTCTTTGATCACCTTTTGTTTGGAAGATTTATCTAGTGATGAAAGAGGTCTGTTAAAGTCACCCAAAATTATTGTGTTGTGGTCTATTTGACTCTTGAACTTGAGAAGAGTTTGTTTGATGAACATAGCTGCTCCGTTGTTTGGGGCATATATATTTATAATTGTTAAGTCTTGTTGGTATATGATTCCCTTGAGCAGCAGGTAGTGTCCTTCTTTATACCTTTTGATTAACTTTGGCTTGAAGTCTATTTGATATGAGGATGGAAACCCCTGCTTGCTTCCACAGTCCATGTGAGTGGTATGATTTTTCCCAACCTTTCACCTTCAGTCTGTGGATGTCTTTTCCTATGAGATGAGTCTCTTGGAGGCAGCATATTGTTGTATGTTTTTTTTTTCTTTTAATCCAATCTGCTAGTCTATATCCTTTGATTGGTGAGTTTAGGCCATTAACATTCAGGGTTATTATTGAAATATGATTTGTATTCCCAGGCATTTTAACGTGACTTGTTTTCTCCTCTGATTAGATTTCTCCTCTGATTAGATTTTCCTTAGTGTAATCCCTCCCTCTGCTGATTTTCATCATTGTTTTTCATTTCCTCTTCATGAAGTATTTTGCTGAGGATGTTCTGTAGTGCAGGCTTTCTAGTTGTAATTTATTTTAACTTTTGTTTATCATGGAAGGTTTTTATTTCATTATCAAATCTAAAGCTTAGTTTTGCTAGATATAAGATTCTTGGTTGGCATCAATTTTCTTTCAGGGCTTGGTATATGTCATTCCAGGATCTCTGGCTTTGAGGGTCTGGGTTGAAAAATCCGCTGAGATACGAATTGGTCTCCCCCTAGATGTGATCTGATTCCTCTCTCTTGCGGATTTTAAGAGTCTCTCCTTATTCTGTATGCTTGGCATTTTCATTATCATATGCCTTGGTGTGGATCTGTTGTAATTTTGTACATTTGGTGTCCTGTAAGCCTCTTGTATTTGGTTTTCCAATTCATTCTTCATGTTTGGGAAATTTTCTGATATTATCTCATTGAAGAGATTGCATATTCTTTTGTTTTGAAACTCTGTGCCTTCCTCTATCCCAATAACTCTTAGATTTGGTCTTTTGATGCTGTCCCATAATTCTTGGATGTTCTGTTCATGGTTTCTTACTATCTTCACTGTGTGATCAACTTTATTTTCCAGATTGTGTACTTTGTCTTCATTATCTGATGTTCTATCTTCCAAGTGATCTAGTCTGTTGGTGATGCTTTCTATTGAGCTTTTTATTTGATTTATTGTATTCTTCATTTCAAGGATTTCTGACTGTTTGTTTTTTTTCCAGAGTCTTTATTTCTTTCTTGAAGTAATCTTTTGCTACCTACATTTGCTCTCTTATCTCTTTGTGGAGTGATCCATTTTTTGCCTGTATTTGCTCATTTAGGTCATTCTTTAATTCACAGATCATTTTAATTATGAGCCTTCTGAACACCTTCTCTGACATTTCATCAACTGTGCTGTCCCTGGGTCCTGTTATTGTGGTGTCCTGGTTTGTTTGGGGCACTTTCCTCCCTTGTTTTTTCATGTTGTCTATGTGTCTTCCTTACTTGCAGTGTGGATCTGAGATATTACAGTTTCTGCTCTATATTCTTGCAGTACCTGTGCAGATTGTCTGTACCTCACCTTGGTGTTGGGCTTCCAGATGCTGCTGGTGTCCTTCAGTGTATGCCATTGCAACTACAGGTGGTGGCAGCAATAGTCGAGGTAACTCGAGATAATAGTGGAGGTGCCCCAAGATGGATGCAGCGTCTTACAGAGATGGGGCTGAACGGGTGGGTCTTACACTCTCTTTGGGATGCCTGCTCTGAGATGCAGCTGCTTCTAGACCTTGTCTGTTGTTAAAAAGTAGGGGCTACTGTGTGGGGGAGGCTATGGTGATGACTGAAGTGTCCCAAGATGGAAGTGGGTTAGGCCTGGGCTCCCAGGTCTGGTGATGGGGGACAAACTCAGACCTGGACCTGGGTCCCACGCAAGTGGGTGAAGGCAGATCTGGTCCATGCCTGACCTCCTGTGGTAGTCCGCTGGTCAGAAGGGGTGGTCCTGTGCCAGAGGCTGGGCTCCGGTGGGTGTCTTCTGGTGGCAGGATGGACCCGGGCCTACTGTGAGCCTGGGTCCCACGCAGGCTGGTGTGGACGGTTCTGGGCCTGGCCTGACCTCCCGTGGCAGTCTCTTGATGAGTACTTTCTGATGGACGCCATCAACTGAGGACTAAGAAAGACACAAATGAACAATCAAGAAAAGTGCAAGAAGGATAAAAGCAGAAATAGGATCTACATGCTTGATGACTGCATTTTGGAAGAAATACTCAAATTTTTGTGCTCCAGGCATTTCTGATCCAGCAATTTTTCTTTTGCTTTTGATCCCCTTAATTTAAAAGTACTAACATGTGCTGTTTATCTTGCCAAGAAAAAGAACACACCAGAACTATCCACTAATAAGAGCACCCAGGAGCATGGTCTCTGCACAGAGCAGGCACTTGCACCTTTCTGCTTTTTCAATTTAGTTTTTGATTCACTATTTTAAAAACCTCTGTGTATGCCAGTAGTGTTGTTGGTTGCAACCACGTGCCACTGTCAGGTAGTCTGAGCCTCCGTGGGCCTCTGGGCTGACTCTTCTCCCGACTTGATCATTTCAATTATAGTGTGCAGTGCCCAAATTTGCAAAGGTGTCAAGTTGTCCTACTGATTTAAATATGATTAAGATGATGGCAATATGAAGGGGTGAAATGCTTCAGAATTAAGCTTGAAAGACCATTTCATGATTTAAATAGAGTTGTCTAATGTAATTATAAGCATATTGTATAGGACAGAAGTAAATCTGATAGGAAGTCAGCTTAACTTGTTTCTATTTCTTCCTTTCTGTGTACAAGCATCGGTAGGTGTTTGTCTTGGAAAGATATTTGACAAAAGCAAGAGCGTGGGCTCTTCATGTGGAGTGACTATGTTGAGGTGAGTTGGATGCAGTCCTGGATGAACAGAAACAGCTGGGATGAAGGGATCCCGTAGGAATCAGAGAGAGTTATGGGGGGGTTAGAGAGCAGGGGCTGGAACTGGGGCAGTAGATGAAGTCACATGAGATATGGTTGAGAGCCAGAATCTGAACAGGAGGAGGACGCGGGCAGGAGGCACACCCTCAGATCACAGGGTCGGGTGTGGAGCCGCTGAGCCCAGGGGCACCCCCGGGAGCGTCTGGCCGGATGAGAGTGTTCCCACAGACCTTGACTCTCAAAACTCCCAGGACCAAGTCACCGGGCTTCTTGAGTAATTCCTTAATTGTTGCTCAAGTGGATTAATGTGGCACTTTATCTCCTCGGAGATCATAAATGCATCTTGAGCCATCTGGAAAGGGCTTAAGGTGATTATGTCATGAGAAAGATCACCTTCGAGCCCCACCAGAGAACATGCTTGGCCTAAAGGAAGGGCAGCTGTCCCGACCGGCAGGACACATCAACGTGGGCAGCGAACCTAGATGGGGAGGAATGAAGGGACAAGAGACACGAGGGATGACAGCAAGGCAGGAGTTCTGATCAAGCTGCAAACTCTTATTGTTCACACAGGGGTATTTGTATGCTGGGGATGGGAAGCTCTCTTATCAGCAGTTGCTGGATGTCTGCACAAGGTGAGATAACCGCAGGATGTTTCAGGAAGATAGGTGGCCGCAGGATGTCTCAGGGAGATAGATGGCTGCAGGGTGTCTCCCAGGCAGGATGTCTCCCAGGGGCCTGTTTCTTGTAAGTGTCAGGCTATTCTTTGAAGGAGAACTTCCTTCTAGCCCCTGACAGGCAGCGATAGGAGTCTCTCAGCTGACCCCAGCACTGCAGGCAGGGACTGGGTCCAGGGCTGCCCTCAGGGGCTGCGGCCAAATCTTGGTGACTAAATTGAAATGACACTTAGGGGAGTGTATTTCCCTTTATTTTCTCAGTGAGTCCTACAAAAGGATGGAAGTAGAAGAAAGTGAGGACCTCAGGGATGCAGAAAGGACTCAAAGCCACTCTGCTCAGCACCTTTCCCATAGGTGTTTGGGGGTCAGCCTGTGCTCTCTGCGGGGAGCTAGCCCTGCCAAACCCGCAAGCTGTGAGCAGCGAGGAGGACCTCAGCAGTGTCAGTGCCGGACAGGGTGCTGCTGAGCCTGTGTCGAGGGCACACCAGCCCCCACCAGCCCCTGAGGTCAGGCGGCCACGCACTTGCCCAGGCCTGTGCTTCCTCTGTGCTTGTGTCCGCACATGTCTGTTCTCTGTACGTTATGAACTCGGTCTTGCTCTCTGACCTCGCCTTGTGTGTGTGGCTTAAGATGATGAGTCTGGCCACCCTGCTCACCGCGGGTCCTTAGTGCAGGACAGACTGTGGCTGTGATGGGTGATTTTACATGCCAGCGTGGCTGGGCTCCAGTCTAGTGATAAATCACTTCTTTAAGAAGTGATTTAAATCAGCTGATTCTGAATGAAGCGGGCGACATTTCCTTATCAGCGAGCCTCATTCAGTGGCTGAAGGCCTCAAAAGAAGACTGAGCTGCCTGATAAGGAGCCCCCTGCCTCCAGCCAGCCATGGGGTCCAGCCAGCAGCCTCCCCGTCTCCATCCTCCGGGCCGGTCCTGCCGATTTCACGCAAGCAGCCTCCTTGCTTGAGCCAGTTCTCTGTGCTGAAGTGCGAAGGCACAGGCTTCTTCCAGGACAGGAGTGGCGTGGCTCCTGGCAGGTGACCCCACTTCAGCCCATGTGGAGAACTCCCTTCAGACCATGGCAGAACCTTCCAGAACATTCAAAGACAAGAACATACACTGCAAATAGGCGAGCTGTGATGGTTCCCAGTGCAGCTTAAAAAGTGTCATCCAGTGTAAGAATGAAGTAAAGAGACCGTCTCAGTGAGCTTCCGCATCACTGTGGCCAAACCACAGACAAGAACGACTTGGAGGGAAAGTTGTTTGGGGCTCGCAGTTTCAGAGCCTCCGTCCACAGATGGCTGACTCTTGTTCTGGGCCTGAGGTGAGGCAGGACACCATAGGGAGGACCCTGATCGCTCAGGGTGGGGTCAGGAAGCAGACAACAAGGGGAGGAGGGTGGGGGACACACCTTCCAGGGCAGCCCCCGTGGCCCTCCTCGGCCAGTCCAGTCCAGCTCCCGCGGGCGGTCATTTCACCTCCGGCGTGCCCACCTGACTCTCCTCTTGGCTGCCTCCTCGCCCACTTAGCCCCACTCCTTTTGGCTCCTGATCTGAAGGCCCATCGACTGATCCAACCTTCCCATCTTCATGACTCTTGGGAGCACTAGGAAAATGGAAGGAAATCCCTCCCGTAGGATCAGGCTCTCTCCTTTCTCCACTCTAAGCCTTCCCTTGGCTCCTCTTGCTCCCCGCCCACCTTCTACTTGCCACTAAAGCTCTGAACTCCTCCAGAGACCCTACTTCTAGACACACAGGGACCCAGAGCTCTCCGACATCGTGAAGCCCTGGACAGCCATCTCCCTGGCCACGGCCACACTGAAGCTGACATTGAAATCCAAAGGACGCACTCAGCAGGCTTGGTAAGAGGCCTAAGGAAAAAAAGAAAAAGGGGAAAAAGTGCTATTTAACTTTTCTCTTGGCTACAACACAGAAGAATGACTTCAGACGTTCTCTGTCTCCCTGATCTCACACGCCCTTTTCACCTTTATGTGGCTGAAAAGCAGGGATTTGCTCTAGGGGTCCTCGGATACTTGCTGGGGCCAACCTTTGCCCCTATGGCTTATCTGTTCAAGGGTCTTTGGCGGGTTTTTGGCCCCCGGTTCCCTCCTGACCTGTGGGAGAGATTGGAGAGATGGGGGGAACACGTCCCGACCAGGACGAACCAAGAAAGGTAAAGGTCGACGGGCCGCCCACACCCAGCCCTCCCTCGCAGGAGGACAATCAGAGGCGCCAGGGAGAACAGTCAAAGCGGGGTCTCGTTTAATGAGAAAACACACACAGCTAATATGATGTACAGGAGCCAATCAGGATAAAGGTCAGCAGGGTGGGGGGAATTTACATCTACACCATTCCTACAGGCAGTAATGGGAGACAGAGCTATCCGAGCTGTCCGTGAGGGCAGAAGGGTTCTGAGCCTACCCTAGAGGTGGTCCGACTCTTCATCACAACCCACGGCAATGCCCTCTGGCTAATCGCTAGGTGCTCTCTTAGCCACATGTGGCCCCAGGACTGGGAAGCAGGTAGCAGCCAGCAAGTTAGGTTTCCTCTTTTCTGATGCAACATGCCCCACGTTACATCATGTCCTACAGGTCTTGACCCTACTGTTTAGGATGGGCCCCTTGCCTATGAACTTTTTCCGCAGCCTCTCTACTCATCAATGAGTCAAAGAAACTCACCTCTGGGGCCCCACTCACCATCCTGGCACCCCATCATCTAAAGGATCTCCTCACCTACCAGGGCTCACATGTCTTACCCCCTGTCGCTTTGATCTCTACTGGCTTCCCTGGTGGGAGATCCAGTCTTACTCCCTACACCTGCTCATCTTTAAACCTTGCTTCTCTCCTCCCACTCCTCAGGACTCTTCCGCCTCTCCTCCTCTCACCCACTCATGCACTGAGACTCTGGAGGGGCTCCTTCCACACCCCTCCCCCACACAGGAAGGCCCCCTGCTCCAGGCCACATGCACGTGGTGGACAGATGGCTTCTTCCTTCAGGAGGGAGTTTGTCAGTAGGGTCTGCTACAGTATCTCCCCTCGGTTGTGGAAGGCTCGCCTCCCCAGTAACACATCCAATCAGCAGGCTGAGCTGGCCGCCCTCACCAGAGCCTTCACTTTGACAGAGGGCACCTCCCTCCACGTCTGCACTGACTCTAAATACCCCGTCCACATACTTCTCTCCCACCCTGCTATCTCGAAGGAGTGTGAATTCCTACCACCAAGGAGCCTCACTTACTAATGCCCCCTTTACCTCCGATCTCCTTCAGGCCCAGAGCTTCCCACTGCCACTGGAACTGAGGATGGCAGCCGTGTAACCCCCATCGCTTGATTTTTCTGGATCATTTGAGGAGGTGGTTTTTCCTAGACTGTGCTTTAGAGGCAAAACCAAGAATTTGCTAATTGTAAATAGTTGACAAACTGAGTGTTGCTATAAAGAGGTGCCTAGGAGGACATGGTATGTCCAAGAACATGTTCATATTCTAGAAATCATGTGTGTTGGGAAAACATATAACGGCGCAGCACCCCAGAGAAAAACCCCAGCATGGCGTCTAACGACCCCCTTTCTCCTCTTTGTTTCTTTCACTGGTGCGAAACGTTCCCGCCGGCGCCAACGTTCAAACCCTGCTGGTGGGAAGCCTTAGCCCCAATTAGAATTAACTTCTTGGGCTCCGGAACTGACATATGGAAGAGCTTGCCAATAAACGGGCGACCTGTTATCTACCTCAGCCCTGCGACCTCTCCTTAGACCTATATAAACACACAGCCTTTGGTAATAAAGCGGAAACCTCTTTGGTGATCTGTGTCGTGTGGTGCTGCATCTTCCAGTCTTACAATGTGCATTCCAGAGGTAGACCTTTGATTTTTTAACTCTTAATTGACCCATAGTCACTGTGGAATTCATGGGGGACAGCATGGTGTTTTCATACACGTCTACAGTGTGCAGTGATCTCATTTGAGCAGATAGCATATCCATCCTTTCAGACATTAATCATTTCTTTGTAATGAGAACCTCCAAAGTCATTTCTTCCAGCTGTTTCAAAACACACAATCATCTGTTTGGTCACTGTGATCCTCCTACTGTGCAACCGCACCCTAGGGTTTATTCTTCCTGTGACTCTGCACCTGTGGGCTGACCTTGGCCTCTACCCGCCTGGCTCAGCCTCTGCCAAAAACTATTCTACTCTCTATTTCTGAGACTGCTGTTTTTTAGATTCCACAAATGAGTAGAAACAAGCAATATTTGTTTTTCTGTGCCTGGATTATTTCACTTTGTTGTTTTTTTCAGGCTTACCCATATTAACATAAATGGCAGGATTCCATCCCTTTTGTGACTGAACACCATTTCATTATGTAAATATACCACCTTCTCTGTATCCATTCATCCATCAACAGACAGGTTGACTCCACTTCTTGGCTACTGTGAATATTGCTATATTGCTCTCTATATAAAGGTACGAATGAAGGTGTTTCTTTGATGCACTGAGCTGGCTTCCTTGGGGCATATGCCCAGGGGTGGCGTTGCTGGAACATATGGTGATTCTATTTTTATTTGAAGGGGGACTTCAAAAGTCAACTTTATGCAAATCACTACATTTGAAATCTCTATCCAAGAAATTGCCAGTTTGGCCAACATATTTGCACATGAGAGCTTCTGGAACTATCAAGCCAGTTCACTGCTTGTCTAGCCTGAATAGAGGAAGATGCTCACAGGGTCTTGCCCTTGCCTGGAGCTGTGCCACTGTGCCGACAGCCTGGTGCTGTACATGGTACGGCTGTCCTCTAACAACAGCTAGCTCGAGGACAGGCGCAGCAGGCTGGCCCAGTACTTCCAGCCAAGGTGGCACAGGCCGTGGAGGCTGGTCACAGGAGGCAGCCCCCAGAGGCCTGGTGAACAGGGTTCTCTGGATCACGATGGCTCCCTGGGCCCCACCCTGCAGGCAGCGCTGGGAGCTGTCTGCTCCAGCGTCTGGAGGAAGGATTAGAGCAGGTGGCTGCTTGAGACCACTTCGCCTGTGTAACCCACGCGCTGCACTCTGGGTAGCATGGGGATCAGTTGGGAATCTGAAACAGAAAGGGCAGCGTCCCAAACCCCGAGTCAGACGTCCCTCCCTGCAAACATGGCTCTCCTACGCATGGGGCACACTTGGGCGAGGGCCACCCACAGGGAGAGAAGATCAGCTGAGGGTGGCTCCCCAGACAGCAAGAGGAAGACGAGCTCCCTTGTTTTCAAGATTTCTCTGACCTCAGTGATTTTTAACAAAATATTCCGGCAGGTGTATTTTCCCCCTCCAATCCTTTGAAGGATTCTGAGGAGTAGTAGGTGGGAGATCATTATTAGTGGTGTTTTTCTTTTCTTTTTCTAAATTCTGTATTTTTGCCAGGCATTTGGTTTTCAGTCAAAATGCAATCTCGTCTTGGTGAGCTGGTGGTGAGAACTTGACGCGTGGACTGCATTGGTCTGTTATTTAGACACATGTGACGTTTGCTTTCGAATATTACTGAGGGCAATTCCCAGCCCATCTTCTTAGACCAGACTCACTGGATAACTGACCGTCTTGGGTCGAAAGTCCTCTGGCCTTAGAGACCGGGCTGTGATGCACACGGTGCAGATTCTGGGCAGGTGTTTACTGTACAGAAATAGACTACATTCCCAGCCTGAATGGCTGAGACCAATTTTCCATGAAGAAGATTTGGCACAATCTACAAGCTTCTGGCCCCACAGCACACTCTTAACCAGATCCTGCAGTGATTTGCCAACTCATTTCTCAGGTTGATTTATGTTTCAAACTCCACAAAGAATGGAGAGTGACTCTCTCCTCCGTGTTCCTACGCCTCTGTCTCTCAGATACAACAAATTTGTACCTGCATGTTGTCTCATTTCCTTTGGCCTTTCAAATGAGACTTGCAAGTTTCTGTGGAGGACTCGCTGTACCATGGCCCCCCACGGCACCCACATGTGAAATGCAAGGTTAAGAGATAGTGAGTGAGCGGATGAATGATGTGAGACTCATCTAGGCAAAGGGACCCAGAGTCTCTGAAAATGCCCAGCGGGTATCGATGGGTGGTCAGCTCCACCTGAAGACTTGAGGTCGAGCTCCACCAGGAAACAGGATACCCTTTAAAATGACTTTTGCCTCTTTCTTATGTCAGCCATGACGCAACTCACTGAAGGTAATTTTTTTGATCTTAGGAAAGAAATTCCCAATTGAATTGGGTGCCCTGAGGGAGTCTTGGAGAACACCTCTGGTGAGGTGGTAGGGCTGGGGACGACTGGCTGTGAGCACCCTCCACCTGGGCTCTATCAGGTGCACAATCCTGCCACATGCACACCGTGTCCTCGTCACTCACCTGCAGAGTTCAGTAGCACACCACGAAGCCCACCGTGCATCACCAGAGCATCCACTCCAGCCCCCCTTACACCATGACTCAGTTTACAGAGACAGATTTGGCTAATGGTAACTCTGTACCTCTGTTGTAGGGACAAACGAGGCCAGGCACCAAAGACAGCAGGACACAGTTTTATTTGGCTGCAGCCAGGTTCAGAGGGTACAGCCTTTGCTGTAATCAATCAATCCCCTGAACCCCGAGTTCAGGGAGTTTCAGAGTTTTATACCCAGCGTGTAAGGGGAGGGGCTCAGAAGTTCACAGTCTGCAGAAGTTCACATAAAGCAGCTTTTTCTTTCACTGTTCTGGGCAAGTTAACCCTTCAAGGACAACACCTGAGAAGGGGAGAGCCTCTTCTCCCCTTCTTTCCTCCCCCTGCCAGCTGTTACCATGGGCCCAATTGTAACTTATCTTAAAAATGTAGACATCTCTGTGAAGCCCCAGCTCAAGGCCAGAGGCCTTGTTTGCACATTTCTTCAAAGTACTATACTGGATACGTTTGTGAAAAATTAGTAAGGGGGTGTCCAGCACCTGGAGTGCAGGTATCTTCTCGGCCAGTGGCCAAGTAAACAGGGTGACATGAAAATAGGAAGTTTATCTACAATGGACTCTTTTGCTGACAGTCCTAAAATCAGCCATGTTGAAGAGGGCTTTTCTGTGGAGAAAGGGGGTGCCACTTCACCTCGTGATTGTCTTCACTGGACAAAATTTAGCAAGCTCATTCCTACAACTCTTATTTGTTCTCCAGATGGGTGACATTCCTCCTTTTGAGAAACACAGAATGTTCCAGCCAATGTGAGAAGCTTCTTCAGGGAGACACATGAGAGATTCGTTGCAATGTGGATGACACCATTTCCTAACAATGGATTTTGGACCCGAATCCACTGATTGGCTCTTGACCTTAGAGTGAAAGGTGTGGTACAGAATCACAACGAGGCCAATCTCCATTTGCATGGAAGCCCTGAGGACCACCTGTGCTTGTGAAGGACCTCAAGGCCCCAGGCCCAACATTAGGAAATCTAACCCCTGGGCCCTGAAGCTGCAAGATGCTCCCTTACACAACCCCCATGTCAAAACCCCTCCAGCAGCACGTAGCATTTCGAGTCCTGCACAATGCTACCACAAGATGTTCCATATAGATAACCCTAAGGGTCAAACTTGAGGAACAAGTTTAAAAACAGGAACCTAAAGGACAGGATGCAGGTTTAAAAACAGGAACTAAAAGGACAGGATGCAGGTTTAAAAACAGGAACTAAAAGGACAGGATGCAATTTTACGGTTTTCCCGAGAACAATAAGTTGAAAAAAACAAGTTTACCCCCCAGGTGACCTAACGACTGAATTCAGAGGAACCAATAGAATAACTGTTACCGTGCTAAGCTAAAAACTAACCCCCTGCTCCCTATAAAAGATCTGTGCCCTAAAGCCCGGTGTGCCAGTTCACCGAAGCTCCGGCTGAGGTTTCGCTGAGCACCCGCAGGCGCCTGTGTGAGAATAAACGCCTCTTGCTTTTTGCAGCCAGTGTCTCGCGTGTTTCATTCCGGGTTTGGGATCTGTGGATCTTTCACTTGATGTCACAAGCCCAGGATAACCTTCCCACTTTGACAAAAGAGGGAGCTGTGGGGTGAAGCCACGTCAGGCAGGCAGGGGCTCGGGGACGCGCTTCCACCCTGGGCTCTCTTGCTTGCTCAGTGGGGCCGTGGTCCTCCTCCAGCTGCTCTGTGACACCTGCTCATCCTCTTTACGTTTAGACTGAACACCAGACAGGCAGAGGAAATGGCACCCTTTGGTTTTGGCTCATTCCAGGAAGACCACTGGGAAGAAGGACATATCGTCCCCGGAGCTTGAAGCCGAGCTCCTCTTTCACCTGCTCTTGTTTCCTACACACACCCCTGCCGTGTCCCCAGGAGCTATTTGCCAGTAAGTTCCATTTGGTAACAGCTGAAGGTGGTAAGCTTTTAGTTTTCATTTTCATACAAGAATCCTGAAGATTCAATAAATAGCTGTCGACCACTGACAGAAACCTCCAGAGGCAGAATTTCAGCTGTGTTCCAGGTTAACTCCTTTTCTAAACGTCCACGAGGTCGGCACGCGCCCACCAGCTCCGGGCTCTGAAGATGAGTCGGCAGCTTCCTGGCTGGACGGTGTCGAGGACAGTGGGCTGTGGGTTCTTCAGCTGAGGAGGGAGACAGACCAGGACCGCTGAGTCATCCCAAAAGGGGACAGAGAACGGGTACCAGTGGCAAAGGTGATGGCACTGTTGTCCCCCTCCAGTGCCATTATTAGAGATGGCAGATGTCTCAGTGATAGTCCCACATCTGGGTTCACCAGAAAATTAATAATAAGCCTTTTGGAAAGAAGTTGAGCTAAGAAAATGCTTAATGAGAGAAACATTTTTTATTTTACAAAAGATTTCTTTTCCATAATTCTTTTTCCTAATTATTTACCAAATGAACATCTGTATTTTAATGATGCCAATAATATTTATTAAGGCTGATTATATGCAAAAGGAAGACTTTGAAATGTGGCAGATATACCAGCAATATATACATAATTTCAAGAAAACAATTTCTCTGGCAAGTTTTAAAAATGTAATTGGAAAGGTGCTCATATTGGACCAGCAAAATCACATCATGTTCTGATTTCCACTTCATCTTGAGAACCTGTGCATCATTTTGGTGAATGTCACCAGCATCTGTTAAGTTCAACACCGTTGGTCTCCGGCTTCCGTCCTCGACTCCCGGCACTTTCTCCTCCACCCCAGGAAGGTCCAGAGTCTAAGGCAGCGGGACCTGGGGCCGTGGAGGGTGGGGGAAGACGAAGCTGCCACAGGTTCCTGGGACACAGTTTCGTTCCTCTGAGGTAAGAGAGAAGAAGGGCCTGACGGTCTCAAGGACGGACATTCTAAGACAGCTGACGTCTGTTTTCCGGGTTGTGAGCATGGCTTCTGTGCCCCCTGGTTTTATGGGTTGGAAGTCCCACAGAGGTTGAAGAAAGCGCAAGAGGGTCCTCAGGCAAGCAGGCCAGAGGATAAGGGGTTAATTAAGGAAGGAGGTCCCCGAGTCTAGGACTGAAGTTTAGAAAGCCGTGGATAAGTCCAGTGGCCACCAGAGCCCACGCCTGAAGTCAAACCAAGGCACCGTGGTGGAGAGGGTGCCGGGGGCTGCCTCGGTTTTGACGTTCTCCCACAACGGGACGCAGAGGAGACTCCCTAAAGGGGTCGAAGCCAGCAGTGCGTGGAAGGTCCAGACTCCAGAACTCTTCACAGCAGGACAGCCTGGCAGAGTCACCTGCCACAGATCTTGTCCCAAGGAGGGGTGATGATGGTGACCGAGAAACCCTGCTGAGAGCAGTCATTCCACTCCCCTTTGAAAGCATTAGCCACGTACCTCCCTCTTCTACCTACAGCCCTTACCACCAACCCTGTTCCCAACTGGTCTTACACTTTCTGGCCTTCAGCGGTGGCCTCTGGCCCCTGACACACCAGTTTCCGTGTGAAGCTTCCTCCTTTCCGTCTCTGAGGAGTGCCCAGTGGTGCTCCAAACCTGGGTTCACACCCACCCGTCTTCTCTAGAGCACTTGCTAACTGAATTCTGTAATGATGGACACACGCTCTACTGGGCTTCCATATGGCACCCAAGTCACTCTCCAGGACATTTCCAGAACCAGAAACTCAAATGTAAGTGTCCCTCGGCTCAGTGCGATCCATCCTTCCCTGCCCCTTGTCCTATTCCGTGGTTAGAACTCAGGACGTGGGTGGTACTAAAACAAGCTCATGCTCCGTGGGGTGCACCCAAGAGCTCAGGGTGCAGGAGCCCCCTGGGGCTGTGTGCCAAGGTTGTGTACATGCGACATGAATCTTTCGGGGGCTGGTATCCAGGGCATTCATCTTTTTTTTTTTTTAAGGTATATGAGATACAAAAATGTTAAAAGATCCATTTCTATAATGAACTAAAGTCTTAGAAACCCCAAAATATGTGAAATTAAATCATCAGAAAACAACCTGAGGAAATATCAAGCCACTCAAGAACAGGTTTCCCTCCTAGCAGTGCCATAGGAGGTGGTGACAACGTCTTCCTGACTGCGCAGAGAGTACTTATAGCTGATGGAGAAGCAGTGCTCTTAGAGTAAGGGCAGCGTGCTGTGGTGTGCTCCAGCTCTCGGGGACCGCAGCCCACTGGGACTCCTCATTGCATCCAAGGGGGACTTGAGCTGTGGGCCACGGGCCCCGCTGGGGGAGCTGGGCGAGCTTTCTTAAACCCTAGTAACTGTGCTGTTTTCGTTACCCTCTGACCATTCCCCAAAATGAAGGTCTCAGAACAGAAGAAAATACCTCATTAACTGATCTTGAGGTCTGTGTATCCCAGTGCACAGCTGAGAAGGCCTCAGGAATGCAGTAGGTACCAACAAGTTCAAAGCAGAAACCAGGCGAAGCCAACCCTGGGACACAGGAACTGGGCAGGTGTTCACTGGGCTCTTGAGTCTCAGCAGGGCAGAGGCCCCTGGGAACCAGACCTGGGGGAAGCCATGTGGTTTAGAAATCCAGAGTCTCAGGGTGCAGAATGAGTGCAGAAGCCGACCAGCAGGCGGGGTCTCTGGAAGCACGCCGGCTGTCCTGCTCAGCAGTTCCTCTGGCTGGCCCCCTGGGCAGAAGCACAGATTTCTGGCAGCAGGTCTAATTGCGAAAGCAGTTCTAGGGACTGGAGCCACCCCAAATTCCTCTACCTGTTCTCTGAAGTGTTGACTCAGGTTTGCCCCATAGATGACAAAAATAAGCTGAAGGCTTATCTGATTGTTTCCAATACATTCGATTTCACGATAACTGTGACATTATAATCACATCTTAATTAACTTTGCTTTCAATCTCATGAGCTCTTTAATTAAACCTGTTGCCAATATCTCTTCAGTTAATTAAAACTTGAGCATCTACCTGGTAATGTAGTTATTATGATTAATTAAGAAAAGTCAAGGTGAAAAGTCACTAGGGATATGGAGGTTTGTGGGAGACGGAGAAGGTAAGGTCTAATATCCCACCTTCAGCTCCTTCAAGAGCTTCCAAATTGAATGCACAAAGGTACAGACTGGAAGCTTATTTTATATTATATCCTAAGTGCCCAGTTCTCATACACATGCATGTGCACACACAAGCACATACACACATACACACACACAACACAGACACATTTACACATTTCCACTACAAAATACACCATCTGTAAATCATTGGTAGTCATATGAAGTGTCTTACCTTAAAGACCACTAAACCATCTGGTGATATCTCAACAGATAGTAAATATCCAAGTGAAGCAGTGGGCAGCATCCTGGGCACTGGCCCAGACAGAGGTCAGAACGGCTGGCCTGTGCTGCTGTCACCTGTGGAAGATTCAGCACTGACCCTGTAGTGTGAGAGTGTGAACATCTACCTCATCGAGTCATTATATGATTTGCATAAAAGGGTATTGTAAAGAATCAAACCCGAACTACAAATTCAGCTTGTAACTTAGACAATGGTCCCTTTTGGTGGCTTCCAACCTGTCTGAGCAGCAGGATCATCTGGGATGTTGAAACCAATGTATTGCAGCCCCTGAGCTCTGCCCCATGCTCCGAGTCCCCTGGGAAGAAATCCGGACACCAAGGGACCAGAGTGCTGCAGATCCACATCACCCGCACAGCAGCTGTCGGTGTCTGACATATTGCCAACTAGGTCTCTTCCTGCTTTTGGAATCTCATCTAGACGTCCCCGTAGCTCTAACAGTAGCTACTGTCGTCTGTGTGTTACAGATAAGAAAAGCTTGACTAGTGTGCCCAAGTCCCAAAGTCACACATTGGTGAGTGGCAGGAACCGCATGAAAACAAACCCAAGGCCCCCAGACTGCAGGGTCCTGCTGGGGGGGTTCCACTTCCGGACGTTGGCAGCACAGAAGGATTGCGGTTTCAGCAGAACACGGAAGTCCCTAGACAGCTGGATAAAGCACTGCGGGCCCTGGGTGGCCCCCGCCTGCCCCCCCCCGGCCCCCCAGGGCTGCTGGCGCAGATTCCCCGGGTCAGCACCCCCAGCCTGCCACGCAGTGGTCCCCTGTGACTGAGGCAGCCGCTTCTTTCTTGGACACCAGGTTCCTACTGCGGCGTGGGGCCATCCAGTCCTGTGTGCGGCCAAGTCCTCCACGTCTGGTATTTATAGCCCTGACATCGTGGGTATTTAGTTCCCAAATGTTAATTTTGTATGTTGACCAAGATTTGACAGCCAACGGGGGCTGGACCTGCCTTCCTTCCCTGCAGCACGTGCTCCCTGTTCACGGGGGACCTCCTTGGGGAGGAGTGGGGACGGGGCAGAGTCGGGGTAGAGGGGAGCCGGTAAATTCACCCTCATCTTAAACTATCACTTAAGGTCTAATATTGCTTGTTTATCCTCTTTTAATCTTTCTTTTGCTCTAAATTTTAATTTTTTCCATTCCGGACATTTTTTTTTTTTTTTTTTTTTTTTAAGTTTTCAATAGCTCTGATTTCTTTATTGATAGTCCCTGTATCTTGAGTCGGGAGTCGGGACATATTTTTATTCATTTGAAAGCATTTCTGTCACAGGTTGGAATGTTCAGCCTGTGTGGGATGACACCCTGGTCTGTCCCTTGGGGCAGGACAGCTTTCCACAGGAGGTGTCTGCAGGGTGGGTGCTGCGTGGCCCTGCTCCTGAGGCCCGGGGGCGAGCACTCTGCCGACTGTCCATTGCCCAGAACTCTGGTGGAGAAGGCTTGCTTAGAGGGTGGTTTGACCTCTTTTGAAGTCTTCTGTCTCTTTTCTGTCTTTAATACATAAAACACACTTTTTGTCTCATAGTAACTTTTACTTCCCCCCCCACACACAAATATTTCCAAAAATTTCCTACTTTTCTTAAAGTCTGTCTCAAGGAAACCTTTGGAAGCAACTTTAAAAAAAAAATTGCGACGCGGCAGAACATGTGCTTTACGCGGGTACTAGCAGATCTTTCTGAGGCATGGGTCATTATGCTGATGTACCTTGGCTTCATTCGGCTAAGGAAGGAGTTATTATTTATTGAGCATTAACTATGTGCCAAATGTAATAATCCCACGGTGAGCATCATCTCATTTAATCCTCATGAAGACTTAATTACAAAAAGCATCATCTCCATTTCATAGATGAGGAAACAGGTTTGAAGGGTACTAATTACCCGAGGAATGGCGGAGCTGGGGTGCAGACCATCGCCTGCCCGACTTCAGAACTCCTCCTTGTCACCGTGCATTTGGCAACCCCTTCCTTGATCAGTGTGGTGGTTTTCAATGAACGGCTGCCAATTCTTTGGCATGCCTTCTGTTGGTGATAGGGCCATGCTCCCTGTCCTTAGTCTGAATGTCCTCGTGACTGCTGGTAACCCCCAGAACACAAAGAAAGTGAATCGTGGTCTCTCTGACTATCTTAAGAGAGGCAGCTTCTGCCTTGTTCGCCATTTTGGAGGCCTGATCCTCTGTGTGAGAAGTCCACCTACCCTGCAGCCACCATGCTTGCAGAGGCCCTGGTCTCTGGGGACAGGCCCCTGGGCAGCTTCTGCCACCAACCCAGAAGGGAGATGCTTCCAGACTCAAGTCTCCCACACCGTGTCTTCCCAGCAAAGACTCTAGACATCGTGGAGGGCCATTTTGTTACCATGAAGTCAGGATGATGGACCCACAGAATCTGTGAGCATGTAACAATGGTTGTTCAAGCCATGTGAGGTGGTGCATGCTTGTAATCCCAGCAGCTCGGGAAGATAGCAAGTTCAAAGTCAGCCTCGGCAACTTAGGGAGGTCCTAAGCAACTTAGTAAGACCCTGTCTCAAAATGAAATTTAAAAAAGGGCTGGGGATATGGTTCAATAGTTAAGCACCCCTGAGTTCAATTCCAGTGCCCCCCCCAATACTCATTCGAAGCTTCTGAGTTTGGCTTTCTTGTTACATGGCCCTAGCAATGAAACAATTGGCCACCAATGAACAGCCCAGATGTACCTTTGTCCACTCTCCCCCATGGAAATCAGTGTTTCTACAGATACCCCAAATTTTAAAATGGGGTTGCATCCTCAAATGTACTGTAAGTTGAAAATGTGTTTAAAACGTCTAACCTGCCAAACATCTGGCCGAGCACCCCGCACAGGGCAGAGTTGGTGGTTCCCGCATGCTGGTGTCTGGCTGAGAGCGGCGGCTGGTTGTTGTCTAGTGTCACAAAAGAGTGTATGCCACGTATCACCACCTCAACAGAGGTCAAACGAAATTTGAGGTACAGTTTCTATTGAATGTTTATCACTTCCACACCATTATAAAGTTGAAAAATTGTAAGTTAAACCACCATAAGTTGGGAACCACCTGTATTTTGTATTTTAAATTCTTTTTTGCTCCTGTGTCTAGAATATATGACTCCCAGCTAAGCTCCACTGTCCCTTCAGGGTCAGCTCAGCTGTCACCTACTCTAGAAAAGCATCATTGCTTCCGACCCCTTGCAGGCCTCCGTGACATAATGCTCATAGGTGACATCTCCCCTCTGTTTCCTGTACTCAGTGGGAGGATACTGCAAGAGATGGAGACGGTTTGTCTTTTATTTCCTTGTTTCTGAGAATAGCACATGGTACATAAAAATGCCTGGATTAATGCATGAATTCATTGCACTGATTAATAAAAATAAGAACAAACAGGTAACATAGTGCTGTGCAATGTAGGGACGATACACAACACAAAGTTTCTACATTGAACAAATTAGGAAAGAAAAATAATTTTACAAAGAATCATGTAGACACATGTTTAGATAAATGTTATTTAGCATATATGCATAAGATAACTTGATATTTATTCCATGTTTTGTGACACCAAAATAGTTTATAAACCAATAATCTATGGTTAATGCATAATTCAGAAGTGGTAGTGAAATGTGGTGCCTTATCTATACATAGCTTGGAGTAAAAGAATCTTAGCAATGCAACAGTAAATACCTTTTAGATGTTGGAGAACCTAGATTTTGTGAGTAGAAAACCAGAGAGAAAGGAACCAAAGAGGGAGAGGATCCTAAAGATCTTTTAAAATGTCTCCTTATAGCTGCATGTGAATATTAATCTGTGCATGCATGGGTTAAAACTCTATGTGGCTGGGGGAAAACACCTTAAAAAGCAATAAACCCCAAAATTTCTATGGTTCACAGTCCGGGAATTTCACAATACCAATAGATGGAATGGACGACCCTTGCAACACACGAGGCATTGGAGCGCATCCCTTAAATGCAGTTGCCTTAATTGGGGGACAAATTATCCCTAGGCCAAGGTCTGCTCCAGATAAATGCTAAACAAACTTAAGAGCAACTTTCAAAAGAATTACATCAATTCAAAGTAACAGCCATGTACCAGAACAGAATTGTTAAAAGCTAAAGAAATGCATTAAAATTCAGTATACAAATCAAAATGCTCAGTATCCCACCCCCCAAAAAATATCAGAAAAACTCAGATTCAAAATAAAATCCATACCCAAGAGAAGAACTTTAAAAAAAATTTTTTTGGGCCAAAATTGCAAGAATTATATAAAGACAAAAATTTAAATCAGCTATTGTAACAAATCTATATAACTTGAAAAATGTAGAGAAAACACAAGCCTGAGGAGGGAGACAGAAGCCCAGAGAAGGCCCACACATGATTTCTAGAGTGAAAAATACAGTTACTGAAATGAAAAGATACACGTTGGAAGTGAATAGCAGAACAGATACTGGGGGAAAAAATCAGTGAACTTGAAGATACAGCAATAGACACTACCCAAAGTAAGGCAAAAAGAAAAACATGGAAAAAAAGAAAAGAGGGTCGATAAATAGCTTGTAGGAAAACACTGAGCAGCTAACAGATTGTGACTGGAGTCCCAGAAGGAGAGGACACAGAGTAGTTTAAAGGAAAAGTCCAATTAATTTCCAAAGTTAATGAAAACTATAAGCCCTTAGATCAAAGTAGCTCAATAAATTGCAAGAAAAGAAAATGATACCTAGGTTCATCATGATCAAATTTCTGAAAACAACAAATTTTTAAGGTCTTAAAAAAAGTCAGAGAATAATGACACTTTATAATATTTTCAGCAGATTATTTGCCAGAAAGTACGCAAGCCAGAGGACAATGGAGTATATCACCAAAGTACTTAAAGAAAAATCAACCTAGAATTTTACGTGTAGTGAAAATAACTTTCAGAGCTGAAGGTTAATAAAGACTCCATCATCGGTTAACACAGAAGCTAAGGAGCTCATCACCAGTAAATTTTTAACTATAAAACATCAAAGTTATTGGTGAAGAGTGGAAAATTCTGTCACATGGAAAATTGAATGTATGAAAGGAATGAAGAACACCAGAAATGATAAATTTGGACATAAATTTTTATATCTAAAAATGTCTTTAACTGATAATTGATGGTTGACGGCAAAATTAATAGCAATGTATCATAAAGGTTAAAATACATGGAGAAGTACACATAGGTCAAGGACAGCATGAAGGTCAAAAGAAGAAAGCCAAAGGACACTGGATTATATCTGCACACTGTACAATACATGAGAGCACAATACCTTAAAATATGTGTTTCCTACAGTAACCACTGAAACAAAATGAAAGAGGTCGGATACAGCATCAGCAAATATTCTTTATATGTTGCAAATAATAATTCTGTATTAGCAAAAAACAGATTAGATCTAATAAGAATACTCAAAAGTACTCAGGGAAGGGAAAAGATCACGCCTGATAATCAAAGTTTTACTCTCAGATCTGCCTTCTAGTTAGGAAGCAAAGTCAATGACAAAGTTGGGGGCAAAAGATCTCAAAGACCACCTGTCCTCCATCCCCACCTGGACCAGACCTTCCCAGCGAGAGGGTCACGTATGTGTGAGCCCGTGTCTGTGTGCATGCACGTGTTTGAAGGAATGCTGGTGTTGAAGACAGGGCCTCTCTCTTGGCCATCGTTGCTTATTCAGGACCTGCCGTAGTAGGTTTATGACAGTATTTGATGACTTGCTGACTGTAAGTACCATAATCCTGTGGAGGAACAGGCTGTTTGAGACCATGATTCAGGCTTTGCGTCGGGGTGAGGAAGCTGTAAGATGCCATCACCTGAGGCCTCAGGGTAGAACTTGCAAGCCTCTCTCTGATAAAGGGCCCGTTTCCAGCACTGCAGGACCCTGAGGAAGAAGAACACCCACTTGGTAGCTACCAACTCTGACTGTGAGTGTGGCTGGTCTGCGACATGGAAAGTAACTGAGCTCTCATGCACTTGACATGTCTACAGGGACCCAGATGGCTCCAGCTTCAAAGTCGACCTTGTTTCCTTGTTCTTCAATAGGTGCATTTGGTATGTCCAACTGGGCCTGGATCCGGGTTTCCTTACCATAACTATTTAGCACAAGGAGTGGAATTCTACAGCTACTACCCAGGTGCTCTGCCAAGCCCAGGGAACAAGAGGCCCTGATCTAGCCTCCCAGGGCACCAGGTCTGTGGAGGAGGCACAAGATTATTCTAGACAATTATTACCTATGGGCCAAAAGTCACATCAGAGGTGTAGTGGTGGCTGAAACATCGGCATATGCAAGCCTGGTCGGCACCAAGCATGCACAGGGACACTTCAAACATCTTCATGTCTTCCACTGTACAATACGTAGATGGCACGATGTCCAGGCAAATGGCACTGGGGACATATTGCAGTGAAGTAAGAGAAACAGGAAAACACTATTCTTGTAACCCCCAGCTCTCTCCCGTGCTGGGGGTGATCTCCGCTAATGTCAAAAATGGAAGCCACAGACCCCCGCTGCCTTTGATCAGCTATCTCTGGTTTGCAGGAAAGGAGCAATAGCATCACGTGACTGGATGCGCCCCTGAATGAGGGGCCAGTGGGGATTCTGTATGAAAGCCACCAGACCTGTAGAGACTACAGACCCTTCCAGACAGGTCAGGTCAGGAGTCGGGTGCTGCCTCAAGGAACAGGAATGGTAGGTGCAGCACGGTGGGTGTGCAAATATGATTGACTGCACTGATCAGTATGCTCATGCATATTGCCATGTCAAAGCATCAGGTTCTTCCCCTTAATTATATATAATTTTTAAAAGAATGGGGTGAAAACAAGTTCCGATTACTGCACCACCATCGAGGACATGGCCTCTGAGTTGCCTGGCAGCGTTCTGGGGGCTGGGCTGGGCTGCAGGCCAGTGCTGGAGGTTCACAGCAGAAGGTACCGGTTAGCCGCTCTCCCCTGGGTGGAGCCACACCATGACTCACCGTGTTGACCCCACATGGGTTCCTTGACCTCGACTCCTTGACACTTGGGCCTGGATTATTTGTAGTCAGCAGGGGAGGCAGCTGTCCTGTGCATCACAGGATGTCCAGCTGTATCCCTGGCCTCTGTCCACTTGAGGCCAGGACACCCCTTATCTGACCTGTGAAGACCAAACAAATCTCCAAACATTGCCAGATGTACCCTGGGGGAACAGACCACAGACCTCCTAGGAGCCCCACTGCAACAGTATTTTAGTTAAAAGTGAAATATCTCCTGACAAATTACAGGCAGGTGGGTCGCCACCTTAGTCCTTTGGAAAACTGGAGAACCTTGGAGGGATGAGAGGTCAGATATGAAGATTCCTTCCTAGAAAGCCACACGGATACAGAGTGCAGGGAACGGTCAGTTCTGCCTGGGGAAGGCTGCGGGATGAGAATTGTATGAGGAAATGGTGTTAAAGCTGAACTCCGAACAACAAGACATCGCCAGGTGGGCCAGGCCAGGCAGGAGCAGCAGCCCCCAGAGGAGAGTGCAGGTAGGTGGGCAGGTAGTGAGCAGGGACAGGGGCAGAGGGAAGCTGGGGCTCTTGGTGTGCTCACGGCAGCTCCTTCCTATGCCTGATGTCCCCGGGTCCCTACTAATGGTGGCCCCTGCCCTCTCAGAAGGGTCACCTGCATGATCACTGACACATGGGCACCTTAGCTTTTCCTGAAATACCAAGTGGGCTTCCGTGGGCTGGACGATTTTGGTACCTTCTGTCTTCCTTCCCCTCCCTCTTTCTCCTCCTCCAGCAGATGAGTACTTAATTCTTGATACTCATGACCACTGAGCTTGGTAGTAGGAAGAAACACAAGCAGAAGCAGCATCTGCCTCCAAGGACTCTTGCTGTGTTGACAGGCCCTGAACGAGCAACCAGCACACGGAGAGACCCCCGGGAAGAGCCGCGGGCTGCTGCGAGCCCGCCCACTTCTCAAAGGCTTCGTGAAGAGGAAAGGGGCAGCACTGCTGTCCGTGGGGACCAGCCAGTGGACGAGGGGGCGCACGGGTGATCCAGGATAGAGGAGCGCTGTGAGGGGAAGGGTGGGGGATGAGACCCCTCGCTGCAGGAGCTCTGTGCAGCAGAGGAGGCTGGGAGCCGGGAGGCAGGAAGACAGCAGCCTCTGCACCAGCCCCCGGGTTGCAAAGGTCCCTTCACCTTCTCAGAGAGTACCACCTGCTAGAAACCGCTCGTTTTGCCCCGTCCTGAGGTTCATCTTCAATTTTATCTTTACTCAGGACAGACATTTTTGAGTTCTCATAAGGTCCTCTTTTGAATTACAAGGTTACTTTTAGAACAGTTTTAGGTTCGCAGAAAATTTGGGTGTAACTTTGGGCTGTTACCGTGCCTCCTGCCTCTGCCTGTCCCAGCCCCACCAGGGTTGACACAGCACCGTCACCCACGGCCACCGTGCACCCTGGTAGTGTCATGCAGAGGGCCCACGCCCACGCCCTCCCTCCTCTGCCTACCCACCCACTCTGACCCTGGCGACCTCGGATCTTTCGCGTCTTCGCCATTTCACCTCCCGTGTCATCCGTTGGAGTCCCGAGGGTCGCCTTTTCAGGTCGGCCTTGTTCCCTTGGGATATGCACTGGAGATTCCTCCGTGTTGTCCCATAACACCCCCCTCCCTGTCTGGACGCACGAGGCTACTTACTCATGCGCCTACTGGAGGGCGCTTGCTACGATCATCTGTGCGCAGGTCTCGAGTGCACTAGGCTCAGCTCTTCCAGGTGGACACCATAGTTGCTGGACTTTGGTGATGTACATTTTTTGTTTGTATTAGATGAAAATGCTTTACTTCATTTGAAGAGCATTCCCACAATCCTTTTATTCTAGTTAAGCAGAACTAGATCCATGAGGTCAGGGTGGTACAGGACAAACCCAACCTGTAGGACTGTTTTCAATTTTGTGTTGGCTCTATAGACACACAGTATTCTATTATAAATACTTTGTAAGTGTAACATTATATAACAAGCATTTTTAGTCCCAGATTTAAAGTCAACAGTTCTTGGAAGTATTAAAACAAACCTTTCCTATTATAGGACATTTCTTTGCTCAGAGCAAACGGACTTACAAGTTCATCCTCATAATAAGATACAGACTGAGTCAATGTTTAATTTTAATCATGGTGTCCTGTGTGTAAACATCCGCTAGCCTTTCACCAACTACCTCGCAAAGGGTTTCTGTAAGAGGCCGCTCTGCTCAAGGCCCTGGACTTTCGCCCTGAAGTTTCCTTATTAGATTCCCATCAAATCTGCAGCTTCTGGATCCCCGTGTAACTTCTAGGTAAGACTGAATTAATAATGATGGTGATGATAAGGGTGGCTGTGGCAACCGTCACCTGCTAGATCTTCACCTGCTACCAGCACCTGTTCTGAGCTGTTACGCGTCCCAGCTGTTTAACTTGACAACCCATCAGAAGGGAGGCAGAGGTCCAACAGCTCGCCCAGGGCCACGCAGGCAGCCCGGCTCTGGCATAAGCACCTCTGGTCCAGAGTAGGTTCTGCTCACCATTAGCAGTAAAGACAGGGGATTGCAAATTTCGTTTTTTTCTGAAATTGGCAAGTATTCTTTTTTTCTTCTTTCTTTTTGGAGTGGGTACCAGGGATTGAACTCGGGGGCACTTGGCCACTGAGCCACATCCCCAGCCCTATTTTGTATTTTATTTAGAGACAGGGTCTCACTGAGTTGCAAAGCACCTTGCGTTTGCTGAGGCTGGCTTTGAACTCCTGATGCTCCTGCCTCAGCCTCCCAAGCTGCTGGGATTACAGGCGTACGCCACCCGCCCAGCAGCAAGTGTTCTTCCCTCTGTGTTTTTTGTAATTTTAGGGTACAGATGAATGGATCCACAAGCCTACATAGATGGACCTACATAAATGCTGATAATCTATGTATAATTTTGCTACTTATTTCCACTCAAAATGATGTTTACAAAATTCTTATTATTAATATCTACTGAATGTTCTCAATACCACCTTAGCCACTCTTGATAAAAGATGTTCTTCTCATTTAAGCTGTTGATGGAATGAGCCGTGATGACAGCCCCCTGATGTCCAGGGCTCTGTGTGGACGGTCCCTGTGCCACAAGTCGTGGTGGGTTCTGCTCTTAGCCCACTGCAGGCTTCATTTGCTGATAGTTTATGTAGAATTTTTAACCTATTTTCTTTTGAATCAAATGTGTCTATATCTATTATTTCCCTTAAATTGTCTTCCCTGGTGTTCAGAATATGTGAGTTTCCTTAAAAATTGGGGACTTTTCCATTTTTCTACATTCTGAGTGATCTAAGTATTTGGGAAATCACTCTTGTTCGGTATGTAGTCAGAAGCCACATGAAAAACAATCCAAAATCGTGATTTTTAGTTTTACTTGGTGTTTTTATTAGTAATAGAGTTGAAGGTCTCCTGTTCACCTCCTGCGCTCTGCTCCCCCACGGGGAGCAGTGCTGTGTGCGTGGGAGTGAGTGCAGGTGTGAGTGTATGAGAACGTGAATATGTCTCAGTGTGTGTGTGTGAGCGTGTGATTATGTGCATGTGGTGTGTGAGTGCACGGCAGTGTGTGATGTGTTTGCACGTGCATGGGAGTGTGTTATTGTTTATGTAGGCGTGTGGTGGTGACTGTGTGAGTGTGTATCTGTGCATGGCCGAGCATGTGAGTGTGTGAGCATGTGTGTATGTGAGTAGGAGTGTGTGTACATATGTGTATAAGTATGTGTAGGGGAGTGGGTGTATATGTGAGAGAGTGTGTGACTGTGTGTATTCATGATTGCGATTCTATGCACTAGCATGAATGTGTGCATGGTTATGTATTGTGTGTGGGTTTTGTTATATATTAGTGATGGGTTTTGTGTGTGACGGTGCATGAGTGTGTATGAGTGTATTTTAGTGTATGTCAGTGTGTGAACCTGTGGGTATATATGTTAGTGTGTTGTGAATGTTAGTGTGTGATTGTGAGTTTGTAATTATATGAGAGTATGTCAGTGTGTTTGTGTTTGAGCATGTGTGTAAGCATGTGTGATTGTGTGAGTGAGGGTGCATGACTGTGTTGTGTGTGCAATAGTGTTAGTGCATGTGAGTACACATGATTAAGCATTGAGTGTAGGGGTGATTGTGTGTTAGTATATGAATGTGCATGTGTGAGTGTGGGACTGAAAGTGTGTGTGAGTGAGCATGTGATTATGTGTGAGCATGGGGTGTGTCCAGTGTTTGTGACTGTGTATGCTATGTGTGTGGAGGGTATGTATTAGGTTATGTGTTGTGTTTCTGTGCATGCGGACATGAGCATGGGTGTGTGTGAATGTGCATATGAGTGTGTGTGCGCACGTGTATCAGTGTATGTGGGGTGTGCATGAGTGTCAATGTGTGTGATTTGGATGTGTGAGATGTGAATCTGTGAATGAGTATGTGTGTGATTTGTGCAAGAGTGTGTGTGAGTGTATGTCTGTGTTTGTGATAGTGTGTGAATGCACATGAATGTGTAAGAGTGTTGCATGGCTGTGTGTGTTTGAGTGTCTGAATGAGTGTGTGTGAGCAAGTGTGTGTGTTTGAGTGTCTGAATGAGTGTGTGTGCAAGTGTGTGTGAGTGTGGGCATGTGTTTATGGGTGTATGTGCAAGAGTGTCAGGGGAGGGTGGGCGGTGCACTCACACTGCACGGTGCACAGACAGTCGGCGGCAGCCCTTGGAGAAGGCTGTGGAGGGTAGCAGTCTTCTGATTCCACGGCTCTGCCGGAGGTGGCGCGGCCCAGGCTCATTCTGTTTGGGCCCAGATGCAGAGAAAACTGGCTGCTTCTATAAGAGGCTCAGCTCCTGTCTTTCTGGCTTGGTGCCTACCCAGGCACCAACAGGAGAGCTCGCTGAGGAAAGTGTGCCCGCTGTGTCCCCAGGCCACCTCCAGATGGCTCCTGGCTGGCCTGGCATTTGGGCAGCCTGGGTAGCTTTGGGCTGAACCCGGGGAAGGACCTGAGAATTGAAAGACGTGAATCGAGACTTTGCTTCTCTTCTGACACTGCGGAGCCTGGCGACACCCTGACCTGCAGACTGTGTGCAGAGCCCCTCACCAGCCCTTGCAGACCATCTCTGCCCCGACAGAAGTCCACTTTCCAGCCCTTCCCTAAGTGGCAGACTGGAGCGCTGGGCAGGGGTGGTTCTCCACGTGCACCTAGAGTCCAGTGTGACCCGTCATCTCTGGGGGCAACGCATACCTCTGTCCCCCCATGGGCTGGCACAGCAGTGTCAGGAGGGCCCAGCGCGGTGAGTGTGGGCTACTCGGCTCAGACCCTGGTCGCTTGCTGCCCGCGTCTCCTGCCAGCTGGGAGGCAGAACGCCTGGCTCTGCCCGCGTTGGGGTGCGGACCTTTGGGGAGTTCAGGCAGCTCCAGGCCTTGCTCCTGCACATTTTCCAAGCAGCGCCCTCAGTTGTTCACTCAATAAACCCTTCTGTGGACCTACTGTGGGCTGCTCACCCAGTGAAGCCCAGCTCCAGGGGGAGGGGAACATCAGCAGACCCTACATGCAGAGCGTCACTCCGGCAGGGACGGAAGTGTCACAGGAAGAGGAAATCGATGACCTCGAGGGAGGAGGGAGAGAAGCCTTCTCAGAAGGGAGTGAGGGTTTCTAAGAATCAGCACTTTATCACACGGATAAGAGGCGGCGTGCCTGGGGACTGGCAGCCCCCAGCCCTGTCCCCCACGCGCTCCTGGGGTGCTGAGGCCATGGCAGGTCCCTCAGCTGGTGGAGAAGCTCCATCTGTGACGGGCAAGACTTTCTCTGCAGACCGAGGCATCGCCGAGGCTTCCCATGACGCACTGCCTGGCCAGGTGGGAGTTCCAGGAAGGTGACTCCACACACCATGGGGAGACCCCCAAGGCAGAGAGGTGAGAAGCACTGAGGGAGGAGCCCCCCAAGCCAGGGCCGGAGTAGACAGAGGTTGCAGACAAGACGAATGAGCAGGAGGCCCAGACTCAGGACTCGGTGACAGAAGGGGAGGCGGTTAAGGAGGCCACTGGCTGGCAGCTCGGCCGGCACCCACCTCCTGCCTCTGATGCGTGGGACAGCAGTGTCCTCTCCCTTGAAGGTAGGAGCTGCCCTTTTCACGCACGCCCCCTTCCCCGTGCATGCTCCGAGGGCAGGAACCCACCTCTTCCAACCAGCGTCCTGTGAGGAGTTTGGCCTGAGGAATAGGCTCCACTCCAGCTTGTGAAATGGATGAAGGACCGGAGAAGATCTCAAAAGGAGAAAGAGCGAACCCTGGAGACGGTGCGGAGGGCAGGAGGGCCCGACACCAGGGCAGCGAAGAGCTCAGCCAGCGTCTCGGCTGGGAGGCGGCAAGTCGGAGGCGGAGAGGGTGAGCTCAGCGGGAGCAGAGCTGTGGGGGATCCAGAGGCTGGGGTCCAGAGAGCTGCTGGACTGTGGAGCCCGGGAGTCGGTCAAGTCTAGACGTCCTGAGGGGGGAGGCAGGTCTCGCCAAGGTGGAGTGGGGGCCACGAGGGCCCCGGACAGGCTCTGTCTGCCTCGGAGCCAGCCCAGCCCAGCGGGCAGCAGCACACCAGTGGCCGGTCCTGCCTGTGCCTCACTCTCCTGCTCGTGGCCCTGCTGCAGGCTGTCGTGTGGCTTGGCCGAATGGGCATCGGGAAAGGTCTTGGACCAGTGCTTGGCATGCACTAAGCCCAAAGTGTGAAAACGGATATATACACACCAACATTTGACGGTAGACAAGGGGAAAAGATTGAAAAGTGAGTGAACCAGATAAGAAAGGTAGGAAATGAGGCCACTGTGGGGACCCCAAGGTCTGGGAAGGAGGGACTGGGTGAAAAGTGCCTCGTGGCTGCGGCAGGCGGAGCCTTGGTGGTGATGTCGGAGCTAAGGGTGGGCTGGGGAGCGCGTCAGTGGGCAAGAGTGGGCAGGCCTACGTGGGCGGACGGCAAGGGCAAGGGCAGGACACGTGTGAGCTGGGGCTGTGGAGTCTCGGTTTCAACTCCGGCCAAGCCGTTTGCACAGAGGACTTGGTCCCTGCGTCTCTAAGGCTCTCATGGCCCCCCCCTTCCTGCTCTCATTATCAGCGATCAGATTCCTTTCACTAAGGCGTCCTTTAGAAGCCAAGCTGGAAGTCCATGGAGACGGGCGCTGGGACGAGCCGAGTGGCTGGTTTCATTGTTGCCAGGGATGTGTGTGCACCTTCATGGGGCGCGCTGCGGATGCTCGGTCCACGAACACAGTGTGGGATGGTCAAGTCGGGGAAACAAGTGTTCCGACTCTTCAAACCCTCACTGAATGTGTTGGGAATCTCTGGCCTTTCTTTTCTGGTCATTTTGAGATGTATTTTAGGTTGTTTTCGTCAATAATCGCCCTACAGTGAGAAGAAAATCCAGAGCTGGCCCTCCGGTCTGTCTGCTGAGTGTCTTTCCAGTCCCTGCCCTTTCCCCTCCTGGTCTCGGGTGCTTTCCAATAATAAAATGGTTTCTGCATTTAATCTTGTGTTTCAGCCTCAGGAAGCAGTGTTATTGGTCTTCTCGTTTTATCTGCGAAGCAGATTCTGAAGGATGGGGTAATTTATCTCAAAAGTAGTCACCCGAGACTTGGACTCAGGTCTGCCGGCAGGTGCACGCGTGCCTGAGCAGATGGGAGCAACAGGGTGGGTGGTCCAGCCCCGGTGGGCACCAGAGCCTCTGAAGGTCAGTATTCATTTATGAAAAATGCTTTTCAGCATAATATGTTCTTCTATTTCTCAAAATAATAGGTCTCTCTGCCTCGTCCTCATGATTTATAGCCAGACACACACTGCCTCACTGGAGTAGAAGGTTTTTATTTCTTGGGGTTTTTCTTGCAGTGGTAGTGTTTAATATGGCACCCACCGGGTCGTATCAGATGGACGTGGCTCTGACCCACCTAGGCAGTCTCAAACCTTCCACAGGCATCCTTTATCTGATTGCCCCAGCCACTCCTTGAGGATGAAAGAAATCGGGGTGACTAATTTCATTTTAGAGGCGAGACTGGTGTTGGGAAGGTGTCCCTGGACTGCTTGGACCCTCTCCTCTCTGGAGGTGGGAGAGGCCAGAGGGAGCCGTTCTCAAGTGGCTGTTGGAAGAGTTGCTCAGGGCCTGCCACGGCTCTCACAAGTCAATGAGCACTTGGGGAAGGGCCACCTCTGCTGCATTAGGAGGAAAGGGGCCACCTCTGTGTGTAGTAGGAGAGGGCCACCTCTCTGTGCATTGGGGGGCACCTCTCTGTGCAGTCCTTGTCTCTATCTCCAGGGTGGTGGTAGTATATTTGTCCCTTAGTCACTGAAATGTAAGGGGGATTCAAAACCCCCATGAGGGGTGGGGAGAGGGAAGGAGAAGAGACCCTGACAGTACTAAAAACAGAGGTCTGACTACTTCAGCTGTTGCATCGTGGTTCTACCAGAGCATCCCGGGGAGCCATCTAGACAGACTCGCAGCGCCTTGGAGAACATGATGAGGTCAACATGAATCGCTGGGGCAGAATGGAAGACAGCCTCAGACTCGCAGTCTGCGTCGGGAGAAACAAGAGTGCTCCCCTCTCCCAGATGACCGAGGTGAAGTGCAGAGAGCACACACTTTGTTTCTCGGCAGGGCGACCGTCCACGTTCCCAAGGACTGATGCAGTGTGGCCCTGCTGTCCACCTCCAGGCTGCAGAGGTACCACGCGCCTGCTCAGCACGTGGTACCCTTATAATTTCAAAGGGTATTGAAACAAAGGGCAAAATGTGGAAATCTTTATTTCATTAGTATTAAAATTCTTAATAAAATGGTCTGTAAGTTTGACTATAAAATAATTGAGTATACAACTGAAGGGTAAACATTTCTCTCCTTTATCCTAAGAGAATGCTTTTGAAAGAGAATGAAGCTATGTGTGTAAAAATACTCAGAGCTGTGTTATTTGTAAAAGAAAAATAACAACTTACATAATAATTAATGAATAATTGGGTGATAAGCCATCATACATTTAGTGAAACAAAAATACACTGTCCATGGAAAAGCTGGGGAAACCATTACAATGTAATATTTTGAAAAGGTGCATGTGTACTATGGTTATGCTCGGTAAGCACTCCCTGTTTATACGGATAAAGTATGAATGGAACAACGATCATGGTCGTACTGGCTGGTATATCGGTTAGTTTAAACTAGGTTCTGCTGTGGTAGCAAACAGTCCCTGTTTGGATAGAAAGAAACCGGGGTGACTAATTTCATTAGCTCCTCTGTTCACGGCAGCCAGCAGCAAAGAGTCCAGGGACCCAACGCACCCCAGCGACTGGCCTCTTCCAGAAGGCCCACCTCTCCGAGTTTTCATCCCCTCCCACTGCATCCCCAACCACAAAAGCTCACACTATACAACCAGGTTCTGCTCATTATAAGCATTCAGAAACCCAAGGTAAAGAAGGCTCCATATTTATGTTTCCTCACATACCTCAACCTTGACAGGGGGGAAGATGTGACTGGTGCTCTATCTGGAAGATTCTCCACGACAGCAACATGTCACCTCTCCTTGTGTTTGTTTGGCTAACATAAGTCACATTAACATGCAACTTCAAAGGGCACAGGGAAGCCGGCTCTTACTATGTGACCAGAAGAACCAGAAATATTGGTGAACGACACTGAAAGTCTCAATGAGATTGGTGAAATCATAGGTAGTTTTTCTAATATTTTGTAATGCTGAAATGTGTTTTATGCCATCATTACCTCAAATCCATTTGTGAGGTGGAAATTGGGAGTTGATGATGTGTGCCATGCTAGTCTTTCAAAGAAAGGCTTTGAATAAAATAGTCTTTAAATTATACATTCTTTTATTCGAGCTTTAAAGCAGATCAAGATGAAAAACATTTTCATGTTAGGAAATACAGTTTGATTGGAAAACATTTCTGACTTCACAAGACTGCAATACACAATTTATAAATTACACGGAAGAAAGGAACTACAAGCAGCCATTCTGTCATAAATATTTATAAACGGAGTTAGAAGCCGTGTGTTTTGCCCATGTGCATTATAACAATCGGCTTGCTCCAGCAACAGTCCACAATCAAGAAAACAATTCCACGCCAGCAGCACGTCCCAGTGTGTGGAGTCCTGGAAACAGCGACTGAGACTGCAGGGAGGTGGCACGTTCAGCAGAGGCCCGTGCTGCGTCAGTGGGCGCGAGTGCTGAACCGCCGTGCACCCGTTACACAGAGAGTCGGGCCAACTTTCTTTCATAAAAGGAAAGAAGAATTCCTCCCTGCGTATGTGAAAACTCACGGCATAATACACACAGGATGCAGGAAGCTGCCAGCTACTGCAGGCCAGTGGCGCTCCCTGACCTGTTGCTGGACAGGGCACAGCTGGCGATTGCAGTTAGAGGAGCAGGCGGGATGGAGAGGCTGGGCAAGGTGACCGTGACCCACCGTCACACTGACTGGAGACACTGTCCAGACAGAAGCCCACAGGTGCTTGTCCAGTGCTGGACGGCTGAACTGCTGGTACAGGGCTGAGGAGCAGCGAGCACTGAGTGACAGGGAGGATGGTGACAGCCGGTCACCGGAGCCCTCCTTGGTGAGGGTGAGGAGCACTCTCCTCTCTGGAAGCAGGCTAGGTGACAGGAGGGAGGCCATCCCGAGGCGGCAGTCACTGGAGCCACTGGGCTCTGGCCTTGGCCCCAAGCGTCACGTGCAGAGCAGGCGGGTCCTTAGTAGCAGGTGGTCACCGTACTGGATGGCCAGTCCAGCGCACAGAGGCTGACCCACGGTGGCAGTCAGCCTCGGCTGCTGTGATAGAAGGTGGAGGAGGCCAGCTTACGGGAAGGAGGGTTGTTGGCTCGTGGTCCCAGAGGCTCCTGTCCAGGGTCAGCCGCTCCTCCGCGTGGGGTCTGTGTGAGGCAGCGCATCCTGGTGTCAGGCACGCGGCAGGACCCGGCTCCTCCGTTGACGGCAGCCAGCAGCAAAGGGTCCCGGGACCCAGCGCACCCCAGCGACTGGCCTCTTCCAGAAGGCCCACCTCCCCCAGTTTCCATCCCCTCCCACTGCATCCCCGGCTGGGGCCAAGCTGTCAACATGAGCCTCTGGGGACACTCCAGGTCCCGCTGTAACAACCAGGTTGGCTTGTGGGATGGGGGACACCTCGTGGAACCACCCGGGTCTTCGTGGGTTTGAGAATCCCTTCTGCCTGGATCAGGACATGTCCGGGTCCCCTTCCATTTCCCTGGTCGCTGCGGGCAGCATTGGTAGGCATCACACAGAGCAAGGGACACCTCCGACCTCCTGGGTGTGGGTGAGCAGGTGACAGCAAACTGGGTTCATTCCTGCCAGAGGCGAGTCTGCCCACAGCACAAGTGCCCTCAGGCCAGCGGGAGCTCTGGGTGGACCCCCAACCCAGCAGGAGCTCTAGAGGGTAAACGCACTCGGCTTTCCCTTTCCCTATCAACAATGGGGGTGGAAGGAGTCCCCCCTGCCCCCGATTATTAAAAGAATCGATGACAAATGTGTTTCCTCTTCTCTGATTCCTCTGTTACTTTTGGCTCCACAAAACAGGTGAAAAGAAAATAAAGGCCAGGAGAAGTACCACCCCAGGAAGATCTGGGAAGAAAATCCTAAGTGGAACCGGAGCCGGGCAGTGCCGGCTGCTGCCCCGCCCCCGAGCTCCCCGGAGAGCGTGTGCAGTGCACCCGGGACGCCCCCAGCCTCAGGTTTGAAAAACTGGCTGTGAGTGAATTTCCCCCACTCTTAAGTTCTCCAAATAGAAAATCTGACCCCATTAGGACCCTTAAACTAAATAAACTCCAGGTGGAAGGTGAAATTATTTTAAAACAGAGTTATTGGAGAGCAAATTGGGTTGTAACTGATCTGTCTTTTCATTTAAACTGGCCCAATTCTGTCTCCTAGCAGCAGCAAGAAAGAAACCACAGGTCCCCTCCCTAACCCCCGGTGGTGGGGAGACTGGGTTTCCGTGGCCGGCATTAGCATCTGCCTCTGGACTTCACCAAGGAAAGCCAAAGCTGGCTTTTCCAGATGGGGGTGTGACTCCACGGTTACACGGGGCACTGGCTCGCCAGCCAGCCAGTCTTAGAGAGGGGAACTCTGTGCACCCGCGGCAGGGATCACGACAGCAGCGCCCTCCACACTGCGTCACCTGCGCTGGCGGCCACTCCCTGAGTCCCACAGGGTCTGACCATCCTTCTGTCAGGGATGATGTGGCTGGGAAGCCGTCACTGGTGCCCGCTTGGGTGTCCAGGAGTCCGCAGGGCGGGAAGGTGGCTCACGCTGGTGCTGGACTCGCTTCCTTCCTTCCTTCCTTCCTTCCTTCCTTCCTTCCTTCCTTCCTTCCAGGATCTTTCCTGGGTGCTCTTTCTCTCCCCCTGTCACAGAATGGGCAGCCACGTGGCTTTCCCCTCTCACCTGTGGCTCTGGCCCCACACACCAGCCAGCCTGCGGGTGGCGCAACAGCGGAGTGACTCTCCTCCGTCCTGTGGTAGCCACACACGGGAGTCGATCGTGTTTTGCAGAAGCCTGGTGTTGCCGGGTCCCTCCACTCACATCAGACACCGTTCCTGAGGCTCTGGACCACGGTCTGCTGACTGAACCCTGAGTGTACCTGTCCTCTGCCCAGTTGTCCACCACAGATGCTGTTGCGATCTTCTCCATGATATTATTGAAGTGAAAGGCGAGGTCCACAGGATGGCCTTCATGCCACTCCCAGGCAGCACCGGGCCCCTCGGCTGGGGCCAAGAAACACCGGGAATAGAGTAAGAGTGGGTTCAGAGTGGCTGGGGACATTGTGGGGAGTGAGGAAGGAAACAAGCCGCCTGACCTCGTTGGTAAAGACAACCGTATAATCCACTTCACTAGGCAGTGCCCTCCGTGCAGGGCCAGAGCCTGTCTGAGCCAGAACACCTCTCCTCGCCATCCTCACCCTCCTCCTCACCCTCCTCCTCGCCATCCTCACCCTCCTCCTCCTCACCCTCCTCCTTGCCATCCTCATCCTCCTCCTCACCCTCCTCCTTGCCATCCTCACCCTCCTCCTCACCCTCCTCCTCGCCATCCTCACCCTCCTCCGCGGTCAGCTCTCTGGAGCATGCTTTGGAAGCCCTGCTGAGGACACTGGCTGCAGGCCTGAGGACGAGGGAGCCTGCCGCTCTTCCCCACGCCGCTGTTTCTAGACCTGGAGACCACAATGGCCATCTTTGCATGGGGTCATTGTATAGTTTTCCTGCCAATCCACAGGCTTCTCATCACCCAGTATTTTTGTGCTGTGCCTGATCCCCAGCAGTGCGTGGCCTGCCGGTCTCTTACCTCCTTGGTCTTCTAGACTGCCAACCCCGGGCACACCAGTGTCCTCTGAGGGGCTCCTAACTCTCAGAACCTGCACGGGGCTGGGATCAGTGCTTCTGCCAAAAGAAATGCTTCTCTGTTCACTATGGTATCCTCCTCCTGTTTTTGGTTCCCATGATTGATTTACTTCTGTGAGTGAATCTGTACAAACAATTTAAATTCGTTCCTATCATTTCCTTTGTTAAGTCAGTAATCATTGCTTAAATATGAAAAACAGAAAAAACCACGAAGCTTATTTCTTTTATTCCTTGATGGAAGACTATCAAATCCACTAGGAAGAAGATCTCAATTTTAGTACTGGCTGAGTTCCGATTTTTATATATATATATGTATATAAAATGTTAATGTCTTGAAACCTTAGTTTTCTTGGCTTTAAAATAAAACTGATTGAACTAAATAATCTTCTGCAATCCCAATTTCTAAAGTGCTGTTGTATTTTATCAACTGCATGGCTTCACTTCATTTAATTGGTCCAAAGAACTACTATCAGAATTTCTTTAAGATAACAAAATTTTATATCATCTTATTTTCTGAACTTTTTTGCTTTTTCCATTTAATATTTTAATGAGAAAATACTTTAAACACACAAGCGACGACAAAAAGACATCCTACAACATGCACTGATGTCATGTATGACTATACATAAGTGTACCTGGGACACGAGGTGAGGGGCTAGTAAATACTCCCCAAGCCCAGGATCAGAAGGCTACAGGCACCGTGAAATAGCTGTGGTTACCAACACTGGCCAGCAGAGGGAGCGCCTGCACAAGGACAAAACTGACCCTGAGTTTTAGTTCCCTCAGTGTGTTAGCGCCCTTCAGTGTACAATTAGCTTATTGTGCAAGTGTTTAGCACGTTTCCAACAGCTGGCTGGTTTGCACCTTGTTAACCGTATCAAATGAGACAATTGCACATGTTCACAAATTGCTCACAAATCTTGGAGAGTGCATTGCCAAATACTCTGGAAATTTTGCAAAATCTATTTAGCTCATTCTAAATCCCCCTAAATCTTCTTTTCTGATTGTATGGATATTTCTAAATTATGCCATTCAGGTTAACATGGTGATGATCAAAATTACTTATCCAAGTTGCTGAATATTTTGTTTGTCGGTGGTCAGCAACCTGCTATGAGAGGTAGTCATGGACTAGATGTCCATCCATCAGAAAGAATAAATTGCTCAAGAAGTAAGGCTGGCACTGCCTCTCCAAATTTAAACTTCCATGAATCTAGAGAGATGATGGTGGTGGTGGTGGTGGTTATGGAGGTGACAATGGGTGGTGATGGTGATGGTGGTGGTCATGGTGACAGTGGTGATGCTGGTGGTGGTGGTGATGGTGGTGGTGGTGGGTGGTGATGGTGGTGGTCATGGTCATGATGGTAATGATGGTGGTGGTGGTGGTGGTGATGGTGGTGATGGTGGTGATGGTGGTGATGATGGTCATAGTCATGATGGTGATGGTGGTGGTGGTGGTGGTGATGGTGGTGATGGTGGGTGGTGATGGTGGTGATGGTAGTGGTCATGGTCATGATGGTAATGGTGATGATGGTGGTGGAGGTGGTGGTGATAGTGGTGATGGTGGTCATGGTCATGATGGTGATGGTGATGATGGTAGTAATGGTGGTAGTGATGGTGGTGATGGTGGTGGTGATGATGGTCATGGTCATGATGGTGATGATGGTGATGATGGTGGTGATGATGGTGATGATGGTGATGATGGTGGTTATGATGGTGATGATGGTGGTGGTGATGGTGGTGATGGTAGTGGTGATGGTAGTCATGGTGGTCATAATCATGATAGTGATAATGGTGATCATGGTGGTGATGGTAATGATGGTAGTGGTGGTGGTGGTGATGGTGGTCATGGTGGTCATGGTGGACATGGTCATGATGATGATGGTGGGGATGATGGTAGTAATGGTGGTAGTGATGGTGGTGATGGTGGCGGTGATGAGGAATGTGATGGTGGTGATGGCTAACAGTTACCAACAGTTTACCATATCAAAGGCTCCAGTCTAAGTGTTCTATATGCATTTAACCCAGAAAGACCCTTCTGCAAAGATTTTTTAACAGTAGCTTAAGTTTATGAAAAGAAATGCCAAGAGAACATGCTTAATATAGGTATTATTCTCAAAAGACCACTTTAAAGGCAATGAACTTTAAAAAAAACACCACAATATTGCCTTGAATTTGAGGGTCAGTGTTTCTAAACAAGGGAACTTAATCCCCTGTAATTGTATGAAAGATGTGTATTCATGTTCTCATTTCTAAAGAAAAGAGGCAATTTCCTTCATCAGACTCTCATTGGCTGATTCAAGAAAAAGACCCAAAGCTTACCTGGAAGCAGGTGTATTCTACAAGGTCAAAGTGCTTGGCCTACACCCTCCATCCCTGGGGGTGTGCGAATTTTGCAAGTATTGGAAAACATTCAGGAAGTCACTGAAGCAGGTCATTTTCTTGAAAGTGTTGGTGGTCACTTTCCTTCTGACTTCTCCTTTCGAGAGCAAAAAGGGAAGCATTTCCTGCCGGCTCCTCATGGGTACTACAGTGGCCAACCCTTGTGCTTCAAGAGGTGGTCAGGCCTACTCTGCTGCTGGACCTCTCTGACACCTGCCAGGCAGCAGCTCGACAGGACTCCATTGAGATGCTCTATAAGAGGACAACCTGCTGCATGTGGTCTCTGGCCTGCACCCCATTCGGCATCCTTCAGGCCACAGCAGGCAGAAGGGACCAATGAATGACATAATACTTTGGCCCCATAACATATTACCAACTTTCCCGCAGAGACCTAGGTGTACCTCAGCACGGTCCCCCACCCTCCCACTCTGGGACCTGCCTGAGACTGCCTGGTAGCAATTGGTGCCAGGGTTCTTCAAAGGAAGTTTCTCTGTACTTGGCCTCTCAATTTGCCCACTATTTCTGATAATGTCTATAGGTAAATTCCCAAAGCCATCTTGTGTTTGTTCAATACTTAGCTGTCTTCCCAACACTTTATCTCTGTTTCACGGTAATCCTCAGACAAAATACGTAGGGCAGTCAGTCCTGCAAGCCCATCTGCCATGGGGTAAATCACAGCTCCTCCAAGGGCAGCCACGTGTTCATGGTCTGCAAGCAGCAAACAGTGAAGCCAAGCCAATGACTTCTGATGGAGTGCGTGTCCCAGCACTCCCGGGAACCCGCCCACTCTCCTCCATGGGGAAGCCCTGGCTGATGTCCTGAGCAGCCTGCCCTGCAAGCAGATCAGCTGGTCTGAGCTGACTGAGGGAGGGTGAGCTTCACCCATTTCCAGGGTTAGCAACCAGCATACCCAGAGGCCTGCAGAGCTCTAGGCGAGGCTGATGCAGCCTCTGTGGGCCGCAGACAGGACACCACTCAGCAGGGAGAAGGTGGAGCGCATCCTTAGCTTTCCAAACTGCTGGATCACAGCTCTCCAAACACTGCCTGGGGGCCGTGGGGTAGTAAGTGGCAGAGCCCTTGCCTAGCCTGTGCGAGGTCTGGATCCACCCCAGCACTCCCCAAAAGTTAACTAGGGAGTTTGATTGTGGTTCATGTGTGCATTTGTCTATAAATTGTGACTCATTGTGTATGTTGTCTCTCCATTACTCTGTGCCTGTGGGATCCTGTGCCTGACACAACACCTGCATGGCATCGGGACCCAGTGAGTGCGTGATGACACCTGACAGACGGGCCTCAGCAGATGTGCTGAGCGCACAGCCGAAAGGCGGGAACAACGTGGGACGCTCTTGCTGCTGACCCGAGGCCAGATGTCCCCACCCCCGTGGTCATGAGTGAAATAACGAAACAAGCAGCACGCAGCCCGGGAGCGCGTGGCGTCCGCCTCGCAGAGCGGTCGAAGCTCTGGGTAGGGTTTCCAGCCACTGCGGGCTGCTCACGCTAGCCTGGTGTGACGCTGCCCTCCTGCCCAGCCCTGGGCCAGGCTGCTCCTCAGGTGGGCTGGCCACAGGACTCTGGCTGGCTGAGTGCTTCTGTAAGGCTGACCAGCTGTCCACAGAAGGCTTGCAGGGGTTTCTCCCCAAGGGCAGTGACATTCCAAGGCGATCATTGGCGTGTGAAAGGTCCCTCCCATCAGAAATGCGGGTGCACGCGGCCCCTGGGGCGCTGGTCAGACCCGATTGTTAAATAGTCAGGAATTTGTAAGGTGATGATTAAATCCTGAAACGATATAAACTTTCAGTAAACTAAGCTTTATTAAAAGAAATGATAATGAAGCCTGGAGCCCATCACAGCCTCATTATTTTGCTACCCATGCCTGTATCTCTAGGCCGTGATGACCTGTGACTGTGCAGGCTCCCCGCCCCACGTCCTGACAACATCCGGCAGCTGGAGACTGGCCTCCTGGGAGCACAGACGCCTCAGAACTCAGCCGACCCTGCAGCCCAGTGCTCCCACGCCTGCTTCCCACCATCAGCAGCACAGCCCAGATGTGCCCTGGAACGAGCTCCCCGGATCTGAGCCGCAGTCACACTGGGAAGGACACGCTCCGATGAGGACAGCGCCTCCGAGGAACAGGAGGGCACCCCAAGCATCCGGCCACCTCGCTGTCTCCAAGCCCATAACCCTGGAGCAGCCGTGGCTCCATGCTGGGCCTTACAGAAGTGTCACATGCAAGAACCTCGCTACGGAGACCCTCAGTCTCCCCGAGGAGCACCTGGGGGACCATGCTCCAAAGAGGGCAGGGCTCAACTGCATTTTAATACACTAGCTGCAAACCTTCAGTGAAAGAGGCAGGAAACACACATCAAAAGCCTCGTCCTGAGCCAGGAGCCTCTGGGTGAGCAACACGGGAAAGGGTGGTGAAGCGGGGGACCACCTTACCCAGAGCACAGCAGGACGACGCACTCTGGGCACTGCAGAGGGGCGCCCGCGCAGCCACCTGAAGAGAGCAAAGGCTGACTCAGCATGCCAGGGCGGAGGCTCAGGGTACGGTATAGGGTCAGTTCTTGGCTTTGTCACCTCAGGGCAGATAGCACTGGCCTGGAGCGTGGACAGAGAGGATGGGCAGGGCCCAGATTGCTCATGACTCAAGGGTTGCACAAGAACCCTCAAGTGGTCATGTGTGGTCTGCCCCCTGCCACCGAGACTTCACTCCCACAGCGACCTACGACTCCAAGTTCCTTGTCTTTCCATCTCCATAAGAAGCCCAGGAGATAATCAACTTACAAAGAGAAAAGTGCATTTGAGCTCTCAGTTTTGGAGGTTCCGATGCAGGATGGGTCAGTCCGGTTCCTGATAGGCCTCCGGCAGGGCGTTGGGCAGCGTTGGCAGGAACAGCACGGCCAGCAAAACTGCTCATGGCCAGGAAGCAGGAGAGGAAGAAGAAGGGGTTGGCACGTCCCCAGTGACCTAGAGACCCTCCAGTAGGCCCCACCTCCCGCAGTCCCACCGCTCCCAGTAGCACACTCTGGGGAGCAAGCCTTCCATCACATAGACCCCTGGGGACTGACTTCTTAAGACAAGAAGCCTCATTTTCCGGAATCACTTTGCTCTGATTTTTAGAGCAGTTTTCCTCGGAGTTGTTGAAGTCACTCACAAAACAATTATGAGCTGGTTACCTCTAATTCAGGTTAAAGGGGAAAAAGTTAATTTGCTAAAAGAGCAACTATGGTGAAAGAGACACATATTCTCTTGATCTCAGAGGAGGGTTCGCCGATGGCTCGTCTCTGTTTTTACCTCCTTTGCTGGCAGCCTGGGAGAAAATGCTTGCCTGGGTGGGGTTACTCCTGGGCTGATCTGCTTATTCAAAAAAAAAAAAGGTTGTTTCCACCTGTTCCTGTTGGAATTATCCCTGCCCTCATTCTGGAGATGAGAGTGACCCCTTTCTTTATCTCTACTTGATATTTGGACAGGAATTTGTCTTATTCAGTGAGTACCTAGTTAGTGCAATATTTCTACATGACATGAATTTCCATATTGAAGTGTTTCAAGAAAAATTTAAAATATTTCTCTCAATAAGTACATCTAGCCATAAGCCTCCACCCGGCCTTCAGGGTCCAGTTTACAAATAAAAACAAAACACTGTATATTGTTTACAAGATTAATGGACAAAAGCTATAGATAAGGATGAAGAAGATGCTCCAAGATGACCAGAGGTGAGCGGGGTGACCTGCTCACATAAGGCAGGAGGCCTCACGTCAGAGAGGCCAGGGAGATGCAGGGACCACTGCATGATGGCATGAGAGTCCACCCACCAGAGGGATGTGCCGAGCTTCAACATGTGAGTCATCATCAGAGCCCCTGGACATGTGGAAAGGACTTGGGCAGAACTAAGAGTAGGTGGCAGTGTGATATCCAGCCGTGGGAGCCTTCAACACCCTCCTTTGAATAATGGACAGAACAGCCAGACAGAAAATCTACAAACACACACCTGAACAGCAGTGTAGACGCAGGGACCTGACAGGGACCTGTAGGCCATATACAGACGATTCAACCTGAGGACAGCAGAATGCGCACAAGAACAGACCCCAGGACAGAGGACACAGAAGGTCAAAAACAAGTCTGGACAAGTTTTATGAAACTAAAATTCTAGGAAGCAACTTCTGACCACAATAAAATCAAACTAGAAGTTAATAGTTTGAAATTTAAATTATAATAGTATTTTGAACTAAATGAAACTGGAAATCACAAACATGTAGACATTAAACACCCTTTTGAACAACCAATGGGTCAAAGAAGAAATTGTAAAATATCTTGAGATGAATGAAAATGAAAACGCAGCACACCAGAACTTATAAGTGCAACAAAAGCTGTGCAGGTTGGCATCTGTGATATGAAAATCCCAAACTAGAATTCTGAAAAGTCTGAAACTCTTTGATGCCAACATGAAACCACCAGTGGAAAATTCCACACCCGACCTTGTGTGGTGGGCACAGAAGAAACACAGGTGCACTGAGAATATTGTATACCATCACTTTCAGCTGGTGTGTAGGAGGTATACATGAAGCACAAATGAATTCCGTGTTCAGATTTGGGTCACATCATTATGTGCATGAAAATATTTCAAAATCTGAAAATTTCAAATTCCCAAACACTTCTCATCCCAGCATTTCAGACAAGGGATACTCCACCTGCCAGAGCCATGAGTTTATAGTGATAAAAGCCTACATTGAAGAAAATGTTAAATAAAAAACCCAACTTTACACTTCAAGAAATTAGAAAAAGAAGACTAAACTAAACCCAAAGTGAGTAGAAGGGAGGAAATAATAAAGTTTGGAGTAGAACTAAATAAAATAGTGAAAAGAAAAAAAAATCAGTGAAAACTAAGAGTAGAATTTTTGAAGGTAAACAGATTTGACAAACCCTTAGCTAGACTCACTAAAGGAAAGCAAGAAGAGAGGAAGGAAGAAAGGAAGGAAGGAAGGAAAACTCAAATACAACCAGAAATTAGAGGGATTACAACTGATGACACAGATGTACAAATGATAAAAGAATACCATCCCAATATATATCAATAAGCCGGGAAACCTAGAAGAATCAAATAGATTCATAGATACATAAGACCTACCAAGACTTCATCATGAAGAAATGGAAAATCGGAATAGACCTATAACTGGCGTGGAGATTGAATCACTAGTCCAAAACCTCCCAACAAAGAAAGGCCCAGAGCAGGTGGTTTCACTGGCAAATTCTGCTAGACATTTAAGGAAGAATTAATGCCAATCTTCCTTAAACTCTTCTAAAAAACTGAATAACAGGGAATACTCCCAAACTCATTTAAAATTGTTTTTTAGTTGTAGTTGGACACAATACCTTCATTTTATTCATTTATTTTTATGTGGTACACAGTACCTTGCATGTGCCAGGTGAGTGCTCTACTGCTGAAACACAACCCCAGCCCCCCAAACTCACTTTTGTTGAGCCAGAATTACTTGATATAAAACCCAGACAAAAACACTACAAGAAAAGAAAACTAGAGGCCATAATCCCTGATTCCATGGATGCCAAAGTTGTCAACAAAATAAAAACAATATGAATTCCACAACCCATTTAAGAGCCCATACATCATGGACAATGGATTCACCCCTGGAACTCAAGGATGGTTAAACACACCACGTCTGTTAATGTGACGCAGCATATTGAAAGGATAAAGGTTATGCGGTTCATGGTCATTCCAATAGATACAGAAAAAGCATTTGACAAAATCCAACATCCTTTCATGATTAAAAAGGGTGACACAGATGCTCCTTGGGATCAGGGCCCAGCGAACACAGACTCCAAAGCTGAGCATCACAGGGACACTGCATCAGCCATGGGAATCAGCAAGTCGGGCAGGAAGTTCCCCAAAGCTTCTGTAATTGGAAAGGATAAGGTTAATCAGCTAGATTATTCACTGATTTTATTTGATTAATCTAACCTTCACAGAAAATCATCTTTTAAAATGTTTTCTCACTGGAGAGCATGAAGTAAACCCAGTTGCAGAGTCTGGTGCTCACACATTACTTGAGAGTTTCAGGAGACGGCTGAATGAAGGAAGGAGACCCAGGCTCGGATCTTCCTATCACAAAGGACAGCATGACCCTGAAGAGGTGCTTGAGTGCGACAGTCCTGCTCTTCTTATCTGTGCTTCATGGGTAACACAACCCTCACTGGAGCCTTCAGAGGGTGGCGGGAGCAGGAATCCGAGAGGCCTGGAACAAGGGGGTCGAGCTACTGGCACCCACGTTTTAAACTTCACTTGAAGGTGGTTCCCGCACAGGCACAAAGTTCTCTTTTGGTTGTTTGCTCTGTTTTGTTTCGTGGTGCTGGGAGCTAAAGCCGCTGAGCTTCGTCCAGTATTCCGCCGGGCATTTGGGGTTCTGCTCAGCCCTGCAGTGGAGAGGACCCAGGTCTATGCTTGGATGTGGTGCAATGCTATTGGATCCCAGGATGGTGGCCCTGCCGTCACTCTATCCAGGGAGAGACTCTCACTGCCGTTCCACGCGAAGCCGACAGGAGGGTAAAATCACGACAGTACTCAGCATCTCTTCAACCCACCGTGGCACACTTCATCCACCTCTTGCTTGTCTGTTCTGAACGCTGGGCACCTCCTGCACCAGTGCTTGGCTACGCACGCTGAGATCTTACGGGTGGAGAGGCTGGAGCAGCCTGGAGGACCGGCTTCTCTGAGCAGGGAGGTATTGAGGATCTGATGCGGCCAGAGAAGCATTCCAAACATGTGAGAGCCACCCTGGTGGGGAGGGCCGGACACTCCCCTCTCGCCTGAAAGACTGACCTGCTTCCGACACATGGGGGGCAGGTGGGGAGAGAAGGAGCCGGCCACAAGCCTGCAGCGGAGGAAACGGATGGAGCAGTTGACGGCTCTGGAGCTGCCTCTTCTCCTGCAGAAGATAAGCCCAGCACTGGAGCTGAGGCCTGTGTCCTGCCTCTGTCTGTGGCTGCAGCTGGACGGCTGCTGAGTATGGAGAGCCGCGTTGCCCCCGCAGCTATCCAGGAGAAGGGGCCCACACCGACGGCAGGCTTGCCTGGACGCTCTCCTGACGTGTTACAACCAACCTGACGTTGCAGCTTGCTGACCGAGAAGGGAAGGCTGAGAACCATCTCGAAGAAAACGAGAAAATGTGCAGAGGACTCTGACTCTAGGTGTCAATGTGGCTATGACTCATCTCTGGAGGTGGCAGCGTAGGGTGGAGGTTAGAGGTGACGCTCTATATTAGCCACCTGGGTTCAGATCGCTCTCTACACCTACCAGCTGTGTGATCACGAACTTCCTCTGGCCTTGGCTTCCCACCTGTAAAACAAAGGGGACAGCAGCACTGCTACCTGCCGTGGATCTGCTGTGACAAGCAGAAGCACTGGATGTGTTCCGTGTTAGTAGGTGGGACCGCCACTGGGGTGGCATTGAGAGGCCCGTGCACCGGGGATCCCCAAGCCTTATCTGCACACAGCCCCCTTCTACTATGCAAGAATTTAACCAGAGTCAAGAAAGCCCCTGACTCCTGGGTCTCTGGAGATAGCGGCTGAGCGTGAGGAGGGAGAAAGCCAGACTGGGGAGAGGAGGCATGGACAGGAGAGGCTGGGCGGCTCCCTCTGGAGCACCCCGAATGGTCTTGCCGCCCTTCCTGCAGTTCTAGGAATGACACCAACGCCACAGGCAAGACCATGGCTAAATAACAAATGCCGGCTCTCTGCCCACACTCTGCAGGGGGCCGTGGACGTCCACACACAATGCCTTAGGTGTAGGGCGTGAGCCCCAGTCCAGCCCACCCGCTGCTGACCTGCTCTGGACTCAGAGGGCATTTCTGATTGGATTGGTCTGAACTATAAAGAATCAGAGGGGACAGGAAGCCAGACGCACACCCTGCCCTCAGGACACAGAATCACGTCCACTGAGCCACAGGAACAGCGAGGGTGCACGCAGCTCCGGGTTGCTGTGCACCTTCCCTCCGTCTCCTCAGCTTTAGGCGCCCACCGGGCCCTGTGCTTTAGGATCTTCTACTGAGGGCTCCTGGCTGCAGAGCCACGAAGCTCCGAGGTTGCTACACAGCAAGTGCCGCGCTCCGTGGGCGAACATGAAGAGGAGCCCCGGAAGCAGCAGCCCTTGTGTTGGGAACTCTGCGTTGGGAACTCTGGATGAATGATCAGAATAAACGTGTGCGTCTATAAAATGAGAAAAATAACAAGTCATCCATTAGCACTTGGCTGCCAGGGGGAATGACTGTCATTATCATTAAAAATGTATAAATCCACTAACATTTTTGCAGATAAACATTTTTAATAACTTTCCCAGAGACTCTGTGTATGGGCAGTACCTTTCCAGCCACATCTAAGTCATCTTTATCCTGAGTCTGAAGCCATATTTACATTGGCAATTTAATTTAACCTAAACTGCTTTCCACTGAGAGCCCCTGTGCTTGCTGAAGTCCCACGTACCCTCGCAGAGCCTGTGGACGATGCTGTGGTGATCAGCCAGGTCTAGGTCCAGAGTGCAGCAAGGCTGAAAGCTGCCTTAGGGAGCCGCCAGGCCTGCTGCCCCAGCCCTGAAAGAGGCAGGCGGCAGGCGAGGAGGAGGAGAGGGGAGGGAGCAGAGGGAGGGAGGCAGGGGGAGAGGAGGGGTGAGGAGAAGCACAGCTCCCCCCACCCAGCTGATGGGTCAGTAGCTTCCCCCTGGAGAACCCGGACCCCTACCATGCAGCGTGAGCCTCCACCCTCCCTGAGCCCGAGCACAATCCATCCTTCAGAGCAAAAGCCACAGCAGACGACCAGGTATTCCAGGTCAGCTCAGAATACCCCCTCCAGTCTGACGCACTGTGCCGAGTGTCACCACGAATGCATTGGTGGGCTTTGGTTAAAGCTGGGCCACCCACGGGAGGACAGCTTGTCCCTCACAGGATGGTCCCCTTTGGGAATGGGGACCAGGTTGCCTGGCTCAGGGAGGGGCCGTGGCCCCCGGCGTTTCCTGCCTGTTCTGCCCTTGGCCGAGTGCCTTCACCAGCAGGGCTGGAAGGCTTCCGCTTGCTTGTGTGTCGCCCAGGATCAGTCAGCGTGGAGGACAGGCTGGAGGGCGGTGACCACTTCCATGGAACCAGTGAGAGACTCTTTCGCAGCTGGGTCATCAGCAAGAAGATTGAACGTGGTGCAGAGATTCAGCCACCCCGCGGTCAGTCAGTGGGAAGTGGAGAGAATCCGCAGCCGATGCTCTTCCTGGTAGGAGAAGCTGCTTCTTCTGCAGCCCCATCGTCCTGGTGGACGCACTGGGAGGGTTGCTCTCTTGCCAACACCTGGTCCTGCATCTCCAAGGTAGCTGGCTTCAGCTGGGGGTAGCCAGGAGCAGAGCCAGGTCAAGTGTTCCTGCAAAACCAGTTCCTCCACTCGGTCTTTATTGGCCTTGTCCCCTGTAGCTGAGCTGAATGAATGCTGGCTGGGCTGAAGGACTCTGAGAGGAGAGGCCTTGTGGACAGACAGACTGCACAGGAAGTTCAGCTTCCACGCGCCACTGGGGGACTCCAGCCAAGTCCCTTGTCCCCTGGGTGCCTCATTGTCCATTTGCCATTGCAGAATATTTGCTGAAGACTTCCTGAGCTAGAGCTATGCCGGACGTCCTCAGATGAAAGTTCAGCAAAGAGATCAAAAAGGCCGTTGGTGGACACGATAAAAATCCATGGAGGGACAGTCAGGCTCTACAGTCCCTTCTCTTACGAAGCCAGAAAAGAGAGAAAATGAGAGGGGGAACTCTCCAGCACCACCCGCTGCTGTCAACCCCCCACGAGAGTGAACTAGCGGGAGTCCGCCCCACGGCAGGTGGGGAGTGGTCATGGGAACAGGGGAGGTGGAAGGGCACAACTGTCACACTCACCCTGTGTGGTGTCCATTCCAACTGACGGGAGCCGGTGAAGTAGCGTCTGAGGGACGGAGTCCAGAGGATGCTCTGAAGGAGGTGCAGTGTGAAGTCGAGGCTCCGTCTCGTGTGCCCAGCTCGCTCCGAAGGGCAGGGACGGCGAGGCCCCGTGCTGGTCACTCAGGATCCGGTATGGGAGAAATGGGCCCCCTCGCATGGCCTCACTACCCAGGTGAGCGCAGCGCTGATCTGCACGCTGTAAGCACCCAGCGGGAACGTGCGCGACACAGTCTTCTCTCCTCACCATGAGCCAGTTCTCTCCCTGTGCCCACCCTCGCAGCCCAGAGGGAGACAGCTCTGCTGTCCTTGGGAAAGTGAGAGCGCAGTGCAGGGAACTCTGTCAGGCAGAGAAGTGGGAGCCCACCCTTTCCCTCCAGTGACGGCAGGGAGAAGACAGGGACGGTAATGGCGGCCCACGCCTGCCCTAGCCTCCTCCACTCAGCAGAACCCAGGCGGGACGTGAGGGATGCCAAGAGCCAGAGTGGGCCACTGGGAATGTCAGAAGCCCCGGGAGAGGCCTCAGACATACTTCCCTGGGCATGACACCAGAAGTCCTCCAGGACATCCACACATAGCAACTGCTGTGGCTTAGACGTCAGGTGCCCCCAACGCTCCTGTGTGAAGGCAGGAGATGAGCTGATCGGGTCTTGAGAACTGTGGCCTGATCAGTGGGTTAGTCCACTTGTGGATTAGTCCTTCTAAAGGACCACTGTACTGGGTGGTGACCAGGCAGGCAGAGCTGGGGGAAGGGGGTCTCTGAGGCCTGCCCTTAGGAATGCTCCCTGTCCTGGCTTCCTGGCTACCATGATCTAAGCTGCTCTCCTCTGCCCAGCTCCTCCACCACGATGTCCGGCCTCAATTCAACAAAGATATGTCTGCTCCTGTGCAGAGGTGGCTGCAGCCCCAGGCCATCCTACCTGGTACTGTCCCAGCGAGACGCCCCAGGGACAGGGTGCTTTCACCTGATTGGTCCCTCTCAGCACATGAGGCCACTGGCAGCCTCCTCGCCTCTGAAGCAGCTCCCCATCAGAGGTCATCCTGGGTGGCCCGGGACGGAAGGCCAAGTGTAGTCTACAGTGGGTAAAATGATCTCAGGCCTCAACGACCAACGTGAAGCCGTGTCTACGGTGAACTCTGGCTCCTGAGGTCAGTAAATGGCAGGATCTTTCTTTCTTTTCACTTTGACTCCCCTGGGTCCCTCTGCCACTGGCCCTTGACAGTCAAAAAAGAATCAAATCAGAGAGTTAGATGCTCCTCCCTCCTTACTCTTTAGTGAGCAAGAGAGTTTGTAGAGCTTCTTTTGAAAAAATCAAAACCTCTATTAAGATGTATGTGTTGTCTACACACCCAATAACTGCTACAATTCTGCAATTTGGATTACAAAATAACCATACACACCAAATGTGGTTCCGATGGCCTCCTGCACACTCAGGTAGGCCAGAAGATAGTGCTAATTTGCTGCACTAGTGCTTGGTGCATTGCTGGGGCCATTAACACACATGCCACATCACCCAGCACACAGCATGCAAAAGCACAGGGAATTCATGGGCCTGAAAGTTCCAATAACATCATTTAGCAATCACATCACAGTAAGACTCGTTTGCAACTCCTCACTCAGGGAGACCAGGAGGCCTGTGTGAATGGAGGTTTGGCTGTCGGAGGAGGGACGTGGCTCTAAGACTGTGGATCCCTAAATTCCCATTACTCTGGGGTCGTCTAGTCTCTGCTGTCCAAGAAACAAAATTAAAGACCAAAGAGAACTTTCCTTGTTTTCTTTACCCAGTGACTTCTTATGTTGAGAATTAAAATTTGAACTTTCATATAAATTTTCATGTGAATGACCCTGATTAGAAATAGGACAGAAGAATTCAGTTAGAGTTTCCTATGGTTCCATCTCTGTGGCCACAATCCCTCCTTCCTAGGAAGTGATGGTGGAAAAGCAAGCATGTGTCCCGGGGACGTGCACACCGCTGCTGTTGCCTCTCGCGTGATTATGCCACGGCATGTCTGTCCCTCCTAATGCTGACCAGTTTCTGGCCCACGGTCCTTTGCCCATGTTTTGGGGATCCCACGAAGTGCTGGCATTATCTTGGAATTAACAGGGACTAGCTAAACGTGTCCCTCAGAGGTGTCCCCATTTGGAGGGAGAGGGCTGCTGGCTTCCCCGCCCTGCACTCACTGCAGGCAGTCTGACCTTGGTGGCAAGGAGGCCCCTCTGCAGCCAGGGAAAGGTTCCCAGAGATGCTCAGGTAGTGAGGGCCATGCATGCTCCCAGCAGGTGGGAGAAGGAGCCAGCAGTCCCCAACACCAGGACACCGGCAATCGCCATGTCTCGTGAGTGTGCTTCATGCAATGTGTTCCGAGCACAGCTCCCTGGGGTTTCGTCAGGCCACGTCCTGGTACAAACGTGTTAGAGGAAGGTAGTGGCATCGGCCCAGCCCCTGCCCGCAGCCCTCATCCTCCCCATCTTCCATCCCCTTTAGAGCCCGGTCTTCCTAGTGGTGCTGCTGCTAAGTGCAGGGTTTGCCTGGCACAGAGACCCAGAGCCTCGCCCACCGGAGGTCAGCCACCTGGTGAGGCACCGGCAGGCCCCCATCCCACAGCGGAGCTCCTGGGACTCGTCCTGGCCCAGCGCTTCAGGCTAAGCTCCTGGGAAGGGACCCGGGAGCAGGAAAAGGAAAGGGCAGGGGCAGACGTGGACTGAAAATTGTGCCCAGGATTTGGCAGGGAGCGCTGGCGGTGGACAGAAAGCACCCCGAGTAGGCAGAGGGGCCATAGGAGGTGGCCTGACCGCGGGACAGGGGGCAGTTCCCTTCCTCTGAGAGCTGTGGATCAACGGGTGCTGTGCTTCTGCCCTGGGGGAGGTCGAGCAGGCCGCAGGCGGCCAGGGCAGCCGCTGTGCTGAGGTCGGAGTCGCCGTCATTCAGAAGCATAAGGTTTGCATTTGGAAAATTTGGGGTGACCCTGAGAAAGCAGATTTCTGCAGAGGATCTGGATTTATATAGTGGGAAATGCTTCACAGTGCCATCAGATATAATCACAATTATTAGATGCATTTCAATTTTAGCGCAACTTTATATACTGAGGAAACTTGCCAGTGCCACCAATGAAACTATGAAACAACGCTACACGCCAGGAGCATCTCCATCTCAGAGGTGGGAATGTGAGTCGAACGCCCGGCGTCTTGGACTTGAGGGAGTGCGGGGGCTTTGCTGCTGGCCCTCTTCTCAGACGCGTGTGCCTTGGGCCGTGTCCCTGTGCTGTTAGTGAGTGTTGACAGGTGGCAGTAAAGAAGGAGGGGTGGGCTCCTTGGTGAGGCATCCTCAGTCCAGGGGCCCAGGTAAAATGAGAGTCACTCTCTTACTTCCCTGTGAGCACCTTGAGTCCAGGTGTTTATGGCCCATCCAACTGGGTGACTGGCAGCTGTCAGTCTCAGGAAGGAAGGGCATTCAGAGACACTGCCCCAGGCCAGAGGGAACCCTGCCACCCACTCACCTGCTCAGAGCCCTCCCCAGCTCAGGGACAGAGGAGCCTGGGCTCGGCCACTCTGTCTCTCCCACTCTTTAATCTCAGTTTGGCCGTGAGGGCAGAGGAGCCCTTCCCTCCTCCGTTACCCCATTCCATCTTTCCTCTCACCTCCAGCGCCCCTGGGGACAGGCATGGGGAAGGTCAGGGTGGCCCCGCAGTAACCTGCCCTTCCCTCTCCATGCACCCACGCTGGCTCTGCCCTCCGTCCTCCCTCTCCACAGCAGGCAGCTCCCTCCATCAGACCACAGCCCCTGTCCTGTGACCCTTACCTCTGTCCTGTGACCCTTCAGGATGACTGGAAAGAGAGGTGACCCCTGCTCTCCTCCTTTCTACCCCTGCAGCGCCCCACTTTGAACACACCCACAGGGTTGCCTGAATGGGGTGCGGACTTTGTCCAACTGTGGCATGTTTCTGGGTTCTGGCTGTCACACAACCTTCACAGACTGACACATGACCATGGTCTGTCCCACGTCAGCCTCTGGGAGCAAGGACTTGGCTGTGGAAGCCCATGGCAGACTCGGAGCCTCTTGCTGGCAGCTGCTGCTGTTAAAGGGTCGGGAGCCCTGGAGGGACACCAAGACCTTGCTGTTGGACCCCTGTCCTCCGCAGACTGCGAGGTTTTCCCTGCAGCCTGACCTTGGGCTGTTCTGCTCAAGGGGTGCAGATTCTCCCAGGTGTCCAGGAGCTGGGGGCGCATAGCAGCCATCATGCACTAGAGGGCGCCAGAGACCGGAGGAGCCAAGTCCATCTAAGCATCGTCTTCACCTTGAAGACCCAGGAAAGAGAAGGAGCTTCCCAAAGTCTCAAGTCGCCAGCTGGAATGGACAGCAGGGCATCAGCACTTGTGCTCTCAGACGGACAGCTGCACAGCATTGACAGGGTAGGGTCTGCGCTGCTGGAGACCTTCCGTGGCAACCCCACTGGGGCTGTGTGAGTGTGTGAACCAGGGATGGAACCCAGGGCTGCTTAACCACTGAGCGACACCCCCAGCCCTTTTAAGAATGTCTTGAGACAGAGTCTTGCTAAGTTGCTTAGGACACCGCTGTGATTTTTAATAAAATTCTGGCAAAAATAATAGCTATTTGCACACTGTTTGCTAAACCCCATGAATACTTTATATGCAGTAGCAAATTAAAATCCTCTTGGCAACAGTGAAAAGCTATTTGTAACTTGCCAATGAGGAAATTAAGACAGAAAGTTCAGGAAATTTGCCCAAGATCACAAAGCTATTGAGAGGCGAGGCCAGGAGTGGCCTCCAGGAGCCTGGCCTCCAGGGCTGCTGTATCCCACCTCACTCATCTTGCCCCCCGCCCCCCGTGTCCTTCTCTCCAGCTCTGCTGGGTGAGCAGCAGCACACTCGGCACCCTTCCTGTTCGAAGGGTCTTTCTCAACACTCCCTGGAACCCAACTAGGCTCTTCACCTCACTGCAGATCGTTTTTAAATTTTTATGTCCACACCTTCTTCATCCTGGACTTTTTGCCCATGATATGGAGTTTTTACTGAACACGCCCAGACCTGACAGATGGCCGCAGGCTGCCACGGTTCTAAAATCACTGACAAACTCTCCCTTGGACTTCCACATGCTGTGGGCCCATGTTTCTTTAAATCCTGTTCCAATCCGAGGTGAAAGGGCCCTGGCATTGCTCTTGAAGACACCAACGTCTCAGAGTTCTGGACCCACCCTTGGGGAAGATTTCAAAAGGAACCGGGTTCCACAGAACAAGACCACATACTGCCGTGCAGTTCCTCTTTAACAGAAAGCAGCACATTCGAAAGTCCCCCCTCTGGTCCCGCACCTGGGTGGCACCTTCCTCGTTGCTATGGCCACTGTGAGTGTAACCTGGGTAGTCTCGAAACTGGGCTCTTTGTCCGATCCCACGGCCACTGGTGGGACCCACCCCGGGTTCCTCCTTCTGGGAAGACAGAGAGAACTTGTACCTAAGATTCCCTTTCTGGAAGAGTTGAGGGCCAATGGGATCGTGGTGAATTGAATCGCATTTCCAGCGCGTCCGTCCGCAGGGGCTCTTTCTGTCACAGGAGCATTATGGCTACAAAAAGCCTGAGTGTAAGTACTTGTCTTGTTCTTATCGGTGAGTCCCAACTCACACGTGTAGGATTTCCCAAGACATGTAGGCCAAGCCCGTTCTCTGCAGACACCCTGCGCCAGGAGAAGGCCCCTCTCCCGGAGGCCACCGGAGGGCACGCGAGGGGGAATCTCAAAGTCTGCGTGCTGTGAGACTTTGGCCATGTCTGCCTCCGTGTCCCCATCTACAAAGGGGGTGGGACAGCTTCTCCTGTGGTGCTGGGGGAGCCCAGAGAGCGAGCAAGCAGAGCGCCTAAGGCGAGGCACCGAGCCCCCGTCACTCTGCTCACAGGTTTCCCGCCGTGGCTGAGACCAGCTGAGCACTGGCCCAGCACCAAGGACAGCAGGTCCACCTGGGCCTCTGCATGGCTGAGGAGTGCTCGAGGAGGACGTCCCGCTGGCAAACCCACACCCCCCCCCCCGGTCCAGGCACCAGATGTGCCCCTCCAAGCCTGTGACCTGGCCCAGTGGCCGGTGATATGAGGTTCTGCTGGCTGGAAACACCCCCAGTGTCCAGGAAGGACAGTCAGCAGTCCTCGGTCCGGTCAAGATGGGCCCCTCCAGGTCATCTCCTGCCTGTGATGCCGGGTCTGCTAAGAGCAGACCACGTGAACTCAGCGGGCCCTTCTGGACCGGGCTCTTTCAAGAAGCTTGAGGAATTGGCAGCCAGATCCCAAGACCATAGAGGAACAGGTGCTTGGCAAAGATGGCCGCAGCTATGGCCAGACTCCTCCCGCAGGCTGAGTAGGGGAGCCACGCCTGTGTGCAACATAGACCCACAACTTAGATCTGCCCGCTCCCTTCAGCCCTTTAAAAGCCCAGAGGACTAGAAAGAGATTCGGGGGCTCTCTGCCGGCGGGCATCATAAGCCTGAGCTGTTGTCCCTTCTTCCAAACTGAGGGTGCCAAGGAAACCCGCTGTTGAAAGAGCGTGTGCCTGCAGGAGACAGGGAGACCTGTTCCAGGGACCTCTCCAAGGGACCTCTGCTGCAGGCTTGCCCTTTCCCCTGAGCTACCCGGGCAGAGAGAGGGCAACCGTGTTAAGTGGGCCAAGGCGGGAGGAGCAGGCAGCACAGCCCCATGGTGGGACGGGGAGCTTCCTGTGGGCTGCAGGGCTCTGCGGAAGGAGCAGGCGGGAGGCACCGCTGTCCACCAGCCAGCGGGCCAGCTGCAGGAGCCAACAGTGGCTCGTGTGTCTAGAAAAGACAGGTCCAAGGCAGCTATTCTACACTGAAGGGATAAAAATTGGGCAGCTGTCAACACACCCACGCAAGGTGCCCAAAGGTGGTATCCAGAGGCTGCCACTCAGGGGGCTTTGGGGGCCTGGCAGGGTGAGCCAGACAAGCAGCCATAGAGGACCTGACAGGTAGCTTCCAAGGGCAGAGGGGTGCACAGAAAAGAGTACTTAAAGTTTCCTGTGATTTTGAAATTAATGTTCCATTTATTTCAAAAATCTGGTTCTTTCTGCAACATTTAAGTTCAGCCTACAGATTGTATTGTTCTATTTATAGTGATTCTGTCATTAAGAGTTGCCTTTTGGGGAATCTCTGACCACCTCTTAGTCTCATTTACAAACATGTTCAACTCCTTCAAATATTTAAGTTGCACTTATACATTCAATTAATAAATATTTTAATTTCCTTTTAAGTTTCCCAGTTGTCTGACTTAGCAAACAGCCCCCTTACACGCTTAAATAATCATAAATCTAATAAATTAAACATAAATAAGGCAAAACTTAAGACTTCTTAAATACTATAATGCAAATATATAAACCAAAACGTCTACTGAAAGACACAAGTTCAAATCAATAACTCAATCACTCTGAACTAGAATCACAAGGCTGAGCAGATCCTCTGGTAGGCCGGGTTCTCTTAACACAAATATTCGAAATACCAATTTGTACAGATTTCTTATCTGAAATGCAATGTGTGTCAAATGCTCTTAAATAGTCGTATACTAATTCTCAATCTCCCTGGGGAAAAGTACCTCCTCACCAAGGAAACAATCAGGTCACCCAACAGCTTGGAGAAAACAGCCTCAAGCGTCAAGGCCGGATTGAATGGTGACCAGATCCAGGAGCAGGACACAGCCCGCCATGCCACCCGTCGGGTCCTGGCCACTCCTGGGCGTCTGAAGCCTCCACTGCTTCTTCATTGGATCGGCTCTGTGTTTGTTGGACACTCTGGCCCAGTTCTCCCCAATTCTCAGGCCACAAAAGTCTTGCATCTGTAAAAAGCTCATCAAGTGACTTAATTAAGTGACGTTCAATTGAATTCTGGATCTTTCTTGTGGCCTGATCAGCCCTTAAAACTACCACCCTGAGACCAGGTCCCTAGGAGGACCTTGTCCTCTCTCTTGCTCCTTTTGGTTCTCATTGCCAATAAGGCTGAGGCTGGGAGAGGGAGGAGAGATAGGAAGAGACCCTTTCTCCCCTAGGTTACTGGGGACACGGGTCAATACTGAGCTCGAAGAAGGAAGGAGGTGAAATGGACATCTTAAATTGGACTGCCTTGGACCTTTTAGTAACTAAAGTGAGTGGAAAACCAAGGTGTTTGCCCAAGGTGCCCCTGAAGGGAGGCAGGGGACAGTCAACAGAGCTGGGCTGCAGACGGTGGTCAGAAAGCATGTGATGTGGAGTGTCACGGAGGCCAAGTGTTCAATAACAGGGAGCGTGGAGCAGGGAGGCTTTGCCTCTTACCAAACCCCGAGAGCCTCTTCCGTTTTCTCTTCTTTTTAGGATGCACGGGTGCTTTATTCCAGGCTGTCTTCTTTGAGCCCCAGTTGCTGATTCTAAGCAGGCAGTGTCTCCGTCTGCCCCTCTCTCCAGTGACGTGCACCCCTTGCAGAAAACCATGGCTGAGTCTCTGGGAGAATCATATTTCTCGAGTCGTCCGTAAACTATTCCACTTCTTCGTTGGGGTTTTCGAGTCCAGGGTGCTGATGAGCTCAGTAGAGTTCCCAACTGCTCAATAAAACTCAAGGCATCCTGGACACAGGTCCCTGCCGGGGCCACCAAGAGGCTTTGAGCTCCCATCCTGCCCTCCCTTTCCAGGGGCTTCTCTTCATTCCATACTTAGTCCCCTTTGGAGGGAGCAAGTACCGTCATGGAGAAACCCGCTGGCCCGGATGTGGGCCACCTACGTAGACCCAGGCTGCAGACTCCTGGGGTCTGCACCCCAGTTCTCAGGGCTCAAGGAGGCCCTCTCCAGGCTCAGGGCCCAGGAGAGACTGCACCACCTCACCACAGCTGGGTTCCAAAACAAGGGAGAAACCAAAGGGAGGAGACTGGGGGGAAATGGAAACCCGTCGTGTAGGGTATTAAGCCACCGCAGCTCTCAAGGCAGCTGTTCGCATCATTCAGAAAGCCCTGAATAAATGTTTCAGTAATGAGACACACGCAGAAAGGGGCTTGTCACCCTGTGATAGTCTTTCTGCAAAGAGTTTGATTTAAGGTTGGTATCAGAGCATGAACCATGCTAAAATACAATTACAAAGAAACAGGAATTTCATCAGCGGATTGCAGGGGACAGCCCAGGAGGCTGGCGGGAGCAGACAGGCAGGGGCAGGAGGAAAGAGGGGAGAAGAGGACCTGTGTGATGGGAGAGGCCACCCGAGTGGTGTGTTAGTGCATGCAAGTGTGTGCGTGTGTGCATGTGAATGTGTGCTTGTTTGTGTTTGTATAAGGCTGCTTGTGAGCATGTGTGGGTGTGAGTGCATATATGTGTATGTATGTTGCATGAATGTATATGAGCATGTGAGTATGTGTGTGATGGAATGAGTGTGTACATGTGCACATAGTGTGAACAAGTTTGTATGAGTGTGTTGCACTGAGTGTGCTTCAATTGTATGTGTGAATGTTTTGCATGTGTGTGTATGTAAGTGTGGGAGTGTATATATTTGTGTTTCACTGTGTGACTGTGAGTGTGTTCAACAGTGAGTGTGTATGGGTGTGCATATAGTGTGAGTGTGCATTTGTGTGTTGCGTGAGTGTGAGTGTGTGTAGGTGTGTAAGGATGTGTGAATGTGTGCATGGGCTACATGTGCAAGTGTGTGTGTGTGCACGTGGTACATGTAAAAGTGGTGACAGTGCTGTGTGCAGGTGTCCCCCTCAGTGTCTCCAGGCCAGGGTGCGGGTTGTGTGCCCCAAGGCACTCCACTTCATATGGACTCTACTAAAACATTCTGCCACTAGCACGGTCAGTGTCCAGTGGAAGGGAAGACCAGGCTGTCGAAGCTCGCAGGGCCGCGTGTGCGATGCCGCATTTACACTTCTTGAAATCAGTAAGCCCCAGGCCCTGAAGAGTCGTCCCACCTTCCACCCAGCCCTGACGGGTGAACTACTCCTGCCCACATGCCCACAGGCTGCTCTGGTGTCCCTCTATCAGGCCACCTAACTCTCTAGACCTGGCTCTGTGCACTGCAGGTGGGCCTCACCCAGCAGAATGCGAGCTCCCTGCATCAGGACTTCTCTTGCTCACTTTGTAGGCCCAATCACCAGCATGGTGCGTGTCACTGTCACCCAATGATACCTGCTGACGGAAGGGACGTCCCCCTAAGTGGGAGAGAGCACTCCTGTAAGCGCTGTCCAAACCCTTCACCTCCGAGCCACAGCCTGGCACTTCCCCGTGGTGTTGCACACACAGGCGGCCACCGGGGGAACACTGCAGGGTCCAGGGGCTGCCCTCTAGGCTTCCTCTCAAACACAGACGGCTATCAAGGCTAGTACCGTTTCCCTGTGCACCAGGAGGATGCAGCTTTTCACTCCGAGGTGTTTGCCCCCTGCAACAGCCTGGTTTTTAATGAGCCTGCTTATCCCACCATCTAGGATGCTGATATTGTTGAGAGGGAAGCCTGCTGATTGACTGTTGCCAAGCGAGACAAGGTCTCCAGGGAGAGCTCCAGTGCAGCTGTGTGCTAACAGTTACCCAACAACTAAGCTCTCTTCTGCAAAAGGGAAAGGATGGCTCTAAGATAAAGAAAAATAGAAAGTGGGAAAGTCGCTCCTATTTCCATCTCCCAGCTTCTAGCCCGGCTCGGGACAAACTCAGTTATCTCAACTTCTGGCTTGAACCCACAGTGGGCTACGGGCCACCACAGGGAAAAAGCCGATTCTGAACGCGAAGGCCAGGTTGAAGGAGGCCCAGGCCACCCTTCCCAGTCTTTCCACTACCGCTGTCCACCGGCTCAAGTTCAGCTCATGGCTCAGAGTGGCGTCTCTGCTCTTGGCTCTGCCAACTGCCCACCTCCCGGGCACATTCTCCAGTCTCTGCCCTCCTCTGTGACTCAGAGGCTGACTCACAGACGGCTGGCCTAAGTTGCCTTCCCTCGGGCTTCTACGGAACTTGACCAACAGTTGGTAGCAGACCAGGGGGTAGGAGGTCAGAGAGAAGTGTTCTCCCACCCACGGCGCTCCAGCACCCTGACCCTCACAGCAGCTGCGGGCTCCTGGGGCTGCCACCCCTGGAGATCTCACCGAGTTCCAGGAGTGCCCTCTTTGCCCCCTGGGTCCTTGGGGTGGTAGCTGCCTCCCACGTGGGTCCGTCAATGCGTCTTGTTTTGGCTTCAGCCTCTCCCTGGCTCTCTAAATAGTGACCCTGTTCTTATCTAAGCCCTGGGGTGAGCCCAAGGGGGTCCTCTCAGCTCCGTGGCCCCTGGCAATTCCTTTCACTTCAGCACCGCCTTGTCATTGTTTGTAGAGGGCTTTCAATTCCACCAAGTATTTGATCCCCACCTGATTCTGTGAAGTGGGAAGACAGTTGTCTCCCTAGTGAGTCTCGGGCTGTCACTCATCCAAACTCACGGAGCAGGTGCTGCTTTCAAGAAAAGAAAAACAGAAACCTCACAGGAGAAGGGCACCTCAGTCTACTCTGAAGCTACGGTCAGGAGACTGAAGTCGTGTGCGTGCAGCTGCCGCCGCTTCTCTCCGCACGGCTCGGCTTCTCTGGGGGACAGCGGACCTTTACGGCAGACCACACTGCAGCTTCGCTAGCTCCCACAGAGAGCGGGAGAGAGCTTAAGAATTTTTACGAGGTATGGCCCCAAGGTAGAACATGGAATCCAGGTGCAGAGCAGCTGATGGCCAGATGAGGACAGCCGGCAGGGCCACTGGATGGGTGACCTTCATGGGGCAGAAGGCAATTCTTGAGTAAATTAGCTGAAAGGTTGAACTTTGTGCCCAAATCAAGATTCTGGTTGGTCTTGTTAATCCCAGAGTCTTGCTCTGGCTTTCACCCTCAGGTCAGTGTGAGGCTTGGCACGAGCCAGAGGCGCCAGGATGGCGTGTGCCAGAGCGTCGGACTCAGGAGCCGCTCAGACGCAGAAAAGGAGAGACCTGCGCTGTGCACCTGCCCCGCAGCGGCCAGCCTCCCCTCCTGTCCCTCCCCCTGCAGTGCTGACCTGGCCGCATTTCCCTGAACGCCACTGCTCTTCTTGCTCCCCTCCTGTCCTGAGCCCCGCCATCTTTTCAGTAAAACTTTCCCGAAGTCCTTTAGCTAAATAGCCGTCATCTCTCTCACGCCCGGTGCTCTCCTGTGGTGGCACTCTGCATGTGCCTAATGACTGGCATTAGCTGTCTTTTCCAGTTGACCGTAAGTTCCCTGAATGGACTTTCCCAGTCAGATTCAGGTCTGTGGGGTCCACACTGCCCAGCACATAGCAGAAACTCCTTCAGCCTTTGCTGAATAAATGAATGAATAAATAGATTTCCACGAACGAAGGGCACTATCTCATCAAACGGCAAATCAACCAGGATCAGACTCGGGGTGAAGAGAATAGTAGAGTTGATGAAGAGTGAGCTTCTCTTGAACTCGGAGAATCAGTCAGTCCTTGTGCTGAACAGCAGGATGGAAATCAAAGGGATTGGCTCGGGCATCACTCTGTGGGTCAGCATTTCCATAGGGCAGAGTGGAAGCCTGGCCCGTGCTCTGGTGCATTTCTCTGGCTGCTTCTAGATCTCCTGCCACAACAAAGCTGGCAAGGTTGCTCCAGGTATTGACATCGATCATAACAGTGACAGTGATAGCAGCTGACACCTGCACAATGTTCACCTGCAGTGGTTTTCACACTGGTTGCTGCACTGGATTCTCACTGTGCTGTGATGTTTGGTTGTGTTCCCATTTTTATAGGCAAGCTGAGGCACAAGGAGATCGTGCCTCTAAGACTGCAGAACTAGTAAATAGCCAAACCAACATTCCAGGTGCTCAGCATCTACATCCCAGCCCTGTGAATCCAAGTAGTTTATCTGTAAGTCTTTTTATTTTGGGTTATTTCTTAGGAGCCGCTAAGACCTCCCAGGGCTGAATTTCCCACCTGATCATTGAGAAATGAAGGCCCTCAGGAACGTGGTCACAAATCCAGGGAACTGGGGCCTCTGGCCTCACAACCCACAGTGTCCTCAGGAGGGCGGAGGGCTCACTGGTGACCCTGTCTTCCAGGTCAGCCAAGCTCCTTTCCTACAACAAACACTGTCCCCAAACAGCCAGGTGCCACCCCTGCCAGTGACCTAAGCGCTCACACGGGAACAGAAGACAGGACGGCGGTGTCTGTGACTTGGGCCCATTTCAGCAGCACCCACACCACCTTACTGCCTCCCGCAGGCACAACAGCCCTGCGCCCTCGCCCTCCGCACAAGGGCAGCCCAGGAGGAAGCTGACTCCCGGGGAATTAGCCGCTTGCTCAAGGCCGCCGGGCTAGCACCTCAGAACCCGGAGGAGCCCAAGTCCCAGCTTTTGACCCTGCTCTGTCACGCGCGATGGGAGAGCCCCTCCGTCCCTCCCACTCCCTCCCCACCTCCTGCTTTCTACCAAGTTTTCCCAGGATTTCTGACGCCTTCCTGGTTCTGAGTGGGGGGGGATCACAACAAAAACAATGTTCTTGTGCTTGGTGGTCCCCTCCTCTGCCCCTGAGGTGGGCGCGTGCTGGTGCAGCAAGCACGAGGTCCACAGCACAGGGTGCAAGCAAGGCCAGCGCTACTAATGTGACGCCAAGGCCCAAGGGCCCGGGACTCCCAGTCACACTGGTTTGCTTGGGAGAAGCCTCCTATGGGCCAGGGAGGCTGAGAGCCGTGTCCCTTTGGCTCCCGATAGCGTCTCCGGGCAGATGGGACCCGTGCCAGGTCCCTCAGTAGGATGCTTTCTCGCTGCATTATCTGACCCCCAGTACTTGCTGGCTATAAATGCCATCTGCCATCTGGACACACAGTGTCACACAGCACCCTCAGGGCCTCCCACCAGATCTGGTTCTTCTCGGCTTTGGCTAGTGCCAACCCTGGGCCCCAGGAAGGCCGGGCGGGGCCAGGGACCTGGACCCACCTGGGTGACGGTTGCGTGTCTGCAGTCACCAGTGTGCTTTTGACAGGCAGCTGGCTGGTGCTGCTTCTGAAGCTAGGAAGGTCAAACTGTCCCTGGGGTGCTCCCTCTTCCTACCCGGGCATCCGGGAAAAGCAGCTGAAAATCGACACTTGGCAAACCTCAGCCTTGGGTGGATTTCTCCCTGAATGATGTTGGGACTCAAATGGCCTTTCTTTCAGAGATGAGTGTTGTCCCCATGCCAGTTACGAGATGAGAAAATGGTGAGCAGGGAAGAGTCAGCTTGGTCTGATGACAAGGCCCAAGAGCAACAGCACATGCCACACACTGGGTCAGAGAGCACAGGGCACGGGGATCAGCCACACACACCACCGGGCTCACAGGTATGATGAACTAAGAGGCAGGCCGAGCAGAGTGGGCTGCGCTCGGCAGCACAGGGCAGCCCACGGGAAAGCCTGAGACCACATGGGCTCTGCTCTGGCTTGGGTATTGTCCGTGCGTTTCCTCCAAGGACTCTTGTGCTGGGAGCTTGGGCTACAGTGTGGATGAGAAGTCAGGACATGTAAGAGGTGAGGCCCAGAGGTGAGGTCGGGGACCATCAGGTGCTGTCCTTAGAAAGGATTTACATAGTCCTGTGGGGTCCTTGACGGTTCCTGGGAGAATTGTTATAAAAAGACCAAGCCTGGCCCCTCCCTGGCCTCTGGCCACGTGATCCCTCTTCTGCACGCACTCCCTCCAGTGTGATGCCATCTGCCTTGAGAGCCTCGGCAAAGCCAAGACAACGCAGGCACTGTGCCCTGGAATCTCCAGAACTGTGAGTTAAATAAGCCTTTCTCTTTACATGAGACCCAGTCTCCAGTATTTTGTTGTAGCAACGACAACAACAACAACGAAACCACACTGATACACTCTCTCAGTCATTCAACCTCATAGCTATATTCTGTGGGATAAAGTGGAAGGGTATGATCATCTCCAGTTTATAGAGGAAACACTGAGGACCAGCAAGGTGACCAATTTACACAGCTGAGGTCACGGCAGATTGCAACGCCAAGTCCCTTAGAGTTGGGTCAGTTTAGAGCCAAATCCTTCACTTCCTGCTGCCTTTGGGCAGAAGCTTCCTCAGCAGCAGGTGACAGTAACACTCTCTGTGGTGGGGATGAAAACCAGGGTGGTCTGTTGGGGGAGCTAGCATGATGCCTGCTGTGGTCTGTGAGTGGGTGTCAGAACTCAGGTCTTATGATAAACATCTCCACGTATGACCCTTCTGATCAAACAGCCCTGTTTTCAGGCAGGGAATGAAGTGTTCAGAAACTTTTAAATGAAATCCATTTAGAGTCCCCAGCCAGCAGCTGCCTGTGCTAGGGGACCTGGAGTGACGGGAGGGGGCAGTGACTGCAGGCGCAGCCAGGCTTGGGACGCGGGACCCCTGGGCGCCCCTCTGGTGGAGGTCCATCCTCTGGGCCATTCTTTCTGGGAAGAGGGGCTCCAGGGCCCACCGGGCACCTGCGTTTATTTCCATTCCTCTCTCTTCCCCACCCCTCAACACAGCAGGCCACCCTCCCCATCCAGGCTCCGCCCCGGGGGACAGGAGTCCCTGCCCTTCCACAGCAGCGGTGCTGCGCTGGGCCGTGGAGCGGGAGATGGGTGTTGGTTTGGAGGAGCTCCCACTCCAGGTGGGAGTCGGCACCACACTCAGGGAAAGCTGCTCCGGGATGCCTGGGGCGGAGGAGCTTCCGGAGAGGACGTTTGGAGCCGCCCCTGAAGCTGCCCTGCGAGTCCTGTTCCACCGTTCTTGGGGATGTCCGTTGACCCTGACACCCCACGGAATTGCTCTTTCCCATTTCATAGTTGAGGAGACTGAGGCTTGAGGCGACTCATCAGTGCCCCCAAGGCCAGAGGTCAACATCAGCAGAACACGTGAACCCAGGTCTGTGCTGTCCCTGGAAGGCGGCGGGAGGGACAGGCCTAGGCTGGGAGCCAGGCGCAGGGCGGGACCCTAAGAACACAACAAGGAGTTCAGGGGCCTTTCCGCACCTTCTGGGTCCATGTTTCCTTCAGGTGGGCCCCACCCCTCCCGCCCTGGGCACCTGACCTGCCCAGAGCACAGGCCTGGGGTCCAAGAGCCTGGGCAGGCTGCAGCTCCACCCTGCCTGGTGCGGCAAGCAGGTTAATCCCATCCGGCCTCAGATTCCTCACCCTCGAGGAGAAGGACATCTCTCCAGGTCACCAGGAAGAGGGAGCCATTTCCTCATGTGAAATGCTCAGCATGTGGCCTGCTTGGCACACAGTGGCCCCTCAGGGCTGCAGAGTCCCTCTCCCACCCACGCCCCAGCTCACCCTCCAAGGCACCTTGCAGCGTGACCTGCACCCTGTGCCCCACGTGCCTGCCAACCCTAGGGCCCTGTACACAGAGTGCATAGTCTCAGTTTACTCTTTGAGACTCCTATTATCACCGTCTGTCCCAGCAGCCCCACAGCTGTGTCAGCAGGGCCACTAGATAGAAGGTGAGCTGGAGTTTACCCCAAATCCAACCAGCCCACACGCTCAGGACCGCGGTTAGTGCAGTGTCGCTGGCTGACTGCGAAGATGCCAAAGTGCCTTCTGTACACTGTGTTCCACCTGGTGAAGATGTGGCTCCGTACGCTTCAGTCACCAAAGTTGTTGTTTTTGTCCTCCATAGCTCCTCCTGGAAAGAAGTGATGTGATTTGTAAAGATTGCATCACTGTGAGTTTGAACTTGTAAATATTATATTAATGGGGGTCAGCCTGGGCCTCTTGCACCCCTCCAGGACACGTGGGCCTTGCCCTGTCCTCCAGACATGGAGCAGGACACGGTGCCCTCCAGTGCCAGGCCAGAGCGCTGTTCTCGGAACTGACCCTGTCGGGGGATAAGCGTCTGACATGGAATGCAATTCAGCATAAAAGGCAGAAACCCTGGGACTTGGACAACAAGGACCACTGCAAGAACTGGGCTAAGTGAAGTAAGCCAGGCACAGGAGGAGGAGGCCCAGAGCCCCACAGGACCAGGACAGTCGGGAGCAGAGGCGAGTAGGAGGGTGAGCTCTGCTGCTCCAGCCCTGGGTGGAGCTGACCACGCCCTGTCGGTTTGAACATCACAGAGGATCTGAATATTCTCACCACAAAGCAAGGCCAGGCTGCTGGGGGCAGGTCCCTGCACACAGAAGCCTGTGTGGGAAAGCACCCTGGACCCCACACACAACTTCTGTGTGCGGGCGGACTTCAAACCACAGACAGGCAAAGTACAATCCGAAGACTGGCTCCAGGTGCCAGGCCCCCAGGCCAGGCCCCGGGCTGCTGGGACTCCAGGGACCATACACACTGAAGTGCTGTTCCCCAGGAAAGGCCGACTCCAGACGTCACCTGGCTGAGAGCAGGACCAAAATCCCGAGGAAGTGGTGAGGAAGCAAGAAACGTCCACCCTCAGGAAGGCAAGACAGAGAAGTGCCGTCAAACATCCCGAGAATGAGGTTTTCCGCTTCTTAGAGGAAGACTTCTCCCTGGAGCTGGTGATTAATGCTCTCCTGAATGAGCATTCTGTGGCTGGGTGCCAAGGCTCACGCCTGTAATCCCAGAAGCTGGGGAGGCTGAGACAGGAGGATCATGAGTTCAAAGCCAGCCTCAGCAACAGCAAGGTGCTAAGCAACTCAGTGAGACCCTGTCCCTAAATAAAATACAAAATAAAACTGGGGATGCGGCTCAGTGGGCAAGTGCCCTGAGTTCAATCCCTGGTACCCACCCCCCACCAAATGAGTACTCTATGTTAATGAATCCAATCATATGTAAAGGAAAACTGGATGATTTTATATTATGGTTTTAAAGGTTACTTTGTATTCATGACAAGTTTTTTCCTTCATTTTTAAAATTTTAATTTGTTATATATGACAGCAGAATGCATTACAATTCATATCACTCATACAGAGCACAACTTTTCATGTCTCTGGTTGTACACAAAGTAGAGTCACACCATTCATGTCTTCATACATGGACTTAGGGCAATGATGTCCAACTCATTCCACCATCTTTCCTACCCCCATACCCTCTCTCTTTCTCTCCCTCCCCCTTTCCCCTTTGCCCTATCTAGAGTTCATCTAATCCTCCCATGCCCATCCCCACCACATTATGAGTCAGCATCCTTAAATCAGAGAAAACATTCCGAATTTGTTTTTTGGAATTGGCTAACTTCACTTAGCATTATCTTCTCCAATGCCATCTATTTACCTGCAAATGCCATGATTTTATTCTCTTTTACTGCTTAGTAATATTCCGTTGTGTGTATATACCACATTTTTTTTTATCCATTCATCCACTGAAGGGCATCTAGGTTGGCTCCACAGTTTAGCTATTGTGAATCGTGCTGCTATAAACATTGATGTGGCTGTGTCCCTGTAGTATGCTGTTTTTATCCTTTGGGTATAGACTGAGGAGTGGGATAGCTGGGTCAAATGGTGGCTCTATTCCCAGTTTTCCAAGGAATCTCCATACTGCTTTCCATATTGGCCGCATCAATTTGCAGTCCCACCAGCAATGTATGAGTGTACCTTTTTTCCCATATCCTAGCCAATAGACAAACCATTTTTAACTAGTTTATGATACAAAAATCATTATCGGCTTCACCTTCTCTTTCCTCTTTTCCAACTATGTATTAACCTATTGAGTTCCAAATATCTTTAATCAACAAGAGTCCAAGAATGCAATTGCTTTTAGGGTTTTCTTCCTTTTCATCACCTTCTTCAAACTCTTTCCATTCACCATGATCTCTTCCCTGACACCTTTCTCTGATTTGTCATCGCAAGTTTTCCAGATTGGATGCACCAATTTACAGTCCCACCAGCAGTGTTTGAGTGTGCCTTTTCCCCACATCCTCTCCAATATCTATTGTTATATTCTCGATGGCTGCCATTCTGATTGGAGTGAGATGAAATCTTAGAGTGGTTTTGATTTGTATTTCTCTAATTGCTAGAAATGTTGAACATTTTTGAGTGTATTTGTTGATGGACTGTATATCCTCTTCTGAGAAGTGTCTGTTCAGTTTCTGGGCCCGTTTATTGATTGGGCTATTTGTTCTTTTGGAGTTAAGATTTTTGAGTTCTTTATACATCCTAGAGATCAGTGCTCTATCTGAAGTGCATGTGGTAAAAATTTGTTCCCATTCTGTAGGCTCTCTCTTCACCTCACTGATTATTTCTTTTGCTGAGAAGAAGCTTTTTATTTTGAATCCATCCCATTTATGATTCTTGATATCAATGTTTGTGCTATAGGAGTCTTATTAAGACAGTTGGGGCCTAATCCCACATGATGGAGATTTGGGCCTCCTTTTTCTTCCAATAGGTCCTTGATCCACTTTGAGTTGAGTTTTGTGCATGGTGAGAGATAGGGGTTTGATTTCATTTTGTTGCATATAGATTTCCAGTTTTCTCAGCACCATTTGTTGAAGAGGCTGTCTTTTCTCCAAGGTACGTTTTTGGCTCCTTTGTCTAGTAGGAGATAACTATATTCATGTGGGCTAGCTAGTCTCTGTGTCCTCTATTCTGTACCATTGGTCTACAGTCTATTTTGGTGCCAATACCAGGCTGTTTTTATTCCTATTGCTCTATAGTATAGTTTGAGGTCTGGTATAGTGATGCCACCTGCTTCACTCTTCTTGCTAAGGATTGCTTTAGCTATTCTGGGTCTCTTGTTTTTCCAGATGAATTTCATGACTGTTTTTTTTCTATTTCTATGAGGAGTGTCATTGGGATTTTTATTGGAATTGCATTAAATCTCTATAGTGCTTTCGGTGGTGTGGCCACTTTGACAATATTAATTCTGCCTATGTAAGAACAAGGGAGATCTTTCCATCTTCTAAGCTCTTCTTTAATTTCTTTCTTTAGCGTTCTGTAGTTTTCTCTGTAGAGGTCTTTCACCTCTTCATGGAGTTGATTCACAAGTATTTTGAGGCTATTGTAAATGGGGTAGTTTTCCTCATTTCCCTTTCAGAGGATTTGTCACTGATATACAGAAATGCCTTTGATTTATGGGTGTTGATTTTATATCCTGCTACTTTGCTGAATTCATTTACTAGTTCTAGAAGTTTTCTGGTGAAATTTTTTGGGTCTTCTAGATATAGAGTCATATCGTCGGCAAATAGTGCTAATTTGAGTTCTTCTTTTCCTATGTGTATTCCTTAATTTCTTTCATCTGTCTAATTGCTCTGGCTAGAGTTTCAAGAACTATGTCAAATAGAAGAAGTGAAAGAGGGCGTCTCTGTCTTGTTGTAGTTTTTAGAGGGAATGCTTCCAATTTTTCTCCTTTTAGAATTTTGTTGGCCTGGGGCTTAGCATAGATAGCTTTTATGATGTTGAGATATGCTCCTCTTATCCCTAGATTTTATAATATTTGAACATGAGAGGGTGCTGTATTTTGTTGAATACTTTTTCTGAATCTATCGAGATGATCATATGATTCTTATCTTTAAGTCTATTGATGTGATGATTACATTTATTGATTTCCGTATATTGAACTAACCTTGCATTCCTGGGATGAACCCCACACGATTGTGGTGCACTATCTTTTTGATATATTTTTTGTACTGAATTTGCCAGAATTTTATTGAGAATTTTTGCATCTATGTTTATTAGAGATATTGGTCTGAAGTTTTCTTTCTTTGATGTGTCTTTGCCTGGTTTTGGAATCAGGGTAATATTAATCTCATAGAATGAGTTTGGAAGTGTTCCATCTTTTTCTATTTCCTGAAATAAATTGAAGAGTATAGGTGTTAGTTCTTCTTTAAAGGTCTTTAGAACTCGGCTGTGTATCCATCTGGTCCTGGGCTTTTCTTGCTTGGTTGGCTTCTGATGGCGTCTTCTATTTCGTCAACTTGAAATTGATCTGGTTAAATTGTGTATATCATCCTGATTCAATTTGGGAAAATCACATGACTCTACAAATTTATTGATGCCTTTAATATTTTCTATTTTATTGTAGTACAAGTTTTCAGAATGATTTCTAATTATCTTCTGTATTTCTGTAGTGTCTGTTGTGATATTATCTTTTTCATCACGTATGTTAGTAATTTGAGTTTTCTCTCTCCTGCTTTTCATTAGCATGGCTAAGCATTTGTCAATTGTTCATTCAGTAGCATATTTATTCAGTCCAGGTGTTTGAGTAGCTTTTATTTTTTATTTTATTATTGATTTCTAATTTAATTCCATTATGATCTGATAGAATGCAGCATAATATCTCTACTTTTTTATATTTGCTGAAAGTTGCTTTGTGGCATAGTATATGGTGTGTTTTGGAGAAGGATCCATGTGCTGCTGAAAAGAAAGTGTATTTGCTGGTTGAAGGATGAAATATTTTATATATGTTAGTTAAATCTAAGTTATTGATTGTATTATTGAGTTCTATATTTTCTTTGCTCAGCTTTTGTTTGGAAGATCTATCCAGTGGTGAAAGAGATGTGTTAATGTCACCCAGAATTATTGTGTTGTTGTCTAATTGACTCTTGAATTTGAGAAGAGTTTGTTTGATGGATGTAGAAGCTCCATTGTTTGGGGCATATATATTTATTATTACTATGTCTTGTTGATGAATGGTTCCCTTGAACAGTATGAAATGTCCTTCTTTATCCCTTTTGATTAACTTTGGCTTGAAGTCTATTTGATATGAGGATGGACACCCCTGCTTGCTTCCACAGTCCATGTGAGTGATATGATTTTTCCCAACCTTTCACCTTCAGTCTGTGGATGTCTTTTCCTGGGAGATGAGTCTCTTGGAGGCAGCATATTGTTGGGTGTTTTTTTTTTTTTTTTTTTTTTTTTTTTTTTTAGTCCAATCTGCCATTCTATGTCTTTTGATTGGTGACTTGAGGCCATTAACATTCAGGGTTATTATTGAGGCATGATTTGTATTCCCAGCCATTTTTGTTTATTTTTCAAATTTAACTTAAATTGGTTTCTCCTTTGATTAGTTTTTCCTTTAGTGTATTACTTCCCTCTGCTGATTTTCATTGTTGCTTTTCATTTCCTCCTCATGGAATATTTTGCTGGGGATGTTCTGTAGTGCAGGCTTTCTAGTTGTAAATTCTTTTAACTTTTGTTTATCATGGAAGGTTTTTATTTCATCATCAAATCTAAAGTTTAAGCACTGTGGCCCCGAGCTTCCCGAGAAGTCCAAGAGGATCACAGGGCACCAGCAATTGCAGCCACAGCTGGAACGTGCTGGGCTGGGAGGGTTTGGAATGTCCTGTGGAGTCATGAGTTCCGCATACTGTGATTTCTGCCAGGTGCAAGTCTATTGGCAAAACCCCTGAGTAAGTCACTGCTAAGTGTGGGTGTGATGACCAGAGGCACGGCTAATGTGCTGATACCCGCCTGCACCACTGCCCATGAAGGAGCCGCTCTGCGGTGGCCCCTGCTGCAGGACTGCTCTGTGGCCAGGGGAGTAGAATCCCACTGGCAGTTTCAACAAGGCTAGCTGTAACTGCCACAAAGCACTGGGGACAGTCTGCCCAGGTCATTGTCATTGGGAGAGCTTAGGGACCTCGTGGCATTTGAGGAAGCCTGGCCCCTCACAGGGCTGAATCAGGGAGGGGACTGGAGCATGGGCTTTGTTACACCCCTCTGCTGATTGAGCACCTTGCCGGTTATGGACGGTACTAGACACGGAGCTCACAGAGATAAAGAAGACCTGGCCTCCTCTCAGTTGGCAGGGAGGATGGACTAGCACATAACATGACATCAACACATTTAGAAGCTGGCATCTGTGTGGGCTCTCCAAGCGGGGTCTCACTGGCTGCTGGACACCCCTGTGGTGAATAAAGTTGGAGTGTTACTGCCAGAGCAAGGGAGCACAGGCTGTCCCCAGGGTGGCAGTGAGGCTCCTCCTGCCAAGTCCTGGGAGGGTTTTGGACCTGGAGCTAGCCATAAGGTGGACTGGGCAGGGAGAAGAGGGAGTTTCTGGGAAGATCCACAGCCTCGTATTTGGAACACACAGGACTGTGGAGTCGCTGTGAGGCCGTGTGCCTGTGGTCCTGGCGTGGGACTCAGGGGCCTGAGCAGACTGGTGATGGGAGTCAAAGCCCAGATAACCTGAGACGAGCTTCAGGGTCCCACCTGACGCAGTCTCTGTTTTGCCAAGTCACAGTGCAGCCCCTTGAGAAAGACGGGGTTCATTTTCAGTCCTCAGTACCCTCCCTCCTGCCCACCTGCCACCCTTTCCTTGTGGTGGGCTGCTGTTCACATTATTTCCGTTTGTAAGTGAAGAAACTCAGAACAAGGCTCATCCTGTCCACCTCAGCAGAAGCTGAGCCGAGACCCATGGAAACCAGGCGTCCTGGCTTCAGTGGGGCAGTCACCTCCACTCTGACCTCCCGCTTCACACCCACGTGCCTAGCCGCTGATGTGGGCTCTGCCCTGCGCTGGGTGAGCGCCCAGGGGCAGGCCTCACCCCACTGCACCCGGCTCTTCCTTCGGCTCTGCCTGGGACCAGTGCCGGGATCTCCCTGCAAGACCACTGGGAGGAAGGACTGAGGCGACGGGCCAACGCCCGCAGAGGAGCCTGCCGTGCGGGGAGCCGACACGAGTCCTGGGGGCGTCCTCGCTGTCTCGAGGACTCGGCAGAGCGCGTGCAGACCACAGCTGTGGGGGGCGGCCTCCCAGGTTTAACTCGTGCACAGCTCATCCGGAGACGCAGTCAGAATGCAGGCCGGCTCCTGGGCCTGAGCCCACCTTTCTGAGGAGCTGCCGGGTGCCTGCAGGGACCACACCATCCAGTTCTAATAACCGTCCAGGCGACTCCATGCCCCACTGTTGGACAACCAGTGGTGTGGGGGGGAGGACGGCTGGCGTCAGAAGGGCTGGCGGCATTCTGGGCTCGCCACTTCACAGTGCTGTGGCCTTGGCCACTGGCCCCATCTCCCCACCTGAAAGTTGATTCTTCTGAACCCAGAATGTGGCTGCGAGAGACCCCAGGCTGGAGCAAGCCACGTTTCCCATCCTCCTCGGGCTCCGAATGCACCACTTCTCTGACTTCTATAGAATGGACCCATGTCACTTGCTCCCAGGAGACCGCCTTGTGGGTCTAATGACGTGATGCAAAGCATCGGGGGACTTTACAAGGTAATCGCCATCACTGTGAAGTACCAGTGTGCAGGGTGCCTGCAGGGACCACATGAGTGACCTTTGGAAGGCCACTCCGCTCCTTTACCGAAATCCCCTTCCTGCGGAAGCACCCAAGCTCCTCACTCACCAAGGCCCTCCCATCAGGAGAGGGTGTGTGCCCACGACGGATGGATGAAGAGCAAGGGCATCTTCTTTGGCACTATGGATAGATCAGTGGAGGAAATGGGTAAAAGGCCCACTTACCAGAGGGCTGGAGGACCTTTCATAGAAGGCTTCCCCATTTTAAAACTCAGTTACAATTTGGGAATTTGCTAAGACACCCAAGCTCTCTGATAGCCAGTCCTACCTTGCTCCTGCCTGTCCACGCTGGGTGTTTGTGTGCAAGGCCTTCTCCAGGCCTATGAACACGCTGGCCACCGGGAACGTCTGTCGTCCTGCAATCTACCTACTGTGACCAGGCACTTCCATGCAATCAAGAGACAGTCATTGAGAAACACGGCAGGAGCTTTATCATTGTGTGTGTGTTTGGTAAATCCATTTTTTTAAATGCTATTCTTTTTTTTTAAAAAAATTATTTTTTAAGTTTTTTAGGTGGACACAATATCTTTTTTATACCTTTATTTTGTTTATTTATTATTTTTATGTGGTGTTGAGGATCGAACCCAGGGCCTCACGCACACTAGGAGAGAGCTCTACCGCTGAGCCACAACCCCAGCCCAAAAGCTATTCTTGATTACCTACTGAATCCAAGATAGAGCAGCAGTGACCAAGACTTTCTGGACACCTTGTTGTTACCACAAAACAATCTACACAAATTCAAAATGTGTGCCTCCCAGGCAAGCCGCAACTCTGGCCCTTGAGAATGGTTTTCAGATATAGCAGCCCATGTAGCCTTAGCTAACAGCCCGAACCTAGCAATCCCAGCGGAGGAGGAACCTCATGGTGAAAGGACCGTGAATCAACCAACAAGAGGCCTGGGTTCTCGTCCAGGTTGGCCGCTGGCCAGCTCATGCCCTGTGATGGTTTAGACATGAGGTGTCCCCCAAAAGCTCACGTGTGAGACACTGCCAGGTCCAGAGGTGACGTGGTAGAGCGACAGCCTGATCAGTGGATCGTCCCCGTAGGGATTAGCTGGGTGGTAACTGTCGGCACACAGGATGTCTCTGGAAGAGGTGGGTCCTGGAGTCTTGCCTGGGGTTTTGTCTCTGGTGAGCAGAGCACTCTACCTCCTGATTGCCGTGCTCTGAGCTGCCTTCCTCCTCTCGCCCTCCCACCACGATGTTCTGCCTCATCTCAGCAGAGCTGTGGAGCCTGATCTATGGACCAAGGACTGAACCTCTGAAACCAGGAGCTACAACCAACTTTTGCTCCTCACTCTTCTCTTCAGGACTTCTGGTCACAGCACCAAGACGCTGACTAATGCATGCCCTTCCCAGCCGTTTGCCTCTGCAGAGGGTGGGTCTGAGAAGATCTTAGTCTCCCCGTTTCCTGCATTCTGTCTGGTGCTCGTGAACATGCCCCGGGGATCTCAGGTGTGCACTGGTCCGACAGCATGCATCTGTGCACGGCTGTCTTCCACTAGACGTGACCACTGTGAAGAAGGTAGACCCTGTAGCCTCCACCGCCCTGGAGTGGCCACCACAGGACACGGCCTCAGGGAGCACCTACTTTATATTCCTGGCACCTTTCAGACTCTCTGTCTGTTCTTCTAGCGTGCCTGGGAAACTGGCATTTACCCCTGCTAGGCAGCCCTGCATTCCCTGACCGCTGCCCCCACTCCTCCGGTGTCTGCCCCCAGATCCACCACCAGGTGAGAAAGGCAGAATCGTCTGTGCTGGGTTGAGCCCAGCTGAGCCCCTCCCAGGGGACCGCTGGCTCCTCGGCACGCTGCAGGCTGGCGCAGGCAGGCTGTGCGTGCGCAGGACCACGTCTGCCGTGGGAGTGCTCACGTCGCTTTCCTCCCCCGAGAGGAAACCAAGTGCCTGGGATGGGAAGTGACATGCCACAGTCACCTGCCTGTTAGGGACACGGTGATTAGATCTACCCCAGCCTCCCGTCCACCAGGAGTTGGAACCCAAGTAGAGAGAGAAGGAGGGGAAGTCACACGCTGCAGGCAGGGACAGCTGCGTGGGAGCTTTATCTCAGATATCCCGGCCAGGAAGCCCGTGACAGTGTGGGACATGATGAGACCAAGCGCACTGAGCTCTGCTCGGCAGGAATGCGGGGAGGACACCGGAGGGAAACCAGGCTGGTGCACCAGGCCACAGGAAGGCTGCCCAAGAGAGAATATTGACTCGTCTCTCGAACCTACGGCAGAGAGAGACCCCGTCCCCGCCCCTGGGTGAGCGTGAGTCAGCAGCACAGCAGTGTTGTTCAGTGAGGCAGGAGGGGGCTCAGAGACAGGCTCGAGTGCCCTGCTCAGCACGTTTGAGCAGGCTCATGCACTTTCACTATTCTCTAATTGTACCTTGTGTCTAAGGTTTGTCTTCCAAGGAGATTAAAAGCTCCCGAAGGACAGAGACTAGTTTGATTCTTCCCTTGAATCTTTTTACCACTCGCAAGGAAATACGAGAGAGAGAGAGAGAGAGAGAGAGATTGGAGTCTTAAGAGCACAGGTGTTCAGAGTCACAGCTGCAGAAGGAGCGGGCTTAAAAGACATGGGCACGGACGGTGGGGCCTGAGTTCAAAATTAAAAGTTGGTTTGACACAGCCCACAAAAGAGACGGCTGAGGGGCGGCAAGGGCAGAACTGGCGGCCTCCTGGGAGCACCTGCTGAGCTGCAGGCATAGACATCCAGCACGTCTGACCTTCGCAGTGGTCCTGCAGGGCGGTTTCAGCGGCCCCAATGGCACAGTGAAGAGAAGGAAGACCCCAGAACTTAAGTAATTGCTGCCCAGGGTCATAAAGCGGCTGAGTGACTGAGGTGCGTCCAGGCCCAGGCCTGCCTGGCTCTGACTTCAGTCCTTTCCTGGAGCCCATCTGCCAGGGGCCCTGGGCACAGCTGTCCCACCCCTTCAACCAGAGCGCAGAGGGCAGTCGGCCAGGGCCCCAGGTCGGGGAGGCTGTGCCTTCCTCAGTGAGTGGCTGACTCCAGTCTCAGGATGATCTTCTCAGACAGAATCAGCTTCCCGTCCTGCTGCAGCCACGTGGCCAGGAAGGTGCTTCATAGCAGCGCGGCGGGCGTAGGAGTCCCTGGATCCGAGGACCTGTGCAGGTCCCTGGCTGGTCATCTGCAGGGGGAGAGTGTGGGTCCCAGAAGCCTAGAGGACTGCTGCTGGGCAGGGTCCAGGGGATCGTAAGGAGCAGGCCCCGACTCTGTGGGTTTGGGTTGAGACCTGAGACTCCATGTTTCTCCTGCACGTCCAGGTGACGTCCACCTGCCAGGCGAGGACCATGCTGAGTTGCCCGTCCCCGGAGAGCTGCAGTTAAAGCCACTCCTGGGTGTCATTTCCCCACCTCGTCCCCTGGCATGTCCCACACGTGTCAGAGAACGCTGCAGGGAGGTGGCCCCAGCCTTCATTCATCGCTGGTGGGAACGCACAACGTTGCCCTCTGTTGGTGAAACACTTGGCACTTCCTGAAAAGGAAAGGTACACTGAGCTATTCTGTGTCCTCGTCCCTAGAAGAACCCACTCAGACATTTCCCTGGAACACACAGGGTTCGGCCAGATTCTTTCTGGGAGCGAACTAGAGATGGCTGTGGTGTGATGAGAAAGGACCTCATGTTGGAGGCAGAAGTCCTCCTGCGACTCCTGTGGGACCCTTGTGAGTGTCCCTGAGCCTCGGTGTCCTCTTCAGTAGAATAAGGACAGTAACACCTGCCGAGACTGTTAAGGAGATTCAGCTCAATTAGAGAAGGGGGGACCCCCATGAGCTACACAAACACAAATCACTCCATATCCTGTGACCAGGGCGTGGTGCCCTGGTGTGATGCCTGAGCACCGGGAGAGGGGACAACACGGAAACCATGGCGCACAGCACGGGTCCTAAAGTCCAGTCAGACCAACGGGCACAGGCTGCAGGACGCGAGGACATTGCTGTTTTGAAATGATATGGTGTGAACTAAGTGTTTAATTGTTAGAGATTCAAGGAAACAGCTGTTTGGAGGTGAATGAAAATGACTCTTGAAGTCTGGTGGGAAGGCAGGACTGAGCCGGGGCGGGAAAGAAACAGGGAGGTGATTGACAGAAGGGATGAGCCAATCACTTGAATGATCTAAGTGATTCTCGTCCTCATCCATGAAATGAGATTAAAATGAAGCCTCCGGGGCTCCTGTGAGGTAAAGGAGATGGTCCGGCCGGCCTCTCTCATACAGTGTGCACTCACTGAATTCCTGCTGCCATCCGTCTCTTCACCGTGATTCTCTCTGGAATCTGTCGAGGTCCTTCTGCTGGTGGGGCTCTCATTTCTAGGCGCTCGCGGCTTTCTGCTCCTTTTTCGTAGCACGCAGCACTCTGCGGCCACGGCATCTCTTCCTTCCTCGTGAGGACACTGTGGTCTTCCGTTCCTGGAGAAGGACTGGTTTTCTCCAGAAGGTTTCTTTCTCCTGTTTGTTTGTTGTTTTCCTGTTCCATCTTTCATATTTAAAGTGTCCTCAAATATCTGAGTTTTTCCAAGTAGAGGCTGCTCTTTCATCGTGTGGTCACCTTTTTTCATGGTGGACGTGGTGGCCACTGTGGAGCCTCAGAAGGGGGTGACCAGGGCGAGGCAGACTTTCCACTGAAGGCCCCAGGGATCCGTCTGTGGAGGTCTTTTCTCAGAGAAGGATCCTCATTCACCTTCCTGGGACCATGGGCAGAGGGGGACACAGAGGCAGGGCTCAGGTCCTCTGAGGGAGTGGACATGGTCCTGCTGCTCCCTCCTGGGGACCCCCGTCCTGGGCCGGGGGATGGGAGGAGACAGGTGGCCAGGGAGGGGGTCTGGGGGGCGGCTCACTCTTACCACACCCTCCCACTCCTGCCCCTCCAGCACCCAACAGCCTGGCCCCTCAGTGCCAGGGCCCCCGGTATCTGCTGGGCCACTGGCCACCCCTCTGGAGACACCTGCGATGACCCCACTCTGCTGGGCCAGCCGTGTCCTCCTGCTTTCTGGGTCTGGAGACTGTTCATTCTGTTCATCTTGTGCTTCATGCCTCTAACACATCTCTCCATGTAACCCTGCTGGACTCTCAGAGAGTGAGACCAACCCAGGTGTCCTCCCTCTCGGAGTCTGAAGTCCCCTTCCTGTTTGTTTTTATTTAACATGTGCATCTAGCATGCTTTTAATAGGGTAAATATACACTCATGTTTTAACTAGATAATGAGACATTAGTAAGGAATAAGACCAGAAAAGAAGTAGAAAATGGGCAAAAAATATTGATTTTACGAATTAAAAAAAAAAAGTTTACAAGTGACCCTTAATCACAAAAAGTCTCAATTTTACTCATAAGAGAACCAAAATTAAAACTCTGCTTAGGGGCTGGAGTGCAGCTCAGTGGCACAGCCCTTGTCTAACACGGGTGAGGCCCGGGTCAAATTCCCAGAACCTCCAAACAGATAACCCAACCCATGTCTAGACACTGTTTTCTACCTTTTCATCACCGTGTGCATTTTCAAATATATAATAGGAGGAAAGAAAGAAAGAAAGGGGAGGGAGGGGAGAAACTCTGCATTTGGCATTGTGAAAAGTCAAGAACGCAACCAGGAAAATCATGGTGGATGTTGGGTTCCTGGTTTGAGAGGGAGAAATAAGACAGAAATAAACAAAGTGGGAAAGAGGTGAATGCTAAGTCTTCAAAAGTGGGAGAGGCTGGTTGTCCCTTGTTAGGTCCCTGAGAATGCACTTATTTGAAATAAAATATGATAGATGATGTTGGCTGACTCCCACAACGCAGTAGAATGTGGACACTTGGATCAAGATCGCCTCCGTGAGAATCCAATAGTGAACTGGGAATCCTCATGTAGGAGGACTAAAGGGACGAGGGTGCCCGAGAGCCCTCCTGCTCATCTTGAAGCAGGTGTCACAGTAACTCCCAGGAACCAGATGAGACTTCAGAGCTGATGATGGCAATTTACAAACGTTGAAAGTATTGTGTCTTCAGAGCTGATTTGAGCTGGTCCCCCTCTTTTGCAGAGTTTTGGGAAAACTGATAAACCATCTTTGTCGTGATATAACTGGGGGCCGGGGGGGCTTGGAAAACTAACGGGCAGATCTTCTTGAAAGAAGAGGCTCTCTGCAAAGATCCGGTCGGGTTGTTGGTGCCAGGGCTGAGCGCTGGTGCTTACGTCACACAGCCAGAAGAAATGACGCCCCTAGTTAGTGCCCACCTGGTCCAGTAGTGGCCAGCAGAAGACAGAGGCTCTCCAGGATCCTGCTCAGGGATGAGGCGACTCCCCACAGCTCAAGTGAGTTCCCAGATGGGAGCTGACCTTGGTCTGTCCCTGTACCCGTCCTGGCACTGTCCTCTTAGACACAAAGCTAAAATCAGGTCATTGACACCTCCTCAACTGGCCGCAGCGGACCCGTGGGAGCTTAGTACCAGAGTGCAACCCAGTAGTGAGGGACATTTTGTGAAGATCATTTTGAGTGAAGTCCTGAGAGCCCCCATGAACACCCGTGGACCCAGGCCCTGACTCTGGAGGGTTCGAGGGTTGTGGAAACAGGCACATGGTGATTGGGTGACGTGGAGCAGGGGTGCAGAGGAGGAAGCTACTCCTTCTGCTGGGGAGGCTGCAGGTGGGTGGAGCCTTGAAGGCTGCGGAGGCTTTGTTTAGTGGAGGAAGTGAGGGGCATGCTGGGCCCAGCATAGGTGAGGAGGAGAGCACAGTGCATGCTTGGGAACCGAGCAGGTGGTCAGACTGCAGCAAGCACTAACACAGGACCGGAAACTGGCAGGGCAGGCAGCCTCGAGGCCCTGAGCGCTTGTTTAAAAGATTGAACTATCTTAAGAGGTCAACGGGGAGCCATTGAAAGTTTTTCGTGGATGACTCTGGCAGCTGCCTGGAAGACTGGCCGGAGGGCAGGCTGAGAGGCTGAAGGCAGGAGCAGGGAAGCGAGGAGCACCTGTGCTCAGGAGCTCTGAGCACCCGACAGGACCCTGTGCACGCACCCCCTCAGCAGTCTCGTGGAGCAGGCCGGGGACACACACGTTGGCTCAGCATCAGGAGGGCTGGAGACCACTCTGGGTTGTGACTGACCGGGGACCCAGGCCACCCGTAGCCATGCAGGCAGATGTCAATGCACCCGTCACTGGACGAGAATCGGGGTACACAGGGAGTCTCATAGTAGCTCCCTGCAAACACTTACCAGATGCTGGGTTAGAGCCCCGCCCATGATGGGAGAACCTCCTATCCCACATCAGGTGGGGTCTCTACAGAGTCTCCCAGTGCCTCCTACAAAGGACTCCTGAGTAAGGTGGGGGTCAACTGCACTTAATCAATGGCGGCCAGAGCCCTAGGATGGACACCCTTGTGGTGGGTGGGGGGGATGAGGAGGGGGAAATGAAGAGAAAGGGGGAAAGTCAGGGGAGAACATCTGCTAGGTTTTATCTACCAAGTCTTTTGTTTAACTACTAGAGATTTGGCACAAAGTCTTACAAAATGTGGTTTTCATAGGAACTTGCATTTGTTCACTTAATCACTTAATTTTAGAAGAAGTTGGGTGAAATCCTGAGTCACCTCCTCGTAGCCACTGCTTTGCTCAGCAGCCCTCCTGGCGCGTGCTGGGGCAGCGCTCCAGAGCCGGGGCTCTGGGCTGTGTGTGTCCCCAGGTCAGCTCACAGGGCCGCCCAGCTCCAAGCGTGGTCTGTAGCCCCTCCACACTCCCCATCAGGGGGGTGATTCCCAGCATCGGTGGGAAGTTCGGCAGACACCACTCTGAGTGGTCAAAATAACTCGCTGTTAGTGGGACCAGTGAGAACCCTGTGCCGCTGGACGGCCTGCCGCAGGAGCAACGTCCGCGGGTCCCTCGCTGCCATCACAGCCTGAACCAGAGCCGGGGGTACAGCACCGGTGACACCCCAGTCGAGGGTCAGCCACAGCATCGCTGCCTGCTCCCCTCCGGGCCTCCCGGAGAGGAGCGTCTGGGAGGTCTCAGGGCCCGTCCCAGGCAGGAGACCAACGGACGGTGGTTCTGGCTGGACCCTTCACCACGCGTGGTGTCACTGAGCCCCTGGGGAGCAACGTACCCACGTCAGCTTCCTTACTTGAGAATCGAGCTGTGGTTCTACAGGACTGTGCTGATTGTAAGGAGTACTTGCTGGATTTCTTGTAGGGGAGGGAATGCCTGATTCTCGGTTCCTTCCAGACTGCTGAGGTGGGAAATGTTCTCTACTGTTGTTACACTACCAACGGTTTCAAAATGAGAACCACTGAAACACGGCTTCATGGTTAAATCTCGCGGACAACCTCCTATCCCACATCAGCAAAGTCCAAAGAGGCGTTCTGGCCACGATGGAGTGATTACCGATAAGATCTGCGTCCCCGGCTCCGCGGTCCCTTGGTGCCACCGGCTCTCTCTGCTCCTGCCTCGCAGAAGTGTCAATATTTTCCAACTTCTCTTCTCTAAATTGTCGAGGACGATATCCGTCACTGCGGCTGCAGCTCTTAAGGACTTATGTCAACAAGACTGTTTTTCTCACGTCCTCTCAGCAAACACAAGTGTGAACGGCAGCTTCCTTCCCATCTGATCCAGGCTGAGTCAGACTTCTTGAGGCCTCTGATTTGGCTCCACAGGGTGCTGTGCGGAGAAGGATCCCTGGTGGGAAGGTTCTGGGCCTGACCCCCCACCCCCACCCCCACCGGGGTTCCCGGGGATTATCCACAGGGGTCTGGAGATTTGGGGAAGTCATGTCATTCCTGAGTCACCCAGAGAGTCCTGAAGCAGGAGGCTAAGATGTGAGGAGCCAGGTGGCCCTGAGAGCCGGAAATGCAAGGCACGGGCCGGAGGCCGGCTGGAGCAAGGCCCCGCTGGAGTCTGCTGGTGTCCCCTTTAGCCGAGAGCGTGAGCATCAGACAGCTGAGCTACCTCAGGGAGCCAGATGGGGCTGACGTTCTTCCTGAGTTAAAAATATGCCTTTTGGACAGGAAGAGGCACATAATTTGCCCTAGACGGATTTGGGGAGAGCATCCAGGAAACCTGGAGTCTGAATTACAGCTACCCTCCTCTGCAGTCCCCGGCCTCCTCCTCTTCTTCACAGAGATGGAGAGGCCCAGGAGACAGCCCCCAGGACTCCCCAGGTCCTGCTCACCTCCTCTCCAGCATACATCAGGTGTCCAGTGTGTGCCTGGATTCTGGATGCAGTGAGGAGAGGAGATGAGGACACACACACCCACACACACACACACACACACACACACAGCTCCTCTCAGATTCTTTAGGGTCCCTGGAGCCCCCGAGTCAGGAGCTCCAGCCCCTGTCGATGCTCTGCCTTCAGGTCCCCTTTCTCCCTGGCTCCGGACTTGTGCTCACACTGCCCCTCGGACGTCTCTAAAGCCACACGCCCCAAGTGAAACTCCTCTTCCTCCCCAAACCCCTCCCTGTTCCCTGTCTCAGAACAAGCCCCTGCCAATGCAGCTGCCCTCCCTCGAGCCACCCCGCGTCCAGTCCAGCCCCTCCTCTCCCGCTGGCCTGCTCCTCTGCCTCTCAGGCACATGTCTGGACCCTCAGCTCTGAGACCCTGGAGCAGCGTCCTGCCGACCTCACCCCGAGCTGTGCCTGTTCTCGCACGGCACCCCGAGTCATGTTTCTCACATGCTAACACGCTCACTCCATGTGCTGAAAACCTTCCACAGTCGCATACCTTTCTCATGGGATAAGCCTAAACTTTTCAATAAAATATTTAGGCAGAAAATAATCTATTCCCAACCAGCACTCCATCACAGCCCTTCTTCCCCTGGTTAACTCCACAGTTTGCTCTGTGTGGTCCAGCGATGCCCAGCTTTCCGCAGGCCCCTGGGGGTGCCATTGTGTTATTAGGTTCTGGGACACGTTTTACTGCCCGGGCCCCCAGGTTCACACCCACTGCCCAGCACCCTGGCTGGTCATTGAGAGGCCATGACGGTCTCCCACTTCGCCAACCTGGACAGCTGAGCGACTTTTCCCCAGCTCTGCGTGTTGCAGGTCAGAGTTGGCCAGAGATAATCCTCACAGAAGTAGATGGCAGAGGAGGCGTCCCCATCGCTCTGTGAGGTTCTTGAGGATGGTTGGTTACTCTGGATTGCCAACCTGATCCGACTGAGAGACTTTGGGTGTGTCGATGAGAGTGATTCCAGAGACACTGACGTGTGGGACCCTGACATGTGGGTACACACCCACCCCCAAGCAGGAAGCACAGCCCCGTGGGCTGGGCTGGGGGCCCGGATGGAAGGGGGTGGAGGAAGGAGGGAGCAGACCTGGACGCAGGCCTCGTGCATGCGATCCCCGGCACGGTACCTACCCGCCATGCTGCCTTCAGGGTGGTCTCCTCCCACCACGGGCACCAAGCCCCCCAGAGCCTAGGTCTCAGGACAAGTCCACAATTAATTAATATTCAAAGGCAGCTTCCTCTGAAGCATCAAAGAGCGTCCAACTTAACATCACCGAGGTCAGTCCTAGCTCTGCACCTGGATGCGAGTTCTCAGGTGAACCTTTAGGCCCCCAGTTCTCTCCTCTGTGAGATGGGCTCCTACGTGCCCGGAGGACGCGTAAGCGAGGTAGGCCAGGGTGGGTGGCCTACAGTGCAGAATTTAAAAATCTGTTGAGGCACTCGAGTGTCTCTGGGGGCCTGCCGTAGAGTAGGCGTTGGACAAGTGCCACGGGTCATGTGACTTGTGTGACGACATAAGAGGCTGTCATTCAGCCACAGTGCTCTCGCGACCGGCACTCCACCTCCAGGGAGAGCTCTCGTTGTCACACAGTCCACATCCTCTGCTCGGCAGGGCACAGCACTACTGATGGGAGCTCGCTGACCCCGAGTCAGCCAGGTCACCTAGACGGGATGCAGGTACTTGCCACGTTTCCGCCTGCCACGCCTCGCCCACCGTGGCTGGGCCTCCCTCTGCCAAGCGGGCTCTCTCTTCCTTGGTTTCCACAGGGCCTCCGTCTAGGTGAGGCTCTGCTGGCACCGTTAGCTGTCGGGATGGATGGATTTGAACAATGATTCAAAACTTGACATCTCAAGGCGGGTTTCGTTGGCTTGTTCACTTTTCTCTGTGGCGTCCACCTGTCGAGGTACCACAGATAGGAGGGCAGGAGGGCAGCTGGCGGCCCCTCCTCGCGGGGCATGGATCCCTCCCCTGGAGGAGCTGGGAGAGTACTGACTCAGCAGGAAACCCTGGCCTTGGTGACGAGTGGACACACAGACACTTCCAAGCCCCTGTCTGACTTTCCACCCCAGAATCCCCGGGTCAGCACCGTCCTGGGCTTTGTCCCCTCTGCAGACTGCAAGCCACACAGGTAGACAGACATCAGGATCCCAGTCCTGTAAGGAAATGTCCTCAAGGCCTGAGAAGAGGCCTGCACATGGGAGGCACATTCTGGAGAGAGACTCACTGCCCACTGGCCGTCAGCAGTGCCCTCGAGTGACCTGAACTCACTGGCAGAGGCTCGGCAGTGACATCCACAGACACTTTGGCCAGGCAGCACCTGAAGGAGTCAGAGAAGGTTGTGTGGGGGGCAGGGGACAGCCGACAGCCTGGCCGTGGCTGGGCCCCTGGACCCGAGGTCCTGAGGGCCAGGAAACCTGACCCCTGCAAAGCATCAGCCTCAGGTTGAAAGGCAGCTGCGGGCCTTCAGCAGACGGCACATCAGAGGACCCGGCCGGTGGCCCAGCTGTCCTCCCGGGCTTGGGAAACGCTGATCTGCCCAAGCTCCCGACTGCGAAGGACACTGCCACTTACCCAGCGATGGCAGGACCAGACTAGTGACCCAGAGCCTGAGGGGCCATTTTCTGACCAAAATAGCCCGTAGCCAAGGCATCAGCCTAAGTGCTGCCCCACGTCACCAGGAAGGAATGTGATGGGCCCAGGCACAAGAGATGACCCTGCCAGGCTGCGCCCACGGGCACCAAGAAGCGGGGAGGCAGGTCTGTCCCTCGTGGGCAGTGGCTCCTCCCGCTGTCTCTTTATGGGTCCCCTTGCTGGACGCTTCAGGCCGCTTCTGATGGCTCTCAGACCCCGCGGGCCTCACTGGGCAGGATGGAGGGGACCCTGGTGGCTCCCAGGTTAGCTGTTGGGAAGGGACGGCCTCCCTAGGGACGAGGATGTGGAGGGGTCGAAGAGGTCACAACCCGCTCTGCACAGATGTCCTTCCCTCAGCTCTGCCTACACTGGTCCCCTCCGCCACAGATTTTGAAGACAGGTGAACTTTGAGCCAACCGTTCCTGGAGAGATGGACAAAGAGCGCTCATGCTGGACCTGAGTTCCGCCTGAGCCTCGAGGCAGCCCCGTCCTGCGTGGCCCCACCGGTGTCTGTGACTGTGCGTGCGTCTTCCTCTCTGCAGGTGACACCTCCAGGACAGCCATGGCTTTTTCTCTCTGCAACCACCTGTGCCTGGCACAAGTTAAGCCCTCCCGAATGGTCATACGGAGATCAAGGACTAAATTTAAAAATGCAGTGCGTGGGGTGTGTGTGTGTGTGTGTGTGTGTGTCTGTGGTGTGTGGGTGTGCGTGTGTGTGTCTGTGATGTGTGGTGTGTGCGTGTGTGTGTCTGTGATGTGTGTGTGTGTGTCTGTGGTGTGTGGGTGTGCATGTGTGTGTCTGTGATGTGTGGTGTGTGTATGTGTCTGTGATGTGTGTGTGTGTGACTGTGGTGTGTGGGTGTGCATGTGTGTGTCTGTGATGTGTGGGTGTGCATGTGTCTGTGGTGTGTGTGTGTGTGTGTGTGTGTCTGTGGTGTGTGGGTGTGTGTGGGTGTGCGTCTGTGATGTGTGTGTGTGTCTGTGATGTGTGTGTGATGTGTGGGTGTGCATGGGGTGTGTGTGTATGTGTCTGTGATGTGTGTGTGTGTGTCTGTGATGTGTGGGTGTGCATGTGTCTGTGGTGTGTGTGTGTGTGTGTGTCTGTGGTGTGTGGGTGTGTATGTGTCTGTGGTGTGTGTGTGTGTGTGTGTGTCTGTGGTGTGTGTCTGTGATGTGTGGGTGTGTATGTGTCTGTGGTGTGTGTGTGTGTGTCTGTGGTGTGTGTGTGTGTCTGTGGTGTGTGGGTGTCCGTGGTGGAAAGTGGTATGTGTGTGCTGTGTGTTGGGGGGGTCTGTGATGTGTGTCTGTGGTGTGCGGGTGTCTGTGGTGGTATGCGGTACGTGTGTGGTGTGTGTGTGTGTGATAGGCTGTGTGTGCACATGCGTGCCACAGGTGTGCTCCGGGTGGTCCGGGCCTGGCTGAGTGAGCCCACCATGAGAGCAGGACACGGGGCAGGTTGGAGGGCCGCCCTGGAGCTCACTGGCAGCAGCTGCCACCGAGCACAGATGGACTAAGCCCCAAAGGGCGATTAGATAAGATGGAGCCCACACCTGGGCTTCCAGTCGGGGCTGGAGCCCCAGGGCCTTGGTGCTGCAGGTCTGCAGGGCAGGCTATGGGCACCGAGATGGAGCACAGCTTAAAATGCAGGGGCGAAGGAGGCCTCCACCCAGCAGCCCGGTGTCAAGTGACTCACAGCTTTGATTAGGGCAGAAGCTCACACACCAGAGGGTCAGGCATAAAGAGAAACATCAGAAGAGAACACAGGTGGACGCTGAGCAGCCCCGGGCAGCCCAACCCCAGCGTCCAATGTGAGCTGCCCCGTGTTCTCAGGCACTGCGAGGGGAGAGCCCGGGGAGAGGAGAGATGGAGCAGGAGGGAGGAAAGCCAGGTCCCGCCTCCACCGTGTCTGAAAGCCGAGAGTCCATGAGCAGGCCAGGGATGGCCAGCTGACCTCCCTGCCACGGCCTGGCTCTGAATTCAGGCCTTGCTTCCTGGTTTTCTGGATTCTCGCATTCCCACAGTCTGCTCCCAGGCTGCCATACTTCAGGCCGACCAAAGGTTTCGTGATACATTACAAGTGTGTGTGTAGATGTCGCCGTCGGTGCTGCGGAAGAGACCGAGCTCCAAGCATCGAGGGCAAGGAGCGGCGGCCTCGGGGTCCTCTCCTCGCCTTCCTGACGATGCTTTCAGACATTCACGTAGGAACGGAAGAGGGAATCCGTTTAGTGTCAGATAAAGGGAAGCCAAAGCCTGGAAAGAACAGGAAGGACTTGTGGCCTTGGGAGCAGAGCAGGGCCCTGATGTCAGAGGGCCCAGCCCCTCCGCCCTTCGGAAGATCCAAGGCACAAGTTAAGAGTCGGCTGTCAGCCAAAGCCTGAGGAGGACGATGAGGACAGAGGGAGCCCAGGAGGGATGGGGGGTGGGGGCAGGAGGGGCCCCTCGTGCGCCTGCCCACATAAAGGGGGAAGAGTACAGAAGTCAGCCACTGACAAGGCCATGCGGAATGACCGTTAGCAGAGTGGCCCTGACCCTGAGCCTCCCTCACAGGAGGAAAGGGCGAGAGCCCCAGATGCTCAGGTGCTACTGTGACCTGATCACGGAGGAGCAGAGGAGCAGCTAACTGCAAGAGCTCAGCCGCCGGGCGCGGGCAGATTATCAGGGCCTGGGTCTCCAGTGACCCTGGGTTGGTATGAACCCAGACCTGCCACGTCAGGGAACAGCAGCCGGGCGTCCCAGGAGGCTACAAAGAACTAAAGCACAGAGACAAATCTCTCTAAAGGCCCAAGATCAGTGGCCAGTGCCAAGGAAGGATGGCATCGAACTGCCATCTGTACAGATGCCTGGCGCACCGCCCCGTGTGCCGGTCCACAGTGTCTGCCAGCCAGCGTGTCTCAGGGCCAGGCTGGCCATCACTCCAGTGGGCGAGTACGGAGCACAGGGTGACCCACCCAGTGGCCAGGCCTGCTGTACTGGAGCAGTGTGGGGCAGACCGGCACCATGGCTGGCGCTCCTGAGAAGAGTTACCGCGCCCTGCCCTGCACCACCCGCCCGGGGCTGGTGCTGAGCTCTGCAAGTGGACTGACCTCCTGGAACCCCCAGAACAGCCCCGTGATGGACACTTAAGGAGACTGGACACTGCTCAAACTGGCTGCGGACAGACGGCAGGGGAAGGACCCCAGGCCCGACTCCACCCAGAGGCTTCGGCTCACCCTCCGCGCACGGGGAGCCCTGCAGGTGGGTCACCTCCCGAGCCTGGCTGGTTCCCCCGTGACGGCCGGGTGGTGGGATGTCAGCAGAGCCCTCCAGTAGACAGTGGGTGCACCCAAGGCCCAGTTCAAAACCCCTGTAGCCCAAGGTGCCCGTCTCCAAACCTCCGTCTCCTCACTCCGAGTGAGAACGTCACATGAACACGCAGGGCTGTTAGAGGGCCCAGCAGCTTGGACAGTCTGTGATTTTATTCTTGTCACAAAGTGACCTGACTGTAATCACATGAAACCCAAAGATAAAATGGTAATCCATGAAAGAAAAATTCTTTTAAAATTAAGGTAGGAAGTTAAATTTATTGAGAAATTATCCGTTTCTCAATATGTCGTACACTGTGACATGCTACAATGATGAATCACTTTAACAGGGGTGCTCGCCCTTAGATCTCCATGATTTAAAGAGAGAGTAGGAAGGTTCTGTTACCCTGAGTCACCAAAATTGAATTCTGACCCTCGTGGCGGATTCCAGGGCCTCTGAGGATAATGAGGAAATTGTCTCACAAAGGGAACCTGTTTCCAGGGAAGCAAAACACCATGAGCACCCCAATCTCTTCCACTAAAGGGGGTGCATTCAGGTAGCAGAAATATTTGAAGCATGTGTGCCATTCTGTCCCAAGACCATGCATACTTATGTTTTAGACTCGGCAGGCATTTATTTTTGTACCTTCTGTGAATACCAATTCTCAGTCCTTTATCAGCTCCTCATTGACTTCAAGAGAGAAGACAAAAGCACAGACTGGATTTAAGTAGTTTCTTGATATCCTTTATGGTACTTGATTTGGCCAGAATCATGCCCTTAATCAGTTCTTATGGAATCCTGAGGGACATGCCAACAGGAGGCGCCAGATGGCTGAACAGGATCAAAACCCACCACCAAAACTGTGGACAGGAGGGGAGTGGACGCTGGGGTCTGCACCCTGCTGCTGAGCAGTCAGGGACTGGCCGTGCGCTGGCGTTCCCAGCCCTGGTGGAGTCTCTCTAGGTCTTTCTAGGCCGACCAGGCTCCAGCGCCTCTTCACTGGACACTCACGCAGCCCTGAGCTGAGAGGCCACGTCTCTCTCAATCTACGGGGAGAAGATGGAGGTGTGGACAGGGAAGGACACCCTGAGCCTTCCAGCGGGCAGCAGAAGGGCACTTTCACCTGGCAGTCCTGCTCTGGAGCCCGCTGTCACCCTCTGCACCATGCTGGGCCCCGTCCCCACAGGGCTAGTGCTGGTGTGGCCTGGCTCTCACAGGTGCTCGCTGTGCAGCCCCCTCAGAGATTTCAGGGACTGTAAGAAACCTGCGTTTGTGAAGCCGTGGCTACTCAGAAGTCATTCGATACCCATGAGTCCCCAGGCCCCTGTGACAGAGGCCGCTGATTTCAGTTCAGGAAATGGGTTCTGAGAGGCGGAGACTTGCCATCACTCATCAGTGGTACCAAGAGGACTTGAGCCTGGACCCACGATGGCAAGTCCAGTCTCCTCTGCTGTAGCAAGCGTCCCTGAGGAAGTCCCACGAACCTGCTGGGGGTTCAGCAGCCCTGCGTGGACCACGAGTCTGGTACTCCTTGAGTGCTTATCTCTGCCCGGTGTAAGCCGCCTCCTTACCCCTAGGAGGTGAGTTAGTGGTGTGTATCTTAAAAGGGAGGACTCTGAAGCCCAGAGAGACCAGGGAACTCATCCCAGGCCAGCCAGCTCCTAAGCCCAAGCAGGGCCTACAGCTGAACATGCTGTTCGGTTGCAAAACTAGCATTTGTCCACATTAAGCAACGTGTCTGGTGAGAGCAGACGTGGCGGCGTCCATCTGGAGCCTACGAAGGGCTGGCCACGGTCTGTTGCCCCTCAGCCTCGACACACTCCATCTGCTGCCTGGCCACATGCGACATTACCACAGCTTAGCAGCTAAAATAGCAGCTGTTGTTATCACATAGGTCCTGTTTCCATGAATCCCGACACAGAGGAGCTGGGGCGTTGCAAGGCTGAAGTTAGGGCCCCCAGGGCTGTGGTCTTGTCTCAGAGTCAGACTTGGCAAAGATCCACTCCCACGCGCATCTGGCTGCTGGTCCCCCAGGGCCTCAAGGCGCAGGTCTCTCTCTGGCTGTTGGCCCAGGCTGCCCTTGGCTTCTAGATGTCTTTGAGCTGGAAGCTGTCCTCAGTCCCCTGACATGTCGGCGTCCACCAATGGCCTGCTGCTTCCTCAAATGCATCAAGGTCTCCCAGACGATTTCAAAAGCTTAGCAATGAAATACTGAGACTAGCTTGCTGCCTCTTTGCTGCACATCATGTATAGCCAGGAGACTGAAGATTGAGAAATCCATATATGTATGATGTGTCAAAGTGCATTCTACTGTCATGTATAATGAATTAGAATAAACAAAGAAAAATTCCAATGTAACTCAGGGAAATAGAAAAGAAAGAACACAAAAATCAAAATTACTAGAAGAAAAAAATTACAAAGATCAATAAAAAATAAAGTAGACTAAAAAAAAAAAAAAGACCAGAGAGAGAGAGAGAGAGAGAGAGAGAGAGAGAGAGAGACCCAAATAAATAAAATCAGAGACAGGAAAGGAGACATTACTACTGATACTACAGATTTAAAAGGATCATTAGGGACTATTGTGACCAACTCTACACCAACAAATTAGGAAAAAAAACTGGAAGAAATGGACAAATTACTGCACATATAACCTACCAAAGTGGGACCATGGGAACATAGAAAACCAGAACAGATCAATAACCAGTGATGATTCAATAATAGAAGTCTCCCCAAAATGAAAAGCCCAGGACCCCATAATGTCACCAACGAATCTTGCCAGACTACTGAAGAAGAGCTAAGCCAAGTCTGTTCAAATTATTCCAAGGTGTCAAAGGGAGAGAAATCTGCAGGGTTTGTGCAACAAGGCAAGCATTACCTGTGTATCAAGGCAAAGACACAGGGAGGAGGGAGGGAGGAATCCCAGACCACTGTCTCTGATGAACAGAGGTGAGAGATTCTCAGCAAAATGCTGACCAATCAAATTCAACAGCTCATAAAGAAGAATATGGACCATAATGAAGAGTGACCCACTAATGCAAGGATGGTTTGACGTATGCAAATTGATAAATGGAGTACCTCACTCACATCCACAGAATGCAGGATAAAGTCAACATGGCTGCCTCAGTAGTCTCAGGAAAAGCATCTGACAAAATTCAACATCCTCCTGATAAAAACTCTAAAAAAAATTAGGTATAGAACACAAGAACAGTTATATATAACAAACCCACAGCCGATACCATACTAAATGGGGGAAAGTTGAAATCATTTCCTCCAGGACCAGAAACACACAAAGTGTCCACTTTCACTATTCTTCTTCAGTATGATACTGAGAGTCTCAGCCAGAACAATAATACAAGAGAAGAAAATAAAAGATATACAAACAGGAGATGAGAAGGTCAAATTATTTCCGTTTGCAGAAGACATAACTGTATGTGGAGAGAAACCTAAAGACTCCACCAAAAGCCTCTTAGAACTGACAAATGAATTCAGTGAGTTCACAGGATACAAAAGCAACATACATACATACATCGGCAACTTTTTATATGCCAATAATGAAATTTCCAAGAAAGAAATTAAGAATCCAATCCCATTCACCTTAAACTACAAAAATTAGAATACCTGGAAACAATTTGACCAAGGAAGTAAATGATCTCTTCAAGGAAAATTACAAAGCACGGATGAAAGAAATTGAGGAGGACACCTGAAATTCGTGGATGGGAAGACTGAGTATTGTCAGATGTCTGTACCGCCCAGAGCAGTCTACAGAGTCAATGCCATCCTATCAAAACACCAATGACATTCTTCACAGGAGATAGAAAAACAACTTCTGAAACTTGTATGCAATCACAAAAGGTCCCAACTGGTCAAAGCAATCCTGAGCAAGGACAAAGCTGCATGTCTCACATCACGTGACTTCAAACATACTGCAAAGTGACAGAACCAAAGCAGCGCGTTCTGGCACAGAAGCAGCATGGCAGACCAATGGAACAGAACAAAAATAAGCCCACTCACTTATTTAGCCAGCTGACTTTGACAAAGGAAGCAAGAACATATATTGGAGGAAAAAAGTCTTTTCAATAATGTCACTGGGAAAACTAGATGTCCTCATGCAGAAGAAAGTAATTAGATGCCTATTTCTAGCCACATGTGAAAATTAACTCAAAAGAGATCAAAGACTTAAACTAAGACCCTGAACCATAAAAATACTAGAAGAAAATAAAGAGGAAATGCTTTCATATATTTTTCTGAGCAAAGATTTTTTTTATATGATCTTGAAAACACAGGCCACAGCTGGGCATGGTGACTCACACCCAGTGGCTTGGGAGGCTGAGACGGGAGGATTGCCAGTTCAAAGCCAGCCTCAGCAACAGAGAGGCCCTAAGCAACTCAGTGAGATCCTGTCTCTAAATAAAATACAAAACAGGGCTGGGGATGTGGCTCAGTAGACGAGTGGCCCTGAGTTCAATCCCTGGTATCAAAAACAAAACAAAATCACAGGCCACAAAAGCAACTCCTAAAGAATGCTGAAAGTTTCTGCACAGCAAAGGAAGCAATCAGAACACAGAGACAACGTAGGGAATGGGAGAGTTGATTGCACCATTTATCCAGTGAGAGATGGATTTCTGGAATATAAGGAACTCAATAGCGTATTTTATTAATAGCATAATAAAATCATTAATGGTGGCCAGATTTTAAAATGGGCAGAGGACATGAAGAGACAGTTCTTTAAAATGGGCTATACAACCCAGAGGCTTGGGAGGCTGCAGCAGGAGGATGGCAAGTTTGAGGCCAGCCTCATCAACTTACCAACGCCCTAAGCAACTTAATGAGACTGTTTCCAAAACAAAACAAAACAGGGCTGGGGATGTGGCTCAGATCTGAGTTCAGCACCATGAGTTCAATCCCCAGTAACTAAAAAAGAAGGATATACAGATGGCTAATAAGTATATGAAAAAATGTTCCTCACTGATATCCAGGGAAATGCAAATCAAAACCAAAGGAGATCATCTCACCCCAGTTAGAATGGTTATTATCTAAGACACAGAAGCCAAAGTGCTGGAGAGAATGTGGAAAAAGGGGACTCTGGTGGCCAGTTGGCAGGAATGTAAATTAGTACAACCATTATGGAAAATGGCTCGGAGCTTCCTCAGACAACTAGGAACAGACTGACTCTGTAATCCCACTCCTGGGTGCAGGTCCAAAGGAAATGAAATCAGTATGTCAGAGAGATGTCTGTCCTCAGGAGTACAGCCAGGATGTGGAGTCAACGCGGGTGTCCGTCAGACATGCATGGGCAAAGAAGGCGAGTTACGTACACACAGTGGAACGATCTTCAGCTCTGATTGTAAAAATTCTGTCGTTTGCCGCACGATGATTGGAACTGAAGGGCATCATGTCAAGTGAAATAAGTCAGACACAGAAAGACAAACACCACACACTCCTACTCCTACTTAGGTGTGGAAGCTGAAAGTGGTCTCAAAGAAGTAGAGAAGGTGGTGACCGGAGCTGGGGAGGGCGTGGGGAGCAGGGGTGGAGGAGGACGGTCAGCAGGGGCAGGGTTAGGGGCAGGAGCCATGGCTTCTGGAGTTCTATAGCACACTGGGGTAACTATTTTTAAAGAATAATAAACATGTACACATATGTTTGCATATGCATAGGAGATGATTGGCAGGATGCACAGTGCTTCCTTTGGAGGACCCAGGGCAGTGGGTTCAAGGTTGTGAGATGATCCTGGCCTTGACATCAGCCTGGTGAACATTGTCACTTCTGGGCCATATGCTCTTGTATTACTCGAAAATGAATGGTTCTGTTTAACAGACGGTGGATTCAAGCCGTGAGCAAGTGGGCTTGGAATCGTTTACCCCGCTCCCTCCCACAACCACATTCAAGATCCACTTCTGATTTTTGAGGATGTAAAGATCGGTTCTGTACAGCTTTGGGATGTCCAGCCGACCAGCTCTTTATTGAAGCCCCCTCTGTTCTGAGTCTGGTACAATGTCTTTGACTGTTGACATCAGGACCTGTGGATAAGGCTCGGCCCAGAGGCTCAGGAGGGAAGGGGAATGGGAGGTCTGAGGGTGCGCAGCAGGGAAGCCCAAAGCTGTGCTCCTGAGAGACTCCCAGCAGTCTACCCACCTCATGGGAAGGGCGCTGCAACCGGGTTTCTCACCCCTCCCTGATAAAAGCAGCCTTCACAGGTGGAGGACGAACAGATCCTCTCTCTGAGGCAGTGCACAGCATTTACATGGGTTCTGTTGGTTCCAAGTCTCCTAAGTCTGATTTTCCGTGGGCTCTGAAATTATCTGGGGCTCCATGGAACAGAAATGAGTGTGAGGTAGCAGAATCCATGCAGGCCCCAACGGGAGGGTCGGTCCATCACAATACGCTCCTTAATGGTCAGAAGGAGGCCACTGAGAGGACATGGAGACCGACAGCCAGGAGCATTCTCAACACGTCCTCTGCTCTTTGTCTCAAAGACAGAATCCAGTCCTCGGGGGTAATAGCCATTTTTTCTTTCAAAACTGCCATCCGCTCTGATAGAGAAGGCACGACTGTCCCAGGCAGAGGCTGGAGGCGCAGAGCACAGCTCAGGGTCGAGGGAGGCAGGCGGCCCAGCCCCCGGCCCCTAATCTCTGGATTAGGACAATCAGATCAACCAGGAATCGTTCCTCCTGGATAAACCTTTCTCTACTCCTCAGACCTGAGAGAAGCTGTGCTCCTGTGTTTATACCACAGCAACACAAAATGTTCATCATCTGTCTGTCGGATAAAACCCTGAGCACACACTGAAGAGAAGAGGCCCTGGGACCACGTCAATGGAAGACGGTCCCTGTCACCAGGAGCCACAGCAGCCGTGAGCCATCGGCCCACATGAAGAGCAGCAGAGGACACATGCACCCTTGCTTCTTATGGGACTTCCTGCGTGTGCACCCAACAGCCGGCAGGTGCCCTGCGTCCAGGCTCTGTGGAGGGCAGCTCAGGGCACCAACAGACCCGGCCAGGCTGCAGCGGTGTTCCTAAGAAGGCTCTAGGACACTCCTGAAATGCAGAGTGAAGAGAGGAAAGGTGAGCTCTCCGAGAACCGCGGCTTCTTCCTCCGCATGCTGGGCATGTGGGCGGACATACATCCACAGACCCTCAGGTGCAAAGCTGATCCCAGCCCAGGTGTCGGGCGGGAAAAGATCCGTCCCCAACAGCTCCTAGCTCTCTTCACTGACTATGGGATCTCAGAGTTGAGCACTTAGACTGCAGAGAACATCCTGGGATCTCTCTCCATGCGCCATGCAAAGCACACTCTTCTGCCCCCAGAAGCACGGCAGGGTTGCATACAGAGCAGGCCAGGGTGGCCCTGGGGGGAAGACCACCTGGGAAGTCAGCCGACCCCTGCAGCTGGGTGGACTCGGCCTGAGGGAGTTGTCGGTGGAGGGGCCTTGAGAGGCCCTCTCAGTGAGGGGCACATGGGGGCACCGTCAACACCAGGGCCCCCCTACTTGGAAAGCTTGTTCCCCCTCTGAATCTCACCAGTGATCTGAGACCACTGGTCAACATGTAAGGCGCAAGGCCTGCGGTCAGTCTGCAGTTAGAGTTCGCTGCTACCTGCTGATTCCAAGTCATGGTCAGGTCACCAGACTCTTCTGGTCCATCAAAGACCACTCTAATGTCTACCCTGCGGGGTTTGTGAGACTCAGATAGGAAGGTGTGAGAGTATAATAGGGTCCCCAAGCGGGAGCTATTATTGGCAGGTGGGCTCCTCGAAAAAGGAGACCCAGGGCGGTCCTGGGTGCCTGGTGCCTCTCTCCTGAGGACCTGCCAGCAGCTGGGTCCTGGGCCTCTGGCCTCTGAGGCACCTAATAAGGATTCGGACACCAGAATACCAGAGGTCTCTACTTGACATCTGGGTATTTATTTTCACAACATTCTATTATCATCCTAAAGGTCATTAGCTAATTACATGACTAAATGACTTTTGAAGTTTGTGTTACATAAATTTTTAAATGTAATCATATAAATAAAATAGAAAATCCCATTTCAGACAGTGTGTCTTGATTATTGCTCTGAAAATGGCCAGGTTAGTCATAACTATATTCTATCTGTAATACCCAAATCAGGGTTTCTGACGGCTACCATCACCAGCAAATTGCTATCTCCAAAAGCCTGGCATGTCCCTGCTGGCTGCCAAGAGCCACCGGCAGAGCCAGGAGAGAACCTTTCTAAAGTGCCCAACTGCAAGATGCTGCTTATGAATGGCCTGTGTCCCCAACCCAGAGGCTGGTGGCCTGAGGAGTTGGCCTTGCTGGCTTTACCATAAGATGCCCCCGAGGACTTAAGGGGCATCTAAGGCTTCATTTCCCATGGTTTCAGTTACCCCAGTCAACTCTTGCCCAAAAATATTAAGTGAAAATTCCAGAGATTAGCAGGTCATAAGTTCTAAGTGGTCTGACCTTCCAAGGTCGGTGATGAGATCTCCTGCCTCCCGCCCTTCCTGCCTGGCACACGACTTGTCCCTTCTGCTACCTGCGCCTGAGTCACGCCGTCATCCATCTCAGCCATCAAATCTGCTGTTCCACAGGGCACGGGTTTCCAAGTAACACTATTCTATCTAGTCCCAAAGGGGAGGAGCAGTGGTGCTGGCCTTCAGATACTCCAAGAGAAGTCCTCAAATGCTCCCACCAAGAGGCAAGAGGAACATACATCCAATAAGATGTTTTGAGGGGAAGAGAGACCACATTATTCATACAGCATTTATTACAGTATTTTATTATAATTGTTCTATTTTTATTTGTAGTTATTAATGCTAAATATTACTTTATCAAATTTATAAGTTAAACTCTATCACAGGTCCGTGTCCACAGGAAGCCATGTAGTCCATGCGGTGCAGATTCAGTATTGTCCTGAACAGAGGGCCACTGTCCCCACCAACAAGCGGGCTGCCTAGGCCTGCTCTACCACGTCAGGGGGCCAAGGTTAAGTGACTTTAAAAGGCTGGTTTGCTTAGGTCTCCTGAATCGGCTGGAGGGTGGCAGTCAGGCTGGGGCCATGCAACTGTTCAGGGTCCAGCCTCTGATCTCAGGCTTTGCCTCCGGCCCAGCAAACCACACCCCACGGGTGGACCACCTGCTTCTGTACAGAGTGGCCAGCCCCCTTCTTCACATCTCGCCCAGACTGCTTCTGTGCCCAAATGGTAGAGTCGAGTCATTTCCACAGGGAACATGTGGCACACGAGCATTAAGTATTCACTCTCTGTCCCTCAGAGAGACAGGAACTTAGGGACACAGAGAGAACACCGAGTCTCCAAAGAGAATCACCAGAATACAGAACAGACAGCTCATGTGCCCTTGTACCTGTCCTTGTCCTCTGCCTGCCGTCCGACTGAGGGAAGAGCAACAAGATGGCCACAGGGCACCTGGAGGAACCGCTCCTTTAGGGGGAGAACTCGGTGGCTCAGAAAAGACCCTCCCAGGTGGAGAGCCAAGGTGCTAAAGAGACCTGTAGGTAGATACGGGCCTGGCTAGAACGTGGGAGGACGTGTGCAAATACAGGAAGATGCCCCAAGCTGCAGCCACCCGGTGACACTCTAGTGGCCCCTCTATAGACGTTGAGCCCCAGGCAGAGACCAGGTGGCTTTCTGAAATCACCTGTGTTCCATTCTCAAGCGCCACTGTACCTCCTGATAACTCTCTTGCTCTGCCACTCACGCCTGATGCATCCTTAAATTCTTTACTCCATGGTCAAGAACCTGGAAGCCCGAGAAGACCCCCTGTGGTGACTCGACCTCCAAGGCACCAGCCTCACCTGCAGGGTTGAGGCTGGGGTGCAGCAAGGTCTTTGTTCTAGGACAGAGAAGAAGGTGAACATTCAGAACCAGTGGGCGTACGATGGTTCGTGACTCTGTGCATCATCTCCACTGTCTCGTCCATTCCCGTCTGCCACGTGGCCGTAGCTGCAGGAAAGCAGAGAAGAGAAGTCCCTATGTGGACAGCCATGAGCTTAGCTGCAACCTAAAGAGCTTAGTCTCCCAAAGAACGGGGACAGCAAATCACATTTCCAACCAGCACTAGACGGTATAAAGAACTCAGGAAACCATTTCTCTGTCTCCACAACAAACAATGCAATTAGAAAATGAGCAAAAGATGTGAACGGATACTTCACTGGAGAGGACGTTCCAACGGAAAATAAGCACAGGCAAAGATGCTCCACCCCGTCAGCAACTGGCAAAACACAGATCACAGCCATGGAGCCATCAGTGCACACTCACCTGAGTGGCTCAACATTAAGTAGTGACACCAGCAAGTGCTGGAGGGGCTGTGGGGACTTGGCCTCTCGACACTCGTGGTAAGAACACAAAATGGTAGAACCCTCTGCAGAGCAGGCTTTCACGGAATTAAGCAGGGGCACCACCCCACCCAGGAATGCCACCAAGGGCATCCATCCTAGAGAAATGGACAGACACTCGTTTTCCTCAAAACCTAGCACACAAATGCTGACAGCCAAGCCTCAGCAACACTGGCAACCAGTGAGTGGGTGGTTGGACAAACTGCCCCCACACCAGGGTGCCCCAGCTCAGCAAGAACCTCATTATCAGTACACAGAGCAGAGTGCCAGGGTCTCAAGGAGATGGTGCTGATTTTCAAAAAGCCCATCCTAAAAGGTTGCAGACTGTGTGAGTCCACATACAGAAGAGTCTCGAAATGCAAAACTACAGAAAGTAAACCAGATTGCTGGTGAGCAGGGGTCGGGGTGGCGGGGTGGGAGTGTGGCTGTAAGAAGAGCAACTCCAAGGACATGGAGGGACGGTTCTGTGTCTCGATGCGCACACAAAGGAGCGAATTAAAACCCAGGAATCTGTACATGGAAAGAGGAAGGAAGGGAGGAGCGGGGAAGGCCTAGGGTCTCCACACAACGCGCCATTGTTCTGGAGCAGGCACAGAAGAACCTGCTCATCGCTTTGCCCTCTCTTCTGGCCAGTTCCTCTCCCGAAACTGCTGCATGACATGAAAATACCAGCATGTGACAGCGAGTATCTCATCCACCCTCCCCAAAAAGGAGAAGCGATGAGAATAGCAGCTGTTTCTTTGCCAGTTAAATAAGGAATTTTTATGATCCCATAAGAATTCCCCAGGGGAAAGATTAGGGAATTGGAGATAAACTCATTCTTATCAGATAACAAAATAATAAGCTGAACACTTGAGGGCTTTAACAGAGCAAATAACAATGAGGTTATTTATTCCTTGTGAAACTTGGTTGCATGGAGCATTTAAATTGCAAGAGGGATTCTTGGAAGCAGCAAACATGAACTCTTTTATTCATCTGAGCTTCCCGTGGCAACAGGCCTCCCACAGCAGCACACGACCCAGAGGAGTGAGAGTCTGGGGTACAGATTGGGAAAGGACCTCTGCTCTTGGGGTGCAGCCTCTCCATGGCCAGCCTGGGGCGTGGCACCGCCTGGGAGGGATCATTTCACTGCCTGTCCAGGGGCCATGCACATCAAGCGAACCGTCCCCTCTGAATGCCACTGGAGGCTAGAGGGGTGCAGGCGCGCTGTCCTCGGCTCCCTAGAGGGGCAGTCAGGGTTCCACTGAGGTGAGCAGGGGGCTGGATTTCTCAGGACGGAGACTGCGCCTAACCCCTGCATCAGGAGCCAGAGGGGCAGGGAGGGCTCACGGCTCTGGAACCGGCCCTTCTGCTCTGTGTCTTCTTTTTGCACACCAAGGCACGATTCGCACCCACCGTACTTCCAGTGCTCCGGAACATTCTCCAGGTTAGAGCAGATGTCTCTGTCTCCATGAGGCAGAGACCTGAGGTGGGCCTGGTAAGAGGACTCCTCCCGTGGGGCCCAACAAGGGAGAGGACCCTTCTGTCCTGCTTCACTCCTGCGTCCCTCAGGTGGGTGCCAGACAGCATGAGGCAGGCTTCATGGGGTGGGACCAGGCAGGGCTGGAGCTCAGGGATCAGGTGACACCCACCGACATCACGGATTCCCGCACCTTCAAGTCTGGAGGGCCCCTGAGATCCCAAGTGTGGCCGATCACACGGTGAGCTTTGTTTACCCCCTGTCTCCTCTGGCTCTGTGCTATTTTATTAGAGGGTTTCACTCAGAAAATGCTGCTACACGTCATTAGGTAATTGACTATTATCTGTCTAGTCAATGCTTTTAAGGTTTGTTAGACAGCAGCATCACCCGGAAGGCTGTTAGCGTGGTCTCTGGTTCAGGAGATCGGCATGAGGCCCACGAATTCACATTTCTAACAAGTTCCCAGCTGCTGCTGCTGCTGCTGCTGCTGTCTGGGAACCACATTTTGCAAGCCACTTGCAACCCTCTTCCCCAAGTGTCCCCTCTACTCCCGCCTCACTCTTGGTCACGCAGGACGTGACGTCTGGTGAGGCGGAACTGTTTTCCCTGACCTGGCAACTCAGCACCGCTGCTCTGTGTGGGTGGAGCCAGCAAGTTCTTTTGACACAGAAGTTTATTAAAGAAAAGTCTCTTCTACAAGGTTCCTTCTTGGTTTCGTAACCCCCAAACCAGAAGGCATTCAGGTGAGAGACGCAAACGGCTCTGGGGCCTGGTGCTCTCCTGGGTCCTCTTGGTGTGCAGACCTCTGGGTGGGAAGGGTTTGCATGAGGATCCTAGGGTCTGTCCATGGCTTTCCCTCTGTGCCGGGAACTACCCCCCTTGAGTAGTGTTCTGTTGTTACAGAAAAAGATCTAGCATCTTCAGACCCCATTGATATCTCAAGGCTCTTGTAGGCGGAAGCCCAGACAGGTCTGTGCCGGGACCTCTGCTCAGGGCTGAAGTCAAGCTGTGGGTTGGGTGGCAGTCCTACTTGGAGCTCAAGGTCACCTTCTGAGGATGTTGGCAGGAGTTGGCTTCTAGACCCAGGAGGATGAGGCCTCTGTTCTCCTGCTGGATGGTACCAGGTGCGCCCTCAGCTGCTAGAGCCACCTGTGCCTCCCCCCAGGCCTCTCCCACTTGCTCCCTGAGGCCCACAAGGAAGTCCCTCAGTGCCCCTCTGACCTCTTCTATAGGCTTATCCAGGACAATCTCCTTCTGGTCCCCTTGGCCAAGTGGTGGTCTCCTGGTCAGGAACGTGACACACCTAAACAGTCATCAGTCACTCAAGCAGAGAGGATTGTGCAGGGCTGGGCCTGGGGTGGGGCAGGGAGGGGGAGCAAAGGTGAAGCTCAGGGCCATGTATGTAAAACCTTCCTTCTTTTTAGGTACGCGTGGCAGTGGACTGTTCTGACACATGGTACCTAGGAGGAGCAGGACTTCCCATCCTGGTGGTGCCTAGGAGGAGCAGGACTTCCCATCCTGGTGGTGCCTAGGAAGAACAGGACTTCCCTTCCTGGTGGTACCCAGGAGGAGCAGGACTTCCCATCCTGGTGTCGGACATGTGTCTTCCTATCCCGTCCCCTCCCTTCCCTTCACTGCCCTTTATCTAGTCTGGTGACTTCTGTCCACCCCTGTTGTGTTAGCCTTCGCATTTCAGAGAGAACATTTGGCCTCTGGTTTGGGGACTGGCTCATTCCACTTATCATGATGGTCTCCAGTCTAGGGGCCATTTTAGAGTCCTGCCCAAAAGTGCTGAGTCATAGTGGGTGCCTGAGGGTGACATGGCCAGTGACAAGCAAGGTCACCAAGGCCCATGAGGAGAGGCATTGGGAATGGTGGCGAGGCTCCCACTGGGGCCCAAAGCCCCCGGTGAGGGGACACTTCTAGCTAGCAACTGTTCTGAAGCGTGACTTGGAAACAAGATGGAGCAAAGCACAGCAGTGGGCACAGAGAACAGGCCCAGACCCAGGAGGGTCACGCACGTCCCGAGGGTCCGCACGTCTCACAGGTCACGGGCGCTCTCACGACTCAGCAGACAGCGGCGTGGCCAGCTTGAGTTCAACAACCACCCGACGGCCGTGCGAGGAGTTCACGGGCTCATGGCAAACACTGAGGCCTTAGGAGACGTTAGTCCGCTGGGGCCCAAGCCAGGACAGCGAAGTGGGCCACACCACAGGGGTCAGGACACACATGGCAGCTGTTGTCCGTGTGTCTCGCTGTCACTAAGACCTCCCTGTCCCTCCACGGCCTCTGTCAATGGCCCCTCTCTGCCAACAGCTCCTGAGCCAGGCGCAGACGCTGTCCTGCCCGGCTGCCCTGCCAACCTGGCCATGGCCTGTGTCCACTCTGGAGTCACTGTGAAAACCTCGCGGGCCCCTGAACAGGTGGAGGACTTGAGCATCCGTCCTCACCACCTGGCAAACACCAGAGGGCCTCTGCTGTCCTGGGACGCCAGCGCGCCAGCTTGGCCCTCCTCCACGGCTCTGTGCCGGCCGTGCGTCACCTTCTGTGGCAGAAAGGGACTGTGCATGAATGACTGAGCGAGGCTCTGGAGATGGGGGTCACCTGGCTGAGGTGGGCCTAGAAGGGACCCTAGTGCAGGTGGCGCCTGGAGGTTAGAGGCTAAGGAGACCCGGCTCCTCCAGAGGCTGCGGAGGAACCCGTCCTGCCATCGCCTCGATTTCCACCCAGTGAAACGGAGGCCAGACTTCTGGCTTCCAGGAAGGAGAAGACACTCATACTGTTTTAGGCACTGGCATCGTGATAACTGGTGACAGTGGCACAGGAAAGCCCTGCAGCTGCCTTCTGCTGGAGTACGGCCCACCGCACGCTCTCCTTCGGTCCTCAGATCTGTCTTCCTCTCTGCACAGTGCCTGCTCAAGGTAGGAACTGTGCCCCTTGTCCTTGTATTCTCAGAGTCCTGCACAGAGCTTGGCACGTCACGGACCCTCAGAAAGAGTCCAAGGAAAGAACGGGATGAATCCGAGTAAGGAAAGGCGTCCGCAGAGCACCTTGCCCGTGCTCCAAGGGTTGGCAGCTTTTATCTGACCTGTGGCTCGTCCACCACCCGACACACTCCCTCAAGGGTGTCAGGAACTGAAGCAGGGTGGGGGAAACATGGCCGAAATTTACTCTTCAAGGAAAATGGATGCTAGAATTAATCGCCCATGTCCACTGGGAAGCAAAATCGCCTCCATTTAAGAACCACCGGTCTTGAGGGACACATCCTTCAGGCTGAGGAGAGTCTGTGCCCAACAGAACCTCAGCAAGGACTCGTGCTCCACACGGCTGCGAGAGGTGGTGCCCTCGCTTGGCTGCTCCCAGGGGGCTCTGAAACCCTGATTCCCACCTCCCAGGGCATGAAGACTGGCCATTTAAGCCACTCCTTCCAAAGGGTACTACTAAACAGACATGTCCTGCAGCGAGGTCCAAACCTTGCTGGACACATCCCCGGCCACACATGCAATCCCCGAGTCTCCATCGGCAGCATGTGGATGAGACCCTTCTCAGGCAGCCCCACCCTGGTAAGGCCCAGAGCATTCGCTGCGGGCTGGGCCCTCCTGGGCTGGGTCTTGGGCTGACCCCTTGGCCACATACTTGAGGCAACTCTGCAGATTCAGACTCCGGTGTGCTGCTCCTGAGCTGGGCCTGACCCAAGAAGGATTCAGAAGGACAGACGCAGCCAAGTCTTCCAGACACTCTGTGCCCTCTGCTGAGGACAGGGCGAGAAGTCGGGCCGCACCTCCTTTGCATAGGTTAGCACTGAGACGTGGGGCCTTCTCGGCATTGGCTCAACGTAAGGTCCAACAGGTGCAGAGGAGGTGGTTTACCGAGTGAGAGGAAAGGGGACCCGAGCACGTGTTCAGGAGGCACTGCAGGTCGGAAGTGCTAAGCTCTGCAGAGGGATGGTGAGTGAGTGCAGAGGCTCTGACCAGTGGAATCAGAGTCTGCTCAGAAAGCTGAGGTCAGCTGAACCATCGCCAACGACATTAGCAAATCGAGGATCTACCTCAGATAGAAGCCAAAGCAGAGGGTGTGAGGTGCCTCAGCTGTTTTCAAGTCAGAAGTGACCTAATACAGTCGGCTCTCCCGGCCGTCTCCACAAGCACACGGCTCTCCTTCCCCCAGCCCTGCAGACCAGCTCCTCCACACCCCCTCACCCTCCTTGGCCTTCTTTGAGCATGAAGTGTTCCACGGCTATTGACGGGTGCTCTTCAATTGAACCACGGTGCAAACAGGAGCGAGGAGCCACCAGTAGATAGAGACCCCAGCCCAGGTTTGTCTGCAAAAGGCCAGGGCTCAACTCCAGCTCCGGCTCCCCTCTGCCCAAGCTAGTGGAACCCCGTGTGTTCCTGCAGTCTCAGTTGGCTCTTGCTTTCAAATCACGCCACTCTAAATCATTTTACTAGAGCAAATAGCAATAAAATGAGCATATTTCACTTTTCATTTTTTTTCCTTCCCTGAGGAGAAGCAGGAGTCCTGGGTTAAACAGGAATTAGGTAACGGCACTCTGAGGGATCAAGGGCTGGATTCCCCCAGGCAACTCACTAATTTACAAAACCAGGTCAAAACACCTAAGCTTTAATTTCAGGAGCTTCAGGAAGTGCCACACAAATCTGCTCAAGTGAAGCAGAAGCCCGCGGTGCCGGGTGGTGCCGTGTGGGGGCAGCGGCACCGACGGAGGAGGACAGCCAGCCTGGGGAGGAGAGGTCCGAGCCTGAGCCCAGGTCCACCACGCCGGAGCCACGGCCTCAGGCAGGGGTCTTACCTCCCTCAGCCTACTTTTTATTTTTGAAACTGAGCTAACAACTAACAGCTAACCCACTCCAAAGGGCTGTGGGGAGGATCACCTGTAAAATAATGGGGCATCTGGCATCTGCTCGGGCAAGAGGGGGCCTGGGAAGTCGTCACCCCATCCCAACAAGTCGACGGCCAGGTGAACTTGAGACGCTGACAGCTCTGGGACTCACGGAGAGTGAGGTCAAGAGGCAAAGGTTGTCGTCAGAGCCAGGGGCAGGCGGGCAGAGACCACGTGGCGAGTCTACCAGAGCAGCCCCCACAGTGGGCACCTCCCTGGGAACCAGAGCCCCACAGGAGTCCTGGGAGGATCACAGCCAGGAGGAGGCACGAGTGCTCCGGGGCCGGTGCCACCCAGTCACAGGGAGACCCCGACTCTGAGAGCTCTGCCGGCGGGCGGTAGGATGGAGTACCCAGGTCCAGCCCCTCCAGCCATCCCGAACCACGGAGGGGGAACCCGAGAGGCTGCTGTGGACTTCACAGTCCAGCAGCACAGACTCACCCAGAGATGAGACGAGACCTGATCACGGCTCCTGCAGGCCTCCCCGCAGCTCCTCTCCCCAGTCCATGCAGGTGGACAGCACGTGGGCCGCCAGGAAAACACGCACACGCACACGCACACACACACGCACGCACGCACGCACACGCCTGCCCCTCAGACTCTTCACAAGCACCAGAGCCGCGGTCAGAGGTGGCACAAATGTCTGAATATCAGGCCAGGAATTTATGATGATCATGCTAAGATTTATAGTGGAAAAATAGACACAATGCAAGACAAAGAGGCAATGTAGGCAGAAACATGAGAGTTCTAAGAAGGAACGGAAAGGAAAGGCCCAAGATCAAAAACATCATAACAAAAATACAGAATGCTTTTGATGGGTCTGTTCTTAGACTGGACACAAAAATCTCTGAGCTTGCAAACACGCCGATAGAAACTCCCAAATCCGAAAATCAGCAAAGCGGAAGAAGAGTGCAAAAACTCGGAGCAGAATATTCACCAACTGGGAGAAACTGCAGCCTGTGACATAGGTGTGACCAAAATGCCAGAGGAGAACAGAAAGAGCAACCGATACGACAGTTAAAGGCACCCAGGCCACAACTCCCCAAGTTAAGGTTCAACACCAAACCACAGATTCAGGAAGCTCAGAGAACACCAAGCAAGGCCAGTGTCAAAACAAAACAAAACAAAACAACTCTCCCGGTGCATTATGATCAATCCGAAAGAAACCAATGATCAGGAAAAATCCTGAAAGAAGCCGGAGCTGCAGCATAAAACACTCCTCAGCAAATTTAAAAGACAAATCATGGCAACATCTGCTCTCAGACCACAATGTAATCAACCAGAGATCAATATCAGGAAAATAGCTGGGAAATTCCAAAGTATTTGAAGACTAAACAAGACCTTCATAAAACACAAGTGTCAAAGAAGAACCCTGAGAGGAGCTTAAAAATATTTGGAACTAGATGAAAACTATAATACAGTTTATCAAACTTTGTGGGATGCAGAAAAAGCAGCATTTAGAAGGAAATTCATAGCATCAAGGCACAAATTAACAGCAAAGTGTCAATAAAGTTAAAAATAAGGAATCAATAGAGAAAATCAGTGGAACTAAAAACTGGTTCTTAGAAAAGTCCATTGGAAGTGATAAACCTCTAACCAGGCTAACTAAGAAAAAAAAACATGAAGGGCAAAAAATCATTAATATCAGGAATGAATGAGGGACATACAGATCCAATGACAGTAAAAGGACAATAAAGGATATAATATATGAACAACTCCACCCAGAGATTTCACAACCAATTCCTTGAGAGACACAGTCTGCCAACACTCATATCCAAATGGGTTTCTATCTATTAAAGCAAATACATTAATCATTAATAACCAAAGCACCAGGCCCACATGGAACAGATTATAGCCATTCTCTACGCTACCTGCCAGAAGACAGGAGCAGAGGGATCACTTCCTAGCGCATCCTATGCGCCCAGCGTTGCCCTAGCATCCAAACTAGACAGACAGTACTGGACAACCACAGACCAGCATCTTTCCAGAAAATAAATACAAAATGCATCAACAACATGTAGCAAATTGAATCCAACAGTGTAAGAAAAGAACTGTACAACAAGAGTAAGTGGAGATTATTTCAGAAACATAAGTCTGTTTCAACATTTGAAAATCAACCAGTGTAATCCACCACATGGACAGGAGAAAAGAGAAAAACCACAGGATCATAACATAGATGCAGAAAAGTCATTTGACAAAATCCAACATCCATTCATAATAAGACATTCAGCGAGCTAGGAACAGAGGGGACGGCCTCAACTTAATGAGGGATTCGAGCAGGAAACTCACAGCTAGCATCGGACTGGGTGGGTAGAACCAACAGCTTTCCCGCTAAGATCAGAAACAAGGCAAGAGCCTCCTCTCAAGACTCCCTTCTAACATCATACTGGAATCCTAACCAATAGGATAGGACAAGAAAAAATGAATTAATAAAAGGTGTACATACTGGGATGGAAGACATAAAGCCGTCTGTGTTCACAGATCCCATGATTGACTTCGTAGGAAGTTTGAAAGAATAGACCAAAAATCTCCTGGAACTAATTAATAAGTAATTATTGCCAGATTGCAGGATACAGAGTTAGTGTACAAAAGCCCATCATTTCCTTATACATATAAACAAATGGAAGTTGAAATTTGAAACATTGACATTTACATTATGGTGCCTATAAAATGAAACCCTTGTATATCAATGTAACAAACACGTGTGTGACCAACAACCAGGCTTTCGATGTTCCCCTGAATGAGTGGAAAACGTGCTCACAATACCTGGGCAAGGATATCTGTGCTTCCTTTGTGCCAACCCCAGGAACCACCAAGATGCCCCTCACTCGGTGACGGGTAAGTGATGTGGGTGCATCCTGACAACAGAGCACGCAGTGCCAAAAGATGAGCTATCGCCTCAAAAAAACAGAAGAAATCTCTGGGTGGAGTTGTTCATATATTATATCCTTTATTGTCCTTTTTCTGTCATTGGACCTGTATGTCCCTCATCTGGACGCAGCCCTTACAACGGCCAGGTGAGCGTCTCTGTACCGAGCCTGCCTTGGGAAGTTCAGAAATTGTCCAGTATGGATCCCAAACCCGGGCAAGTGCTCAGACAGAGCAAAGGTGGCCAGAATGTCCCTGGGGGAGCTCCCTTCCATGCCCTGAGAAGACCTTCAAACAGGAATGGCCTCAAATGAAGAGGCAGGTGCTGGCCCAGAACTGGGGTGTCAGGAGCACTTCATCGGAGAGCAGCTGGGCCTCGCAGCTGAGGTGCCCACTGTCACCCAGACCATCCACCCAAGAGACCCTGGCTGTGGCCGACAGCTGCCTGGCCACTCTGCTGGCTGGTTCACGGCTCACCCCAGGACGGCTGGTCCTCCAAGACCGTTCAGCCAACAGTCATCCACTTGTGCACTGAAGGTGTGAAGGCCTGATAGGCTGAGGACTATGAAAGTGTGACGTCCCCACTGGTGTCATCGTGACTTCAGCCATGTCCCCTGGGGTTGGTAAGAACTCCTCGGCTACACACAGCAGGGGAGAAGACCCAACCCAAAGGGACACTCGCTGCTGTTAGGGGGCAGAGGAAGGGCAACAGGTGTGGTCCCCCGGAAGGTCCAACCCAAAGGGACACTTGCTGCTGTTAGGGGGCAGAGGAAGGGCAACAGGTGTGGTCCCCCGGAGGGTCTCCGGACCCCCTGGGCCTCCCTGTGGAGAGGTTGCCAGGGAGAAGAGGAGTGTGGGCACATGAAGAGCTAGTATCTGCCACACACACTGTACTGGAACCTGCGACCTTCTCCCTACGACCTTGTAAGGTGGACTTAATTCACCATTCACTCACCAGGTCACAGGTGGAGACAGTGTGGTCAAATGGGTTCAGCCCCTCGGATCTGACGCCAGGGCTGCCTTCGGGGTTCTATCTCTTACCACCTGTCACCTCTCTCACAGGACAATGACAGTTTCTCTCCTGGATTCTGGGGAACAACGGCGAGTGGGTAGGAATGGAGGAGCAACTAGAAGACATAAAAAGTTGTGAACCAGGCAGGGGAGAAGGCAAAGCAAAGGGGTCACTGCACTCTCACTGACGGACAGTAGGAGGCGCTGACTTACCCCAGTGCTGATTTACCCCACAGTGCTGATTTACCCTCAGGGCTGATTTACCCCAGTGCTGATTTACCCTCAGGGCTGATTTACCCCAGTGCTGATTTACCCCAGTGCTGATTTACCCCAGTGCTAATTACCCCACAGTGCTGATTTACCCCACAGTGCTGACTTACCCACAGTGCTGACTTACCCCACAGTGCTGATTTACCCCAGTGCTGACTTACCCACAGTGCTGACTTACCCCACAGTGCTGATTTACCCCAGTGCTAATTACCCCACAGTGCTGATTTACCCCAGTGCTAATTACCCCACAGTGCTGACTTACCCCAGTGCTGACTTGCCCTCAGGGCTGATTTACCCCAGTGCTGACTCCCCTGGTGGGGAGTGTCCTGTTGGCCCACTGCTATAGAACTTTTCTGGGACTACATCCAAGATAAAAATCATTTTTCAGAATCCTTTTGGGCCTGTAATTCTAGGCCAATGAAATGCAACCAAAATACCAGATGGAAGTTTCCAGAAGCCTTCCTCAGAGACTGTCCTCGTCTGGTGCTGCCTGTGGAGTGGTCAGAGGTCGTGAGCACAGGTGGAGCACGCCCCTGGACCTGCCGTGAGGGGGATCCTGAGCCCGCTGACCGCCCCGTGGTGGTGGACCTCTTGACCGCTGCCCGAGGAAAGCATGGCTTGCTTAGGCCAGTGTGGACTCCTGCCACCTGCAGCCGCGTCGGATGGCAACTTCCAGGCATGTCCTCCTGATCCCCATGAAGGTCACGTTACACAGCAAGGGGACTTGTGGCCCTCAGTTACACATCAGGGCAGTGAGGGTGCCCTGGGCTAAGCAGGTGGACCCAGTGGGTCACATCAACACTCAGAACTGAGAATGTTCTGCAGCTCGAGCAGGAGTGGAGTGTCTGAAAGCCATTTGCAGTGTGGATAGACACTGCTGGCCACTGCTGGCCCTGGGGATGCAGAGGCTGTGGGCCAGGGAGTATAGGCTGCCTCCAGAGAGATGGGCCCTCTGTGACCCCAAGGGCCTGAATTCTTCCAGGGACCCAAATGAGCCCAGCAGCAGATCTCCTCCAGAGAGGAGCCGCCCCGGGCACCACCTTGACACTGGCCTTGTGAGCACATGGGCAGGGCGTCCCGTATGCCCACCTGGCCTTGAGCCTGAACGGTGGAGCTGCCACTGAGGGACCAGGAGCCCCAATATCTGTAACCAGGGAGCACGGTCCACCCAAGACACAGGCTGCTTTGACAGATCTGGCTTCTGTTGCTCCTCCAAATGTCAAACTGACGCTGTGACCTAGCATTAAAATGACACTTTCTTCTGATTCCCCTGACGTCAGGATTTTAAGTGGACTAGAAACCAGCAAAGGCTGTCCTCTGTCTGGTCCCAGGATCCAGGGGAACATTTTGGAGACTTTCCCTCTGGGTGGGCTAGGCTGGGCCTGACCAGGGTCCGGTTTCCTATTAAGCTGCAGAAGTGAGAAATGGCCGCATTCAAGAATCAGTAAATGCCACCAAAGTAAAGGTCAGACCACGTGGACATAAATGCGGCATCTCCACGGGGCAGCGCAGGGTGCTTTAGAGAAGGGCTCCCGCGGCCCCTGCAGCGCTCTTCAGGAGCCTGTTTTGAGAAGCGGAATCCAACCATGCCCTGTGGGCTCCAGCTTCCCACCTGCGGCCTGCACTGCCACAACAGGCTGCTCTCCCAGGCCGAGCCCTCGGGGGCCAGTGTGCGGTGCGGCCTGTGGCTGGCTCCAGGCTCAGGATGCCGCAGGCCCTCCCGCAGGCTCTCAGCAGTCCACCAAGCCAGCTGCCAGCCACGTCCTCTCCTGTGGCTACCAGGGACGGAGAAACAAAGGAAGGGGGACCTGGCAGATTCCAGCCACCTGCGTCTGCACAGGAAAGTCAGCCCTGTGACCTGGAGCAGGCAGTGGAGGGAGTGGAGGGCACGGCCGCAGCCCTACCCTAGGAGCCCTGCTGTGTGTCCTCAGGTGCAGTGTTGTCCTCTCTGAGCCTCAACTTCTTCCTCTGTAAACAGGAACAACAGGGAAGACCAGATGCACATGCCCTCCCACCTGCCTCCATGTATCCTGTCACTCTGGCTCTGCCCAGCCTGGCACTCATGGCCAGCTGACATCTACGTGCTCAGGGTGACACCTTTGTACTCCTCCACAGCTGAAAATCGAGCTAAGTGCAAACCCTGCCTCTTCGCTGCTCTGTCGGGGCACCCAGGCCAACAAGGGCAGCCGAGCAGGCACGGAGAGCCCCTGCTCCGGAGCCAGGGTGTGGGCTCCAACCCAGGGCTGGGAGCCACTAGATGGGTGACCCCGGGGACGACGCCCCTTCTCCGAACCTTAGATTCCTCCTTTGTTCACAGAGGATAGTGACAGAGTCTCCTCAAGGGTCAAACCGGGGGTGAGGTGGACAGCAGCCCTTAGAAGACAGCAGGTGCACGGCAAGTCTCCTTCGCTGCAGGCCAGCAGGCAGTGCTGGTCCTGGGCGGTGGTGGACGGTGGGTCCGCACGGCTGCACCGAGTGCAGAGTGGCTTCACAGGGTCTCCGATGAGCCCGGCCATAAGTCTCACGAGAGACTTATGGCACAGGAGAAAGCCCGCCCTCCCAGCTCTCTCCTGTTCCTGTCCATCACTTGCTCCCATTCATGTTCCCACCATTGGTCCACACCACCAGGTGATGCAGTCAAGGAGTGGCAAAGCCCTTGCTGTGCAGTTTGGACTTCAAATCTCCAGAACTATGAGCCAAGCAAACCTCTTGTCTTCATAAATATCTTTTGTCAGGTATTTCATTATAGTGATGGATAACTGACTAATATGCAGACACAATAAACATAATGTTGAGAATATAGACAATAGCGAAATAACTAGGAAGCAATAAGCTTTAAGTATATTACATTTGTTTTTAATATAATTGTAAATATAAAACATAATTCTAATAATTGCTAAGTTTAAATTTTAATAACAGGCTCTCAGGTTTTTCTGAGAATTTAACCATTTGCTCTTGCGAGCCGGTACAAGCTAACTGCAGCACGTAACTGACTGTACACATGTAATTCTTCCCATCACTCAGGTGTGCACGTCCCAGTCCTCAGGTGAATGAATAGAAGCATGAGAGCTTGCTCAGAAATCGAGTACAGACCACCGTCCAGGCAAACACTGCAGTCAGAGCCCGAGGAGGCAACCCGTGGCTTCCCGGCCAACACTTGGCCAATCTGGGTGAACGAGGCCCCCGAGGGAGAGCTGGAGTCCCCACTGTGCTAGATGTCACTTGCCACAGTCTGGCTGGGCACAATCAGGAGCCACTTGTCAAAAGAAACTAACTTTATTTTTAGAACCACACAGGCCAAACAAAACAGCCTCTCAGGAAAAACCCTCAGAGCCTCAACTTCTTCCTCTGTAAACAGGAACAACAGGGAAGACCAGATGCACATGCCCTCCCACCTGCCTCCATGTATCCTGTCACTCTGGCTCTGCCCAGCCTGGCACTCATGGCCAGCTGACATCTACGTGCTCAGGGTGACACCTTTGTACTCCTCCACAGCTGAAAATCGAGCTAAGTGCAAACCCTGCCTCTTCGCTGCTCTGTCGGGGCACCCAGGCCAACAAGGGCAGCCGAGCAGGCACGGAGAGCCCCTGCTCCGGAGCCAGGGTGTGGGCTCCAACCCAGGGCTGGGAGCCACTAGATGGGTGACCCCGGGGACGACGCCCCTTCTCCGAACCTTAGATTCCTCCTTTGTTCACAGAGGATAGTGACAGAGTCTCCTCAAGGGTCAAACCGGGGGTGAGGTGGACAGCAGCCCTTAGAAGACAGCAGGTGCACGGCAAGTCTCCTTCGCTGCAGGCCAGCAGGCAGTGCTGGTCCTGGGCGGTGGTGGACGGTGGGTCCGCACGGCTGCACCGAGTGCAGAGTGGCTTCACAGGGTCTCCGATGAGCCCGGCCATAAGTCTCACGAGAGACTTATGGCACAGGAGAAAGCCCGCCCTCCCAGCTCTCTCCTGTTCCTGTCCATCACTTGCTCCCATTCATGTTCCCACCATTGGTCCACACCACCAGGTGATGCAGTCAAGGAGTGGCAAAGCCCTTGCTGTGCAGTTTGGACTTCAAATCTCCAGAACTATGAGCCAAGCAAACCTCTTGTCTTCATAAATATCTTTTGTCAGGTATTTCATTATAGTGATGGATAACTGACTAATATGCAGACACAATAAACATAATGTTGAGAATATAGACAATAGCGAAATAACTAGGAAGCAATAAGCTTTAAGTATATTACATTTGTTTTTAATATAATTGTAAATATAAAACATAATTCTAATAATTGCTAAGTTTAAATTTTAATAACAGGCTCTCAGGTTTTTCTGAGAATTTAACCATTTGCTCTTGCGAGCCGGTACAAGCTAACTGCAGCACGTAACTGACTGTACACATGTAATTCTTCCCATCACTCAGGTGTGCACGTCCCAGTCCTCAGGTGAATGAATAGAAGCATGAGAGCTTGCTCAGAAATCGAGTACAGACCACCGTCCAGGCAAACACTGCAGTCAGAGCCCGAGGAGGCAACCCGTGGCTTCCCGGCCAACACTTGGCCAATCTGGGTGAACGAGGCCCCCGAGGGAGAGCTGGAGTCCCCACTGTGCTAGATGTCACTTGCCACAGTCTGGCTGGGCACAATCAGGAGCCACTTGTCAAAAGAAACTAACTTTATTTTTAGAACCACACACGCCAAACAAAACAGCCTCTCAGGAAAAACCCTCAGAGCCTCAACTGCCACCACCGGCTTTCCACAAGCCTCTCTCTCCC
>NW_026000019.1:23642503-23670276 GCF_001458135.2 Marmota marmota marmota
TTCACTTACCCTCAGTCGCTCCCCGTGCGACCCACCAAAGAGGTACTGTAGAAAGAGGTGTGGGAGAGAGAGGCTTGTGGAAAGCCGGTGGTGGCAGTTGAGGCTCTGAGGGTTTTTCCTGAGAGGCTGTTTTGTTTGGCGTGTGTGGTTCTAAAAATAAAGTTAGTTTCTTTTGACAAGTGGCTCCTGATTGCGCCCAGCCAGACTGCGGCAGTCACTGTCTCTAGGCTGCTAGCCTAGACCCTGGGAGCTCTGGATCAGGTGATCATTGAAGAAACAAGACTTGGGGGCTGGTCTGGAGGGACGAGTGCAGCCGGATGCACTGCATGGCGCCACTGTGGTGGTGGTGGTCACAGTGCTGAGTGTGCGCTGCCCGCTGCCCAGCCCTCCTGCCCACAGCTCACAGTCAGGAAAAAAGACAGTATGACACTCGGAGAAATCCGTCTCGCCTGGGCACATTCCTTTGCTCCACTGATTCAGCCCAATCTCAGTCTCTCGGTTACCCTGGGCCGTTTCCTGGAGCAGGTCCATCACAGTCCCGGGCATCCCCTCGCAGCAGGAAGAGCACCTGATCTTCTTGAGACTATCCCGGGTTAGCACTGAACACGCAGAGGCTCAGCAAACCCTCACCCAGGTAAAGAGCACAGTGCCCACAGCATCCTAGGGCCCCAAGCCCATGCCCCTGGGCTTCCGCCAGCTGGGAGAGCCCAGGTCGCCAATGTCCCAGTCCCTCAGGTCGTGAGCATGAAGAGCACAACGGACCCCGGGGCCCGAACTGGAAATGGGGAGGTCCCTGAAAGTCCTCATCCCTTCCAGAGGACGTCCTGATGTGGCCCATAAAAGTCGACACCAGTGGGCCAAAAGGACGTTGAACCGGGCCAGAGCACCTCCTCTGGGCCCCTTCTGCCTGCTCCTCTCTCACCAGCCTGTGCGTGACAGTGGCAATCAGAGCTCTTCCTAGCAGAGAGAAGTGACTTTGTTAGAGCCAACGTGCTGGACGCCTCCGGGGGCTCTCCACCCAGACCACGGACAGGGGACAGACACTCTCCTGCACCAGGAGGAGGGACCCCTGAGCTCTCTAATGCCCCCCAAAGACTGAGCTTCTAGGGACAGCCCAGGCAGCACCGGCCTCCAGAGGGGACATCTCCGTGACTTCCCGCCAGGCCTGGTCCTCACTCTCCTGGTCCCCCAGCCCTCAGTTCTCCTCAGCTCTCTTCCCAAGGACCCCAGACCCACCAGGCTCCCCTCCCTGTGCCCCTGACTGTCATCCGAGCTGACCCACTTACTCTACCAGCACCTCAGAGGCAAATCCCTCCCCTAAAACTTTGAGTGTGACATTTTCTTCCACCGGGTTTCATTTCTAAGTCTCAGCTGGGTTCTTTTGAAAACCCGTCTACTCTTTCGCATTCTGAAGTGCACCTGCCTGACGGTTCCTAGTCCTTCCTCCAGTGGCATCCAAGTATGGTCCCTGCCTGGTGCAGAGGACGGCCACCTGCCAGGCCACGGATCTGGACCGATTCCCCACCAACACACCTGGCTTTGAGAAGGACAAGTAGCCAGGCGCAGTGGCACATGCCTGTAATACCTGCAGCTCAGGAGGCTGAGACGGGAGGATCACCAGTTCAAAGCCAGCCTCAGCAATAGTGAGGTGCTAAGCAAGTCAGGGAGACCCTGTCTCTAAATAAAACATAAAATAGGGCTGGGGATGGGGCTCAGTGGTTGAGTGCCCCTGAGCTCAATCCCTAGAACACCCCCCTCCCAAGGACTAGATTGCTGGAACACGGGCCACACAGGAATTCTGAAGCCCAAAGGGGTGGAGACGTATTTCTCCTTCATGCGGCAGTCCAGGTAAGTGGCAGGTTGGTGGTTAGAGTCTGTAAACAAGTCAAGATGGCGCCTGGCATTTTGCCAGAGGGAGTGGTTTGTGAAGTCATGCCAGCGAACCATTAAGTGTGGAGATTCCTTATTGGTTGACTGCTGTATCTAGTTTATGCTAATTAGATAAGCTGTGTGGAATGTATATATACCCCTCCTGTCCTACAATAAACGGCTTCCACTCCTGCTGTATCAATGTACACAAGTTGCTCGTCACCCCCCGGCTATTTTGCTGCAGCCGGACTGCGGCAGTTGGTGGCTCATTCAGGCCCGTGGCATCACTGAAGGGTGTGGTCCATGTGCACAGGAGGAAGATGGGCAACCGCATCTGGTTGCAGCCCATGTGACAGAGGGTCCTGGAGGAGCAACCCTGTGTCCCCAGGTGCCAGGGCAGCAGTCACTGTCACTTCTGCTCACATTCCCCTGGAGAGGACTGAGCCCCATGGCCACACCTGACCACAACAGAGGCTTCGAAGGAGGGGCGAGGCAGTCACCCAACCGTCTTGTCATCTCCGTGAAGAGCAGAGAACAGATGACAGAGAAACAGGTCTCTGTGACAGTGTTCAAGGGCACGTTGTGCAATGAGCAGGCCACTCTGGCCCACCGTCTCCTGACTGTGCGGCCTTCACCAGCTGTGGACGTGGTGGTGTGGTCTCTGTCTCGCTGGTAGGGGGCAAGATGTGGACAGTGCCTGGCGCGCGGGAGAGCGCGGCCCGGGCACCTGCCGCGGACACTGATTGTGTCATTCCTGGGTATTCTCTTGTTGCTCCCTTCTTGAATACCCGTCCCCTGGAGTGTGGTTCCTGCCGTGATCTGTGACTTTCCTGCTGAGCTTCACAGGGTGGGCTGCTGTGCCCCCCTCCCTGGGGGCTTCACTGTGGTGCCCTGCCCTTCTCAGGCCGGGTTCTGCAGCCCACAGGTGCGGTGGGGCTGGCTGGCTGTCCGGGCATGATTCCTGTTTAGGACCTGACTTTCTCTAACGTGACCTTATTTCCATGCAGGGTCTCCACAGATGGCAGCCCCCCAGGCCGCCAGATAATTTCCAGTCTCCCTTCAAGGAAAGGGCAACCCAAGGGGGGCCTTTTAACTCCCCACCTTCCTGCGGTCTCGGTTCCTGTTCCAGATGGGATGCCATCCAGTCTGAAGGCGGTACCTGTGTCTGCCCTCCCCAGGCCCCCCAGCCTAGCTGCCACACCCCCCCCCAGGGTGGCTGCCCCTCCCTGGCACCTGAGGGCCTGCTCCCTTTCTCCCAGCTCAGTCGTGTGTCTAAATACCATCTTGAGCGTCCCGTGCAGGAGTGGGAGGGCCCACATCTGCTCTGTCTGCCACCCTCCCCACACGCCTGCTCTGTGCCTGGTGACAGAGAAGGATCCCTCTGGGGGAGCAAAAGGAATTCTGCATTTATTTGAAAGGAATGTGTACATCAGCTGCTGGGGGTGACCTAGGGGAGAAGAAAGGTCACCCTGACCCCCGCTGCGGGGGGCCTCCAGAATCTGCCTCCCCACCTCCCGCAGTGTGCTGTGTGCTGCCTGACGGGCCGACCAGCTTCCCTAGGGAACCGTCTTGTGCTGAGGGCCCTAGGAGCAGAAGAATTAGAACCAGAAAAGACACAAAAAAATGCAGGGATTGGGGAGGTAGCTCAGTGGAGAGCACTTGCTTGGGGTGAGAACTAGGAAGTCCTGTGGTCCTTCTTCAGAATCCTGGCTCTAGCCTCAGAGTCCAGTTGGGATGTAAGAGAGGCAGCCAGAGGGGACCTAGGACAGAGCGGAGATCAGGTGACTCACAGGAGCAGCACAGCCTGTGGGTGGGCAGATCCAGAATCCATGCTCCTGAACAGCCCCTGACTCTCAGGAAGTGGGGCAGACAACAGAGGTAGACGTCTGTTAATGAACAGAGACTCGGGTAGAGGGGTAAGGGCCACTTACATGCCAAAGGCACTCAAGAAGACTTTCCCTCCAGAAGAGAAGGGAGGCGGGGACAACTAAAGGCGCATTTCTTTAAATAACCCAATAGGAGACAGTAAAACCTGAGTGACATTCAGGAAGACCGTGCACCCCACAGTGCTCAGCCAGTAGGAGCTGGGGCTGGTAGCCCTCTGGGTGCTCTGCTCCCCAGACACCAGATCTTGAAGTCACTGAAGCCTTGTGGTTGGTTTGCCTTGCTGTGCCCCATGTCCCAGGACCGTTCTTTGGGTGTGGGCAGGTGAGCGTGTTCCTCACACTGAGCACGGCAAGGCCCTGAGTTCCATCCCCAGTCCTGAAAAAGACAAAACGCACACAGGGAAGGGGCCATGTCCAGGTCCAAGGGTCAGACACTGGATGAAGGACTGAGCGGACTGTGACCTGAGGGCCACCCCAGGGCCTTGCTCCCTAGGGTGGCCTGGGGGTCCCTGCCAGGTGGACAGGAGGACAATTGTTGTTAATAAGTGTCACCACAACTCACGCAGCGCGTCACAGCCCAGAAAACATCACGTCTAGACAAGCATCCACCAGAGTCCTGTGGCATGAGCACCCTGTTAGATCTTACTCGCCGCCTCCAATTAACACGTCTTCACGGGGGACAAGGTGGAAGCAAATACAGCCACGCGCTGCCGGGAGGGACCACAGTGACGGACCCCACACACGACAGGGTCCTGCAAGACGCAGGAGCTCAAGATCCCTGTGACCTGGTGATGACACACCGTCACCATGCAGTCGGCAGTGCTGATGTGACGTGCCCACCGCACTGCCAATGCCACCAAAGCAAGGCACTGAGAGCCAGCAGGGGCCAAGGCACGATCAGCGCTGAGCCGCTGTGCTGCCGCTGTGGGGGGCCCTCCTGGACGTTTTGCAAGTTTCAGAGTGACCTCTGCTTACAAGAATCAAGGCTTGCTGTGAAGTGTGCGCCCTGCGCCAGCCACAGCCTTGAGTGTCTCATGTGTGCTGCGTCGGGCTTGCATCAAAGGCCACGCCAGGGGACTGCCTGGACGTCTGGGGCCCTGTGACGTTCTGGGCACTCCCTATCTTCTGCAATTATGCCATCGCCTGAGGATCGCCTCCCAGAACACAGCCCGTCCTCAAGAGACGCGGAGTTGTACCCTTTCTTTGTGCACAGCTTTCCTGTAGCTAATGTTACATTTTTAGATTAAAAATATTAAAATCCTAAGCTACAACGCCTGCATTTGGATAAATTCTTCAGAATCAGGCTTTTTAAAAACTTCAGGGTCTTTTAAAAAAAATCAATACCAAATGGCTTATATTTGCCTAAACAGAAAGAGGACCCACCAAAGCTGTTTCTTCCAGAAACAAGACGCTGCCCACAGCCCAACTTGCACAGCTCAACACCAGCACTCTCAGAAGAGCCCTGGTCCCTGCCCCAAGCAGGCGGGTTCCGGCATTTTGACAGGCAGTCTCAACACACCCCATACACACTCGGGAACTTTAAAGAGTATGATGTGCTGGGCAATTATGATTTATTATTACTTTCATTTCACAATTTTATAAACTGCTCATTTCAATCAAAAGCATCCTTTTGATGCTGAGCACTGGTAAGCCTCACAAATGGGTAAACTGAGACTCAGAGATTCAAGGCCTGGCTGGGGTCACTGGGTGAGACAAGGGGGGTCTGCGCCCGGTCACACCCCTGCACGGATCAAGCAGATCCTACTCGGTAATAAGTCAAAGGATCACCCAGGGGCCATCTGCATTTGATGGGCCCATTTTTCTTGCTTTGGGTTTTAAATATCAAACGTTAGTCAATAAATGAAGAGTGGAGTCCTGGGGGTCAGGTTCTCACCCTGGAGAGGCACCCCGGCTTCAATGCTGCAAACCCCCCCAGAGCCTCTAGTCCAGGGGCTGGCGCGGTGCTTCTCTCCCGTGCCCCAGACTCTGGGCCATGGCTCTGTTTGTGCTGGGAGCCCAGGACCTGTCGGGCTGTGCCCCTGCCAGCCTCGACCAGGCCAGAGCCACCTGGGACAACGCGGTGGGTAGAGAAGATCACGTCTGGCCCTCCAAGGAAGTGACCAGCCCATCCTCCAGGACCATGGGATCCCGCTAGGTCCCGCCCTGGGCTAGGCCCTGGGCTGGGGTGAGGGGTGGTCAGTGACCGGGAGGGCGGCAGGGAAGTGGGAAAAGTCAAAAGCCAGGAGGGACGAGCACCTTGGGCTCTGTCACTCAGATCTGACTCCAAGGCTTGCCACTTGGCCCAGGAGAGAAGACGACTGTGAAGGGACATTTAGCAAGACAAATGCAGAAGAGAAAGTGCCAAAGAATGCGAGTGGGCTGTTAGGGCAGCTGAAGGATGGAGAGTGGGCAGGAAGAGCAGGCCAGGGGCTTGGTTCTGAGGCCAGGCGACCATTTGTTGGGCTCCTGCTACAAGGGACAAAGCCTCCCGTAGACCAGTCCGGAGATTCCCTCCTTACGACGTCAGGCAGGAGATGGAGGGCTTGCTCTTTGCTGGACTAGATACAAAGAGAGGCTTGGTTAAAGGTCCCTTTGCATCTGAGGAGCTTCTGTCCCAGGCTGAGTTCAGGACGATTTTTCTTTAACAACGATCACACCCCATCCTCAGCCCAGGCTGCCCCCGGCAGGCAGCAGAGACAGCCAAACTCCTGTTACATTGTATGAATCCGCTGTCCAAGGTCGGCCTGGTCCTGAGCAGCCTCTGTGAGGCTGACCCTCCTTGGCCTAGTCCCATGTGGAAAACATGTTGGAGCAGGAGAAACTGAAAACCATGGTTACGAAATAGGTATAGAAGTGGGTATTTAATTAGGAGGAGAAAAGAATCAGCAGCAGTTTCCCGGGTCCTAGGGGAGGCGGGTCCCACACTTCAGAAACCTCCTTCCCGTGGAGGGTTCCAGAAGCTGCGCTGAGCCGGGCTTGGGTCTCTTCGGGGCAGGGGCAGGCCTGTGGCTGGCAGCTGCCAGGAGCCCCCAGGCCCAGGTCTCCATGTGAAGACGGAATCTGCCCCTGCTCCCCAGCTGCCCACAGGCAAGCTTCCAGGGTCCTATGTATAACGGGGCCTATGGCCATGCCCCGCAGCTGTCCTCCTCCAGGGAGGAAATCAAACTGTGGGCGGTGAGAGCGGATCCCATAAGGGACCAGGTGGGACCGTGTTCCAGCCGCTGCTTCTCAAGGGAGGCAGGTGGAGTGGGCCCCACCCCGGGGCCCCACCCAGAGGCCCCACCCTGGGGCCAGGCTGTCTGCACAGCGCCACGGCATGCACAGCTCCTGAACTGCGCTTTGGGTTGTTTCAGATTAGTAAGGCCGTGTCTACCTTTTCTCTTTTTGGAAATGTATTTTCTGTTCTCTTTAGATTCTTTAGTCCTTCAGATTGCTGATTTGGACTTCAGATTTTCAAAAAGCGTCATGGGCTACAGAGGCACAGTTGCTGTGGGTCTGAGCCCCGGTTTTCCTGAGCCGAGAGTTCTCAGAGCCCAGGCCTGCAAGGTGCAGCCAAGATGGCAGGAGCAATCGTGCGGGTCGGAGCCTCTTCCAAGATCACAGACCTGGGAGGGGAGCTGTGAGTCGGGCCACCAAGGCCACTTCCTGTCTCTTTGCTGGGGCTTGGTGGACACGTGACACAGATCCAGCCAGGGATCTGGCCCCATTCTGCGGCTGTGTCCGGGGAGGGTGTGTCAGCGGGAAGAGCATGACACCTGGAGGTGCGGCGGCCACTCTAGGCGCATGGGCCTATGCAAGGCCTGTTTGTTCTACCAGCAGGAAGATGTTTAAAAGCCTGGGTCTCTAGTGGCAGGTGGAGCCGATGCCCCACACCTAGAGCCCCTTCCAGACTGCTTGCTGCTTGGTGTGGTCACGTCCCTTTTCCCTAAGCCGTTAGGCCCTGTGCGCTTTGCGTCCCTGTCGTCCCCGTCTGTGCACGTGTGACGTCAGCACGCTGTCCGCCTCCTTACTCCAGCTGACCTGCAGCTGCTCGGCCAGATACCACCATCAGAAGAGAGGAAGGCAGCTGGACTGAAGCAGCAGTTGACCACTCTGCTCTGGAGACAGAAGCCAAGCCCCAGCCCGACTGCTGCTCAAGGCAGCCACCCGCAAGCTCTGACTCAGCACCAAGAGAAGAAACCACCCCGGGTGCCTCATTAGTGGACCCGCAACTGGAAGCAGATGACCCGGACAAAAACTTCAGCACTAACATCTCATGTGGATCCATTAAGAAGGTTTTATGTTGCAGTAATTTCTAGCAATGCCCTATAAATAATGATCACATCTTTAAATGCTTAATAAAACAGTAACAATTTATCAAGGTTCTAAGTCTTTCCTCTCGGCAGGCCTCAGTTCCTCTGAGGAAGATGTGGAAATCAAACTGACTCTCTCCAAGGTCCTTCCCGGCTCCAACACTGTGAATCTGCCGTATTCCTAATTACCAGGCTCCATGTCAGTCAGTGTCTCATCACTGTCACCAAAACACCTGAGGAAAACCACTTAGAGGAGGTGGTTTCAGTCCACGGTCATCTGGCTCCAGCGCCTGGGCCTGGGATGAGGCAGAGCATCATGGTGGAAGGTGTGGAGGAGGAGAGCTATCTGCTCATGGCAGCAGGAAGCAGACAGAGAGGAGAGCTGGGGACAAGCTGTACCACTCCAGGGCATGTCCCCAGTGACCCACTTCACTGACTAGGCCCCTCCTGCTGCGGTGTCCACCTCCTCCCAATAATGCCATCTAGTTATGAACCCGTTGACGAGGCCAGAGCCCTGGTGACCTCGGCAGCTTCCTTAGCCTCCCGGCCCCCCCGCTGCCTTGCACCAGGCAGTGCGTGTGGAGCTGGCCACACAGCCCTGTCCTGTGAGGAAGCTGTTGCCGGTGTGTGACACGGGGACAGGGGAAGGGAAAGGAGCGAGTTAAGAGGCAATCTCTGTATTTTCTGGAAAAAATCAAAAAAAGCTTTTTGGAGACCTGCACAGAAGGGGAACAGTGTGACACTGAGCGAGGTACCTCTCCTTAGTCTCCATTTTATCCATAAAGTGGGAGTCGCCGTTTCTTTTACGCGGGGCCATTGGAGGAAATAAGTGGCTCCCTAGAGTCGGCCACGCGGTATTAGCTACCACTTATTTACAACTGTCCCACTGACCCTGCCACCCCTAATGTTTCCCAGTGAGGTAACACACCACCCGTCCTGCTTCCGTGTCTTTCTACTCAAGCTGTTGCTGGGATTTCCTTGACACTGTGGAAGCCGGCCCCGGAAGTGGAGATGGGGGGGGGGAAACCCTGGTCGAGGGGAAGGCTCGGGCTGGCTGCCAGCCAACAGGAGCTGCAGCTCACCTAGGAAAGTGACATTGCTGAGTCACAGGCCCGCGGAAGGAGACTGCACCAGAGGACACAACCCAGAAGGCACCGACGTGGGAAAAGTCGCACAGTGGAGGGATTGACATCCAGACATTAGAGCTTAGTAACCACAAAACCAAACAACTCGACTTACAATGGAAAGGACTTGACAGACTTCTCTGCAAAATACCTACAAATGACCACAGGGACAGGTGGGCACCACTCCTCAGCAGGCAAGTGCCGAGCAGATCACCACGAGATACAGCGCGACCTCTGGGACGGCTGCTGCGGAAAACGGAAAGTCACCAGTGCTGGAGAGGGCGAGTCCCCGGCACTCACTGCCCGGACACGCTTGATGCACCTGGGAAGGGAAAGGGCAGCAGTGCCCCAGGGGGTAGATACGGAGTCCCCACCCCCGGGCAACTCCAGTTCCATGGGTGCAGGTAGACACTGGTACACACGTGTTCCTGGCAGCACTGTTCATAATGGTCAAACAGGAAGCAGCTCAAATGCCATCACACGTGAGTGGATGAACCGAGTGTGGCCCGTTGATGCAAAGCCACGTGAAGCAGCCTTCCCACAGGAAGACCAGCATGGCACTGCTGCCGCACGATGAGCCCTGCAGGGAAGGCAGACCGCCACAGGGCAGGCACTGCTGGGACCCCTCGACACACAGTACCTACAGTCGTCCGACTCAGAGCCGTTGCTGGAAGGTCAGGTCTCAGTTCTGCAGATCGGCTGCACAGCAACGTGGGTATACGCAACCCCATGGAATCGTGCACTTTAAAGTGGCTAAGGTGGTAGCTTTTATACTATGTGTATTTTATTGCGATAACTATATATATACATACATATATACTTGTGTGTGTGTGTGTGTGTGTGTGTGTTCCTGTCTGGGAAATAGCAACAGCAGGCAGGTGAAGAGCAAAGGGAAGGATGAGCAGGGAACAGGAAGGAGCTGCGATGGGGGCTTCAGAATGCCCTTGACAGCGACTTCCACAGAAGCCGTGCTGTGTACAAACTGGCCTGGTTTTGAACGCTGCCATCTTGGGGGAGCGCAGGCCGGGGAAAGGCGCTGCCAGGCGTTGGCCGGGGTACATCCAAGGCGGGGTTTGGAACTGGCCTCATTGAACAGGCTCATCAGGACCTGGAAGAAGGCAGAAATAGCCACCAGTAATGAAATTTGCAAAGATACATTGGCAGTGCCCTGGCCCTGACCGCAAAGTGCCGGCCTCGCTGAAATGGAGACGGATGTCCACTGGGGAGCTAATTGGATTAAACCAAGGGCTTCCTGGGATGGGAACATTCACTCTGTTACAACTTGTCCCCCGACCAGAGAGCAAGCTCGTCAGGAGTGGAGAAGAGTGCCTTCCCACAGCACAGTCCTGCTGTTGACCTTGACCTCTAGGTAGAAACCATCTAGCACATCATTAAAAGCTGTAAGAAAGAGGAGGTGACAGGCGTGAGGGGACACAGCACTCCCTCCCTGGAGGAAATTCTGACCAAGATGACCACAAAACTTAAATAAATCTCTGAGTTTGGCACAGATTTTCGTCACCACCTCCTTTGTGTGAAGCCTCTCAGGGAGGCTCCGGTCCTTGGCCAGGCCGGGCATGACCTGCCACCCCTGCCCAGCTCCTCTGGCCCCTGCCCTGCACTCCCTGTGCTCACTGCCTGCAGCGACCCTCGCTCAGGGACAGTGCCACATTCCCCGAGACAGACCTGTCCCTTCCCTGCTGAGTCATGTTCCATCCCCAGCTGCTTCGCTCTTCTAGGAGACTGTGAACTCAGGTTGTGCCAATCTGCTCCTGTCCCAGATGTTTAGAGCAACAAGGCAGCTCCATGAGGCTGGCCCCGATACCCAGCCTTGGCCCCGGGGTCTCCAGATGAGGTTGCTGTTGGCACCCTGAACAGAACAGTTCTGGGTTCTGCACAACCTCTTGCCTGTAGCTACCTTCTCTGCTCTGCACTAAATTCCAGTGGTGCTTCCAGATCCACCTGGCAATGCCGCCGTGGTGAGCACTGCAAGGCCTCCTGGGCTCCCGGCTGTGAGGGGCAAGTCTGAGAGTGAGGCACTTGTCTGGGTGTTCACCCCCAGAGTCCCCTGCCACGACACCCCACTGGGATGTGCCCATTTGCCAACACCTAGCCGAGTGGCTTTTGCTGTGGGTCTGTGAGGCCCAGGAGGAAAGGGGCTGTGTGTGTTGGATCCCAGCGGCTGGCACTCCACAGCCTCTGTAGGTAGAGAACGGACAGCTCTGTGGTCTGGATATGTGTGACCCCCAACCTACGCCTGAACCTCAGCCCATGGTGGTGGTATCTGGAGCCGGGAGGAGACCGCTCACCAGGGTGGAGCTCTCATACAGCCCTGTGATAGAGGTCCCAGAAGGGGCTCTGAGCCCCTCCCCAGGGGCACAGCAAGAAGAGGGTCATAAGTGGGGAAGTGGCCCCGTCAGACACGGGGTGTGCCAGCGCCCTGGTCTTGGCTTCCGCAGGCTGCTGAGCTGGAGAGCATCCTCCTGCTGTTAAAAGCCACCCAGTCTGTGCTCCATCAGCCCAAACAGACTGACACAGAGACTTAATCACTTAATGACTGATCTCAAGCCAGCCCACCAAGGCCTGCTCCAAATGAGAACTTCCCCGTCTCGCACGCCGCTTCGTGAGGGAAGGGAAGGGCTGAGGTGGACCCCAGGCCCCTGAAGACCCTTGGCCTCTCCCTAAAACCAGTTCTGGGAACTGCCCTGGCTCCCGTGGGGGCAGGTCCCACTTTGGAGCAGAAGAGACCCCAGAAGGATCCGGTGGACAGACTGAGTCATTTCTGCCCCAGAGGCTGGGAGAGCTGGAAGATGGAGAGCGGGTCAGCGTGCCAGCGCCCACCCCTCCACTCACCCGGGCCTTGGCAGCAGAATTAGGAGCGCAGTAGTGGGCCGGGGAGAAAGGGGCCCCTTGTACCACTTTGAAAATCAGGGATCTGAGAACACTTAGGCCTGCCTCTGGTCCCTTCCCACTACTGACACACTCCCTTCCCTGCTGACACATTCGTGTCCCGTCAGGGAATCATCCTGCCCACTGTGGCCAGCCTTGGTGGCACAGGAAATCCAGATACCCCTCCACTTTAGAGGCCTGGGCAAAGCCCTTCCCTGCACGGCTGCCATTCAGTTGCATATGATGGATTCTCTCCCAGGACTTGGAATCTTGAGTGAGCAATGTTAAGGCATTTAAAATAAAAATAAAGTTTAAAAGGCTGGAGGACTTTCCCCAGGGGACGACCAGTCTCCTGCTGCCTTCCCAGGCCTGACGCTGGTTCTGCCCTGAGGGCTGCCCCACCGCCCTGCCAAGCCACCTCTGTGCTCTTCTCCACCCTCGGGCCTACACCGTCATTCCAAGGCAGCCCCAACCTCACCCAGCAGGTCAGAGGCTTTGCGGCAATGCGGGCATCTGGAAGCCCTTCCTGGGACCCAGAGCAGCCCTTGTCACAGACTCACATTTGCATTCATACATCCCAAATGTAACCAATGGAACTCCGTTTTACCACCCACTGTGCCAGGAGCTGGGTGTACCACACAAGTGTGACTCGAGCCCGGGCCTCAGAGGACACACCCTGCTGGGGAGGGCAGGGAAACCAATCAGATTAAAGCACATTGAACTAAAACTGAGGTGTGCTGTCAACAATGGCAGAAAATTTGGGGGAGACGGTGATTGAATCCAGCTCTCCCCTTGCATTCACCCCCAACCCCACTGGCTTCGGGGGCCGTGGACAGCAAGTGAAGATCCGGATACGTGGAATCTGCAAACTCTCCACAGTGGGCTCAGCGGTGCTCAGGGAACCCCGAGCTGGGCAGCTCCAGGGTGGGGCCATACGGCAGGGCATCACCGTGAATGTCCTGCCCCAAGAGGCAAAGAAAGATGGGATTGGAGGTTGTGCCCTTCCTGCCCCAGAGGCCAGGACAGCATGGGGGTCCAGGGAGCAGGGAGGCTTCTCCCAGGGGCCTGGCGGTGTGCCAGTCTCCGCACACTTCTTCCTCCACGGTGGGTGATGTTAGGGACTTAAGTAGCAGGATGAAGCCTCAGGAGGCCAAGATGTCTGTCATCCGGCTGCCAGACAGGAACGTCCATCAGTAGAAACTGTACACATGCACAGTGATCTGAGCTACTCAAGAGGAGCGCCAGTGTCTTGCCTGGTGTGTGACACCTGAGGTCCCAGCCACCTGGGAGGGAGGCAGGAGGTGGCCTCAGCTCAGAGTTCAAGGCCAGCTGGGCAACAGAAGGAGACCCCATCTCAAGTCCAGCACAACAACCCCACTGCAGGGGAGGAGCCCCTGGGGCTGGAAAGGCCAGCGGGTGCAGACCTTCCCTCCATGAGATTGTGGCGGCGGTGGGGGGAGGCAGCAGAGCCCCAGACCTGCGCAGAGAGGAAGGAAGGAAGGAGAAAGAACAGACTTCAAAGCAGGTGGTCAGACTTGAGGCCCAGGATAAAGGCAGGAATAACAAATATTGAAGTTACAAAGTCGTAAGGAAAACATTAGAAACATAGGATAAGTTCAAATAAACCAAGGATAATGTTTCTTTGAAATGAAAAATAAAATTGATAGACTCTTTGTAAGTCAGATTAAGGGAAATAAGAGATAGAAACAGAGAAAATTAGGAATTACACAATGCATAAAATGTAAACACAAGCACATAGATCACAAAAGAATATTACATCCTCTATAGAAAACTACAGTTATTAAATAACACCCTGGATAAATACATAATTCCTCCCAGGAAAAAAACGGAAATGCTGAATAGATAATTTACCATGGAAAGGATTAGAAAAAATAACGACCTACCTTTGTTTCCCCAGCGCTGGGCATCAAACCAGGGCCTTGCCCATGGTAGTAGGCAAGTGCCGGCCTGAGCGTCCAAGCCAGGGTTAGAAGGATCTGCCGTCAAAGTTCATTTAAACATTAGATCATCCTCAATGTTGAGCTTAAAAAGGTGATATGACTTTAATAGCAAAACTTGCTGTTAAAATACCATTACAGAGAAGAACTCTATAAACCAATATCACTTATTAACATAGGTCTATGGTTTAAATAAAAAATAATAAATAGAATCAATACACTAAAAAGTGAAAATTCTTCTGTTCAAAAACCAAGCAGGGCTTATTCCTTGAAAACAAGAGGGTTTAATGGTAAAATCTGTCAACACAACAAATTTCAACAAGGAAAAATAAAAATTACCTAACTACATGCATATGTGTTAAAAGGATATTCAGAGTAATTCAGTGTGTGCTCCTAAAAACAACAAAACCCTAGGAAAAAATAGGTAGAGCAGGAATATCATAGTTTCCTTCAGCAAAAATAAATACTATACATATGAAAAGGAGTTAATAACGAGAGCATATAATAAGGAGCTCGAACAATTCAATAGCAAAAAAGGAAGACTTTTCAAAAACATTTTAAATTTATTTTAATTTTTATTTTTTATTGTGGTAAAAGAAAAATAACATGAAATTGACACTTTTAGCTATTTTCAAGTGTGCAGTTGGCCATGTTAAATAGACTCACCTTGTTGTGCTAGAAAATGGACAAAATCAGAAGTAATGTTAAGCAAAATTCACCAGATACAGAAATGTCGGTATCCTGTTTTCTCTCATATGTAGAAACAGAAAGAGGGAAAAAAAAACAACCCTGAAAACAGAAGACTACTGTGGGCAAGGGGAGCGGGCAGGAGAAGCACAGAGAGGCCCTGGGGAGGGCCATGTGATCCGAGCCAGGTGCATCTTCAAGGGAGACTTGCAGGTGTCCAGCAGATGCATGGACACACCCAGCCTCGCTCACCACTAGGAAAGCACACATCAAATGGGTGAGACGTCATCACCCTCCAGTCAGATGGCCCATTATCAGCAGGACTAAGAGCAGATGCTGACCGGGATGTGGATGCAGGGAACCCTGGCACAGTGCTGGAGGGGAGGCAACTTGAGCGGCCATTGTAGCATGGTGGGCCCTCCAAAGAGGAGAAGCAAACTCACGTCATTCAGTAGTGCAGGCATCCAAGGACCTGAGGTCAGGCTGTTGAGGGGGCAGCCACACGCCCGGGTATTGCTGCACTATTCACACAGCCTGGAAATGGAAAAACCCCAGGGTCCACATCAGGAAAGTGTGGTCCATTGCTGAGAGCCATTGCCAAGTAGGTATGACACATGGCATGACCCAGGTCATTTGCAGTGACATTGCATGTAAGGTGACCTTGCTCAAGGACCAGGGCGGATCCAGGTTTAGGGTGTATCCTGCTGGGATTAGGGAGTATCCTGCTCCTTGGGTTTAGGGTGGTTCCAGGTTTAAGGTGTACCCTGCTGGGAATAGGGCGTATCCTGCTGCCTCAGGCGCACCCGCTCCTTGAGTTCCCGTTGAGTTCTCCCGGGATTCAGAGAGTATTTGGGATTCAGAGCCCAGTGGAGTGGGTGGATTTTGCCCAGAACGTGGATTTGCCCAGAACGTGTGTGTAAAGTGCCGGTGACAGTTCGAGAATAAAGAGTTGCTGTTTGAATCTACAAGGTGTGTGGTGGCTCGTGATTTTGTGCCCAGCCAGACTGCGGCAGTCCATACACACCACAGAGTACCCTTCAGCCATCCAAGATGGGATCATGCCATTTGCAACATCACTGATGGAACCGGAACTCACTGTGGACATGATGGACCAGCCAGGCACAGAGGACCAGGTCTATGAGGTGCAGCATTAAAATGCTGATCTCACAGGAGTTGAGGACAGAAGGGTGGTCACCAGGGGCTGGGAGGGTGGGGGGAGTTGGGGGGCCAGGCTGACGGGCACATGTTGCAGTTAGACAGGGCGGGACCAGAAGTCCAGGTGTCCTGTTGCACAGTAGGGTCACTGTGGACAAGAATAACTTGCTGCATTTTTTTTTAATCTAAAAGAAAGGATTTTGACGGCTTCCACCATAAAGAAATGAAGAATGTTTCATATGTTTACCCTGATTGGACATTACATAATGCATATGTGTATTGAAACATCACACAGGGAGCCTTCAAAATGTATAATTTTCATGTATTAGTTAAAAATTTAAAGAGAAATGTAAGAAAAAATATATGATATATATATAAATAAAATAAGAGAGTTTATCATTTTTTTATATTGAGACAAATTTAAGAGACAAAAAAGTAAGGACAATAATGAATCAATAAAAATGCTATAGCCATATAATGTGCTGGCACCTGATCTTAGACTTTGCTGCCTCCAAACTGTGAGCAGTAAATTTTTATTACTTACAAAAGTCTGGGAGTATTTTTTACAGCAGCCCAGGTGAACTAAACAAGAGAAGATGCTATAAAACTCTTAGAAGATGACAGTCTTGACTTTGAGTTAAGAAAATCTTTCTTGACCTTGAGTTAAAAAAATCTTTCTTAACCATGACACCAAAAACACAAGTAACCAAAGAATAAAATAAACGATTTACATAAAAATTCATTAAAGTTAAAACTAGTGCTTCGAAGGATACTATCAAAAACCGAGAAGACGACCCATAGAATGGAAGAAAATATTTACAAATCATTTTTGATGCAGCTCATGAAACTAAAACTTATAAAGAATTCCTACAACTCAATAATAAAAAGACAAGTGGCTGAATTTAAAAATAGGAAATAATTTGAATAGATATTTCACCAAAGAAGGTATAAAAATGGCCAACGAATCCAAGAAAAGGCATTCGGGAAATGCAAATCAAAACTACAGTGAGACACGATCTCATGGCCGGGGTCGGCATGATCAAACGACCGCTATGCGCACATGCTGGGACTACGCGGGAAGTCACTGTCCCCTGGGGGTGGACGGGGCTCCACTGCCTTGGGGAAAGGCCAGTGCGAGCTGGGTGTGATGGACACACCTGTGATCCCAGTGACTTGGGAGCTGAGGCAGGGGGATGCCAAGTTCCAGGCCAGCCTGGGCAGCTGAGTGCTGGGATGTGGCTCAGAGGTAGCGTGGCCCTGGGTTTCATCCCCAGTGCCAAAAAAACAGATAGAACAGTGTGGTATTTCTAAAACAATTAAATGCAACGTCACCTTATGGCCCAGCAAAACCAAAGAGTTGAAAACAGAAACTTCAACAAACAGGCAGACCATGTTCACAATGTGACTTGACAATAGCCCAAAGGGGAGATAGCCAGATGTCCATCAGTGGACAAATGGATGAACAAAATATGGAGTAGCCACACGATCACTTTGTTCTAAAATGCAGTGAAGCACTGATAATGCTGCAATGCAGAGGAGCCCTGGAGACGCAGGGTGGAGAGGCCAGCCCCAGGAGACCGCGTCCCATGACCCACACACACCAACGGCCAGTACCACGGTCTGAACAGACAGGAATCAGCCGGTGGTTGCCCAGAGCCGGACAACGGGGGAGATGGGAAGTGACTCTTGTTAGGCCTGGGGTATTTGTGGGGTGGTACAAATGTTCTTCAATTGGGACTTCGGTGAGCAATTGTGAATATCCTAAAAAAACACTGAACTGAGTTCCTCAGAAACCCAATTTCCAGGTACATGAAGATATTCATTCATTTGTTGCATCATTGTTCAGAGCAACATAATAATTGTTAGAATTGTAACATAAGGTTGTAGAAACCACATGACCGTCCATCTCTAGGGGGATGTTAGGATTGATAAGTTCCTTCGGTGACATAAGACAGCCATTGGAAGGAGGGAGTTCATGCCCCAGCTATTGCCTTGAAGGGATTCCCATGGGTTATTATGAGAGCAAGATAAATTACATAGCTATGTTTATAATGTGACCCTGACTTTACAAAATGAACAAGGACAGAAACTTGCCTCCTCTGCACGTGAGCAGGGGTTAATGTGGACGTCATCACCTGAGCATGCAGAGGGGTGGAAGGTCGCCCCAGGCACGGCTGGGTTCTGGAGTTGTGCTGGATGGTGTTCCTCACACACCAAAGCCAGCTAGCTGTCGGGCAGCCCAGCTCAACCGTCCACTGAACTTGAGAGGGGACAGTTGATATGCCTGCTCCAGAGGACCCCGTCCCTGCCACTCACTAGCTGTGCCCCCTGAGCACACTAACCACTGTAGCTTTAGTTTCTCATCCAGAGGGGGCTCACACTGACACCTACCTCACAGAGTGGTGTACAGTTCGGGGACACTGGCACACAGGACACAGAACTGTGCCTTTGCCGTTGGTTTGGCTGGTTCTTGGCTGCAAAGTGGATGAATGCAGAGCCTGGACCCACTTGGTAAGTAAAGAGAGGGTCACTCTCCTCTTCCCTCCATGTTCTTCCCCTAATGGAAGGAGTGCTCCCGGCCGGCTCTTGGCCACCCAGAAGCCATGGCAACCAGGCCATGAGACGCAGGCCGGCGTCAGCAGGGCTGAGCAGGAACCAAGTGGACCTTGCAGATGAGAACTGTGGACAGCACGTAATTCAGTGAGATTCGTCCCAGGAGGGACGTGCAAACTCACTTATCTAGGAAGAAGTTCAAAGTATACTCGGCCTGGAAGACAGAGCATTCAGGGAGGTGGGGAAAGGAGAGGGAGCGTAAAGGGCACCGTGGTCAGAGTGGCCCCTCCACACAGCAGTGGCTCCTCCTGAGGCCCCACTGGCAGATACCTCCTCGTCCTGTCGCTTTTTGTTTCATTGAGGGTTTCAGCTCTTTAGAGCCAGTGGTCAAGTGGTTAAGGTAGTCGTGCACCCAGACCCTTCTCCGTGTGTTAATCATGACTGGGGCAGTTCAACAACTAAGCGGGACAAGCAGAGCTGCACCCCTGGGCAGGTGCCCCTGACAGCTCAGATGCGGGGCCCACCAGGAAGGCGGGTCTCAGCTGTGCTGCAGCCCTCAGCCTTGACCGCTGAGACACGCACGGGGCTCCCCCCCAGAGCTGGAGCCTGCATTTCCTCCCCTGGCAGGTCAGGGCCCCCCAGGAGGCTGACGTCCACGGACAGGAACAACAGACTTCTCCTTGTAATTAAGAACTCAGGCTTTAGTGCAAAGCTGATCAATACAGAGGTGATCCGCTTGAAATGCCTCCCATCTTAATTGGCTCAACACTAATATCAATGGAGACAACAAAGAGAGCCCTAGCATGATCAGCCGTGCGGCGGGGCTTGGGGCAGGAAAGCGCAGCTCCGGCCCAGGCCTTGGGACTGAGCAGCCCCCCACAGCGCACCTTCACCTCACGCCCTCGAGGGCGCATAGCCCCGGCAGAGGAAGATGTTTACCTGGAACCCCAGAGACCGTGGGAACGGGAGGGGCCTTGGGGACCAGGGAGAAACCCACAGAAACCAGAGGGTGCCTGCTGACCTGCTTCCTGTTCATGACAGAAAAGGTGCTCAGGAGCTGGACTCACCTCGGCACCCGGTGGCTGGCTCCCCTGTCGTCCCCGAGACGCAGCTCTCGCATCGGTCCCAATCTTCAACAGCACTGAGTGTCCCTTAGGCTCAGCACACACTGTATGGAACCCCAAGCCAGGCCCCCTGACTGTCCACCCCAGAGTCCTGGCCCTTCGGCGCCTCCCCAGCCCCGCTCTGGGTGGTCCTGACTTCTGCCCTTTGAGCAACGAAATGCACGTGCCCCGCTGATCCAGCTGATGACGCTGGCTCTCGGCCTTCACCTAAAGACACAGCTCAGACTCAGCAGACACTGTTGTGCCCCAGACACTGCTGGGCACGGAGAACAGGACCCTGCAGAAAGCAGACGGTCTGCCCTCGGGAGGCTGGCAACCACTGGGGAGGAAAGACGGCCACTTACACAGAAAGCCCGGCTCCGAGCTGGGAGAAGGACTGAGGCCATCGCTTAGCAGCCGGGGCTAGCTGCTGCTGGCAGAGGAGCCTGTGTGGAGACACCGAGGCGTGGGGGGCCCCTGAGGGCCAGTGTGGCTGGTGACCATCAATGGGCCGAGGAAATCAGCCACAGTGTGCTAAGAGACATCTTCAGTGCTGAAGCAGCCGACTGTACGGCACAGCACACGGTGGGAGACGAAGGAGTGAACAGGGACAGACCGACAGGTGCCACAGGGCACAGGTTAGTGCTGCCTCGGGCGGGCCTGGTGGAGCGTGGCTGACCGCCCGGGGCTGTCAGCAACTACGGGGGAGCCCGGCAAGGCACCACCACCCAGACCCAGCGCAGCCGCCCCTGCCGACGCTCAGGGGAGGGGACACGGTGTCCAGGCCGGTGTCTAAGCTGAGAGAGGCTCTCCATGAGTCAAACACCCGCTTGGTTCTTAATTATGGCAGCAGATGCCACGGAAGTCACAAAGAGCCACTCTTGGTGTCGCTGTGGTGAACTCACACACCAGCAGTGGAAACAGACATGTATGTGAACAATATCAGACTATATTTTTTAAAAATTGCAGAACTGAATCAAGTACATCCAGGATATAAGTGGCCTCCATCAGGGGCCATCTCAGAGAGCTTCCTGGAAGAGGAGGCTTTGTCCTGCGGCCTGCAGGGAGGGGCAGGAATTGAAGGAGGGAAGCCCGGACAGGAGGTGGCTATGGGCAGCAGAGTCTCCAGACGGGGCAGAGGAGTGAAAGCAGGGCTCAGGCCAGGTGCTGGGGTGGCAGGCTGCCCTGGGACAGAGGATCTAGCAGAGGAGAGAGTCAGGGAAGCTGCGACCCAGGGAGCCATGGGCCGGGGCACATGCCTGGCTGAGGAGCAGGACGTGGCCTTGCAGGCAGAGGATGGTCAGCGCAGATGTCTGGACAGGCGGGTAGGGAAAAGGAAGGTGACACGCTCACACCGTAGGGTGGATGGGTGGAAGTGGAGGAGAAGAGGAGATTACAAGACCGTGGAGTGACAGCCACTGGGCTCATGCAGCACAGCGGCAGCGGGGGCGGGAGAGGGGCACGGGGCACATCAGTGGGGGAGGGGACGAAGCTTCTCAAGGAGGATCAGTGGGCCAGGACCCGTCTCAGCACCCGCGACGATGCGCACCGCCCTCTGGCCTTGGCTGCCTGGGTTTCTGCGTCCACGACTGGGGGATGTGACTCTGGCTTCTGATACGAGGAGCAGAGAGTGGGAGAAGGAGGATCCTCCCACCAGAAGGCGTGGAGAGCTCACTGGGTGAAGGGTCCCTGAACCCAGCAATGAGCAGCCCCCAGGAAGCCAGAACAAGAGGCCCAGTGGGGGGCATTTCCAGCCCTTTCACCTTGTTGCTGAGCTGCCTCCATTTCCTTGTTGAGAGAAATCTTCCTTCTCAAGGTTGAAAGCTCCGAGAGCCGAGGGCCATCACGCCAAGGCGAGCCCAGGGCTGAGTGCTCCTGAGACCAAGCGTGGCGCCACCTGCACGGAGCAGCCGTCTGTGGCCTTGTGGAAGCACACATCAGCAAAGGTGCTCACTACAGAGAGCTGGCCTCCCTCTCTGTGGGTCCGGGACTCTGGATCCACTGAAATCGGTTAGACCACAATGTCCACCCCCCAGCGAGGACACGGCACGTCTCCTAACAGTGAAACGTCCCAGAAGCACACGCATGAGACCTCTCTAACAGCACGGCAGGAAAGCTCCAGTTGACTCCAGCAAATTTTTTCTAGGGTGAGAAATTATGCATCCATATATGTGTGTAGTTCTAAAACTCTGAACTTTGTATTCAGCACACTGACTTCTTTCTGGAACACTCTAATTTTTCTTAAGGTTCTGTACATACACAGCATACTTAGGCAGAAATGGTGGCATCACCATTGGACAAAATCCTGTTCAAACTGTCTCCTATACCGGGAGAGCACCGGCCTGGGCATGGCTCAGGCTCCACGGACCCGCCCACACCAGCGAGGCGCCCAGTGCCCGGCTCCGTCCTGGGCTCCCTCCCCTGATGCTGTCCCCATCCTCAGCTGGGCTCAGGGACACAAGCAGGAAGCCCCAGGCTCAGAGTTTGACCACTCTAAACCCCAAGAGGGCACAGAGGGCTTCTCTCCCCTGATGGTGTCCTCAAGGTCCCTGGGTGGCCTCCCACTGGCCAGGCCTGGGTCACCACCCCATCCCAGAAGCCGCCCCTGGGCTCCAACTGTCCAAACCCACTCCTGGGGCAAGGGAAAGGGTCAGCCCTGCTTGACCCCAGAGAGCAGCAGCAGAGGAGTGGGGGGCTGCAGCCCCCGGGAAATCGGGTGCTTCTGACCAAAAGGAAAAGGGGGTGCTGGGACGCCACGGCCAACGGCACAACCCCCGCTGCTGAAGTCAGGAGGACCGCCCAGGACAGGCCATCAGAGAGGGATGCGCCCGAGCCACTCCTGAGGCTGGCGCTTGTTGATGACCGCTGAGATCCAGGGCCAGGGGGCAGCTGCGAGGCGGAGCGGCAGGGCTGGGCGGGAGCCAGGCAGACCCGTGTCCTCCAGCCAGAGAGCCCCAACCCCGCGGCTTTACCTCAGGGATGCCCACGCCGATTCAGGAACTTTCCAAGTTGCAAAACTTGTTCTCAGACTCAGCAGATAATATTTGAAACTGTTTTATGACCAACAGTTAAACAGGAGGAAATTAAGGGAGAAGGATCCAGGATCCAGCTTCCTGCATAAAACAGAGCCGTACAATTAGCAGAGCCGGCGCTCATCCCGCATCAGTTAGGCCTCAGTGGTTTGATAGTCACTCACTGGCAGCAATAAACCCATCCTGGTCGGCAAAGGGGGTCAAAGCCAGTAACTGAGAGACGCAGACGCAGGCTGCTATCATCCGTCAATCCCGCAGCGCTGTCGTGGGTACCAGAGGGATATCTGGTAACTGGGTTTTAGTGTCTCTCCCCCGTCAGCTCGCGCTGCCGCACCGGCACTCCTTTATGGAGATGTTCTGGTGGAAGATGAGATGTGTTTTTAATAATAAAACCCTTGTATTGTAGATCATTTTGTACTTTATAAAACAGCTCACGAGTGTCTTCCAGCAGCCTTCCGAGTCAGCAGGACAAACATTGTTCTCCCAAGTAACCACCCAAGTGTCTGGCAGGGAGGCGGCCTTGAGTAATTGCCAGCCCAGCCTGTTTCCGTGCGAGGGGAGTAAAGCACCCTCTCCCTGAGCGTGGAGTGCGCCAAGCTCTGGCTCCAGGGTGCTGTGCCAACAGATGGAGCCCCCGCATCAGGACAGAGCCACCTTGGCACTTTCGTCCCTGGGGTCATAAGTCAGTCCTCCCTAACTGCAAAGGAATTAAATATACCTGAGCTTAAAGGAAAATCCCCCTGTCTAGGAACAATAATCCTATGGAGAGGCAATAGCCAAGAAGACACAAACACACACATTTCACAGGATAATAAAAAGCATTTTAACCACGACTCGCATCTGTGAGGTGGCTTAGAATCCCCGCATGGCACCTCTGTCCTGAGCCTCTGCAGGCTGGACATCCAGCATCTCTGATTTCAGGAGGGGCGAGGTCTTGCTTTGCTAGGAGACCTCCCATCTTGCCCATATTTCTAGCTCTTTCTCGGAGTTTAGTAAATGTGTTCAGGAAGTGGACCTTTGTTTTAATTAGGAAAATATTGGCTCACTGAATTATGCCGCAGCTCTTTGCATGACTCTGAGGTCCCCTGGTGGAGCTACAATCCCCAAGGTGGTAGCTGTGGAAACAAAGACTGCTGGGTTCATTCGACATCCCCCGCCCGGTCATTCACGCAGTCCACACACTTTCCAGGACAGGATGGGAAGCTCTAGAGTGAGACGGATGATGTAAGATGGAAGGCACAGTCCCCAACCTCGCGGGCTGGACATGCAAACCAGCCATGTGGCAGCCGCAGGCAACAGCAGAATCGCAGGTGATTCTGGACACTTGCCCCGGGCCCGACCCTGCCAATGGCTCTTCAGGACCACCGAGGCAGGCAGCGTCATCAACATCCTACAGGGGACACACCGAGGGTCCAAAGGCAGAAGTGCCTTGGTCAGTTAGAGGCAGGTCTGGGACCACGCCCAGGCTCCTTGGTGCCAGCCCCGCCCCCTGTGGGTGCACTGGTCATGGAGCCACCAAGTTCAGGGTAGCCCAGGATGGAAGTGACAAAGTGCCAAGCGGGGAGCTGAGCACCTCGGAGCACCGGGCTGTGGCCTGGAGGGCTGGGGAGCTCTTCCCGCCCCACCTGGAAAGGGGGCTCCTCGAAAGGGGCAGTTGGCTGGGGCCTGTGCAGGGTGGCCGAGGGATGGAGGCAAGGCTGGTCCGGAAGGCGGCTGCAGGCCGTGTCTGGTTACGTAACGAGGCCCCCTGCGCTTCCATCTTCAGACAGGAACCGGGCTGTGATTTAATTCTGCCTGGTAATTAACAGCTCCCACTGCCCGAGAAGGTCAGCAGGACTCCGCGGCCGGGCGGCTGACGGCTGCCCCTGCTGGGCGCCAGAGGCCTCGGCCCTGGAGACCTCACCGTCATGATTGTTTGGTCTTGTTTTCAATCTTGAGGGAGACTTAAGACGTTGTGAGCTATTTTCAGAACCTAAGCTAATTAGTGTAATACATGAACAGGAATTCATCAAAATGTGTCCTTATTCCACATAATCACAAACGTGTACCAATATGATCAGTTTTAAAAGGCCGGAGGAGAATGTGCCCATGTTCTAGTTGCCTTGACTCGTTCCTGGTGTTTGGACTTCATTTTTGCTGTGCTGAGGAAGGAACCCGGGGCCTTGTGTGCTCGGCCAGCGCTCTGCCCCGAGCTCCCACCCCAGCCCAGAGTGCCTTCACAGACTGGAAGTCACTCTCATCTTTTCAAAATTTTCCATAATGAGCCTGTGTCAATTTTAAGAATTCAGAAAAAAAAAAAACAAGATCTGACTGAAGACATTTTTTAAGTCAAAGTCATGAATACACAGAGTTCAAAGGTCATGTGCTACCAGAGACTGATCTCGAAGATCAGAGTGTGCCTCTCCCTCACCCCACCTTACCCCCAGGGCTGTGTGCCGGCTCTAGGACTGTGCAGGAACACAGGAGGGCTGCTCACGAGTCAGGGCTCCCTGCCTCCTCAACCCCACGTCCTGGACCCTGCTCCAGCCCCTCCGCGGTCGCCTGCCCCTGGGCTGGAAGCAGTAGGTGTGGCCACCTCTTCCCATCCCAGGGGTGCAGAGCCCTGCAGCTCCTAGCCTTGCCCGAGGCTCATGACCCCCATCCTCTGCACTCCAGCCTCCGGCCTCCGCCAGGAGCTGGTGCCTGTGCAGCTGGTTCTGCCGTCGCGAGGCAGCTTCCCGGCTTCCCCATCGTTGTTCATTCTGAATCTGAAAACTCAGGGGGGCATCTGCGTGTGCTAGGTCACATCACGGTGGCCGTGGGCACTACCCAGGCAGGAACTGTTCTGTGGTCTCTGCTGCCTCCGTCCGTCGGGTTTCCAGGAGGCCCCTCTCCCCAGGCCTCTCTCCCGAGGACCCGTCTTCTGCTGGACCGTTTGCTCTACAGCTGGACAGTCCCAAACCCACTCCCGGCCCAAGGCTGGGGGGAGTCACACTCTGGAGGGACTTTCCGGACACTTCCCTGAGTCTCCAGCCCCAGCACTGCCTGTGCCTCAGCTTTCTCTCTCTAGCACGGACCCCCGGTGCCCAGGGACGTCCACACACTGGGCAGACACCACGGGGCCAATCAGGGCTGCCACAGCTCCGCGGCTCTGTTTCCCAGCTGGAGACTCTTCCTCCACGGACCAGCCCAGACATAGCGGGGCGGGAGAAGCCAGCCGCCTCCCCATAGGAGATGGCATCCAGACTTGCGCTTGCATCTCCTCCGACCTGGGGAGAAGCAGCCTCTGAGGGAAGCCGATGGGATGTGCGGAGGACGGAAGCCTGGGATTGCCTGTGGGTTTTGTGGCGCTGCCCTTCTCTTTGTCTTTTGAGACAGGGTCTTGCAGTGTGGCTGAGGCTGGACTTAAGTAGCTGGGATTACAGGTGCCCAGCCAAGAGCCTGGACCTTTGCAGATCTTCAGATCCTTGAATGACCCGGGAGCCCTCCCTACCTTTTGCTCTGCTTGGTTTTTGCATCCTGGGTGTTGAATCCAGGGGTGCTCTGCCCCTGAGCCATATCCCCAGCCCTGTTTATTTTTTCTTTGGGGACAGGATTACACTAAGTGGCCTAGGCTGGCCTTGAACTTGTGGACCTCCTCCTCAGCCTCATGAGTCCCTGGGATTACCGGTGTGCCACCGTGCCCGGCTCCCTGCCTTTAGGCCAATTTCAGTTGAATCCTGTTCCTTGGATGACAGCCCTTGGCTGCTGCTTGGCTCCTCTGAGCACTGTCACCTCAGGTGCCCCTTTGCTGCGCTCTGGAGCCTGACTCACACTTCAGGGACCCTGTGTCTTCTTCTGTGTTTCTCTCCCTGCTTTTACCAGAACTTCCTGGATAACTAAGGAATGTATAATGGAAATGTTTTTTCCTGAGTCCCTGAAAGTGTTAAAATGTTTTAGCTGGGGCTGGGGATGTGGCTCAAGCGGTAGCGTGCTCGCCTGGCATGCGTGCGGCCCGGGTTCGATCCTCACCATCACATACAAACAAAGATGTTGTGTCCGCTGAAAACTAAAAAATAAAATTTAAAAAAAAATTCTCTCTGTCTCTCTTAAAAAAATGTTTTAGCTTCTGTGGGTTCTAGGTTGAGAAATCGCACCACTCCAATTGCCTTCTACCGTTCCCTGTTGTGACAAGATGTTCAGGTGACCCAGTGTTATTCTGGGAAGCAGTGCAGCCATGTCTAGCCAGCGAGAGCACAGGACACTGGTCAAGTGTGCATTTCAGATAAACAGTGCATCGTTTGGGAGATTCTCAGACCACTGTCTCTTGTCTTTCTGAGTGTCGACCTTGACTGTGTCCTGTACTTTCACTGTCCACCTTACGGGGAAAGCTTTTGGTAGGCTCTATATGCTCCATGTTCTGGAATCTCACAGTACTCCCGGTCCTGGGATTTTTTCCTTTTTTTTTTTTAAAGTCATGATACTCGTGATAACTGAGCTCCAAGAAACCGGGCAGGATTCTTGTTGACATGTTTGAAGGTGGATCACCAGTGCTGGAGAGAGGCCCAGCCCTCTGCCAACCCGGAACACAGGATTACAGCAGGGGAAAGAACATTCCATCAACCCTGAGTCTGGGACAGACACCGGAAGACCATCTCCTCCACACCAGGCCCGGTGGGCTGCTGAAATCATCAAGTTCCCAACCCGCCCCTCGACTGGCACCGCACACAAACCTCAGTGAACCACCTCAGGAAAGGGCCAGGGGTCAGACGGAAGAGCCCTGCTTCATAAGAGTGAAGAGTCCGGACCCTGGAATTGCTGCTCTGGGAGATGCAGAGAGATGGGCTCTCTCCAGGGGAGAAGGTGGCTTGCCTGCAAGGTACAGATCTCGTGAGGTCATCTCCAGTTGAACGGGCCAGGAAGTCAGTGAAGAGGCAGGGAGATAAGAAGTGACCCCTCTGGAAAGTAGCAGAAATCAGGCAAAGGTAAGTCAGAGAAACCAGGAGAGCTGCGGTCAGGAGAGAGAGGAGAAGATGACTAGAGTCACCGAACTAGACATGACCTTGGAAATCATCCAGTGCAGGGTGAGGGGTAGCTCAGGGGGACAGCACTTGGTTACAGGTGCCAGCCACCCCCAGTGCCACACAGAGGGAGAAAGGAAGAGAAAGAGAGAAGCAGGGAGGGTGGGAATGAGGCAAAGGGAGAGGAAGGAAGGAGGGAGGGAGGGGAGGGAGGGAGGGGAGGGAGAGGAAGGAAGGAAGGAGGGAGGG
>NW_026000019.1:23670306-23754723 GCF_001458135.2 Marmota marmota marmota
AGGGAGGGGGAGGGACCGGTTTAGTCCAGGGTGACAAGAGCGAGCGGGAGACCAGGAAGCCGACTAGACCAGTTCCCTGATTCCCAGAGTGGCGCTTGCTCCTCCGTCCTGCCATTGGGGACCTCGGGCACAGTGGCCCTACTTAATCATCTTGACAGCCTGCGAGAATGATCAACCTTCTCTGCAAACTCTGACCCACTCAGGGCAGCAGCCTCTCCAAATGTCCGCTAAGAGGCGGTCTGTGCCCAGAGGGCATTGCAGGAGCCGGAAGCTTCCCCCACTGAAACGGGCTTGCACCCAGCCGCAGCGTGCCTGAAGTGGGAGTGGAGACGCGGCGACTGCCTTCTACCTGGACCTTGGTAGAGGCCCTCATCGGGGGAGGTAGGACGGTGTGGAACACAGGACGAGCCTTGTGAGGACAGGGACATAAGACGAGGCGAGGTCTGGGTGCTTCAGGACCCGAGGGTCAGACGCGCTTGCTGGGCCACCAACATTCACAGGAGGACAAAGCAGCAGAGTGCGTGCACTGTCATTGCCGTCCTGTCATCAGACATCACTCGAGGTGCCTGATGTCACAGTGAGATATTTGAGCAGACCTGGCTTCCCTGATTACTTGAATAATTCACATTCTCTTTCTGGTGATGGGGTGTTTTCAGCAGAGCAAAATCGCTTCCAATGGCAATTCTGATTTCAGCATCCAGGGTCGATGGGTCTGGACTCAAACTTGAAAGTGCTGTTTATCATCCAGGAAGGTCATCTGCCTTGTTTTCTCTGTGGCCACAAGTTAAGGACATGAAGTTGAAAGGTGACCTCTGGTGACGATAAGGTGATTTTTAACCCCAGTGGGTGTGAGGGGGACAGAGGCAGGGAGCATGCCTTACTAAGGCATCACTAAGAAGTGAACGTGGGTGAAAGGTGTAGAAATCGGGTGCACAGCTCTTGAGAAGCTGGACTGTGGCTGAAAAGAGGAAATCCTGTCCAATCAGCCTGGACACCAGGTGGTCCCGGTGATGGTGTGAGGGTGGGAGAGACCCGAGCACTTAGCTCTGGGGAAGGATCTCCCTCAGCTCCTTGGTCTGCCCAGTGGTGTTGCTCTCCATGAACAGTCTGCCACGGTCACCCGGAACAGAAAACTAGTCCCTTTGACTCCTCATTTGCTTGGGTTCATGATGCCTCTCCCCTCTGCAAATGTTCTTGGTTTTCAAGGATGATACAGGTGATGGTTTGTGCACAAACAGTTGGAGAGAGCTGCGACGCCCTCTCTGGCAGGAGGAACAAGGAAAGCCAAGGCTTGATTAAGCAAATGTTTTCTGTATGCAGGACTCTGGAGCCGCACTTGACTGACAAGGAGCTATTTGACCCTCAGGGTGACCATGTGAAGTAGGCAGAGCTGTTATCTTTCCTTCATAGGTTAAAAAGTCGAGGCTCAGAGAGATTAATTAACTTACCCAAGATCACACGGTCATCAAGTGCCCCTAGAGGAGAGCCTCTCCCGGCGATGCAATGGAGACGGCGTCACCAGTACCTTGCAATGTCCTGACTAGCTTTTCCAGGCACCCCCAAATTCACTGTCCTATTTTGGATTATTTCACTTTCAAAACAACCTCATGAAAAAATGACATATGAGATAGCGAAATCAAAACATGGTCACATCCCCCCAGCCACACCCATAGGGAGGAGGGAACTCACGGAGACCACACCAGCTCGGTGGCCCATTTCTGCAGAGCTATCAGGACTCATAAGGGGAGAGACTCCATCCTCGACTGTCTTTAGCAATAGCACCCAAGGTCCAGGGTGTCCATCCCATCAAATGCCAGAACCAAGCTGCTTTCTCGGGGGCCCCAGGGGAAAGAATTCATAAGGAATAGCCAAGGAAATGACTTCTTCTGAAAGAATCTCTTTAAAAAATAAATAAAGCAGGTCTTGGCTACCACTAAACTTCTCCCTCTTCAAAGGGACATACAGTGAGTCTCTTGAAATCTGTTAAATAAAAATTATGGAGGCCATTGTTTTGGACTAATCACCTGCACTAGGCTGCAGTAGACCTGACCACAGCTCTAAATGCAGTCACTGACGCTGACGGCAGCTCGCCACTCGGAAACCTAGCGCTCACCCGGACCCACCAGGAGTCGGGACCGGAGAGGGAGCAGCCTGGCCCCAAGGAGCCACTGTCACCCAGTGTGATCATGTGGCTGCTCTGCCTCCATCCTTACACATAACGGTAACTCGAGGAGCTAATCAGACATTTCCTTATTGTTCTATCTTCCTGTCCCCACCTTACATGAACAGTAACTGTGTAACAACCAAACAGCTTTGTCTTTTCTTTCTGCCTGATTTAAGCCCTTTTCTGTCCTCAAAACCAACATCAGCTTGGCTCCTCACTTGGTCTCTGCCATGGGACACAATGTGCCCTGGGGCTAGAGTGCAAAGGAAAGCCAACCAAGATCTTTAGAGATGTGATTTTGTTCTTCAACAAATTGTAGGGCTCTTTGGCAAGATAGTAACTTGCCATTAGCCTCAGGGATAAAAGAACCAATGTGAGTAAAGGCCACACGTTCCCAACCCATTAACACACAGCATTATCAGTTGAGAAGAGGAGATGGGCATGGTGGCACACACCTGTAACCCCAGCGGCTCAAGAGGCTGAGGCAGGAGGATCGTGAGGTGCAAGGCCAGCCTCGGCAATTTAGCAAAGTCCTAAACAATTTAGTGAGACCCTGTCTTTACATAAAATATGAAAAAGGGCTGTGGATGTGGTTAAGCATCTCTGGGTTCGATCCCTGATAGAAAGAGAGAAAGAAAGAAAGAAAGAAAGGAAGGAAGGAAGGAAGGAAGGAAGGAAGAAAGAAAGGAAGGAAGGAAGGAAGGAAGGAAGGAAGGAAGGAAGGAAGGAAGGAAGGAAGAAGGGAGGGAGGGAGGGAGGGAGGGAGGGGAGCCACTAGTTTGACGTAAAAATGGCAGCCCAGGTGTGATTTGCTGATAATTTGGAGGCAAGAGCTGTGTCTTGTTTTCCGGTGTCCCTGGCACCCAGCACAATGTCCGGCACTTAGCAAGTGCCCACAGATTTCACTTAATGATTGATGAACATCATCTAAGATGAGGCGGTGGCCATGTCTTCCACCTGTGCCCAGTCCTCACGATTCACTCCTATAGAGTCCACCTGTCTGGTGACTCGAGTCTCTGAAGAAGCTCAAGGAACCTGCAGACACTGGTCGCTGACCGACCATCACTGCAGGGCAGAGGTGGAACCCTGTAGGCTGGCGTTCAAAATGGTCTGGGTCCTCTTGGGTCCTCAATAGCCATTCACCTTGACCATTGTGTCTGGGCTTGAAGCAGGCCAGGGACCACCACCTAAAGACACTTGCCATAATTAAGCTTCTCTGCTTGTCAGATCAGTAGGACCTCCGTAGAGGTTACTGTGGGTGGCAGTGTCTTCTTTCTTGTAAATGCCAATTTGCACACAAAAAGTGTGACAGAGTCTGCAAACTTGTTGTACAAAAAGATATTATCTCTGTGTTTATTGGTTAAAAAAAAAAAAAAACTTGTGAAACCCGTTCCTGGTCTAGAAGATGGAACAGAGAGTACTTGCCATGTGACCCTCCAAGCCCTGCCCCCACTGGGCATAAAGTTCCAAGAACTTCCAAATCTTTGTTCAGAGGAAGGATTCTTAGGCGAGAGCCACTTCTGAACTCTGCAGTCAATAAACCTGCTTCCTGGACACTCCTCAGGTGCCAGCCTCCTCTGTCCTACTTCAGGCTACCTTCTGGGGACTGTTCTGTGGACTTCTTGAAATGTGTCACTAAGCTTAGCAGCCCTCTAGCCTTGACGGAGTGTGCTGCATCTGAAACCTAGAGCAGAGGTCCCTCCCCGCACGGAGCCTGCCTTCCCGATGCTCCCGCCGACAGACGTGGGCTGTGTGTTGACCTATGACTTTCTTTGATTCTGTCGCCATGAAAGTTCATACGACTTTTCCACGGTGCAGCACGGCTCTCCAGTAACTGGAGTCCACGTTTCCAGGACCTGGTCTTCATGTTTCGCTCAGAATAAGTGATTTTCTTATTTCTTTTAAAGCGAGCTGTTGTTTCATGTTAACACTGGACAGAGGAGAAATTTAAATGACCCAAACAACTCTGGTCTAATTCCTCAGGGAATTGCCTCGACTTTTACCTTTTTGGCATTTGACTTTGACAGATCTTGTAGCATCCTGATTTCAAGGAGCGATTCTGTTATCAGTAGGTATGTTCCTAAGACAACCTATAAAATCCTTTTATCCTAATATAGAAGAATGATACTACCAGAGGATGGTAGAACAATCTTCTTATTGTAATACGTCTAATTAGCAACTTTCTGAAATAGCAAAAAGAGGCTTTCTCCTTTCTGATGGAACCCCAGCTTCAGATATGGGACCTCCTCCCCCTTCCACTGCCCTCCCCCATGTTCCCTGCTCTGCATCCAAATGATGCCCAGCTCCTCCTCCTGAATCTCGGGGAACGTGCCATTTCTCAAGTCTGACACCTGGGACCTCCAGCCGGCATCTGTCGCCCTAGCCACACCCCCTCACGCCCACGTCACGGAGGCGCCAGGCTTCCCAGTTCTACCCTGGCTGCTGCTTCATCTTTCTGGATTACTTACTGCAAAGTGTCTCTGGGTGTCAGAGAAAAGAAAGCTGCCTGTGTGGGCATTTTTGCCCCTCACGTGGACACAAAGCTGAAGTCGTCAGGGGAGAGTTACCCGCGTGAGAACCCTGAGCCCACCTGGAACCCCAGCGTGGCTGAGCTTTCCAAGTCAGGACCCTGGAGAGCGACCACCAGGCCCAGACCTAGAGGTGCCTGCAATGACAGGCCGGGCCCTGCAGGGCCGAACACTGGAGAGAGCACTGGTGGGCTGCTCCGTCCCTCACCAGGGCTGCTGCCCCTGGACCCCCGGCCTTCAGAGCTGCCTCACTGTCCACCTCTCACCGTCCAGTCTCCCCCCGTGACGCCTCGGGAAAGCCTTCCCTCGTCATCCTCCCATTCCCTCATTTGCTCCTTCATCACAACCAGGACACCCCCCCCCCGCCTGCGGGTCACTCCCTTCTTCACCTGCTGTCGTCTGTCCCTCCTCCGCAGAAAGCAAGTGCCGTGAAGCAGAGACCACGGCCCTGTGCTTCACCGCGGTGCCGTCAGTGTTTAAACCGTGTCCGACACCCAGAATGTACTCTATACATATGTGACAATTAAGTAAATGAAATAAGACAAGCAATAAGAACCGGAAATTAGACTGGAATATCAGGAGGCTACTGGAGACCTGAGCCGGACAGCTCGGGCTAATACCAGCCGCGTCGGGGTTGCACAAAAGTGCTTGATTCAGGCTCCACGTGGGATACACCCCCCACTCACCAGGTGGACTGCCGGGGGTACATCTAAAGTTCAGAATAGTCAATACACTTTTGAGCTAATGTGAACTAGGCCAGGGCAACCTCTTACGTGAACCTCAACACAGCTGCTCACCTCATTCATTCTCGCGAGGCACGGTGACGTCTGGACATCAGGTAGAGGACTGACCAAGCTGGGCCACTGACCGCCCCACAGAAGCCAGCAGCCAGCACCACTGCCCTGAGGCCCTCGGCTGCAGGAGCCCGGGGAAGGTCCAGGGAGGCCCCCGGCTGGGCGTTGGGGACCTGCCATCTCAGGACAGGGGCAGGGACACACCAGGTGGCAGAGCAGACTGTTACTAGGGTCAGATCTGGGGAGCATGTTTAGTTGGGCCCGTGCTGTGGTTTTAAATCAGTCACCAGTGGTTTTTGTTTGTTTGTTTGTTTAAATCAGGAGATTTCACATAAAATAGAGGTGTCTAGCATCTCTTGAAAATTCAGAAGTTCTGGAAATATTGGGCTTAGAATTCTCACATGACAGTAGTCACCTGACATAGAGCAGCAACTGCCCCCTTCAACTGGGACTCTCCGTCTTGAGGCTGCCCCAGTCCCTGTCCCTCTGCCTGGGCAGTGCTCAGCCTGTTTCATTTACTCCCAGTAACTGCATGGCCCCAATCTGTGTCTGCACTGAGAACTCCTCCCATGAAGGCTGATGACAAGATGGTGCTGAGACTGGGAATATGCAAAGTATCTATAAAGAATCACAGTATCCATTTCCCCCCCAAAGCAAGGATCTATGGTATATTGCAACAGGCACGAAACTTGTGGTGGATTATATGGTAAAGATATGTATGAGAACAGGACACATTTCTGGAGGAAGTGTGCATCTATGTCCATGCATGCATACATGTATGCATATAGTAGGTGCTCAATGAATATTTATTGGATAATAATGTGTTTGAAATCACAAACACTGAGACTCTGACTTGCTACTGGGCACCTCACAGCTTCTGGGCCCAGCACACTTTTCTGTTTTTCCTCATATTTTCTCCAGTTTTAGCCCAATGTGGACAGCAAAACAGAGACCTGACCATGGCCACTAATGATCATAAGTAAGAGCTGGTTCGTGGATCATCAGCGGGTCAGTTTGCACTCACGATCTCATCTGGGGAAGGCGAGGCTTCTTGGTCGTTGGTGTGGGCTCCTGGCTCTCCACCAGCCAGCTGTGACTCTGAGCACGTCACCTGGCTCTCGTCCACAGCAGGCTCCTCTGTCACATCACACCATCCGCGGGACTCCTTTCTGCCTTCTGATTTCTCTTTCTGTGAAAAACAAAGACACGAGAAAAGTGACTGGAAACTCAGAACCTGCAGAGCTTGGCAAAGAAAGGTCAAGAAGAGATTTCCCCCAGTACTTAAGGCCAGAGTCTCGAATGCCTGGGCAGCAGTCCACGGCGGGCCAACCGTGGGACGCGAACCTGTTACAGAAGGTTGAGTGAAGCTCGGAGAGGAACAGAGGGTGGTGACGGGGAGCGGCCTGGAGACAGGGAGCAACGGGGGAGCTGGCAAGTGTTGCTAATTAGATCATTAGAAACTGAGCAACTGAACGCAATTGCTACTGAAGCAGCAAGAAAACAGCCAGGGGGTGCTCGACCGTAGCAAGGATATATGCTAACGGACAGAAGCAGGGTCCCCAAGGAACTCAGGACAGTGACCCCCAACAGGCTCACTGATGGCCAGTGGAAAACAGCATCGGACGGAGCCCAGTCTCACTTACCTACAGAGATTGAAAATACACTAAAAAGCACATAGGAAGTGCCCAGAAAATATTTGTTGAATTATATTCATAAAAGCTCAGGAGTGCTTCACTACTAGAAAACCTTAACTTGAAGAAAATGAAAAGTATGAGGAATACCACAATAATCATTCTTCATAAAAGGATTCACTGTAAGTATATCTCAAGCAAAACTCTTGTGCCTGCATTTAAAGTGTAAAATTAAAATACTCCCATTAGCAAAGACTTTCCCAGCATCTATAAAGAAGACGGAGTTCAGAATCCCTGCTGTAGATTCAGACTTGCCTCCACTTGACCTGACAGCATCAGGCACAGATGCACAGATAAACGACCCCCAATGAATGGCCGCAGGTCTTGGTTGTCATCTGCTGCTTCCCGATTTAATGACTTTGAGCAACAGCCACTTTCCTCTCACAGATCCACCGGTGGGATAGGCTCCGGGAAGTTCTGCTGGGGGTCTTGGTTGGCTGCCTCATGTGCTTGCCGTCAGGCCGGAACCTGGTGTGGAGTCCTCTGGTGTGCTGCAGCCCGGTGGCCTGTCTCCCGCTCCACGTCCATTGAGCCCCGGGGGCTTTCCAGTAGGAAAGTGGCTGAGGTTCCCGGCAGTACAAAGTCAGGAGCTCCCAGGGCTCCTAAGGCTCTGCCCAGGGCTGGCGCGGCATCTCTCCTGCCTCATCCCACTGTTTAGACCAGCCAGGCTCAATGAGCGAGGTAGCCAGAGAAGGTCGTCAACCCCAGAGGGACGTAGACTTGACACCACAGTGGGCTCTCCCCGAGGGCCCCAATTTCCCAGAGAGCAGGAAGCAGGCTTAGAGCCAGGCACCTACAAACAGGCCATTCTGAGTACAGAGAAAGCAGGGCCCAGACAGGCCCAGATCCCAGAGCGTGCGCCCAAGCTCCCAAGAGACCCTCTCCTAAGAAACAAAGGTGAGCCTCAGCCAGAGATCTCCCCAGGCCTTGGGGCAGAGAAAGCCGCCGTGTCAGGCTGGGTTCAGAACCAGCCAGGACGGTGCCTCCTTCTGCACAGGGGGGTGGTGGGAGCTCTCCCGCCTTCTTTCACCACAAGTGCAGGACAGGGAGGGGCAGGTCACCTGTCCTTTACCTTCACACCTGAGGCGGTGCCTGTGAGGGATTGCGTCCACCCCCTCCACACCAACGGGGCCTGGTTTAGTGGACAAACATCCTGGAATCCCAGCTGATAAGTGCAGGGGGACTTCAGGACCGAGCTTATTTTCATGTGGGAAGGACGTGACTATCAAGGCCAGAGGGCAGCAGCCAGGCTCCAGAGATGGCTCCCTGCGAACCCACCCAACTGCACACTTCTGCATGGGTCCCCTTCCCTGAGCGCAGCTACAGGACTTGATTTAACTAAGAGGCCAGGCAGAGCTGATCCTGTACCAGCAGAGGACCGAGCGGAGGACCGAGCAGAGGACTGGAAGCTGCTGAGCTCCATGTAAGAAGCCCGGCGGCCTTTCTGGAAACACAACATAGAGAGACGCCACAGAGCAGCCACATGGAGAGGGAGTCCTGAGCCCACGGGAAGAGGAAAGGCCCAGCTGTCACCCAGAGGACCCCAGAGAGGCCAGCCCAGGACCTAGAGGAGCATGAAAGGCAGTCGTTGTTTTCAGGTACTGCATTTTAGGAGTTCACCAATGCAGAAGCAGCCCCTGAGCACCAGCAAAGCACCGTAAGCAAGACGTGTTTTCACATCCCATCCACACACAGTGCTCCATCCAAGAAACACTTGTCACGCCTTTACATTGGCCGTGTGTCCTCTCTCCTATGAAAGCACTTGTGCATTCCGCCCCAGAGAACCAGGCTTACACTTGGAGTTAAGAAAAGTCTCCGGTTGAAAGCTGGAGTCTCCGTGCCAGGCGCACCAGCCCTTAGGGGAGGTGGTCTTGAGGCAGCAGTATCAGAAGCCTCTGCAGGGTCTCAGGGAAGAGGTGACATGGACAGAGTGGTGTTTGGGAGGCTCATTTTGGCAGCAGAGCGCAGATGGCTGGCAGTGGTGTGATCTAAGTAGACCCTAGTCCAAACCTGGGCTGGTAGAAAAGGAGAGAATTATAGAGCCTGATTAACGACAGAAAGTCAAAGATTGCTGAGACCTGGAAGAAAGTGATTGCATGAGCATAAAAATGCAAGAGTGTGGGAGCTTGGGAGGAGGAGCTGGGCAGGGAGGTCCACCCAGACGTGGACTTGCACATCGGGATGCCCCTGAGAACAGGGCTGTCTACGGGGATCTGTGGTAATGAAGGCTGAGCAGGCTGTGGGGAGAGGAAGGCTGGGATGGAGCCTGGGATCAGGTGGGACCACACATTCCTACATGTGGGCCACAGGTGGAAGGTAAGTGACGCTTGGGACAGTGACGGTTCAGAGCCGAGTTCCTCACTGCCGAGTGCTTTGGTTCTGCTGTCCCACGTGACCACTTGTTTTCACTGTGTTCAGAAAGTTTGTGATGGCTTGTTTCTGTGGTGCTGGGAGTCAAACCCAGGGCCTGGGAAATGACAGTGAGTGAGCTGAACCCCAGCCCCCCCGTGTTCCCGAGTTTCAACGGTAGGCAGAGCGACCGGAGTGATCATTTGAAACCCACGCTCCAAAGAATCTGGACTCCAGATGTCTCTGTCATGGACTCTTCAAACCCAACACAGAGCCGAGCCCTCACCCCTGTTAGGAGCCAACTGTAGCCTCCCCAGAGATCGTGACATCTCAACAGAAACAATTGTTCATCACTTAGAGGACAAAGGGGTTTCTTTCAGGCAGGAGTATTTCAGTGCCAGTGTTGCCCAGGATGATAGTTAAAAATACACCAACTGTCAGTGGGTTTCACTGTGGTTTAAAGATTCCCTGCAGAAATGCACCCAGTTGTGCCCACACCATGTTGCTGCCTGGACTCTGGTCTGGCAGCAGCACAGTGAAGTGGCGCTCAGCGGCCTTGGTTTCCCCAGTGTGAAGGGCCACACACCAGATGAAGGGACAGGTTGGAGCAAGTCCCCTTCTGCGCAGATTGCACACCACCAGAGGGCTCTTCTCACTGCCTTTAAGATCCAAGAGTGAGCACCGTCCCAGTCTCCTTGTCCTACAACCATCCAAAGAGGAAGAGCTGTCGTTTCAACCACTCCTGTGCAAACCCCGAGCTGACCACCTCACCTAAGGGGCCTGTTGATTCCCACAGGAGCAGGGCAGCACTCTAATGTCTTCCCTTTTACAGGGGAGGGACCTGAGCTCAGAGAAAGCTGCCCGAGCACCTGGCCCTGAGTGGCTGCGTGGCTGGGCTGCTGGCCCTCACCAGCACCTGTCTTTCTGTTGCCTTGGAACACGCTGATGGCGCCCCAGCCCCTGGCTCCCAGTGCAGCCACTTAGCGCCAGTCACCCCAGCCCTGCCCCTAAGGCAAGTTCCGCCAGTTCCCCTGCTCTGTCTCCTTCGTTGTCTGTTTGGGTGCAGAGAATACAGTGGAGGACTTCAGGGGACACTGGATAGAAGGGGCCTGGGCCCTGTGTTAGTCAGGGTTCTCCACAGAAGTAGAACAGACAGGGCACATAGACATACACGGAAATAGACCCGTGAGTGTTACACAGGCACACAGAGCTGCCATAATTTAATGGCTCACCCAGCTGTGGAGGCTGAGAAGCCCCCTGATCTGCCGTCTGCAGCTGGGGCCCCAGGAGAGCTGGCGCGGCAGGCGGACACCTGAGCAGGTGTCCAGGGCGGAGCAGTGCAGTCCACTCAGCTCCAGCAGCAAGCGCCTCTCCCTTGCCCTGCCTCTGGACCTGCTCTAGCCCTCAGCCTGGATGAGACCCACCCCACTGGGGAGGGGATCTTCTCCCTAGCCCGCCATTCAAATGCTAATCTCTTCAGAAAACACCCTCCCTGGGAGACCCCAGAAGATATCTAGGCATCCTGTGATCAGGTCAAGTGGACACACAAATCCACTGAAATCTTCATGGACACGTGGAATGAGGGCTGGTCCTCTGGAGTATGAGACAGCACGGGAACAGACACGCGGTCCCAAGTGAGCCACCTCGGGTGAGCCAGCCCCAGCCAGCAGTACAGCTGATCACAGCTGTACGAGACACCAAAAATACACGAATGGCCTACCACGTGGGAGAGAGAGGCATCTTTATTGTGTGAAGGCTGAGACTTGGTGCGTTGTTACACGGTGCTGCAGTCTGAACTGGCAGCATTTAGCTCCAAAGCCAGTAATCCCAAAGGGCAGAGCCTGCGACAGCCAAGATCGCCCAAATGTGAGCTGATTGTACAGGAAATCCTCCCCAAATTCCCGACACACACCATCCCACCAGTAGCACTAGACTCTAGAAAAACCCTCGGGAAATATCTGCATTGGCAAGCTTTAGCCATCCTCAACCAAGTGCTTTCAACAACAGCAAACATTATTGCAGCTCACAAACTGGAGAGGCCGAAGCCTTGTCTGGTCTCAGAAGGGCCATTCTGCCCGCCTGGGCCAGACTCTGCCGTTACCATCTGGGCTCACTCAAACATCTGGGCCCTGGCAGTGTTGGCTACGAGCAGGCTAGCAAGATAGCTGAGCTTGACCAGGTGATGGTGGTGGCAGAGGGGCAGCAAGAGGACAGTCTCTAAAGCAAAGCACTTTTTAAGCCAAGTCACATGGTTACCAAAAGGAAGTGTGGAAGGCGTTGCCACCTGTGTGGTCTCCAAGGCAGACCCAGTGGGGTCATTCCTACGACCGGTCTACGCCAGCAGGCCAGGGTCAGCTGCGGAACCAGAGCACAAACCAGGATGTCTCTAAGTCCTTTCCTCTGACCTGCGGACCCCCAGCAATCCAAGGGTAACAGATCACAGGACAGCAGCCCCAGCTGGCTCTCGGAGTGTGCTGGGAAGCTGGCTTGGAGAGAAGTGACCGATTCCGTGTTGCCACGTCTGGTTTGGCAGAGCCCAGAGGAGAAAGCCGACTCCATCTGACAGAAGCAGCTTCCGCAGGATGTGAGGCATCCTCCCCGTGAATCATGGGGAAGATGTGTTCCAGGCCTCCCTCGGCCTCCTCCACGTGGCAAGGAGGAGGTGACTGTCCGCGGTGAGTGTGTCCCCTTTCCTAAAAGGAGAAGGATAAAAGAAAGCTACCCTAGGGCAGCGGCACAAGTCAGCCCGTCTGCACTCCTCCAGGTCTCCCTTTGCCTTGATTTCTACATCCAAGAGCTTCTCTTTGCGGCTTGCTGTTGTTTCTATAAAAATACCTTTCGCTTGGCAACATCTTAGACAAGAAAGGAAAATATCTAACTGGAAAAAAACACAGCTTGTCTGTCATTCAGTGACTTAAGGCCAGAGCAATGACGAGTTGTTATGGTTTAATTATCTGCCTCCAAATTCACATTGAAGTTCTGACCCCAAGTACCCCAGAACCTGACCTGACTCGGAGAGAGGGTCATTGCAGATGTAATGAGCTGAGAGGGGGTGGCACTGGTCATGCACACAAAGAGATCGCCACCAGACGATGAAGTCAGACTCCAGGGCCACACAGCCGAGCCAAGGACGGCGAGGATCTCCAGCAAACCAGCAGAAGCCAGAGAGGGGCGCAGAGCAGCTGCCAGTCCTCGTCCTCCAACACCAAGCTCCAGGACTGTGAGGCAGGGAGTGTCAGTTGCCCAAGACACCTATCCGTGGTCTTTGTCATGTGGCCTCAGCAAACTAGTGCAGAACAAGCACCCACGCCACCCACCGCTTCACACTCAGCTTTTGTCACTTCCTACCCCAAGACTGCTGGCCCCAGACCCAGGTGAGAACGCAGACACAGGCTCTGCCGGGCTCAGCCAGCATAGCCCTGAGCAGACCCCAACCCAGGGCCCCAGGCTGCCCTGCACTTTCCTCTGCACAGAGCTGTTGTGGAAGTTTGCAGACAAAGACCGGAGCTGCCATTTTAAAGGTAGCTGCACCCACGGTGCAATAGATTATCTGCTCAAAGAATTGGTTCTTAATTGATTCCTTATAAACACTGAGTGCTCCCGGGTGCTCCTATTTAAAAGAGCTCTGTGGGAGACCCTTGGTATAGCCCAGGGTCTTTCAGGGTGCGAATGATCACCTGCCTCCCTCCAAATTCATTTGTTTTGCAAGCGTAACTTCTCTTCCTAGGAGAGATTTTCCTGAATGTGGGTCTGCCCTGGATCCTACGCCCTGCCCTGGCTGTGGGGCCCAGTAATGCTCCCCAGTCCCACTGCATCCTGGTTCATGGTGACAATACAGGACGCCCACAGGGACACTGCCTGTGGGATGCACAGGTGTCTGGAATGATCTCCCCCCACCCAGTCCATTGTGAGCATCCTCAACTTAAAATCATTGCTTCGGGGAAAAAAAAAGGGGGGGGAGGACAGCATTTTGCCAAATGCTGACCTTTGACTACTAATTACTCCTATTAGTGAGCTCTGTGTTAATTACTACTCTGGGTACCTAGGTGTTTGTAAAATAGCAGGTGCTTTGCTGGGTCTGCTTTAGGCTGCCTGCACAGAAAGAGATGCCTCTGTGGGTGCACTTGGGCCACTAGAGGGGGACAGCTGTGGCTGGAGTGACTAGAATCACATCACTTTAACAACAGCCTCTATTGGGGGAAGAAAGTTGCTGGAGTCTTGCATGAGCTTCAAGGTTCCCTCCAGCAATTGCTTTCATTGATGATTAATTAATTTACTGCATAAGCGTTGATGGAGCCCGACTACGTGTCAGTCGCTGTCCTCAGCCTGGAGGTGGAGGTGAAGAGGCCTCAGCTCTACCCTCCCATGCTGGCCGTCTAGTGGGACGATCAACTGCAAACCAACACGCCAGGTGGCCAGTGCTGCCCCAGGTGGAGAAAGGCAGCTTGGGAGCACAAAGAAGCACCTGGTTCTCCTGGAAATGCCAGGAACCGCTCCCAGAGTTGGTGGCATTCTCAGGGAAACTCGGGACGTGTCAGGGCTTGCCAAGGCCTGATGTCAGGCAGGGCGTCTCAAGAAGACAGAGCAGCGGGAAGGATCAGCAATGAGGTCCCGAGTCTGCAGACTGCTGGGCGCGGGCACGATGGGGAGCAGGAGGACGTCACTTTAGAACAGTTGCCGGGGCAAGGTGAGGCCCCAGAGCAGAGGGCATCATTGGCTACTGAAGAGCTTCACCCTGGATGGCCTGGAGGACACCTGAAGTGTGAAAGGACTGGAGGCAAGGGCTGAGCCGGGTCACACACACCACGGGGGACGTGCAAACCTGGGGCCTCCACTGCGGAACGGAGAGAAGGGCAGAGACTGGGCAATAGTAATGAGGTGGAACTCTAGAGCCCGGGACTGCGAGGGACCGAGGAAGGGTCTGGGAAGGCTGCACACCTCCAGCTGGGGTTCACAGGAGTCCTTTCTAAAACGGTGGTGCAGGCGGAGGGTGACTAGTGCTGTCCACTCCCAGGAGCAGCAGAAACGCAGGACAGCTTCCGGGAGACCTCCACCCACTCCTTCCAACAGGTTCTCCTTGCAACCTCCCAACTCAGCCACAGATCACAGGAGATCAGTGCCACTCACACAGGCAGGAAGCCCCGGCCCTGACCCTCCAAGGCTGCCAGGTCCTGCTGCCCACGGCAGAGCACCCAGCAGAAAAGAAGAGCTTATTAAAATACACTGGATGGCTCCTAAAATCACAAGCGGGGCTGAAAGGCCAGGCCTGGCAGTGGCATGACCAGGGAGGACCACACTCGTGTCTCCCCCTTTGCTGCACGCTGCCTTCACCAGGAGACGGTGGACACCGCGTCAGTCTTCCCTCGAGCATATCGGATGGCAGAACCCGGTTCTGCAGAGGTGGCCGCGCTGGAAGGAGGGGGAACGCCAGTGGCTGGCTTCCTCTTGGACAGTGAGACCCAAGTGCAGAAACGCCCACACGGGGCAGGTTCAGGACGAGGCCCCACTAGGACAGACCTGGAACCCAGTGACCCGTGCCTCCTGGGCTGTGCGACATAGTGAGTGTCCACCGGGCAGCTTCCAACTTTGTCCTGCGGTTCCTCCACTCAGACGGGAATCTCCCTGTGGTGGGTGAGGGCTGGTGGGTGAGGGCTGGTGGGTGAGCTCCCTGAGGTGAAGGGCTGTTCTCACCTCAACAGACGGCCCTGGCCAGCTCCATGACCACCAGGGAGCGTGGCTTGCTCCATGAGCACTTCCTGGGCTGCTGCACCTCCCGACCTGCGGGCATTCAGCAGAAGTACTGGACACACCTGTACTCAGGCTGCCCCGCCCACAGGCCCGCGTGAGTGCAGAGATGCTGTGGCGCCTGTCGTCTCTGTGACCACCTACCATCCGTGCAGAGGCAGTCACGGGTTGCCCTGCAGAGAGGCCCTCTGGTCACTCAGGGAGGCGAGGGCCACCCTAGGCAGGTGCAGCAGCACACCTGGCTCTGCTCCTTGGAATGGGCTCCTGCGGACTCTGTCACCATAAAAAGAAACCAGGGGAATGGCTGAGCCAAGGAGATGAAAGGAAAAGCCGGCAGCCCGCTGGCAGACTCTGAAAGGAGGCCTGGGCTGGGAGAGGCCTGAGGACTCCACTCCAGCTCTTTCTCCAGAGAGAGGTTGTCAGATGCACGTCCAGGCGGCCGGCCTCAACCGCAGTGGGAGCTGCCTGCTCTTCCTCATGTCCACAGTCCGCTGTGCTCGGAAATCTGAACAGCTGTACAGAGAGAAAGTCCCTCGTCCTGGTCCCAAGGGGCAGAGGCAAGGCTCTGCTGGGTGGCTCCATTCTCAGTCTTGAGTTTGAGGTCCAGGTGGGCAGAGGCCCATGGCCCTGGGCTGTTTCCCTGGAAACCGGGTCAGAAATAGTTTCAAGGAAACCAGGCAGATCCACCATGACCGGAGCAGCTGGATTCGGGAGACCATGGTGAGGGGGGCCCGGCCTCCCGGCTCCTCCGGCACATGCTGACAGAGTCCAGAGGCGGGGGCGGCTGGTCTGCGGCAGGTGGGGCTGACCACTGGGTGTTAGGCGTGTCGGGGCTCCCCTGATGTCCCTGTGTACACAGGCTCGAGTTCTCCCTGACCATGACATCACACTTTTGGATGGGAGACTCCTCGACCGTGAGATCTTTAAGCAATTCACCTATTCTCCATCTATCTCCACTTCCACTTTACCAGATGGGGTAAGAATGACCCCAGCCTTAAAGAAGCCCAAACAAAGGAAGTTCACAGACATTCAGACAGTGGAAGAAGAGGCAAGGGAAGGCCGGGTCCCCACAAGAGGAAACCACAAAGGGAGCCCTACAGTGGGTCCCGATTCACACCTGGAAAGCTTCTGGACATAAAAGAGGGGGAGAGGGTCCCAGGCAAAGGGGTTTCCCTGAGCTGGGGAGGTGGACTGGGCATTGGGGGCCGAGGCAGCTAGATCCGATGAACAGAGAGAGCGATGCTGTGGTTCAGATCTGAACACTCCCAAAGGCGTGCGCGTCCCGGCCTTGGTCCAGCCCCGGCTCTGTCCTGAGCAGTGGGACCTTTAAGCGATGGGCTAGTCAAGGAGGTTAGGCCCCTGGAGGAGTGTCCTTGAGGGGACACTGGAACCCGGGCCGCTCACTTCCTCTCTGCTTCCCAACCCCACGAGGTGGGCAGCTCTGCACACAGCTGCTCCTGCCGTGGTGCTCCGCCTCCCCACAGGCCCAACTCGATGGCCAACTGGCCAGGGACTGAAGCCTCTCAAGCCATGAGCCAAAGTGACCCGTGCTCCTTAGAAGCTGTGTCCCAGTGCTCCACTCACGGGGACGACAGGCCAGGGGATGACCGAGCTCAGGGTCTGAGAGGGCTCCTCCTGCGTGTTGGCTGAGTACAGCCGTCCACGGGTGTCCACAGGAGTGGGCTCCAGGACACCCACTGAGGCGGATGCCGAAGTCCCTCTACGAAAGGCACAGGATTCGCACATCACTTGCCCCCTCCTCTCCCATGCCCTGCGTCACCTGCAGGTGACTATGATATGGGAGTCGGTGTAAAAGTGTGTGAACAGTTGTCCTCTGTGTTGTCTAGGGACGATGGAGACAGCAGCAAGGCCTGTGTGGGTGTTACAGACACAACTGCTCCCCAGGCACTCTCAGGGTGGATGACCCCACGGAGGTGGGACGTCAGGGCACAGAGGGCCACCTGCAGGGTGCGTCCCTGTTCGTGAGGACACTACCTGAGTAGGAGAAGGACCGTGGAGAAGAACACGGGAAACAATTGCTGACGTTCACACAGGACCCGGCACAGTTCACGTTCCGACCATCAGAGTGCAGACATCCTGACACGCAGGGGTCAGGAAGAGCGTTCAAGAGAACACCGCCAAACTGGCCCCGTGAAAGGTGGCCTGGCCTCCCCAGACAACGCCGAGAAGCAAGTCTCAAAAGGATCGTGTGATTGGATCCTTACTGGGTCCCAAAACAAGCACAGAAGCATTTAAAGGAGTAAAAAAAACAATCCAACACCCCAAACATAAGATGTACAGTGTTTGGCATCCAGAGAAAAACGGAGGCAGGAAAATGTGATACATGAGGAGGAAAACCAGTCAAGTAAACAACCAGAAACGGCACAGACCATAACATGATTAACAAGGACATTAAAACAACGTTATAAACATATCCATAGGCTCAGGATGATAACGAATCGTGAACATGATCAAGAGAGACAGGAGAGGTGTCTTAAAATCCAAATGGAAACTTTTATAGATGAAAAACACATCTAAGATTAAAAACAACAGAAAGTATTAAGAGATCAGACCTATATAGAAAGGTCCCTGAGCAGCAATAAAAATACTCAAAGGTTAAAATCGAGGGGAAATATTGAAAGAGTGAACAGATCATGAACGAGCTTCAAGCCAGCTAGCAACGTGTCACCGGTGGCCCTGGAAGAGAGGGGGAGAAAACAGGAAGAGGAAACAGGAGAAATATGGCAAGAAATAATGAAAAATGTCCCCAAATTTGAAGAAAACTATAAACCAGACTCAAGAAGTTCAAAAGAAGAAACAAGACACAGACATATCAAGGCACATCGGAATCACATTGTTTAAAACTGAAGATCCAGGAAAAATGTCTTTAAAGCCACATTTATAAAAAGGTATGTCACATCTGTCCTATATAGGACAGATACGAGAACAACAGACTTCTCCCTGGAAACCAAGCAAGTCAGAAGAAATGGGTAACATCTCAAAGGGGCCAGAAGAAAACACCACCCACCTCGAACTCCCTGACATTTATACATTAAATAACTCACCTACCAACAAACCCACCCAGAGGACTGTGGAGTGAAATACAATGGAACCCAACATGCCAAAGTGTGTGGAAACTGCTCAGAGGAAAAAGCACAGCAGCCAGCACTTCAGTTAGACAAACAGGAAGTTCTCAAATCCATTACCAGCTTCTGTCTGAAGAGAGTAGACAAGGGACGAGCTGGAATCTCGGCGTAGTTTTAATCTGCATCTCTCTAATCACTAGTGATGTTAAGCATTTTCTCATATATTTGTGGACCATTCATATTTCTTTTTTTGTGACATATCTGTTCAATTCCTTTGCCCACTTAGTGATTCGGTTATTTGCTTTTATGGTGTTGAGGTTTTTTTAATTTTTTGTATACCCTGGAGATTAATGCTGTATCTGAGGTGCAGGTGGCAAAGATTTTCTTCCATTCTGCAGGTTATTTCTTTACATTCTTGATTGTTTCCTTTGCTGTGAAAAAGCTTTTTACTTTGCTATCAACCCATTTATTGATCCTTGATTTTACTTCTTGTGCTTTAGGAGTCTTGTTGAGGAATTTGGTTCCTAAGCCAACACGATGGAGATTGGGGCCTACGTTTTCTTCTCCCCTTTGTGGTTTCCTCTTGTGGGGACCCGGCCTTCCCTTGCCTCTTCTTCCACTGTCTGAATGTCTGTGAACTTCCTTTGTTTGGGCTTCTTTAAGGCTGGGGTCATTCTTACCCCATCTGGTAAAGTGGAAGTGGAGATAGATGGAGAATAGGTGAATTGCTTAAAGATCTCACGGTCGAGGAGTCTCCCATCCAAAAGTGTGATGTCATGGTCAGGGAGAACTCGAGCCTGTGTACACAGGGACATCAGGGGAGCCCCGACACAAACATGGTTCCAGAAAGAGAACTCCAGGCCCAGATGATGTCACCGCAGATTCTACCCAACATTTATGGGAGAAACGACACCCGTCCTTCACAAACTCTCCCCAAGAGTTGAAGAAGAGGGTAGCAGGGCAGGTGGGTGGCACACGCCTGAAATCCCAGCAGCCCGGGAAGCTGAGACAGGAGGATCGTGAGTTCAAAGCCAGCCTCCGCATCGGTGAGGCCCTAAGCAACTCAGTGAGACCCCGACTCTAAATAAAGTACAAAATAGGGCTGGGGACGTGGCTCGGTGGTCGAGTGCCCTGAGTTCAATCCCTGGTACCCTCCCCCCCACCAAAATGAAGCCTAGCAGGCAGAATAATGGTCCCCACCAATGCCCGTGTCCCGTCCTCTGTGTGTGTCACCTCACGTGGGAGAAGGGAGTGTGTAAACGTGACTGAGTTGAAGACCTTGAGCAGACTGTGTGCCCTGCCCCACCCAGGTGAGCCCACTGCAGCCCCGGGTCCTCTCGGTGGGAGAGGGGGCAGCGCTGGGAGATACCCACCGGCCTTCTCTTAAGGAGAAGGTGGCCATGAGGCAAGGAATTGAGGAAACCTCTAGAAACCAGAAGTAAGGGCAGTCCCTCCTGGGCCCCCACCAGGGACCAGCCCTGCCAACCCCTGAGTAAAGTCCCCTTGAGACTTTTGCCCTCAGCAACTCGAGGGCAATACTTTTTTGTTGTTTTAAGTCACTGACTTTGTGTTAATTTGTTACAGCAGCAGTAGGAAACCAATCCAGGAAAGGAACCTCCCGATTCATTCTGGGATCCCAGCAGCATCTTGGTACTGAGACCAGACAACAGCATGGCAACCAAGGAGCCTACAGCACGTTAACAACGGACGTCGTGACTCCGCTTCAGCAAACCCAGCCTGTAAAGAGGAGACTCATCGTGCCAAATGGGACTTGTCCCAGGACGGCTACCACGAGTTCAGACCCCACTGCTCTTCCCACACCCGGCTCCTTTAGCGGATCCGCCTCCAGCCTCCCGTCCTGGTCACCCTCATCTTCCCACTCCTCCCCCAGCTCGGGCCCCTGGCACCTGCGTCTTTCTGCTTCCTGTGTGAAGCACCTCCTGTGCTCACGCCAGGCCCCTGCTCACACCGTCTCTTCCTTCAGATCTCCCGGGGGATCCTCCTGGCTCACGTCCCAGCATGGACAGCGGCCTGTGCTCTGGGACGCTCCTCCTCCTGTGCGGGCTCCCTGCTCCTCTGCCCCACGGCACTCCAGTAAGCCTCCCCCGGGGACTCCGACTTCTCTTGAACGACTGCTCTCTTCCTGGACTGCGGGTCCCACAGGGCAGGAACGGTGTCCCGGGCTTCTTGGAGTCCCCAGTGCCCCGCAGGGCCTGGCATGGGGTGGAGCCTTCGTAAACCATTGCTCAGTAGACACTTCAGTGGAGAAGAGTCGGCACTTCCTTGGGATAAAACCCAAAGGCAGAAGTGGTCGTCAGAGGGATGCAGGTGTGCAGACACAGCACACCATGTCCGCCACTCAAAACCTCTCCATGCGACTCCGTGTCAGAGCCTCAGCAGGTCAGAGCACTTACACACGTGCCAGGGTACCTGAGGCACCAAGAGGATGTGGCCCCCTGTTTCTCTGATGAGGAAACTGGACCTCAGGAGGATGGATTGTCTGCCCAAGATCCTGGTGTGAGACAGTGCCAGGGCTGGTCCTCGCCCAGCCCACTCACTGTCCAGTGCCCACCCTGACTGTGCCTCTGAGCAATGCCACACTGCCCGCTCCCTGCAGAAGACACCTCAGCAGGGCTCTCTGCGCGCCCCCTGAGGATCCCTGCAGACAGGCTGGAAGCCCCACAGCCACCCTTCTTGCCCCCTGCCCTGCCCCTGATGTCTTTCCCTAAAAGAGAACAAATATGGAAAAGGGGGTGTGTCTGAATGAGAACCTAATAGGAACGCAGTCAGCAGTCCCGTGAACATTTCCCACTCACGTCCTAGCCGACACCCAGCCTCTAAGACAAGCCCCTGCCCACCAGGACGGTGCCCTCTGTGTTGGCGTGACTGGGGTCTCGGGCCCCATCGGCTGCATCTCATCCCAGCGGCTGCCCTGAGCCTGCGTTTCTGTTTCTGCTCGGGTCTCCTTCACACCTGCTGGGTTGTCACCGCATCCCAGAAGGGGCAGTGGCGAGGCCTCCTTTGCTGGGGCCGCGACCCTTCACTGTGAGAGCTGCCTAAGTCCCTGATTGGGTCCCGGCTCTGTCATCTGGAAAAGGAGTGAGTTGCTTCCCATTGATCATTCATTTTTCCATTTGTTTGATGTCATATTTTAATTTCTTCCTTTTTGAGCAGGGAATTGCACAATCTCCTTAGGCCTTTGCCAAATTGCTCAGATCTGCATTTATTTTAGCTATCACCACAGCATGTTCAGGAAGACGCTGCCCAGCAGATGGCCCTTGATCTCCGAGAACAATCACTTTTCCAAGGTGGACACAGAGTCACAAAGTCTGGGGACAAGCAGAGGGGACATTGAGCCCCTTGAATGGTAAAGACAGTATCTGGCAGTGGCTCAAGCTTCTCCCACATTCTCCATCTCAGAGCGACACAGGGGCAGTCAGGGCTGGGCGCTTCCCCAAGTAGCCAACACAGTGATCTGCTCTGACCACGATGGCCCACAAGGGTGTCTGGTCTGCTGCTGGGCTCCTTCCCCAGCTCACGTGTGACCCAGGTGTACTCAGAGCTGGACTGTTCAAATGCCCATGCCATGCCCTCAGAAACCCCTTTCCCCCTCAAGATGTCCGTCCCTCTTGAGGACTTACGTCCACTCACTCTGGCTCTGGAGGCTGTCCTCACTAGCAGAGGGGACCTTCCCGCCTGTCTGTATCAGCTCCACTCTGTCATCGTCATTCCTGTGCCTCTGCCCTAGAATGGCCCCGACGTGGAAGAGGGCCACTCTTCACACACACACTCACACACACACACACACACACTCTCACACACTCACACACACAGACACACTCTCACACACAGACACACACACGCTCACACACACACACAACACTCACACACACAGACACACACACTCTCTCACACACACTCTCACACACACACTCTCTCTCACACACACACACTCACACACACTCTCTCACAGACACTCTCTCACACACACACTCACACACACACTCACACACACACACTCACACACACTCTCTCACACACTCTCTCACACACACAGACACACACACACTCACACACACACTCACACACACACTCTCTCACACACACACTCTCTCACACACACACTCACACACTCACACACAAACACACACTCTCACACACACACTCACACACACAAACATACACACAAACACACACACACTCTCACACACACTCACACACAAACACACACTCTCACACACACTCAAACACTCTCACACACACACACTCTCTCACACAGACACACTCACACACACACACTCACACACACTCACACACAGACACACACACTCTCACACACACATACTCACACACACACTCTCTCACACACACACTCTCACACACAGAGACACACACACTCACACACACAGACACACACACTCTCTCTCACACACACACTCTCACACACACACTCACGCACACTCACACACACACACACTCTCTCTCTCTCTCTCTCACACACACACGGCCCTCCTGTGTCAACACGGCTGTGTGCCGTCTGCAGACAAGAGGAGCAGTCCTCTGACATGAAAGACTGGCACAGACCCCCCATCTGAACATCAGATCGTCCTTGTACCATGTACCATTACTCAGCTTCAGCAGATCCAGCCTGTAAAGAGCTGGATTCGCATTGTGGGACTTGCATTGAGGGTCCCCCAAGGACCACCGCTGGGCATAACTGGGAAGTGGCAGGGTCTTCAAGAGGCGGGGCCCAGGGGGTGGCCTTGGTCACTGCAGGCACTCCCCAGAGGGGACTGGGACCCTGATACTCCTGCCTCACCCCTGCCATGATGAGGGGAGGGCTCTACCGGATCCCGGGGTCCTGCCACAGTGAGCTGCTCTGCCACAGGGCTGACCTTTCACCTCTGTGAGCCGGTGCCCTCAGGCGCTTGTCACAGCGGTGGACAGCTGCGTCCACCCTCCACTCTTCACTCCGTCTCTCCCTTCTCCAAAGCCACGCTCATGTCCACGAGAACCACGCAGCAGCTTCCTGCAGCTCTCAGCTGCTCGTCACTAACGCTCATCTCGGACCCTTCTAGCCACAGGGAGCTCCCAAGAGGGAAAGCAGGAGGGGGTCTGAGGACAGCTTCGAGACGTAAATCACAATATGAACAGGGAAACTGAGGCTCAGAGAATTCAAGTAACCTGCCTGAGCCCAGAGGAGCCAAGCGGAGGCTCAAAGCTCAGAGACACAAGTTCCTACCCACAAGAGTGGCACAGACCTGCCAGTATGAACAGGGGTCAGGCTGTGGCCTACTTTAAGATGCGATCAATGTGCTTCGAACATTCTAGGGAGACAGCCTGGTGCTCTCCACCCAGCCCCAGGGACCTGGGGAAGGAATCGGATGTGGGGCTGCTTGGTGCTCCACTCGTGTGGGCGCAGGGCCGTGGGAGTCATCGGCAATGGTCTAGGAAGTGTGACCACCAGTGTCATCTTGCCTGTGGTGTGTGACACTTACTGAGCGATACAGATAGAATGAGTTTCTATCCACCTAAAGGGACCCTTGGCTTTCTCTTTCCCTCTCTCCTGTACTGCTCATTTCCTCTCTTATTCGTGGTTCAGACGGGCTGTCTACTCATAACCAATCGTTTACGGCAATAATAGTAAACATGCTCAAGAGCCCTTCCGTGGTGTGTTCACCCAGCCTGGACCAAGGCCGCGTTGGGCTTCCTAAGAACACACAGCACTCAGCAGCACTTCCCAGACGCCACCCCCTGAAGCCCCTCTCGGAGCCCCATTTCACCTGTGGGTTTGCAGACACCTGTCCCCAAGGACCTGGGGGGGGGGCAGTACTGGAGAGGGACCTGGAACGCACATGAGATCTCAAAGCAGGAGCTGGCAGAGATGTGGCTGGTATCTCACGTGTCCCAGGATGCCCACATATCCCAGGAAGAGGAAGACTGGCCTCAGCACCAAGCCCCCGCCGGGGGGACAGATGTGTCCAGCAGGGGCCAGAGAAGGCAGGCGGGGCTCACCAAGGTGAGTGAGCAGAGTTCAGGAACCTCCCGCCCAGCCATGGGGTGGAGGGGTCAAGGTGAGATAGGGCAGTCTCTCTAGAAGGACTGGGATGCCGTGAGCGTCACCAGAGCAAGGACTCAAGCTCATTCGTTTATGCAATAAATATTTTTTGAACAACCACTCTGTGCCAGGCAAGGCCTTAAAGGCAATGAAAACGACCAACAGAGACCCTGTCCTCATGGAGCCTGTGACCCAGACAGGAAGACAGATCCTGATCCAATAGTGGCAGAGGACATCGCCTCCTCATCTGACAGGTGCCCGAGGAAGAGGCGCAGGAAGAGAACACAGCAGCCCCCAGCTGGGGCTGGGGGATGGAGAGCAGTCGGGGCCGCACTCGGGCTGGACTTTGAAGGCTGAGCTGCTCTGGGAAAGGTCCGGGCAGGGAGAGGCAGGAGGGGCGACCCCATCAGAAGCAGGGCCTGGCACAGGGGCCTGGGGTGGGTGAGCTGGGCTTGTTCTGTGGCTCGAAACGAGGGAGGGAGATGGAGCAGCATGGTGCCGGCGAGGGAGCCAGGAGCCAGATCACCAGGGGCCTGTCACAGTCACGGTTGTGGCAAGGCTGGTAAAGGGGTCCCAAGAACAGGGTGTGTGTGTGTGTGGGGGGTGTTACTACTGTTTTTCAGAAAAAGTGGAAATTTTTAAGGACCATTATCAAACCATAGTTTTAAAAAATAGTTTGTAGGCAGGGGTGAGAGGGAAATGTAGGGGACCAGCTAGAGGGCTCGGGAGAATCGGAGAGAGCCACTGAAGAGGTGGGACATGGAGCTTGGAGTGGGTCCTAGGGAAGGAGCCGAGACTCTGGGCTCAGCACCAGAGGCTAAAGTGAGCCCTGGGTCTTGGGCACACGCCCAAGGTCAGGTTCATCCCACAGTTGGCGCACCCCGGCTCCACTGAGGCTCAGAGTCGGCCTCCTTGGCAGCCCCTGGTGAGCTGAAACTTGATGTACCTGAGGGCCAGATCCCAGGAAAGACCTCCACCCTCAGGGAGCTGCCACTCCCACAGGATGGGAACACAACAAGCAGCCGGGGTGCAAGCTTTTTGGGGTGCAAAGGACCTCAGTTGGCTAAACATGAGCCTCAGGAAGGAGTTCAGGCGGCAGGCCAGGGAGGGACCAGATCACAGTTCACTGCGTCATGGGGAGCCGAGGTCAGGCCAAGGGCAGCGCCCTTTGTTTCCTCCTTCCCCAGCCCTTCCTACAAGGCCTGACCGCAGCAGCTGCCCGGTACATGAAGGAAGGGCTAACGGGGAGAGCAAATGCCTTCAGAAGGGCCAGCAAACAACAAGATCTTTTACATAAGTAAAAGAGGGACTGAGAGAGAGAACCATCCGGAAGGGCCCACCACTGTCCAGATCGGTGGCGACCAGTTAGGCTTGCTTATGTGTTTATCGGTTCTAACACAGCCGCTAACAAAACATACATAAAGTACACATTTTTAACAGGAAACCTCCAAAATGATGGAAGAATAAAAATTCCATTATGTTCTTCCTATGCTCCAGTGGAGATCGTTTGGAGATCAGAGCTCTACTCACGAGGAGAGGGTTGGCTGTGCCCCCGTGGGCATCATGGCTGGACAGCAGCAGCCCCGCAGACGAGAAGCCCTCCAGACTCCTGAGCACCACGCTGCTGCTCGTGCAGGGAGCTGGACACATCCTACAGCCAATCCCACCGTCTGACCATGAGAGGCAAGGTGATAAACACCTTGTCCAAGATCCCCGGGGTCAGGCAGGAAAACCCCAGGGTGCAGCAAGAAGGTGGTCAAGCTGTGCAATGACCTCAGGTTTATCCCCTCGAGACATGAAGGGAAACAGAAAATGGAGGAGCCACAGCCAGGCCCGTCCACTTGCTGATCCGACCACTCTGGAAATTCCTACAGGAGGAACTGTGCTGTCTCCATCTGCCCAGACTTCACGTGGCCACCATGTTATGGCCACTGTTGATTAGCATTCGCTGAGGGACCACGGGCAGGTGTGGCACTGGGTTATCACTTAGTCAATGCAACAGCAGCCTCAGGAAGAAAATGAGGCCTAGGGATAGCAGGGGTGTAGACCTGGTACTTGTGTAATACAGCTGAGACCCAGATATGTCCGTTCCAATGCTTTCCCTTTTCACTGCCCCTACCTGGTGTAGACCCTGGGTTTGGAGGCTGGGGACCCAGGCTCCCTATGGGCCTCTCTCCTCCCTGCACCAGGTGCCACGCTTGGCCTCACTATGCTTCCTGCTGCTCCCTGGACAACATACTCCCATTGCGCTTCCCCAACTCCAACACCAAGGCCGCTGGTCCTCAGAGCACAGGGAAGTGTCCACTCTCAGGCCTCCAACTCCAACGCCAAGGCCGCTGGTCCTTAGAGCACAGGGAAGTGCCAGCTCTCAGGCTGCATCGCAGAGGGACCCCGGTAGAGTTGGCATCATCACGAGACCCCAGGGAGCTGTGTGGCCATCATTTGCACCCGGTCCTCACGTCTCACCAGGCCACCTCTCACTCATCGTCACTGGAGTATATAAAAAGTGCCAGGTCTGTGCATAGACTGCAATAAATGTGACACACAAATGTGAGACGATGGTCACATATGCACAGGAGAGACACACAAAACAACTGTGTCCTGAAAGGGCACGAGCTGTGGAGAGCAGGGCAGCACCTGCTGCCTACGTGCTTTGGACACTCTGGGCACTCATGAGGCGGCACCGAGAAAAGGCTCAGAGGGCCCAGGAAGGAAGGAGGGAGGGAGAAACCGGAGAACAGTAAGCCGTGACTTCTAGACTGACAATCAGACAAAACATCCCCCAGCCGGTCCCCACAGGCCATGGTCACTGGAACACCTGCTGCCTAAGACCCAGGTCGCTGCAGCTCCCCCAGACTCAGCTCTTCTTGTGTGATTTCCTTACGGTATCCTCCTCCATGGGGCTGTTACTCTAGGTTCTTGGATTTTCCCGGCTCCTCCTTCTCCTGGGGCTTATCATAAGCCTGCCACAAAACCATATTGTTCCATTCGTCCATCCACCAGCTACTCATGTCCACCGTGTGTCCTAGCAGGGGTTCTCAGGGGACCCAGAGGGTCACTAGTGTGTGGTCAGAGTCTGGAGTTGGCCTGACCATTCACCAGTTGAGACCCTGGGGCATCTCTTGCTTTCTTTGCCACTGTACCCACATCTGTAAAAGAGGGTAAGGACATTACCTCACAGGCTGGGTAAGGAGTGAATGAGCCGCACACCACTGGTACTTGTGACTGTCATGGAGCGCACAATCAGAGGACAGGGCTTCACCAAAACCGAGAAGGGGCCTCTCAGGGAAATGGGCCCTCTGCTCTGGCCGCGGCCTCCATGGCTGGGAAGCAGAGGGAAAGAACGGTAGAGGCGGGTTGGCTGGCTCCCACCGGGCCCCACTGAATGCCAACCTGAGGGATGGGTGGCAAGATTGAGGGCAAAGGGGAAACACGAGGGTTTCTCCAGCCAGAAGCAGCGTCATCAAGATCCCTGACGTGATGCGTCAGATGAGAGTGGCCACGAAGCAGACGCAGGAGCCAGTGTGGCTCAGACTTTTAAGACTGGGATGACCCCGGGGGCTTCAGCCAGAAACAAGGGTGTGGGAGGAGACGTAGGCTGGTGGAGGAGGTCGTCAGCCCCTGAGATGGCGGGATGGCAGTACAGCCGGATGGAAACGTCCAGCGAGCAGATGGGGAGGCCACGCTCGAGCTGCCTGGGCTGCGGGGCTGGTGGGACTCGCAGAACAGCTACGAAAAATCAGTCAGAACCAATACCACAGGTAAGTTGCCCGAGGGATTTCAGGCTGGACAGGGGACACCTAGGAGATGCCACCCTGGGAAACAGGGAAGGCAAGCAGCCTGGGAGCCAAGAGAAGAGCCAGATGTAGGACTCCAGGGATAACGGAAGAAAGGGCATCAACCGCTACCACCCGGGACTGAGAATAGGACTTTGAATGTGCCAGACAGGAAGGGGAACTTCAACGGGACAGCTGAGGAACTGGCACCCTTTTCTGTAGTTTCCACAGCCTAATATAATCCAAGACTGTAAATGTGCGCTGCTTGAAGCAGCCCCCACATCTGGGGCTAAATGGCTCTGGCAGAGCAGTTGGAGACTCTTGCCTTGCTCTCTCCATGCTGAGCTCTCAGACTGTCCTGGAGAGAAACTGGCTGCTCTGCCCCAGGGTGGTGGTCTGCACAACTCTCAAACAGGATTCGTCTTTCACTTTGCAGTCTTGGAACGCCTCATTTAGCCTCTTACCTGCCGTGAGGCCGTCTAAATTAGATCAAAACCCATCTTTATTTGAAACAGCATCAGGGGCCATTTCTCAACTTTTGGTGGTCTGTTCTGTGATTTCTGAAAATCCTTGCCAAGGTCAACCAGAAAATGGGCCCCTATGACCCGAGTTTCTAAAAAGCACTCTTGAAAAACTGAGTAATGAGTCAATCAATAGGAAAAATAAAGTCAGAGACGACTCTGCTTCCTAAAGGACAGAGGGCAGGGTCATCTGCAGCTGAGGGAGTGCATTGTGGAGGTGGCAGCAGGCCAGCACCCTGGAGAGTGCTCGAGAGCCTTGCCTGGCACTGAGGGGCTCTACCCGGCCCAAGAGCATGCACAGTGATGGACAAAGGGCATTTGTGCCGCACTCTAGAAGGAACGCCAGGAAGTTGTTCATGAGGATCCACTGCCATCAACATCCCGTCCTAGAACAGATGATCCTTGAGAAAGGGCATAGTGCTCAGAGACAAAGGGCGCCACCTGACCTCAGGGAGGCACGCAGAGAAAAGAGTGGGAGGGCAAAGAGGCACCATGCAGAAAGAACCAAGAGGAAGCAAATGCCCGCAGCTATCGGGACCGCCTGGAGGCCCACAGGATGTGTGGGGAAGGACCTTTAGCAGGTTTCTGAGAACACCTTAGTCAGCAGAATACCTGTTGAGCAGCTCTTGGGGCCAGGCTCTAGATGGGCACCTGGACACAATAGCAGAACCCCTACAGAGGGAACCGCCCAGCGGGGCAGACAGGTGTGAGCGACTGCAGCAGCGTGAGAAAGGTGCCCACAGAGGCAGAAAAATCCAGAGGGCTAGGTCGCAGCTCAGAGGGGAGCACCTGCCTAGCACCCGGAGGCCCTGGATGTGAACCCCAGGACTGTAGGAAGGAAGGAAGGGGAGAAAGCAGGGAGGGAAGAGCTGCGTGGGAAGCTCACGCAGCTCCCACATTTCTGAGGACTTTCTCTAGGCTACATGCAGCGCTACGGTGGCATCTGAGAACTGAACGTTCAAGAATGATGACAGTCTCCAGTGAGTGACTTGAAAGGTTCCTGCCATGAGGCAATTTGCTGAGACACAAATTTGGATGGGCTGCTTTGAGGCCAGAGAGCACTTGCCAGCAACACAGCTCGTGTGTGGACCCTACCCCAAACTGGCATTGTGTCCAGCACAGTTCAGCTCTACACGGCAATTCTCGTCAGGTTGTCGTCGTGGGCTTACAGCCAGGGGAAGACGGAATTAATGAGGTAGGATATAAGACAATGAAATAAGGAGTTTATTTCAATGGGAAAATTTGAATCTCTTTAGAAATTACCTTGGCCCCGTATTTATAGAGCCAAGAAGAATCTGAGAGAACTCCTTATATTTTCCAGTTACATATTACTGCATTATATATTGGAAATCATATGTCGTGGTGACACTTATGATTTTGAAGACTCACTAAGGTCATGAATGAACCAACCCTTCAAGAAAGTCAAGGGGGCAAGTCTGTGGATAATGAATTCATTTTATTGACACTCTACTGGATATAATAAGGTCTAAAGTTCAAAAAATAAGGTATATTCTCCCTTACATGATTTCCCTATAATCTGGGGAAAGCTATTGTTCTCTTTTCATTTAAGAGACTTAGCAGAAGCCGAGAGAAGACAAAGGAGATATTTATCCACAATTATGCAATGGACAAGTAACTTAATTGGAAATATGACCTAATTTCTTAACTGAATGCTTTTCTTTTGGTCTATTTCCTAGGACCTAACAACCACTAAAACTCAAAGTTTGACCCCTTACCAAAATGACCCCCAAGCACCTCAAACTTAACACGATTCGTCCACAAACCCAACTTGCGTCTGTTTGTCTCCTTCTGCCCACATATACTTAATTACCAAGTCTGGGAAACAGAGTTGATTCATACCTTCCTCCAGCATCTAATCAGCAGGTAAATCAAATCTACCTCCTAAATGACTCTCCAAGGCATCCAGACCCCTGCAGCCCCACAGTGCTACCCAGCACAGAGCCAAATCATGCCTGAGACCCTGCTTTCCTATCCTCCACAATGATACAGACTAATTCTTCTCAAAAGCCAACTCTTGCTTTCAACAGCTTTTGCAGAAGGTCCATCTCTGGTCCTATCAACAGCTGGTTCTTGGACGATGGTTCTGCTGTGTTGGTCCACACACCACATGGAGACGCACCTGGACTGTGAGCTGTTTACTCCACTGAACACGCCACCTTTCACACCTATGTGTGTTGCGTTCCCAACCTCTCATCCAACCCTACCCTTTCATCCTTGTTTTCTTGGCAAGCCTCCATCAGTTCTTCAGATCCATTTCAGCTGTCACTGCTTCAGGAGAGACATATGTAAATCTCAGACTCTCTTGTCTGGTCTTCCGTGGCACTGGACAGATGTCCCTATTAAGCATGTGTCACAGTTGACTGTAACAAGTTGTTAACAAGTCTGTCTTCTTCAGCTTTCCGTGTGCTCTTGTCCAGCTTTGAATTCCTGGTACCCAGCACAGTGCGTGGCTCCTGCCAGGCAGCAAGCCAGTGTGGATGATAAAAGGACTTACATGGAGGTCTACAATAAACTGAGAGTCAAGCCATCAAAGAGGGAAACTGCTTTTCTGTTAACTATAAAGTGAACCAAGGTAACAGAAAAGTTAAAATAAGGATGAAGAGTGGTTTTAGATCACAACCAATTTTTAAATTACTGGTCACATCTGTCCTAAAGACTAAGTCTAGCAGCCTCCTGCAGCCTGTTAGTGTATTTCACACTTGGGCATTAGGTCCAGCAATGTTCAATGCTCATGGAAGAAATACATAAAAAGAAGCTATTGGCTTTGAAACCTCAGTGTAAGAAGATGCCCAGTAAAAGTGTCTGCTAAATTTTCTTCCTGATGGCACGTTAGCAGTAACAGGCACATAGCAGTAGCCCAACGACACACAACATCCATGGTCTGTGGTGGCAGTTCCCACAGGTCAGCGGCAGCCAGACCCTTCATTCATGTTCACAGACAACTGTTGGGTGGTCACCTGTGCCAGTCACTCTGCAGCACTGGAGAAGCAAGACTAAAACGGAACCCTAAGAGGCCAGGCTTTCTGTGGGGTATATGGGCTGCTACCAATGGTACCCAGAATGTCAGGGTTGGGGACATAGGTCAGTGGTCGGCCATGGCATGCACCAGACCCCAGGTCCAATGCCCAGCACGGGCGTCTGCGTGTGGGGGGCGGGGACATTCGTATAATTAATAGGTTACTATTGGATCCTGCCTGGTTCCCAAACGCTCTGAGTTTCCCCTGTCCTCGGCAGAGGCCGAGGCGGCCACCCCCAGGAGGCCGCGAGCGTTCCCACCCGGCTCCGCGCAGGGCACGGGCTCCCGGGGCTCCCGGGCCGGGTGAGCGCGCGGTCCTGCTGGGGACCGTTTGGAGAGGCCGANGCTACAAGACCCCCTACTTCAAAGCCTCGGCCCGCGTGGTCATGCCCCCCATCCCCCGCCACGAGACCTGGGTGGTGGGCTGGATCCAGGCTTGCAACCAGATGGAGTTCTTCAACACCTACAGCGACCTGGGCATGTAAGCGACCCGCCGCGCGGCGCCGGAGCGGGGTGCTGGCCCCCATCTCTGCCCTCCACCGCGACCCCCTCCCCAGTTCCTTCTTACCGCTGTCCCCATCCTCTTTCTGAACCTTCATCCCGCCTCCCCACCCACCTCCCTCCTCCCTGCGCTTTTGTCTCGGTGACTGGGCGGGGGTAAGGAGGCTTCTCGCGAAGGCATTTTTTTCGTGGCTTGCTTCTGACTCCTCAGAAACGCAGGGAGAACCGTGCGGGGCGGAAAGAAAGCGACAAGGATGGTTCGAGGCGCAGAGGTGTGGGGTAGCTGGAGAGTGCCCTGGAAGTTTCGGGGCGTCGTCGGTGTTTGCGGGGCTCCCCGGGAAGAGTTTGGGGGAGAAACGTAGAGAGGAATGGAATGGAGCGCGGGGGGCGCGAGGGCTGTGCCGCGCGTCCTTTGGAGAAACCCGAGCCGGCTTGGAGGAGAAGGTCCAGGGCGTCGGAGCGGGAGTTGGTAGCTCTTGAATTCGAGCCCTGTGCCCTAGGCCGGGGATCCCCGAGGCATTACCCTCTGTAAGCGCAAGCCCAGCTAAGCCAGCCGCCTCTCTGGCCCTACGATGAGTTCTGGGGCGTGGGGAGCTGGGAGGTGCCGGGCGGGTCCACAACAGGGCTGGCGGCCTTGTGCAAGCAGCCGGCTGGCGCAGCGCTGGGTGTTTTTTATGATAAAGAAAGGATGAGTCTCTTCTGTCTGGGGTCTTTACTTTTCAAAACTTTCCTGATTGCTGTGCTGGAAGGAATTCCCCGATGCCCACCGCTGAGTCCGGTTGTCAAGCTGCAAGCTCTCCAACTTCTTTCAACCACGCGGGTGGGTGCGCGCGGGGTTTGGCGGCTGCGATGGAGACCCAGGATCTCCGCCGTTGGTTCCTTGGCCGCCAGGGGCCGACAGCCGGCCCTGGAACTGCAGGCTTCAGGCTGTCTCGGCCAGGACGTTTTTAATTACTGAATTTTCATAACTCCCGCCTGCCTCCTTGCAGGTGTGTACCCTGAGCAGTTGGTGACTACAGTGGCTAAAGGGTCCGGGGCCTGTATTCTACCTGCTGTACAACGTAGGTCTAGAGCACCCTAATTAGCCTGTGGCCTGTAGGGGATCCCTTTTTCTGGAAATTCAACCTCATTTCATTTCTTAACCTAAAACTCTAGGGCTCCAGGGTTTACCTATTTAATATGGATATGGGGTGGGGGAGTTCTCCTTTTAAAAGGTCAAGGCATCTTTTTAGCAGCAGTTCGCAGGCTTTTCATTGCACTCTGAGAGCATGTAAGTTAACACTAGTCAGAGGCGCTAAAAGGAATTTTGACAGATCGTTTTGTTTCCTTTATTCCTCCCAGAGTTTGCACTTTTCTCTTTAAGCATAAAAGCTCAGTGCTGGAGAAAGCTCATTCCTGGTGAAGAAATGTGAATCCCAGTTTCCAATATGCCTCTGCACACTGTGTTCCTGTCTTTCTGGAAGACAGTTAGATGTGAGAAATCGGGGACATGTTATTTTGGGTGAATCATGCCATTTAAAAAGACACACCCTCAAAAGAATAATTACATCTTAACACATGTGTCTTAAAACTGCTTTTGTTTTTTATGGAATTCATTCTTTCCAGCCAAGTCAGAGAAAGCCATGAACAGGGCAAAGGCCTGTCTCATCCCGGGGCCTCACCCTGATGGCAGTGAGGTGATCTTGCCAGGGGATAGTAACCATACCCCCACCCCCAGCCTGGAGCGGGAGGCCAGGAGAGACTGAGCAGAAGCAGCCACACTGTTCCCAAGACTGCACAGTGGGGCTCTCTGTGGCCTCACATCTCTTATAAGTTAAAGTAAATATATAAATAAATAACTCTCCAGAAAATGGGCAATGAATCTTGAGGAGGGTGAGTTCACATTGGAACCAGTTTTCACGGGTGTAAATCAGAGACAGAATGTTCTCTGACCTTTCATCACTGAATTCTTGCATTTGGGGTTTGGGAAGAGATTTTTGGATTTTTAACTGCAACTTTTGATATTTTAAGATTCCTGATTTTCATGTTGTTTGTGCAGGGGAACAAAAATAGGCCCCAAGAATACTAAACTGTGTTTTAGATCTGTGCCCGGAGCCCTCCTGTCTCTTCATGGCTGCAGTTATTGAGGGTGTTTAAGGCCACTGAGGAGCCCAGACTTTATTGAACCAATTTCCACAAAACGTTTATACCCTGAAAACTTTGCCAATGGAAACTTTTTAATAGAAACTCATATTGCAAGAGAGTTGTGGTGGTGTGTTAGTTATTATGTTCACTGTAGCCAGTGCCTTGGGTGGGGGGGGACACTGCAGGCCACATTTTCACTCCTTGTAGTGTTCTGACCCTGAAGCATGACGTGGTGAAAGGTTTGGGTGAGAAACCTGCCTTTTTAATATTTTAAAAAGGATTTTGCCAGAGGATACCCACAGCTTAAAATGGCAAGACCTCTGTTTACAAGGTTGATGGAAGACAGGAGCTCTTATGGTCTAAATTTCCAAGAAGAGGGAGGCTTTTTAAAGAGCCTTTGGAATAGTCGGTGGCCGTGGCTCAATTGGAACCTGAACTCAAGTGACTTGGCACTTTCTTGAATGACTGTACAGAAGGCGGGCTGGTAGATGCCCCAGGCACCTGCTCTCCTCCTACCTGGGCCTGCTGGAGTCCATCAGTGTGTCCTTAAGCAGACCGACACAAGTTGGCACCCTCAGGCAGGACAGGTGCCATCAGTGGACACACACTTACCAGGTGCTTCTGAGACACAGGCACCATAACCTCACTCCCCCGCCCCATGACGAGAGGCTGGTGCTCCCCACTGGGGTAGGAGGAAGCTGGGGGGAGGCAGGCAGGTGGAGTGTGCCAGGTAGGTAGGGTCTGCAGGGAGGGCCTGGAAGAGAAGGTTGCGGGCAGATGTTGACCAGACAGAGGGTGTTGGGAGGCTGTCTGCCTTCTCCGAGCCCCTCAGGTACCAGGAGCTTTCCAACAGAGACTCATATTAACAGAAGCTCATGCTGCACGAAGGTTGCTGTGGTCTGCTAGCTGCCAGTCCCGTGTGTGGAAGAACACTGCCGAACACTGTCATGAGCACTTCCACGACCGACCGTACCCAGGGGTTTCCTGAGTGAGGTGTGAACAAGGAGTGGGGCTCTCTGTCAGGGGATGAAGCAGAGGTTCAGGGAGTGCCGACAGGAGCCGAGGACCTTCCACGTGGTCTTCTAGGGCAGGAAGGGACTCTCCACAGGCTGCAGTTTGAAGACCTTTGGCCTGGGCAAGACTTGAGGACGTCATTGCTCACTCCGCCTTCGGGAGCCAGCTCTTATCTGTGTCTCTGCTCCTCCTTCAGAGCCAGTGGGTGAGGGTCTGACTCCTCTACTGCTGCCTGTCCCCTGCCTTCCAGGCCGGTCCTCTCCAGCCTGAAACTGTTCTGCTGTTTGTGATTCCACGGTCCCAAAGCCAGAGCCGCTTTGGGAGGTGCTTGCCTTTTCACCACCATCCCAGGTGGTCAGCAGCTTCCTCTGTCTCCAATCACCCATCTTTAGCCTCCACTCCATTTTCCCACGGTTCTCTGGGTCTTACCGCGGTTTATCACACCTGGACTCTGCCTGGGCGGTCCCACCCACCCCAGTGGTAGGACGTGCTCGTGATACACACCCTGTCCAGGTACGCGTGTCTGTGGCTGTCGGAGAGACATCTCTGGCTCCAGGTGTCCCCACCTGAACTCTCCACTGTAGCTCCCACACGAAGTCACACGTCTGGCATCCCTCCTCTCCCAGTAAATGTCACCCCTACTCCCTGAGTTTCTCAGGCTCAAATCTGCGTCACCCCAAGTGTTTCCCCACATATCCAGTCCATCAGCCAACCCTACTGATCCTATCTGGGGGGCACAGCCAGGATCAGTCCACCACCTGCCCCATCACCGTCACAGGCCGCATCTCCCTCCCCACCTACGCCTGCAGGAGCTTCCTAACTGAACTTGCCCCCCCATTCTTGCCCCTCTCCGGTCTGTTTCCCACAGAGCAGGTGATCTTACGTTAAAGCCTGTCTAAACTTTCTAGTGACTTTCTATCACAATGAAGGTAGAATTCAGAAGTCTCTTCCCCACCGAGGTTCCCCATCTATGTCAGCCTTCTCCAGCTTTTCAAAGCCACCCACTTTGTCTGCTCAGAACTTTCCCACGGGCCGCTCTCTGCCTGAAGTGCTCTTCCTGCTACCCTGTTCTAGCCGGTTCTTGCCCCAGCCACCCCTCCGAAGGCGGTTCCTGGTTGCAGTTTCAGCAGGGTCCTCTGTTCTTGCCTTTCATAACACACTGTTCCTTTACTTGTTACAGTTAGTGAGAACATAATGGTGTATTCAACTTCTGACTTGCCACTACAATATAAGCACCAATGAAATCAAATATTGTATCCACTTTTTTCTTTGGACTGGGGTCACCGAAGCAGATATTCAATAAACATGTGATACAAGTAAATAAATGAGCCATTATTATGACCGAGGTGTTGGTGTCCTCTCCCACAAGTCCTGTCTCTTGGACCTTGGCTCTTCCTGTGAGCTGTAGTCTTGAACTGTTGACCCCCACAGTTGCTCAGGACCAACACGGTCAGCTCCGTGCAGCATGCTGTTGTGTCTGGGTCCTCTGCATCAACCCTGGTTGGCCTGCGCCGCAGCACGGGCCGTGCGCCTGCCACTCGCTGTCTCCCTGCAGTGTGCTGTACTCCAGGAGAGCTGTTCAGCAAACACAGAAGCCTCACCCTCCTGTCACCTGCCTGCTAACACACAGCCTGTGGTGTCTGGTCAAGGAAACGTAGAAACCTTGTTAGCCCCGTGCCTCCTGCATCCTGATTCCATGAGCCCTGGGACTTGTGCACCGGCTTAAGGGCCCAGCTTCAAGGCTTTCCCTGGTCACCTCCCAGCTGGGCCAGCACCCACCTTCTTCTTGCATGGGCAGAATGAGGGGCCTTGCTGTGGTAGAGATGCCTCCTTTGGGCACTCCGCTCCTGAGGACGAGATCAGCCCATCGACCCAGGGAGCCTGGGGAGCTCTGGCCACTTGACCAACGCCCATGCCCCCTTCCTGTTACATTCCACCAGGAGGCTCTCCGTCTGGAAGGACCAGTGCTGCTGCTCACCAGGGACCCTGGGGCCCTGTCTAGAGCATCGGGGGGAAGGCAGGATCCCGCTCCCCAGTGCACGTCCTGAGTGCCCTTGAAGGGGGGATGGCCTAACCCTTTGCCTCTAATCTCCATCTCTGCGAAAGAGGAAAGCAGAGGATTAACTGGTCTTATCAGCGCAGCATTAAGCTTGCTGGAGGTAAAGCCCACTCCAGAGGTGGAGGGACTGCAGGGGCGCGAGGAGACAGATGGTCAGGGAAAGGGGGAAGGAAGAAGCACCTCAGCTCGTGGGGCTGAGGGGCCAGTCTGCAGCTGCCCAGGCTGGGGTGAGCAGGGGGCATCAGAACAGGAGATGAGCCTCGAGGGATAGAGGGCATTGGTGCCTGCAGGACAGTGGGGCAGATGCTGTCTTGGAGCCAGATCTGCAGGGCATCAGCATCCCGGTGAAGGACGAAGGCTGGCAGTTGATCAGGGAAATGCAGGCTCCGTGTAGGGCGCAAGGTCCCATTCTCCCCTTTGTGTATTTTGATCTCGTCTGACCCAGCCGTCCTGGGAGACAGGTACCATTATCATCCCTTCTTACAGAGGCTCAGAGAGGTCAGACAGCCTGCCTGAGGCCAATACCTGTTCTGCAGCTGAGCTGGGATTATACACCATGGCTTCTGACCCTGTGTCCTGCCTGTCTGCACTGGGGCCAGGTTGGCCTGTGACAGGGACAGGTCCCTTCATTCCTGTCAGCACTAGAAAGCCTCGTGTCGCGTTGCATGTCCATTATCCAAAATCCTTGGGAGCAGAAGTGTTTCAGTCTTGGGACATTTTTGGGTTTTGGAATATAGCGAGGTATCTTGGGGAAGGGACCCACGTCTGCTGGTGAAACTCACGATGTCTCACATTCGTGGCTGGCGTGGTTGTAGAGTCTTTTTAGTGAGCCTGCATTTTGCCTGGACCCCTCACGTAAGATCGGGCAGTGTCCACTTGTGACAGGTTGGAGCTCAGACAGCACCAGATTTTGGAGCATTTCCAATTTGGGATTTTCAGTTTGAACAGCTGCTGTAGACAGGCCCCAGCTCCGTAGTTCACTGCTCCTGAGGGAGGGCCTTGGCTGCCCAGAGGCCCACGTGGTGGTCACAGCTCCCTCCTCAGTAGCCTCCTTCCCTGCTCTGAGGTCCTCCGAGGACAGTCAGGTTGTCAGCAGGGCCATGACTGCTGTGGCACTGGCACCAGCCAACCAGGGGCTGCAGTTTAGAAGCCGGTAATGTGGACTCTTCAGGAAGAGAAGGAACAGTGAACGAGCAAGCACAGAGCTCCTGTGGACACCACGGAGACAGAGCACAGGCCGTGCCGAGGGCCCGGGGTGGGGTCGGGAGCCTGCACACCAGCAGCAGGGTGCCCGCAGTGGGCATCATCCCTCGGAGGCAGCTAGGGGCAAACTGCCTCTTGTTCTCACTAGTCCAAACCAAGGGGGTGTTTCAGGGTGGCCCTGGGGTTGTCACGGACACCAGTAGAGGCGTGTGCCCGTGCCCCTCTTGGAGAGTCGTCCTCACCAAGGAATGCCTGGGACTCTGGGAGAAAGCAGAGGGGAGGAGAACAGGTGGCCGGGCCGAAAGGCCTGCGGGCCTCCTCTGCTGGGCTCCCTCCACACGTGAGGGACGTACTCGTGAGGTCCAGGGAAGGTCAGTGCCTGACCTGAGCAAGCAGGCCAGGCAGGAGGCAAGCCCCGTCCCCTGGATACTCTGTTTCTAATGGGCTTGGGCAGAAGGAGGCTCCCTGACCTTGCTCTGCAAAATAAAAATAACGCACTTGGCCTCACTGTTTTTCTCTGATTTGTCTATCTCCTTGCTCCTTTGGAGTGGAGCTGAGATCATGGATGTGCACCTCTTCCTCCCGAGAGTGGCAGGTCAGCAGTCAGAGCTGCGTCTTTGTGGGAGGGCTGGAGCAGAAACAGCAGGGAACTTGCCTGGGGTCTCTGCTCAGGTGCTCCAGGCTGCCTGGTCTGGCTCTGGGTTTCAGTCCCATGTCTACACCTCTGGGACCTTCCTGTGGCCACACACTAGCCCTGAAGGGCAGTCATGGGCTCTGGTAGAGTCCAGAGCGCTCTGGGACTGGATTTGGAGTTCTGTGCATCTCAGACTCTGAGCAGATGAGGAGGAGGAACAGGAGGAAGAGCGCTCCCTGCTGGTGGTGGGAGGAACCAGGCTCTCTCTCCAGCTCCTTGGCCCTGTATAGTGCCCCAGAACCCTCATACTACTCCTTTGATCAAGGACCCTCAGCCACCACCTTGGCTGGGTGGACTCTGCTCCGGTTAGTTGGGCTTCAGCTCCAGTGGGAACAGCCCCACAGTGCCAGGTGAAGACCGCACTCAGCTCCCCAGCACAGGGGCTGGAGGCAGAAGCCCTGGGCTCAGCGCCAGCCCTTTCAAGTCTGTGTCCTCTTTGCAGGACAATAAGATCTGTCCTGCGTCCCATACAGGGTTGGGAGTCGAGTGAGGTGCGTGTGTGTTCAGGGTGTTTCTTATCACAGAGCTTGTTGGTTGTTGGAGGGTAACTCTGGGAGGTTGTGGCTCTGGCCCTGGCTTCCCTGGGCAGAGAGGCATTCAAACACTGGGGAGGGTCCCTGATATGCCAGCCCCGACCCCTGCGTCCCCACCTGGAGCTAGAGGAGGAGAGAGGCTTGCTCGTGCCTCTGGAGCCAGGGCTGTGGCCCACTCATACTGAGGAGGGTAAGAGAGACCATATCCCACCCAAAGCCGCCCTCTCTGCTCTGCCAAGGGCTGCACCCAGGACTGGGCTGCTCCTAACCCTCGGGCACGGTGCCTACAGCTTAGGCACACCCTCAGGGGAGGGCCTGCCCCATCGGAGTCCTCCCTTAGGGACAGTCTTGGTCAGGCTCTGGTAAGGCGCTACGCTGTGCCCAGGGCTGTGCCTCCGACGGGGCCATACTGGGGCACGGGCACCATACTGTCACGCTCAGGAAAGCTGCGGAGCTTCCAGCTCGGGAGATGGATGAGACCAACATCTGAAATCATTTGTATCCAAAACTATTTTTAATATAGGTTATTCTTTCCAAGTCCCTTTCTCAATTTCCTCTCCCTGTAAGAGGACCTCATGTAACTAACCTCAATACATGAGACATGCTTAGGGTAAGAGTTGTTCCCCTTCTTAGCTAAGCAGGCTGAGGCCCACAGGCCACGTACTCAGGGTCATCCTGCTGGTTGCCCAGCCTCCGACTCCTGCCCCAGTGCCCTGCCAAGTGCATGAACACAGCCCCAGGGGGCAGTTGGGGCAGAAGGAAGCATCCTCAGAGCTGTGCACCGTGGCCTCTGAAGACCAGAGAGAGGACAGGTGCATCTAAATGTGTTTCACAGATGCAAAGAGAAATTTTCAGGCTGTCAGATTAAAACCAAGATGGCCACGTGCCATCGTGGTCCGTCAGCAGGCGTACTGTGTCAGTCCTGTCTGTCAGGTCTGCTGGCCCTTGCTCCTGGGGCCTGGCCTTTCCCAGCAGGCTCCAAGGCCTGGTGGGCCTGGGTCCGGCAAGGCACTCGGGCTGTCAGAGGCCTGGCCGAGGGGCCAGTCAGCAGTCTCTGCAGCATCGGGAAGGACCATGCGTGAGCACGTACCTCTTGTCAGGTGCTCCCTGTGTACCATCTACGACGTAGGCACTGTTCCTGTGTCCGAGGACTGAAGGGGGCTGGTCACCGGCCCAGCATCACCAGCCAGTTAGTGGCAGAGCCCCATTTAGAAACCAGATCAAAGGCATTCAGTGGCTGGCGTGTGCCGTGCGCTCGGAGGTCGGGCAGCGAGGTGCAGTGCTGGCTGGCTCGGGTGCCCTGGAGCTGCCGGAGCTTGCTTCCTCTGCTGAGGAGACTGGGAAGCCAAGGCTGAGTCCGTTGGAGGTGGCTTGCCTCCTCACCACCCCGCTCACCAGGCCCGTCGGGAGCTGACACTAATAGACTCGGGTCGTGGGATCAGACCCGGGGACATCTCAGCACCCGAGTCAGTGCTCTGCCCTTCCAGCTGCCACAGGCTGTGACTGAGGCCAGCTCCCGTCACGGCTCAGAGTAGAACACCCTAGGAATTGCAGTGCTGGGTCAGCAGAGGCCTCTGCGTCTCCTGGGGTGTTAGGTGGCGGTGCCGGAAACCATCTGGTCCAGCTGCCCACTTCACAGATGGGGACAGGCCTAGGCCCAGAGGGACAGCATAAGAATGGAAGTGGGGCAGTCAGGGCACAGACCCCCCCCCCCTACCCGATGCCATGCTGGTGCTGGTCACCTTTGGCCCCACACCCTCACCCTGTCTGCAAAGCTGTGGTCAGTGCCCACCCCCTCTGCCTTTTCACCCTGTCCCCACTGACTTGATGGAACTTACTTCTCCCCCTCCCTCCTTCCCTCCCTCCCCGCCTCCTTCCCGCCCTTGTTTTTATGGCCCTGGGATGGAACCCAGGACCTCACACAGGCCAGGCAAGTACCGTACCACAGGGCCACCGCCACCCTCCCTCACTTGCCGAGGGTAGCCTCCAGGCAGAGATGGCCACCGACCCAAGGGTGGAACAGAGTGGCTCCCGGACTCCCAGGAGGGTGGGCGATTCTGCCCCTAGGGGAAGGGCCCTGCCACTCCTGCGGGTCCCTTAGACCTCAGACCTCAGAGGGCGTGGTGCATCCAGACAGGGGGCCGGAGAGCTGGGGTAAGGCGTCCTGTGTGCAGGACGAGCCCGTCCCTTGGCAGCACACAAAGGGACTCGGATCAGCTCAAGGGACGTCCACGCAGTTGCCAGGAACAGAGACCAGGCTTTTCCCAGCGTCCATATGCAGCTATTAGCAAGCTAGAAGGGGGAGGGTCTCTCTGAGACCCCAACACAGACGGCAGGAGGTGGGGGGCTTGACAGCCACTGGAGGAGGGCAAAAGGAGAAACGAGGTTCCACCGGGATGCCCGGCAGCCCAGAGCCACGTCCCCCACTCGGGTAGAGGTGCAAAGGCAGGCCTGGGCCCCTGGCTCCCTGCCCACAGACAGGCAGCCCCAGGGGAAAGGACCAAGTGGTGTCAAAGATGACAGATTATGAGGGGCCAGGGGCCCTCCCCTGCCAGCAGGGCTCAGCTGGGAGCCCCCGGGAGCAGAACAGATGGGACAAGTCTGAGAGGGTGTCCCCGCCTGGGACCCTGGCTCTGCCCTGGCTCCGCCCTGGCTCCAGTTGGGTGTGCAGTCCCCTCTTCCAGCCTTCCTGCTGGCTCTCCCGCCCTCCTCCTTCCCGCCCGTCCCTTGCTGTTAACCAAGTGTCTCGCCTCGGACCTGGGCCAGCTGCCCCTGCTCACCCTGAAGGAGACCTTGGAGAGCTGCCGGGCAGTGCACGGGTTCCCTGCCCTAGTTGGCCTGGGGCAGGTGTAGAGGAGGGGCTGCCGGGGACGAGCGTGCTCCTCCAGTGGCCTGTCACCTCTCCTGGCTGGCCACTGCAGAGCTGCGAATGTACACTCCGGGCCGCCTCTCCCGAGGAGGACCTGGAAGTCCAGGGCCCTGTCCGGTGTCCACCCGTCTGAGACTCAGCCCAGCCTCGCCTTCCCTTCCCTTGAAACTTGCACTGGACCTAACCCCTGGCCCCTGCCCTCGAGGCCTCCTTGTGAGGAGGGCCTCCTTGGTCTCCTGGCCAGCTTGGGCCCCCTTCCTGTGCCAACTTCCTGGCGCGGCCCATTCAAATCCTGTGACTTCCGGGCCTCCTGACCCCAGTCTGATGGGCCTGCTGCCTGAGTGGCTGGTGTGTTTCGCAGGCTCCTGCCTGCCTCGGTCCCAGTCTCCTATGTGTGTCCATCCCAGCGTCCCCTTGTCCGGTTTCTGACCCTCTGCCTTCCTGGGGCCCATCACCCTTCAAGCCGCTGGCCTTAGCCAGGCACCTGACCCCAGCTCTCCGGCCCCCTGTCTGGGTGCACCACGCCCTCTGAGTCTGAGGGCCAAGGGACCTGGAGGAGTGGCAGGGCCCTTCCCCTCGGGCAGAATCGCCCACCCTCCTGGGAGTCCAGGAGCCACTCTGTTCTAAAGAAAACCCCCTCCTGGGTGATCGTTGAAGAAAATTACTTGTGACTTAAAATGGCAACTGAACTCTGGTTCCTGACGCCTGGTGAGCAGGGGACTCTGTCCAGAGGAGAGAGGAAGACTTCCCCTGAGCTGGTGACTTGGAGTCCAGGAGGGGGCAGGAGAGGGGTGCCTTTGACAAACCTCGGGGGCTGGCTCATGCCCGGTAAGTCTGCAGCACAGAGCAGGTCGGAGAGAACTTGAAGAACGAGGTTTCTGCCCTCAGCGGCCTAGGCCTCTAAGGTCCAGGAGAGCAGACCCTAAGAGGTGAGCAGGCTGCACAGGGCTGAAGCACAGCAGGCCTAGCCCCGGCCCGTCAAGGCTGGCCTGCCCTTACCTCTAGTCCTGCCCTGTGGGCTGGTGTGCGACGGCAAGTCCCAGCAGAGCTGGCGGCTGCTCCCACAGGGCTGGGTCCCCTGTGCAGCACCCTCTCCAGCCTCCTTGGTGGCCCTTTCTCGGAGGCCGGCTGACTGGGTTGGTGCGGGGCTGCTCTTCCTGGCCTCCAGCTCACTGGTGAAGATGGACCTCAGTCTGAGCCATGCCACTGGGCGCACGCTTCCGGTCTGCTTCTGTGTGCTTCTCCAGAATCTGTGTCTGTGGGGTGGGGAGCTCCCAACGGTGTCCCGCACACCTTCTCCACCCCGCTCTCTCCTGGGGCTCCAGGAGACCCTGGAGCTGCCCGTCTGGGCCGGGCGTTCATGACGCTTGTGGCTCTTTTCCATCTTTGCCTGATAGGTCTTGAGGCTGAGCCCACTTACCTCTTGAGTTTGCAGTTTCCTCTTCATTTTTGACCGCCAGACTCAACCATGCATTCAAGAAGAAATGTGCAGTGAGGGTTTGTCCAAGGTATTTAGTTTGCTGTGATTTGCTTATTAGATTCTTCTGTTCTTCGGTTTAGACAGAAGGAAGCTTTCGGGGGCCTCTGCTTCTGGTTTGGGTGAGCCTTTCAGAGACAGTCCGTCTAGGCAGTGCTCTTGGGTAAAAAGCTGATGTTTCTTAGCACTGTGCTCTTGGGAGCCAGGGCACCGGGAGGGTCTGGATGAGGCCAAGCCCACGGGCGTGCAAGCAGCACACTCTGCCCTGGGCACACCTGCCCCCCCAGGGTTTCAAGGGACGCTGCTGAATGACTGGCCTCTGTCAGCCTCCTGGGCACATTGCTAACCTGCCTGGTGAGCCAGAGGTTTTCCAGAGAGGAGGGAGCAGACCCCTTGGGTCCCCGCAGCACAGTGTCCTCAGTGTCTCCCTGCAGCAGCAGGAGTCACGTCCCTGGCCTTGGCCCCAGGCTCCTGGTACACTGGCCTCGGGTTCTGGCTTCTGGTGGTCAGTAGCCTATCCATTCCCTTCTCCTCCAGATGGCTCCGAGACAGACCAGCAGAGGGTGGGGACACAGGTAGAGCATATGCCCCTGGGAAGGTGCCACCAGGACCCCCAGTGGCACACATGCCGCTCTCACCTGGCACTGACGTGGGGTTCCCTGTGCGGGGCACGGAGCTCACAAGGTGGCTGGGTCAGATAGACCTAGAACCTGCTGGGAGGCCTGGCTGGAGTCAGAACTGCAGGGTGCTTCCAGGTGTGTGGCCTCTGACCCCCTCCCCCGCATGGATCAGGTAGGAAGGCCAGGCTGGAAAGCTGGCGGACTCGGCAGTTCACGCACTGGGAAGTGGCCGCCAGACAGAAAAGAGAAAGTGAGGGGGCTTCAGAGGCTGGAAAGACCTTGGAGCCCTGTCCAACAGCGTAGCCAGGGTGGAGGGAATCGCCGAGCGTCATCCGAAAAGCCGAGGTACTCAAAGGATGGAGTTTATTTTTAAATGTCTTGCTTTTGAATAACATTTAATTCAGCAAATTTAAGTTTATGCTGCATTTTTTCTGAGAAACCTCCTCTGTGACAGAATGACAGTGTACAGGAGTCGCATTTCCCAGCCTCATGACAGTCTCAGTGGAGGAGGGACCTGAGTCCCAGTGTCACCTGGGTTCAGAGTGACAGAAGGGGTCTTGTCCTCACATCCATTTAGTTTCATTAGAAATCTGAGCTGCATCCCACCCACCCACCTGACCCTCCTGAGTCCTTCCTGACGCATATGTCCATCACTGCCTCATCACCTACTAGGTGACCTAGGACATGGGCCTGAGGGGCTAGGTGTTTACACAAACTGTGACTTGCGTAGAGCTCATTCACACCCGGGTTGCATCCATCTCATGCAAAAGAAACAGGCTCTTGAAAGATCACATGACTTGCCCAGACTTGCGGTGCTAGAACCAGAACTTAATGCCAGGGTCAGCGTCAGGTCAGAGAGGCCACCTCTGTGCCTCTGACCACCGTCACCAGGCAGGTGCTTCATCCCCGGTCTGCGGCCCCACAGCGCTTTGCCTTCCTCTGAGGAGTCCCGAGGGTGGACCTGGAGCTGCAGAGCCGTGGGTTGATGAAGGTGAGGGTCAGCTCCACAGAGGTGGTGCTGCAGTGGAGAAGAAGAGCATGAGGTCCCAGCGCCACCACAGCCATGGATTCAGGGCCACCCTGATGGGAGACGACATTGTCAATGCATGGACTCAGGAACCTCAGTGCCGTGTCCAGTCCTGCGCCTGCTGCCTGGAGGCTGCGTGACTGCAGCAGAGCCACCTCCCTACCTCTGCCACTCCGCCTGCAGGAAGGGGACCATTTTCCCACTTCAAGCAGTTGTTAGAGGTTACAAGAGTCAACATTTACAAAGTACCTAAAACTGCACTGCGGGCACCATGTTGTTGGGCTTCTCTAAAATCGATGAGCAACAACCCAGTGGGAGATGTTCTGGATATCTGGTGTGTGCCAGGAACCGTGCTAGGAAATTTTTCATACTGTGAAGAAGAAGATGTGGTTTGCGGGAGCCCTGTCGGGACCTGCCGGCTGCAGCTTAGTCCTCAGTGGGCTTCACTCTGAGCAGGGGAACCTGATGGACCCCAAGCCGTTCATGCAGCCTTCTCCTGGCGGAGCCCTGCCTGCTGCTCCCCGAGGCGTCCGTGGGGTTCCCGCTTGGTCATCCTCTGCACTCTGTGCCCAGAGGCCTGGCCCACGCCACTGCAGCCCTGGGCGGATTCCACGCGCTTCCTGCACCCTGACCCCCTCCCAGGAGCTGCTGCTCCCCGCCCCGCCCCTGCTTTTTACCTCTGAAGCAGCCCACAGCAGGACGGGGCAGCAGTTGCCCTCCGCGGCCCCCAGGACCTCTGGCCATACTCACCACACACAGCCACCTGTTTCCCTTCCCTGTGTCCATCCCTGTGTCCTGAGCGCCTCTCCTAGGTGAGGGTCTTTCTGACTGAATTCTCTCCTGGTTCTCCTGAACTCCAGCCAGGACAGAACTGGACCCAGAACTCGAAGCCCTGGGATTAGGTCATGAGCTCAGAATTTGAGGGACCCCGTGGCCTTTGACTGTGAGCTGGATGCCACGGGGATCCAAGGAGCAGGCCAACCGAGACAGGTCACAGGTCATTACCACCAACCGGCAAACTGAGCCCGGGCACTGACTCCAGGGGAGGAGGAGAACCCGGCGCTGCCAGGTGAAGTGAACCCACACTCCACGGGCTTGCTATCTTGGCCACCAGGCTGACTGAGGTCTCCTAAGACTCACTGTCCACGAGCTGTCCACTCTACTGGCCTTTGGGGTTCTGAATGTGAACATCAGCTTAGTGGCACCCTGACCCATCATGTCCTCCCAACCCCCCTTTTCTGAATCATCTGGCCCCCATAATGGGCAGCTCCGGGTCCGCCAGTTACTTTCCTCTTTGCCCTTGGCGTAGTAGAGCTCTGACCCTGGTGCCTGCAGCCCAGTGCAGGCTGCAGGATCTCCTGGCACCAGTCAGCGGAACAGCCCCCCTCCTTCCCGGAGGGCGGCACCATCGTCCTGAGCTCGCCAGCAGCTCTTTATTCACTATTTTAACAAACATAGCTTGGCTTGGCCTTTACATCAGCCCTGCTCTGGGCACCGAAGACAATAAAAATCAGCAGGATTCATTCAGAGGTAGAAGAAGGTGACTCCCAGGGTCCTACACACGCACAGCTCTTCGCAGTCCCGAGTCCCATAAGACTCTGGATGAGGAGTAGAAGTTGGCCTTTGCAAAGCTCGGGGGCGTAACCGTCGTCCGACCACGGAGCTAGTGGCCCAGCGTAGCCCTGGGGGGGCACTCAGGGCGCCTGGGCCTGGCGAGCCTCGCTGGAGACCCCGCCGGGTGGCCTGTCTTCCTGCAGCAGGAGGGTCGTGGGGGGCACATTCCTTCACAGCGCTCTGCTCCTCAAAAGCCACTGTGGGAGGAAGGGAGGATGTCGTCATCTCTCCCCTGTCCATGGAGAAACAAGGTCTGTCACGACATGACCTGGGGCATGTCCACTGCTGTCCACTGCTTGTCCACTCTGTGTGCCACGAGCCTCCGGGCTCTGGATCTGAGCACGAGGACTGCAGCCAACCAAGAAAGAGTGTTTAGTCTCTTTCATTTGGCCAGCCTGCCTGGAGGGGCCGTTCGGTGCCAAGAACCGTCTGGCTTGCGCTTGCCTTTGATAAGGCACAGACCCGAGACCGCTGACTTCTGTGGTCTCAGAGTCGTAAAGGAGCCACAGGTGACTCATCCCTTCCCCTACCCCAGGCAGCCCAGAGGCAGGTGAACATCCGTGCCCTGTGGGCCCCTCTCTGCTCCCCTGCCTATTGAGACACCTACCTTCCGGTGGAGAGTCCCGGGAAGCACTGGCCGCAGGGCACCAGCCTGCAGGAGGCCCTGGACCAGGATGGCCGAGGGACTTGGGCAGGCTGGTTCCCGCAGGACAGGAGGCAGGCGAAAGCACCTTCTGTAAAGTCTCACTGTGGCCGGTGTCTGGGCACCTCCGATTGGAGGGGAACTTGATGGGAGCACTTTGATGGAGGAGGGGGAACGTGGGGCAGGGACGGCGTGCGTCAGAGGGGGCTCGTGGCGACTGCAGTGCCCTCGGCCCAGTTGGAGGTGCTTCTCCCATCCCCACAGCCCACCCCGTCGTCCCTGGCGTGGCTTAGATTCCGGGAGCCGCAGCGTCTTCAAATGAAACCCGGAAGGTGGTGGTGAGGCCCGCAGCCCAACCCTCCTCCCCTCAGGGACAGGTTTTCAGGGAAGCCTCAGGTCGAGGCTCAGGTGCCAGTGGCCCTCAGGCCCTCCCCCGGGACCTGACGCCCCTGGCCCCTGCCCAACCCTGCAGCTGAGATTTTGCCCTCAAGAAAGTTAGTTCGCACCTCATTACTGAAGAAAATAGCTGCAACTTGAGAGATAAACAGCCACCCACTCCCTGTCCCTCAGGACCGGCAGTTGAAGATGAATGGGGCGCTCGGCCCCCTCTCCGCCCACCCATTACTCTGTGACTCCTCTGCCAGGTGAGGACCGCCAGCCTCCTCCGCCCCCTCCAGCCACCTTTGGAGGGAGTCAGCTTAGAACTGAGCTCATCCGTCAAGAGACGTGAGGATCCTTTAAAATCCAGTTCCTGCACCCCCCTTGCGCAGAAGCCGTTGGGGGTTCTTGCAATCCTGGGTTGAAATCTGTCTCTTTCCGACAAGTTCACTGCCATCTGTTGATCCCACCCCTGGGACCACACATCAAGAGCACCCCTGAGGAGTGTGGGACCCAACCAGACCCTGCTGCCAGCCCTCGTCCCCCGAGAGCCAGAGCAGAAATGAGGTGCACGTGAGGACACACACACACACACACTCACACACTACACACACACCTCACACACTCACACACACTCCCTCCACACACACACACTACACATACACACTCCCTCCACATGCACACACTACACACACACACACTCACACGCACACACCCACACACTCCCTCCACATACACACTCACATTACACATATACCTCACACACACACCCACATACTCCCTCCACACACACACACTCACACACTAACACACTACACATACACCTCACACACACTCCCTCCACACACACACACACTACACATACACACTCCCTCCACATGCACACACTACACACACACACGCACACACCCACACACTCACACACACACTCCCTCCACATGCACACACTACACACACGCACACACCCACACACTCCCTCCACACACACGCACACACTCCACATGCACACACTCCACACACACACTATACCCACACACATTCCACATACCTACTCACACACATACACACACTCCCTCCACACACACGCACTCCACATGCACACACTCCACACACACACCTACACACACACTACACTCACACACACACACTCCACACACTCACACACACACGTGGTCAGGCGGTTGGGGGTCTGGGTCCTACATCATAAGAGTGGGCATGCGCCAGGCCCTTCCCCCTTAGAGCCCTGGTCCCTGGACCCTTGACTTGGGCCAGGACCTCGGGTGCCTTTCCCAGCCGCGTGGCTGGCTCATGGCTCTTCCCATTGTGTTCCTAGTGAAGTGGGTTCTCGGGTTGTGCCTGCCCGTCGTCAGCATCTGGGGGTGCCCGTTGCGTCCCCATCCTGTGTCCACAGGGTGTGGGTGAGGACCGTGGAGAGGCTGTGCCCACGGAGCCCAGCACAGGGCCTGCGTGGGGTTCAGGGCTGGTGGGGGCGTTCTCATGGACGAGCGTTCTCTCTTGACCTCCTGACCTCCCCACACCTGTCCTCTTTGCTGTGTCCACCTCCTTGGTGAAGCCTTGCCATCTCTTCTTAGTGGCCTTCCTGCTGCAGCCTCCTCCCTGGCCTCCCTGCCTCCCGAGCCCACTCCTGCCCTTCACCACCTTGGCCTCTGCACCACAGCACAGCAGGCGTCTCAGAACGTAAATCTGATTCTGACGGACACATGCGTACGCACCCCACTAAAAGCCTCCTGAAGTCCCCCTTCCCTTAAAGAGAACATTCACACTCCTTACAAGTAACACCCAGCCTCCGACCCAGCCTGGCAGGAAATCAGGGCCATCTCTAACCTGTGTTGCCGTCTTGTCCCCCCGGGGTGTCACACCAGAGCCACACCCTGTGACAGGAAGTCCCTAGCCACGACGCCCCTGGCCCTTGCTCACCCGTGCCCCAGCCAACGTCACCTCCCTTCTGCTGGAAGACACCTGTGTGTCCCCAGGGAGCCTCCCTGGTGCCCTGCCTCCAAGGCCGCAGCCTCAACCCCGTTGGAAGCTGACCTGCGTTCCCGGGTAGTCCACGCATCACCTGGTTGATCTCACGGCAGCCTGCGCTGGGTGTGACTGGTACTGTGGCCCCTTACAGAGAAGAGAAAGACCTGGAGGTGATCTGACCCACAGCTTTGAAGAGCCGGGACCTGGCTCACATGCTCTGTCTCCAGCCTGCCTCTTGCTGTGACGTCCCTGCTGTCCTGGGCTGAGCCCCTGCACTGAGAAGCCACCTGTCCTTCACGTGGGGGCCTGGCACCTGTCCCACTGCCTGGCACAGGGCAGGAGCCCCTCCTCTCAGAAACCCTTTATCCAGCCGTCCACGCTCCCAGGGCTGTGGCGCTCAGCAGACTTCACGACAACCCCCTCACAACCGTTGTCTCCCATCACCCCATAAATGATGGACCTCAAGAGCCTTCTCTGTCTACGGCTGTGCAGTCAGAAGCCTAAAGACCAGGCTGCACTTTAGGGAAACTTTTAATTTGGTTAAGGACATTAAAAAAAAAAAGAAAAACCTATACACACACCTAAAGTAATGACAGCGATGTCTCAACTCACAAGCAAACCCATTTTCCTTATTTTCTGGTTAAGGTCACGTAAAAATGTTTCCGTCTTTCCCCAGCTCCGACGGGAGGACCAGGTGCCAGACGTAACTCATGCCTGGCACTCAGGAAACGCTGGCCTGCTGCGCCCTTGAGCCTCTCCACGGGCTCCAGGCTTCTGTGGCTGCCACATGCCGGCTTCGGTGACGCAGTCTTTGCAGGCCTGGGTGGGGAGGTGACCCAGAGACCCAGGCATCTGGGAAAGTCCAGGTTGGAAGCAGATTCCTAGGGGCAGAGTCCTGAGCTGTTCAGGACACCAGACACTCTGAAGTGCAGTCAGTCCCAACTCCTAGCGATTATGTCCCATTATCAGAGGTCCGCTAGTGACCACCTGGGTGTGGGGAGGGATGAGGCAGCGGGCCCCTTCCCTGCAGACATTCCCCAGGTCAGCAGGGCTGCTCTCCACTGTGCACTCTCCCTCCCAGTCAGTCTGACCGGAGAGGAACCTGCTCAGGGCCTCTCTCAAGCTGGCCTGCTCTGCAGACTCGCAGAGACCCCCACAGCTGGGCAGCCCACAGCGCCGGGCAGCCCACAGCGCCTGCCAGCCTGCCTGGCCCTTCCCCACACCAGCCACCCAGTCCTCCAGGCCCGGGGTGTGTGGCTCGTGCCGGGCGGGTCCAGTTCTGCCCTGTCAGTGTGCAGCAGAAGATGGTGACGCGGCTGTCACAGAGTGCACATCTGGCACCACGGGACAGCCCGAGGTGGCTGCTGCTTCCCTGTCACCCTCTGTCCTACCCCACGTGATGTTCTTCTGCCACCCTGCCAGCTGGAACGTGCCTTCCTCTCACGCTAAACGGGGATAAGCTCGGCTACCTTTCAGAGTGTGGTGAAGATGCTGCTGGTCAGTCCAGCACCTTCGTTGAGCCCCTTCATGGGCCCAGCTCCCAGCGCACAGGGGACACTCAACTCTAGTGGCCACAGGAAAATGGGTTTTAGACATAAGAACTTTAAAAACTGAAAGACCCACAGGGTGGGATATTCTTTCTCTCTGATTCTGAAGGACATCTCTGCTGGGTGTGACAATCTTGGTTAGAGGTGGTTTTCTTTCAGGGTCTGGCTTTTAGAGTTTCTTCTCAGGAATCAGAAGTCGTTCTCACTGGTCACCTCTAAATGTGGACTGACATTTTCCTGTTAAGGCTTTTTGTTCTCCATGTTGGTCATTTTAATCACAGTGTGTCACAGAGAGGTTCTTCTTGGTCTTGTCTATTTGGGGTTCTGAATGCCTTCTGTGTTCACCTCATTCTCAGGGTTTGGGAACTTTTAAGTATTATTTCATTTAAAAGATCATCTGTGCCCTTAGCTTGTATCTCTTCTATTCCAATGATTCTTGCGTTCTTTCCCCTAGTGTTGTCCCAAATTTCGTGAATATGGTGATCAGAGTCTCCTTTTCTTTATGAGTGAGTGCCCTGTCTTTGAGGCCTGAAAATCTGACTTCTGTGTGATCCAGTCTATCGATGATACTTCCAATTGAATTCTTCACTTAAACGTTGACTCTCCGTTTGCAGGATTTCATCTGGTTCCTTCTTCAGGGTCTGTCTATTGCAGCGCTCTCACTCATGTACTTGCTCTCTTTGTTCATTTCTTAGATGTCTCTTAGTTCACATATAATTCTAGCCATCAACTGCTTAAACTCCTTCTCTGTGGTTCCGTCCACATCCATATCTGTGGATTCTGTTTTAGGGGGTCGTAGGTTTTGCCTGTTTGTTGAGATGGATTTCTCTGACTCTTTTATTGGGGGGACCTCTGCTTATGGTGAGTCCTGGCTGGAACTGTGTCTCAGTGTCACCACGTGCCATCAGCATATTCAGGGTGCTAAGCTCAGAGCTGCTTTAAGAGAAGAAAGTGACCACCAGCATCGTGGTGATCTGAAGGCAAACACAAATCAACACATTTGCAAACACGGCCGAGGCTCTCCACAGTCCTGCTCACCAGGGCAGAAGTCAGTGAGCCACGTGGAGCAGGCTGCAGAGTGAACACCAGTGGATGGAGGGACTTAATGCCGAGTTACATTGGAACAAGGAGCAAAAGAAAGGAGAAGAGGAGAAGTGGTCAGTGGACGGAGGGAGGTGGGTAGAACTGGAGGGAGGAGCAGACAAGGAGGACTGGAGGTCAGGAAGAAGGGTGGCATCAGAAAACCCGTGAATTGAAAATACTTAAAACCAGTTGGATTCATCAGACACAGGATGAGGGGACACAGTCAGTCTGTCGCACACCACAGCCATTACCAGGGCTGCTCCATGCCGAGGTATTTGAACACGGAGACGCTCCCCACCTGCTCTTTCCTCTGGTTACAAAAACAGGCGGGGGCTTGCCGTGCGGGTTTCCGAGCTTCCGTGAAGGCGACACAGGCAGAGCCGTGGGCCACCCAGCAGGTGGGGTGTGCAGCGGCAGCGGGCACAGGACTGTGGCCAGTGGGTGGAGCCAGGGCTGTGGTGGGTGCAGTGGGCACCGGGTGGCAGGGGCACGAGGGCAGCTGGTGACAGGTGAACACCCCGCTCCCAGGCTCCACTCTCACCCTGAGGATGCTGCTGGGGTGTGTGGCAGGGAGACCTTGCTTGACAACTGGAGTAGAACCCAGAAACGCTCACGCCCCAGTCTCCCGGTTTGTGCAGCGGGGCACCTGTCCACTGCCATCATCTCACTGCCGCCATGTGACTGGCTTGCCTGTGTCCCCACTGGAGGCCACCAGGGCAGAGCCCAGGTCTACGTGCTCACCCACCACTGCCTTCATACTCAGGTTCAGCTCGGCGGGGCCTCTGGAGTGTCCTGCCTGCTCACAGGAAGGGCACCCATTTTGTCACACTTCATGCTCCTCTAACTCAGTGCTCTTGGTGACAGGCTTTGGTGGCTGGAGAGCAGGCTGCAGGCTCGGGCGGTCTGTGGCATGAACTCAGAGCCAGTTGCTGGCCTTCTCTGAAGTCCGGTTTGTCCACCTGAGAAATGGGGACATTGTGACAATAGCGGCCTGCAGGGTTGCTCTAAGAGTGGGCAGACTCTCAGGGGGCCTCGGGGGCTCCTGTCCCTGACATAGACACGTGGTCAGGGTGGACACAAGTCATGCCCCCAGAGGGCTCCTTGGCTTCATGGAGAAGCGCAGCAACCTCACGGTCTCCTGGGAGTCCGCCCCTTGTCCCACCACTTGCGACAGGGAAACAGAGGCACGCCATGGCCACACACCTGGTGTCAGCAGCCAGCAAAGAGAGAGGCCTCCTGCAGAGTGGCTCCTGGCCCCTGGCCCCACCTCCAGCTCCGTCAAGGAGCCAAGCTTCGGGTTTACTGGGTTCCTGTTGCGCCCCGCAGTCCCGAAGCCCCGCGAGGCCGCTGCCTGGCCTCCTGATGCAGGGCCGCGCTCTGCAGCCCTGACAGTTCCGAGTGCGATTTACGTGTTCTCACTCCCTGTCTGGTCCTGGTCCTCCCAGGCGGCCACCAAGGGCGCTGGTGGCCCACTGTGCTACCCAGCGAGTTGCCTCCCTTCTCAGGACGGTGGCAGCACTGGGGGCCACAGGCTGGCATGGGCGGGGGGCTGTGGGAAGGAGTGCATGCTGCCTGTGCCCTGGAAGGCTGGCGAGGCGGAGAGCGATGCTGCTGCCCCGGCCGTGCAGGCCAGAGCCGGAAGGGCTCGTCTGACCCTGCCTGAGGCACCAGGAGCACCCGGCTCTGAGCTGCTTCCTGCTGACTTTAGGCAGTCTCTGGAGAGATCTGCAGCACACGCCTCCACCCTCCCCACATCCCATGAGGCCATCGCCCATGCCACCTCCATGGGACCCAGGAAAGGTGGGAGTGGCCTGCCTCCTGGCTTCACACCCAGGAACATGCAGCCTTGGCCTCTACCCCAGAGCGGAACCCGTGGACTTCCAGGAGAGCAACGGGCCCAGGACCCTCACGAGCTCGTCAACTCTCCCCTGGAAGGCCACGCCGGTGGCCCGTGCCCCTGCAGCAGGCCTGGCTGCCCTGTCTGCAGCAGGCGCACCTCTGGAGGTCCCTGGTCTGGCTCAGGCCAGCTGCAGCCTGCTCTGCCAGATGTGCGCAGGGCTCCAGGGACAGCCAGCAGCAAACCCGGCCAGCGAGTTGGTCTTGCTGGTGCGCAGCTGCCCCAGCCTGCCCAGGAGCCTCCTGGGCCTGTCTCCTCCGTTCCCAGCTGGTGTCCGGTGTTCAAGTGGAGGTGGTCGCAATCGTTTGCAGATAAGGCCAGTGCCCGCTCAGAGACCTCGCGTGGGCCACCCTCCACCAGGTCTCAGGACCATGAGCCCCTGCAGACAGCTAGGTCCTCTGTCCTCCCCGGGAAGAGCAGGCCATGGAGCGCGCTGTCACACCTCGCAGCAGAGGCCACCTAACTGCCTTCCGTGAGCCCATCTTTCCCTTGGTGGAGGGTCCTGGTACCTGTTCGTCTGCCCAGTGGCTCCTTCGTGCTGTGCCATTTCTTATCCAGGACGTCATGCTGCTGTGAAGAGGGAGCAGTCCCTGTTCACGAACTGGGAGTGAGAGCCACCAGAGACGGTGGCAGTGGCTGAGAGGTCGGGGCCAGGCGTCTGAAGTGGGCTGTCCTGTTACTGTGTCACTGAAGCGCTCTGGGGCCCTACACAGCTCGAGGCCAGCCTCCCACCTGCTTCCCCGGCTCTGTGGGATTGGTGTCATCCTGTGCCAGCCACAGGGTTGGTGTGTCACCCGCACCCCTCAGGAGGGCCCGCTGCGAAGGCAGGCGTAACTGATGAGCTCTTCCCGAGCCCCCGACAGGCTCCATGCCTCAGATTCTCGCAGCCCCTTCCACTCTGTCCTCTGTGTCCCGCGCTAACCCCCAACTGGTCCTGGAGACAGCAGGTCACCGGCCAGGTTGGCGGAGTCGTGTGCTCAGCAAGGGGGCAGGTCCCTTCAGCAAGGCCTCTGAGGAGAGGCTGGCCAGGGCTCCGCATTCCTTCCGCTGTCCTGAGGAGGCAGGACCTCTGCGGGTTTCCTAGGCCCTGGGGAAACTAGGTCTCTTCTCAATACCTCGAGATTCAACTTTGGAAAACAGGCCATGTCTCCGTGATAATGCAGTCCCCTTCACAGCCCGGTGTTGGGTGGCTGTCCTGGGCCTGAGTTGGCTGGGGCCCTGGTAGAAACTGTCCCATTTGGAACTCTCTCTGGCTGGGCTCTCCGGGAGCCCTTTCCTCCCTAGTGGCTCAGGGGCTTGAGAGTGCCGGTGTGTCCTGTTGCGTCTGTAGGGAGGACGCCTTCCCCAACACCTCTGCTGCTGGGTGCCTCGTCAGGCAGCAGGTGGGTTCCCTGCTAAGGAGGCGCACAGGGCCACACAGCTTTCCTGAGGAATCCTGACCAAGGGGCCGGGGTCGCAGGGGCATCTCCTTCAGGCTGTGGCACCTGCTGTCCCATCTGTCCACTACAGGCACTAGAGTCTGCTGGCCCGCAACGTCTCCCTCATCCAAAGAGGAATTGCCGTCGGCGTTGACTTGGGAAACAAGAGAATGTACTTTCACGGTGTCGCCGCTGACGGTTCAGCTGTACTCCACGTGCTCCTGCCCCTCAGTCCCACCTCTCTCATCTTTCTTCTGGGTCGGCTATGACCCATGACCAGCCAGCTGTCCTCAGAGAGCTCCTACTGAAGTAGCCAGAAGCCCGTGAGGAGAGTGGGGCCTCGCAAATGGACGAGGCTTTTTCAGGAAACTGGTCTGAACCTCAAAATTGGCCTAATTAATGTGTTTGCCTAGTGTTACACCTGTTTTCATGGCAGACTTAATTAGCTTCTTTAAAAATACTTCTTCGGGTGAAAGATGTCAATGGCTCTCATCCTGCCCTGCTGAGCAGAGCCCCAGAGCTCGATAGTTTTAGGCCAAATAAAAGGAGGTATCACTCTACACCGTGGGTAGTAAACGGGTGAGATCATTACTCCTAGGAACGTAGGGCCAGAGTTATAAATAGACTCCAGGGACGAATTCAGAGCAGATCACGGTGGCGGGTAGGACTGGTGACTAAAGGGGCACAAGGGATGTGTCCTAAGTTTCTAAAGGAGGACCTCCGGTGGGTCCCCTCGTGACACCCCCAGCACAAGTGTGAGGGGACTGTGACCTGACCTGCAGAGATGGTTCAGCTCTGCTCGTCCTCAGCCAGTCAGTCTCTGCACCCTGTTTTGTTGGGGTGGTTTGTATTTTCAGTTTTTAGTGTTCTGATTTCTCAAGTGGGTGCTCCTTCAGGACTGTGAAATGGTTTGGAAAAGCTGTCGGGCTCCCACCCAGCCACCACTCACCAGCTGCTCGGCCAGTGCTGCGCCCCGTCCAGGCACACACCACCTCTCCTGCCTGGCTGTTCTTACTGCAGAGAGGGCTCGGACTGAGTGCCCTTCAAGGTCCTGCGGGTGACAGAAGTCTGTGACTCCATCACCCATCCAGGGCCCCTAGGGTGGAACAATACCGGGGCTGGCTTGTCGTGTTTCCCAGAGGAATAGACCATCCCCCTGGAGGCAGGAGAGAATGACCCTGTAGGGGAGGGGAGGGGACTCCTGGCAGCCCGGGAAGCCCCCAACTCCTTTCTGCTAACCTGGGGACAGCAGAGCTGTGGGTGTCAGGGAGGTCAGGCTCAGACGCGGCTGGGTCATCTGCTGGAGGTGGGAGCTGGGGAGGATGAGGCCAGCTGGAGCGAAGCGCCCTGCCCGGCTCCGGGGTGGCCGAGCACCACCAGGGCCAGCATGGCCAGAGGAAGCAGCTGGGAGGGCGCACCTGCCGCCCACAGCTGGGCCAGGACCTGTTCTGATTAAGCAGGCATGGGACAGGGCTGGGATCACCTCTAGCCTCCGGCAATCAGGTCACATCTTACCCCTGGGTTTCTCGGTTTTGCAGGTCGCTGTGTTTAAATGCCGCGTATTTCAGTGAGTCTTTGAAATGGTCAACATTTGTAGAATGTGAGGACTGTCCCCACTGCAGTTTGGTTTGTTAGGCTGTCGCCTGCTGGTGGAGTACGCAAATTGCAGGTTCCTTTGTTTAAGAAGTTCCTCTAAGGGACATGGTTGGCAAGTGTGACACTAACCCTAAGGTTAGCCCTAAGGTTAACCCTGGGTCAGGGCACGCAGCGTGCAAAGCTCAGCCCTCGTGCGTCACCCGGAAGCCGACAGAGCACTGGGGTGCAGCCCCTAGGGAGATCTAGATCTCAGAGCATCACTGGGCCTCTCCCAGGCCAGCGATCCCCTGGACAGGCCAGATAATGAACAGCCTGTACTTCCCTCCTCGCTGGACGCTCTGGGCCCCCAACACACCCTCCACTATGACCTAAGGCTGGCCCCAGAGGTGGTCGCCCTGCCCGACAGGCTGCCCGTGGGCTCTCAGTGTGGTCTCTGTTGGGAAGCGGCCGTCCACTCGTGGTCAGCAGCTGTGCCGTACCTGGATAGGCAGGCCACTGTTCACACAGTGGATGAGCACGTTTTCATAGTGGTTCCTTCACAGGAAACAGCTGGAGGCAAGTGGGTCTGGAACTTTGTGAGAGGAGCAGCTTGTCTTCTTGGCCGAGTGAGTTGGCAAGAGGACAGCAGTGAGGGGACTCACCTGTTGCAGGGCAGAGGCCACCTCCCCTGGCGCACCAGGTGGCAGAGGCAGGACAGGAGGTATGGAGTGCCCCTGGCTTGAGGACTGACCCTCACCCACCCCTTGCTAGGCACGCGGCTGTCTCACGCCCTCACACGTGCTACAGAGGCAAGCGGTGTCTTACCCCCGTTTTACAGAGGGGGAAACTGCAGCATAGAACTGAACGGCTCGCACAGGGTCACACTGTTGGTGGCAGGGCTCAGGCAATGTCAGTCCAGCACAGAGTGCCACCACCTTCCCGCTGAGTGCTGGGGGAAGGGGCGTCCTGGAACCGAGTGACAGATCAGCGGAGTCGGGGACCCTTGGCCTGTTTATGTGAGCAGCTGGGTCCTCGTGGCCATGGTTGTAGTGATAGGGTGTCACCCAACATGTCACTCACACTGTGACAAATCCTGTTGGGCAGTGGCGGCTACCACGAGCGTGGTCTGCGTACTGTGCAGACATCTGCTGACGGTGTTTAAGGTGGAGGCAGCCCTAGGGTGAGCCCCGGTGCCTGTCCTCATTAGAAGCAGAACCTTCTCCACGCAGTGGGGAGGGCACGGGCGCCACTGTCACTGCAGCTCAGGCCCTGGCCCTGCAGCCGCCGAGCTCTCCTGCGTGGGGGACTCTCCAGGCCACATCTGCACTTGCAGGAGGGCCTCAGCACAGCCTGTACTAGGTTCAACCCTCCTGCTTCCGTGGACCACAGTGCGGAGGGAAGGGCATCTGGCCCAAGCTGGCCAGTCCCAATGCCCCCTGGACTTCTGCTGGAGCTGGGGCAGGTCCAGCTGCCCCTGTGACAGGGGGCACACGGGCAGTTCTGTGCCACAGGGGGCCTCTTCCTCACCCCACAGAGAAGCCCCCCAGTGTTTTAGTCAACTTTGGCATCACTGTGACCAAAATATCAGGCAAAAACAGCTCACAGGAGGAAAAGTTTATTTTGGCTCACAGTTTCAGTGCGTGGCTGGCCGACCCCATGGCTCGGGGCTGGAGGTGGGGCAGAGCATCATGGCAGAGCAGAGCAGCTCAGGACATGACAGCCAGGAAGCAGCGAGCACCACTCCTCAGGAACAAAGCATAAACCCAGGAGGCTCGGCCCCGGGACCCACCTGCTCCAGCCGCACCCTCGTGTGAACACACAGATGATCCATCCCGGTGGACCAACCCCCGTCCGGTGACAGCCTCGTAATCTAACGTCATCTCTGTTCGTTCCTGCATCGACTCACACGGGATCTTTTGGGGGACGCCTCATTACAGACCACAGCACCTGGCCCACTCCAGAAGTCCTGGGAGCTGCCCCGTGATCTTCCCTCCCAGGACGGCCCCGTGGTTCTCCCCCGACTGGGACAAGCCCGGTGTCCTGCCCACAGACCCTTTCCTTAAAATCCGAGTTTCTTCAGGTTGGCGTCGATGTGTGCCAGTGGAAAAGCCTGACCCACAGACTCGGGAGCTTGGTTTCCTCCTCTGGGCGTCGGGCTGTGGAAGGGTGTTAAATCGGGCCGGTTGTGCGTTTCAGCGATGTCACCCTGACAGCTCCGTGGAGGGTGGATTAGAGAGAGAGGTTGGGGTTGGGGGTGCGAATCAGGAGGCCCCCCCATTGTCCAGGAGAGAAGGGGTGAGGCCTGACCAGGGGTGACTGACGTGGAAGAGGAGAGATGCTGGGGAATGGTGGCCGAGCCGTGGAGCCGGCTGCTGCAGCTGGCAGCACCAGGCCCCAGCCGGCCCCTGGGGTCTGTGGGGGCCATCCTGGCTTGAGGCGAAGGTCGAGCCCCGAAGCCGGCAGCCGGCAGCCAGAAACGTCTGTCCCCCGGCAGCCAAAGCCTGCTGCCAAGCCGCACTGTCTCTTGCCAGGTTGGGGTCAGCCCTCTGCTCCCTGCCACCGAGGCTTCCTTTTAGACGTGTTCAGTCCCCGCCTTCCTTAGAGTGGTCCTGGTCCCGTGTAGCCCCTCTGCTGCTTGTGTACCTCAGTCCTCAGCCCGACCTGCTTTCCCTGACAGCCTGCTCACTCCAGGGGTCCTGAGGACGGCCTGGCGGAGCCCCCGAGGGAGGAGCCCAGGCTGGCCGTGGCCTGGGAAGGGGAAGGGACGTCTGTAAGACATTGGTATGCAGAGGCCCTGCACACCTGGTCACATCTGTCACAGGATCCTGTCGGGTGGCTGCTTCCACCCCATCTCACAGACAGCACAACTCAGAGGCAAGGGGACACGCCTGACACCGCGTGGAGGCCAGGGCCATGGGGGGGTGCCAGGGCCCTGCCTCCCACACCTCCGCTCTGGTCTTACCATTTGTGAGTGGGCTGCTTGGAGCCTGTGGGCCTCTGGGGTGAGTGGCTTCCCAGGGCCACCGGGTGTGTGCCACCCCTGTGCCTTGCTGGGCCTGCCCCCTGGCGGGGCGGTGGGTGCGCCTGCAGGTCTGAGGCGGGCACCCTGATCTCTTCTCTTCGGCCAGTCCCCTCCCCGACTCAAGGGCAGCTTCCACCACTGGCTGCTGGGCACGCTGCTCCTCTGTGGCATCAGGCAGGTCTGTGCCCTGGGCAGGGTCTTCCCCAGTGGTCAGCTGTGGCATTGGCCACCGTCTGCAGGCGACTCCCACCCCCCACCCCCGGAGGGATGCCTCCTTGTCCTGGCTGGGGCCACTCCTGACCGACTTCCCACTTTCCAAAACGATGCTTCAGCAAATCCACCCCACAGACCTGAGAATCAGTCCACAGTCCAGCAAAAGGAGTCCTGACAGGAAGGTCGTTGAAACGTTCGGGAAGGCCGGCCATGAGTATACAGTAGGCACTCAGCAGAGCCTGGCTGGGGTCATCTGCAAGGCTGAGCTCTCTGCAGCTGCCATGTAAGCCCTAGGCCTCTGGAGTGGGCCCTGGTGGGAGTGTGGTGTGGTCAGCAGGAGCAAGGCCGGCAGCCAGACGCCGGCCCTCTAGGACCTGGGGCCGCAGCTCACCCCCGGGTCCCAGCCTGTAGGGTGAGGCAGTAGCAGGACCTCCTGGTAGGGTGTTGTGGAACTCAGTGAGCGACATGCAGAGGCCGCTCAGGACCACTGAGCATTAGCACGTGGCGCTGAGTGGGCATTGGTGGGTCCTGGCCCCGTGGTATCCACAAACGTCATGGCCATTCTCCGACCCTGTGCTTTAGAGGCCCTGCGCCGGCCTCTCCTGTGGCCCTCTCCACAGCGTGGGCTCTGAAGGGCAAGGAAGACATGCGCGTGTCCCTCCTGCCAGGCCACTCCTCCGTGGTAGCCAGGACCCTGGACTCCCCTGCCCAAGCTGCTCTGAGCGTCTGGCACCCACATGGCCCTCTCTCTGGGCGGCCTCCTGGGTGGACTCCACCACCTTGTGAACCTCAGAGGCCCCAGAGTGACTGAGGTGAGGTGTGGACAGTGGACACCTCTGTCCCACCATAAGCATGTGGCCCCTCTTGTCCACCTGCTCTTTTCTGAGCCTTCTCCCCATGGACTTACGGCGTCTGCACCCTGTGTTATGGCCGCTCTGACCTGAGCCCAGCACGGAGCTCCGTAGTCGGAGGATTCTGAATTTGACGGTGGCCTTCCAGATGAGAAGTGTTGTCAAGGCAGGAGGACGTCACGTCTCGTTTAACAATCGCAGGGTGACTCAACTTTCAAATCTCTAGTCATGGCAGCCTTTTTTTTTAACCAGAGACTAAGTCCAGGGGTGCTTAACCACTGAGCCACATCCCCAGCCCTTTTATCATTATTCTTCATATTTTATCTGGAGACAGAGTCTTTCTGAGTTGCTCAGGACCTCACTAAGTTGCTGAGGCTGGCTCTGACTCTCCATCCTCCTGCGCTGCTGGGATGACCCCAGGGTGGGCCTGGGGCGATGATCTTGTGGGGGACTGGGCCTGCCGGCACGTGGGAAGCCTGAGTTGGATGCCCAGCACGGCCACAAAAGAAAGTTCCCCTGAGCGGCCCCCTGGGGTGAGTGGCCTCCCGGAGCACTGGGAGCCCTGCCACCCAGGAGGGACCGCACCGTCACCTTGTGTCCTCGCTTCCTTCTTCTGCCCTCTGTCACATGGAGGGAGGGGGCCTGCAGGTGTGGAGGCAGGGTGTCTGCAGATGTGGCCGGGCCCCTGGGGGCAGCAGCTGCTCTCTGTCGTCCTGGCCCGCGGGGGTGCACCTGTCCACTCTCCGGCCTCCCCTCTGCAGATGATCTCCTGCTTCAATACCCCTCCTCCAGCTGATGTGCCGCCTACAGAAGGCACGGGGTCTCCACGCCTGGCCCTGCAGCTGCCGGGTGCCCAGATGAGTGACGAGGCACAGTCAGCAAGCAGCCCTCGAGGCGGCCGTGGGGGGAAGGGGGCCGTGCGCTGCGCCCACCTGTGTGCTCCTGGGCAGGTGCAGGGGTCGGTGGTCTGATGGGTTCTCACACGACCTCCAGGTGCTGTTGGCTCCTTCGGTGTCCCGTGGAGGGACAGGCCTGCGCTTCTCCCTTCTCAGTGAGTCCCCTGGATCTTGTCGTTTCAGGTGTGCGGGGTTTGCTGTCTGTGGCAGGTGCCACCAGGCCCCGGGCAGCCGTGGAGGGCTCCCACAGACAGCTGTGATGGTGTCCTTTGGCCGCTAGCGGAGGTGAATGCGAGCACCGGCTGGGCTTGGGAGCCAGGTGCTCTCGGACACTGTGCCTGCAGGCCTCCAGGCCAGGCTGCAGCCAGCGTGTGAGGGTAGCCGGTGAGTGCCCAGGTCAGGCAGTTCCTCTCTGCCTGGGGACCCTGCCTGTGAGATGACCAAGTGGCACCATGTAAAGGGGTGCTGACCCTCGGGGCAGCGGGGACGGGACCTGTGAGCCCAGAAGCAGAGACACTCAGGCCTGGGTATCCCTCAGCCACCAGCTCTGTTAAGCCGGTCACTTAACCCCGGGCTCGGTACCCTCCTATAAAGTGAGGATTGGATTTGATGAGACGTGGAAAACGTCTCCTCTAAAGGTCAGGGGATGTTCGAGGCCTGGGGCCACAAGATCCCTGGCACTCGATTGGCATGTAGCATGAAAACAGCCAGGACGACAGGTGGACAGCAGGCCGGGCCTTCCAGTGAGGCTGTGTTGAGAGCCGGCCGCAGCTCCGACCCCACGGGGGACAGCCAGCGCGGTTCTCTGCAGCGAGGTATGCGCCTCGTCCTCAGGGCACAGCTCCTGGGAGAGCATGAGCAGGCTCTCGCCTTCGCCATGTGATTTGCTCCAGCTACACCGCAGAGGCTACTTCGGTTCCACTTTTTAAAAATCCTCAGCACCTGGGACCCCGAGAGCGCCGAAGGCCTGGGGGACCTGAGTCCCACTGCCCTCCCTACAGGAAGCCCCTCAGCAGCTCCTGGCTCCCGGCTCTCCGCACATGTCCTCCCAGGAGAGGGCCCACTGCCCACACCCTGCCTTGTCTCTGAGCTCCAGGACAGAGCTGCCCCCGGACCCCCTGGTCCCGTGGCTGCTTTCTCCCGGGAGCCGTGAGGCCTCAGGGCACCGCCGCCTGCCTCCCTCCTGGTCTAGCCTGGCTCCTCTGCCCTTGGCGCGCCCTCGCCCAGCCGCTGGGAGAGCAGAGCTGTGCACTCGGCCAGGCGTCCAGCCAGCCGCTCCTGGAACTCGGTCAGTCCCCACTGGACCCAGCCTTCGCTCTTCTCAGACACCCTGAAGCCCTGCCAGCCCGGCCCTGACCCGAGGGTACACAGTGACCCTCAGGTGTTCAGAGCCCATCTTCCCCAGACCACTCACCTTCTACCTGCAGGGCCCGGCCAGCCTGGGGTCTACCTGGAGGGCCCCGTCACTCCTCTCCTGAGGGACTGTGGGGGATGTGGGCCTGTGTCATTCTGCCCCCATTGTTGGGGCCGTGGGTCTCAACTGTGACCTGGCCACTCTGCTGCTGGACACTTGCTTCTTTACACAGAGGGCAGACTCCATGGTGAGGACTTCCTGCTGCTGCGGATAAATGCATCTCTGAAGGGGGCCACGTGGGTCGTGAGGAGTGGCATCCCCCTCGGGAATGCAGCGGACAGCAGAGCAGGACCCCTGGGAGCAGCGCCAGGGTCCCCTCTCCAGTTCGGTTGGAGAAGACCGGAGCCCAGAAGCCCCTCTGGCACAAGGGCGTGCCTCCCGCGGCCCCCCTGAGCCCCATGCATGGCCACTGCGTGAGGCAACCAGGCCCCAGGCCAACCTGGGCTCGGACCTTTATAGACTGAGTGACCTGCTCTGGTGGGTGGACAGAGGGGCCCGGAGCCCGTGTCCCACCTGGGTGCTAGCACAGAGGTCACAGGTGAGGGAGAAAGCAGCGCCGCTCCCGGGGGCTTCGTGTCTTCAGAGCCTTCATGCCTCGGGCCTGCAGAAGGGAGTCGAAACTCAGGAAGGTCCAAGGAGCTGGTGCAGAGCACAGCAGGCCTCCAGGGGGCTGCACAACAGAAGCCCCCCTGGCCCTCGGCCCCAGGTGCCCCCACCCTGCCCCGGGGCCCTGGACAGCAGAGGCCATGACGGTTCTGCACGCCCCAGACACTAGGACCAGCCTGACACATAGAAGAGGCTCAAGGCCTTTCGACGAGGCTCCCGGGTAGTGGCGTCCGCGCCACTACTGTGCCCACGCCTCCTTCCCTCACCTCTGCCCGTCTTCTCCACGCAGACTCAGAAGCACGACACGTCCCACCTCGGGTCCTTGGACCTTGCTGTCTTGGACACCTGCAGGGCACTGACCCCAGACACCCGCGTGGTGCTCTCTCCCTCAGCTCACCTGACTTGGCTGGAAGTGACAACGTGCCCCCTTCTCTGTCTTAGAAAGCACCCCCCTCCCGTACTGCTGTGGGTTTGTGCCGCAGCCCGGCTGGCTGGGCAAAATAAGCGGAGGGGTGACGAATAACTTGTGTACGTTGATACAGCAGGAGTGGGAGCCGTTTATTGCAGGACAGGAGCAGTATTTATACATTCCACACAGCTTATCTAATTAGCATAAACTAGATACATCAGTCAACCAATCAGGAATCTCCACACTTAATGGCTCGCTTTTGTTACTTCTCAAACCACTCCCTCTGGCATTTTGCCAGGCATCATCCAGACTTGTTTACGAACTCTAGCATTCCCCTGGCAAAATGCCAGGTGTTATTTTGACTTGTTTACAGACTCTAACAGGTTTGTCTGCTCCCCACCAGGAGCCCGGCTCCTGGGGCAGGAGCCCGTCCATGTGACCCAAGCTTGAACAGTCCCCGGCACTCGATAAGCAAAGCAAGTGAGCAGCCTGTGCCTCTGCCCCCTTGAGAAGCCATCCTGTGACCCGCCTCTCGTCCCTCACCTGCCCCCACAATTTCACAGTCACTGCCTCTGTGTCCACCGCGATGATCCTGAGGGAGCTTGTCCTACAGGACTGGACTGTCCCCGGGAGGCTGGAGCTCCTGGGGAACCTGAGTCACATGTCATCCAGCTCGGCAGAGACGCTGGGGTGGGCTGGGTGGCCGAGTGCTAGCCCAGCCCACAGAAGGCCCTGGGTTCTGTCCCCTGTAATGGAAAAGAAAGGTGTTGGCCGTGGTGACCAGGGTTTCTGAGATTTTAGAAAAAAAATAAACTAAGCTGTACGTACTATCATCTCTTTTAGACGGCCACTTTGTTAGGCCCCTGGTCATCTCTTTTAGACGGCCACCTTGTTAGGCCCCCTGGTCATCTCTTTTAGACGGCCAGCTTGTTAGGTGCCCCTGGTCATCTTCTTTGGAGGGCCACTTTGTTAGGCCCCCCTGGTCATCTCTTTTAGACGGCCATCTTGTTAGGCCCCCCTGGTCATCTCTTTTAGACGGCCACCTTGTTAGGCCCCCCTGGCCATCTCTTTAACAGGGCCAGCTTGTTAGGTGCCCCTGGTCATCTTCTTTGGAGGGCCACTTTGTTAGGCCTCCCGGTCAGTCCACAGTTTCTTGGTTGTGTCCTCCAAGGTGACCAGCACAGGAAGGTGGAAATTTTTTTCAGTGCTGGTGATGGAACCCAGGGCCGTGGACGTGCTAAGCAAGCTCTCTCCTGAGCGTCACCCCAGCTCAGCACAGAGGGTGCCAAGGCCACCTCTGCCCCCCTCTCCCCACCCCCGCTGTCACAGTGCCGTCAGCTGCGTGCCTTCCAGTCTGCTGGAACTCTCCTGCCTGGAAACCTTCCCGGTCGCCCAGCGTTCTTGCCTCAAGTGCATTTCTTCTTTTCCCTTTGAAAATCAGTGCAGAGGACTTGACTGTGCCCTGCGCCTGTCCTCGTGCGAGGGGCAGTGTTCAGAATTCCCACGGAACTTTCTAAAAGTGGACAGATCTACCCAAATCAATTCTGAAAAATCCCAACCATCTTATGAATAAATCAAAAAGACCCCCAGTGGCCTCCAGCCCACCTTGGCCACTTAACAAGTGGACCCCAGGGCGCCCTATCTCCTGACCTCTAAGAAGCTCTGCATGAGTTGTCCAAGCATCCCCTCAGGTAACGCCCACGTACGAGCTCCCTGTGGGACAGAGTGTGCTTGTCATTGTACCCCACCACCCCAGAGGGCCTTGGCTGAGCGGTGGGAAGTGGGCGTGCCGGAATCTGGTGGGCAATACGTGTGCCTAACAGGTGCCCGCGGGTCGTGCCCCTGGTGTGGTGGGCATGTCAGGGCTGAGGTTCGGAGGCCAGCCTCCCTCTGGCCTGTGTGGGACCCTCTGTGGCCTACTCCAGCCTGCGGCCCCCACCCACGGCCTGTGGTTTTGCTGCTGTGCCACCTCTCCCAGCTCCCGCCTCCTGGTGCCTGTGCACAGCGCTCTGTGCCAGGAGAGACGGCGCACTTGCCGTCCAGGGCTGGGCAAGGGTGTCGGAAGGCCCCCGGCAGGAGACGGGCCAGTGCCTTGGAGGAGCCTCCGCACTGTGCAGTCCTTCTGCCAGCTGTGGGCAGCAGGACTCCTGGATTTCTGTTGCCACGTGCCATCCCAGGGACATGGGCATCGTGTATTTAGTACATGTGAAAACTCGGGTATCTCTGGAGGGCAGAGACGCTGAAGAAAATAGATTCCCTAGTGTACTTCACGGCTGCGTTGGTGAGGTGTCCACGTGAGCTTCTGCGGTCCCTCATCCTCGTGGCTCTGTGGAGTAGCCGAGAGCCCCTTCCACACGTGAGGAGCCCAGGGCTGGGCAGAGGTCCGAACAGAGCTGCAGGCAGCAGTGAAGGGACTCCAGCCACTTGACCCCTGCAGACCGCGCCTGTCACTACAATGCACTGACTCCCAGCAGGTCCTTGGAGGCCGTGAGACAGGGCCCTGGCAGGGACCCGGCCCAGGACAGCAGGTCTGGCCCAGACACCATGGTGAGGTGCCACCTGCTTGTCTGTCCCCCAGATCCCACAGCTGGCTCAATCAGGGTAGGCTGTGCAGGGCTGGGGGCTGAGACCATCTTCAGGCTGAGTGACCCTCAGGGTGTACACTGTTACTTGTAGATAGAACAAGAGGCTTATTACGCCTCCAGAATAGACCACGGGCACAGCAGGGGCCCTGCGTGAAGGCCAGTGTCACTGCTGTACCAGCTGTACTCAACCTAATTCACTGTGTTTCTGAATTTTTATTTTTTAAAGTAGGAAATAAAATTGTAAAAATTTCTCATCCCTCTAGCCAATTTAATGCTGCACTTTAAGTGGATTTCCTGGGAATCCAGTCATCAGGGTCTAATGGCTTGGGTCTGTAGTCCAGCTCTGGACTCAGTCAGTGATACGACTGATAAATTGCTGACCTCTCTGGGCCTCCATCTCCGTATCTGTAAAACACGATGCTTACACACCTGTAAGGTGCTGCGGCTGTGAGTGCTCAGCTCAGGTGGGGCGTGCCACGCTGGGGGATCCGTGGTGCAGGGCCTTGGTGCTATGTCCCCTCCACTCTTGGGTTGAGGAGCAGGGACAATGCCCGCCTGGTGGAGCCACCTGCGGGTGGTGGGGATGGGGTGGCTGGGGGGAGGATGGAGCAGAGCCAGGAGTTCACACCCCAGGAGGCCTGTGCACTGAGAGCTCTTTGCCAGGCTACCCCCTGCAAGCCCCCAGCAGGGCCTGCAGAGGAGAGGCAGGGCCTAGGAAGGGCCTCCTAGCTCTGGGCCTTCTCCCCTGCGCGGTGCAGGCCGTTGACCTGAGCACCTGCCTGGAACGCTGGGACGCGGGATCGGCGTACAGAGCAGGCCCTGCCTCGGCTCCGGATTTGTGTTCCCTCAGCCTCCGTCTGCTTGGTGTCTGTCTATCCAGGGACCAGGGTTGTGAGCACGGTGATAATAGAAAGGTGATAGATGGCCCAGAACCCCAACTGTAGCACATCTGTTTTAACAGTGGGGATGACTAAGCTGAACGAGAACCGAGCGCCGTGGAGGTATGAGAGTTAGGCAGCAGAGCCCGGCCGCCTCTGCAGACCGAGCTGCAGAATCAGAATGTCTCCTGGTGCTAATAAAGCCTCTGAGAGCCTGCATCACTCAGCTTGCTGAACTTAAAGTATATTCTCTCAGGCAAAATCGCATGACCTGGATAGGGGTTGAGCCAGCCGGTCATAAAGCCTCCAGAGTCGCAGGTGACAGCACAGCCCTGCCCCAGGGCTCGCTGTGCTGTGTTACCTGGAGGTGGACAGGTGTGTGCTGTGTGCCAGCCATCGTGCTGTGAGCTTTGGTGGCCCACGTTCAGTGATGCCCTGCAAGCCCTGTGCAGAAGGCCTCCGGTCCCATCACTGCTCCATGGCTCTCTGTTATGAGGACATATTCTTTGACCTTGGGAGTTTGACATTTCTAACATGTCAGGCAGCCAAAAAGAAGTGACGCCCAGTTACTTGTAGATAGAGCAAGAGGCTTATTACGCCTCCAGAATAGACCACGGGCACAGCAGGGGCCCTGCGTGAAGACCAGAGTCACTGCTGTACCAGCTGTTCGGCCTCCAGCAGGCCGCTCCAGACACAGCTGAGACTTCTGACCTTCTCTCCATGCCTGATGAGATCCTGCACATCAGGCTTCTCAACCTGGGGCCAAGCTCAGACAGAGGCCACTGGCTGAGTGCCGAGAACCAGGTCCCCAGGTAACCCTGCCGCCCTGTCCCCACCCTCAGTGTGGAGGAAGCTCCTGTTACTAACTCACTGATTGGGGCTCTCCCTGGTGCAGAAAGTAGCAGGTGCTGGGCCTTGGACAGGGCCTCATGGCTGCCGGGCCCAGGGGAGAGGGAAGGCCGGGTCTGGGGTGTGAAGAGGTCCCTTCCACAGAGGCCCATCAGCCTGTCCTCACGCAGAGCCTCGGGTGTGGCCTCCAGGTGGTGGTCCACGTGGTCCCTCCCCGTGACTCCTGTGTCCTTACATTTGCTCAGCAGCAGCCCTTGAGGCGTCTCTGACCCCGAGCCCATTTGTAGGGCACAGGCTGCCCGAGCCAGGCTGTGTGTGCGGGATGTGCTCACCTTTGTGACTCATGGATGCCCGGCCTGAGACCACCACTCAGGGGCCACCGTATGCCGTTACTCCTTCTGCCGCTCGGGCGTGCACAGCTTCTCTGCCAAGGGAGGGTCAGAGTCCTGACAGAACCTGGGGTGCAGGCTTCTCTGCGTGGCTCCATTCAGAGTTTCCTAGCCCCAGCCTCCTCTGGCCCCTCTGGCCACCAGCAGTGCACAATGTGGCACGGTCCCTGCTTCCGTGGTGGGCAGGCAGGAAGCGGTGCTGGAGTCCACGGCTGGGCTGCACTTCGGCAGCATCGCTTGAGAGAAAAGGCAGTGAGTGCTTCCCAGTTCCACTGCCTCGGCCACAGGGGAAGATGAAGGGCACCGTCCAGCGAGAGGAGGACAAGCGCAGCTCGTCTTGCTGCCTGACTTCAGAGACGCGCAGCTGTGCAGGACGAGCAGCCCAAGCTGGGGCCTCGTGGTACCCAGGGACAGCAGAGTCAGGCCAGAGACCAATCCTGGCTCTCTTCCTTCTGAAGACAGCTCTTCATCTTCTCTGGATGCCAGGACTCCAGGCTGGTTCCCCCAGCAACCAGCTGGCTTCCGTGTCAGAGGTCAGGATGATGAGATGCAGGCGTGCAGGGAGGAAGGCCGGGCAAGGAGAGGAGGCGGAGGACATGGGAGAGCAGGGAGGACACCGAGCAGGACTTCTGGCTAGTCCAGGGCTGGCGCAGAAATCCCTACCTGCTCTGAGGTGAGAAACAGGCGTGAAGAGCTGAGGGACGCACCCTGGTCACTCCAGGCCGCAGGACCAGGAGTCAGACCCAGGAGGTACTGGGCAGCCCAGAGAGGTCGTGCACTGACAGCTGTCTTCTCAGAAAAGACAGATGGACACACGGGGCTGTGGGCTGGCCGGCCGTGAGCAGGCTGAGCACTGCCCCACCAGCCAGTCCCCAACAGTGGCTCCCGGGCAGCAGTGGGGACCCCAGGACCAAGGGAGAGCTGAAATCCAAAGGTGCGTTCCTCCGACCAGCACAGCTGCTGGGGGTGGGAGCTGCCGGGAGGAGAGCAGCAAAGGCTCCCTGGACACTGGCAGCCTGAGTCTCCCAGAGACCGACAGGACGACGGCACGGATGTCACTTCAAGCCAAAGACCTATGGTTGTGTTGCTGGGAAGAGCGTCTGTGTTCAGCCTGGCATTTGGAGCCCCTGGGTTCTGTGCCCAGCACCAGAAACACAACCAAACAGAGCTGCTGACCCCAGGCCACCCCCTCCCCAGCCTCAGGTTCCTTACATCAAAACCAGAAGAGAGCCAACCCCAAGCCAGCACTCAGAGCTGTCTGCAGGTGATGAGGCCTAAGAGCTGACGCCCTGGAGCCACCTAGAGAGGTGCTGTCAGGTGGCCGTCACTGCACCCCCTGCCCCCACCCCTTCTCCACACTGAGCTAAATGGCGCTTTTGTTTTAGACAACTGCCCACTGACCCGAAGCTCACAGATAAGGGACTTGCCAAGGGCCCGGGGATGGGCCATTCATTACTGCATCCCTCAGGCCTTCCTCGGCCCACGGTTAGGAGCAAGAAGCAAACCTCAGCCACACAGCTGGCGTGAAGCATTTCATTCCAGTCGTGGCCCCTGGCTTAAGGCCTGAGCTCCCCCAGACCCAGCCCGTCCCAGCACCCATGAAGGGCAGGGCCACCTCTCCAGGAGGAACCTGCTTTGCTCCTCAGGAATCCTGGGTGGAGGTCTCCGGGCTTGAGGGGTGCGGAATGGCTCCCCACTCTGCACTCCACGGCCTGCGTAACTGGTGCTGCGACTGCTGCCACGCAGGGAGGGCAGCCTCTGCCCTCCGTGGTGCCCACCTCCTCTGCCCCTCTCAGGGCTCCCTCAGCATGTGTGCCTGTCCCAAGTCCTAGGTGCCTCGAGCCTACAATGTCAGAATGTTCCCTGCAGAAAACCGAAGGCACATCTGTCGCATGACTGGAGGGTACTCCCACACTGTCCGTCTTCCAGGGAGAGGGCAGACTGAAGCCAGTGCGCTGCAGGGAGGCCGAGGGCGGGTCCCCAGGCACGGGATTGGACAAGGCCCACCATGCCACTCTGCACCGTGGCAGAGTGCAGGGGTCAGCATCGCCTGCACACTTCCCACTGGAGACCCATTCCTGCAGGGAGCACAGGGCGCGGCCTCACTGTGTGCCTGTCCCATGCGGGGTGGCCTTCTGCTTCTGTCCCTACCTCTGGTCTCCCTCTCCGTTGGGGCTCGCTCCCCTGGTCCTGCCCTTGCTGGCCGCCCTTCCCCCTTGGCTCTGGACATGGCACTTCCCTAGGGCTGGCCCCTGCCAGCTTCTGCTCCAGGGTGAGAGCCCTCCACCTCTAGATCAGCCCTGCCTGCTCCCTCCCACTGCTGGGCCTCTGGCTCCGTGAGGTGTGGACTCAGCTCCGCACGCTGCACACACAGTGTGCTTATTCACTGCTCGGCTCCCCTCCCTGTCCCCTGGGCCCCTTGGCTCCTCTGTGCTCAGTGATTGATTCTGGACGGCGGGTCCCCTCCCCCAGCAGCCCTGTCCTGGGTCATCCCAGCCAGGCAGGACATATTGAGGAACAATTCAGGTCTTTCCTAAAATGTCGATGCCTGCCTTACCTCCAGTGCCCCATCTGCGCCTGCTAATTTGCTGCGTTCTTTAACATAATAAAGAGCGATGCCCGTGTGACCCTCTTGTCTGCCATTCACGGCCCTGAGAAGCTACTGCTGATCAGGACTCTCACTCTACTAAGAATTGCTCCGACACACTTTCTCTCACGAGTTTGTGCTCTATTAATTTGGCACAGGTTCACTCTCGGAACCTTTGCAAGTGGGCAGCGAGGGTAAGACTGCATGTAAAAGCAGGCCTTCGAGTTGGGGTCCAGGAACTCTGGGTCTTCCAGGGCCAGCGTGTTCAGCCCTTGCGCTGCCTTTGGCCCAGAAGAGACCTTTTGGCTCCGTGCACCTTCGTGGGAGCAGTGGGAATGGGGGGGACTGAAGAGCTGCTTGGAATTGAAGAGAATTTAAGAGGATTGAAGCTCATCTGCATCTTTCCTGCAGTTTGTGGTCCCCATTTCTACCTGGAATTAAGTCATAACCGGCCATGGCATCCCACCACCTGCCGCCTAATACCTGTTCCGAGACCCTTCTCACAAACAGATGTGCCCCCCTGTTGGAGAAAGCAGAGCTAGATGGCAGAGACGTACATACATACATAGTGGACGTGGATACATACGTCGACTCACAGGAGGGCATAGAGAGAGATTTAGACAGATGGACCTGATGTCTTAAAGAAACAAAGCAGGGATAATTAAAGGGTACTTATTTACATAACCTATAAATCTTTCCCGTTCTGGGGCTTCTCTGCAAGACTCCTTTGAGGTGTGCTATCTGCGTGTGTTGAATTGTCCCCCGACACATCCTGAACTGTCACTGGAGTTACAGGTAGATCTGAAAGTGTGGGGTGGGGTCAGACGGGCCAGGTTTAGTGCATTCCAGCCTGACCTCCTCGAGGTGAGTTCCGCTGTCTCCTGTCCAGTGAGCCTGTCTAGGGACAATGACGTTTCCACCTAAACCATGCCACAGAAAGGATGGGGTCACATTTTCCTTCCTTTGTATACAAGCGTCAAACTTAAGAGAGTCTGTTTGGGGTGGTGGGACCTGAACTAAAATCTGGGGAGCATTACAGAGCTCACCCCAGGAGCCATGCCCTGGGGTCCGAAGGGGCAGGAGTGGAGCACTGGGTGGGCAAGGGCGGCTCACAGCTCAGGGTGTGCATCCTACGAGACTGCTCCAGAAAGCTTGAGGATTGGAGACAGCGGCAGACAGTCAGAGCCAGAGTGGGATTCGAGGTGAGGCTCTCCAGGGCAGAAGAGGCAGGGCAGGGCAGCGGTGGGAGGAGGGGGCGTTCAGAGCACTCAGGCCTAGAGCCAGGGCCCCTTGGAAAGCCCCTGGTGGGCAGGGGCAGCGGGATTCCAGGCTGCACATGGGGCAGGCCGCCCGGGGGCCACCCTCCCAGGGGCCCCCCTCCCAGGGGCTTTCCAGCTTTCTTACTCTGCATATCAGTGCTCAGCTCCATCGGCACAGATAATTAGCATTAATGTAGCTCATTAGATAATGATTTCTGGCTCCTGTTTACCAAGTGTCATTATAGGCAGATCAGGGAGATCTTCTCCCTGACAGCCAAGTTCTGGAAAATTCTTTGCAAAAATAGATTTTTGATACATAAGGTGCTCGCCCTTTTTTTTCTTTTTTCTTTTCTTTGAGCACTGATGACTTGCCCGGGTGGACCAGGTCCCCGGCTGCCTTGCCTCAGAGGGAAGCAGGGGTGTGGTAGGGGAATAACAGTGTAGACGCGGGCTCAAGCCCTGTCCCACTCGCTCGCCAACTGCTGGACCTGGGGAAAGCCACTTACCTTCCTGAGCCCGGGCTTCCTGGCCTACAGAGTGGAGGCCACGCTGTCCCCTCCATGGGGCGTTCTGTGAAGTGCACCCGGTCAGTGTCTGGTGAGGGTTCCTCCGTTCATTCCATCATAAGTGCTGGCGAAGCGTCTCGTGGCGCTGGGAGGTGGTGATTCATGATGAGGTCCACCTCCTTGCACCACCCAGCCGGCCAGCCACAGGGCTGTCAGGGCCACCAGCTCCCCGGGCCGGCTCTTCCCTCTCTCTGGGCCCAGCTTGATGTTCAAGAGGCATGGAAACCACGTCTTCCCTCCCACCGACACCCACCTGGAGGCCCCTCTCCCAGGCTCCGCTGCCGCTCGTTCTGCATGTCAGGGTCCGCTCAGGAGCCAGCTGGCCGGGGCTCCAGCCCTGTGCTACCCTAGGCCGTTCCCTCACCTCCCAAACCTCCCCTTAACGCAGGGACAACATCAGCGCTGACCTCACAGGGTCACTGTGATGTCCCTCAGTGTGTGTGGCGTGACATGGAGGACACCTGTGCAGAGCAGGCCTCCAGTAAACGTTGGCTGTCACTGTCACCACCGTCCTGCTCTTCCCAGCTGGCCGGGGCTGTGCTGCTGCCCAAGAGGGCATCTCAGTCTCCAAACATCTAAGTCTAGATCTAAGTAGAGGTCCTCCCTCGGGGCAGGGAGTCCGCCTTAGGAGTCTCGTCCCCTGCACCAGGACAGCACCTGCACTCGGTCAAGAAATCTCTGAGCTGGCGTCACGTGGGCCCTGTGTCTGAGCTGGCGTCACGTGGGCCCTGTGTCTGAGCTGGCGTCACGTGGGCCCTGTGTCTGAGCTGGCGTCACGTGGGCCCTGTGTCTGAGCTGGCGTCACGTGGGCCCTGTGTCTGAGCTGGCGTCACGTGGGCCCTGTGTCTGAGCTGGCGTCACGTGGGCCCTGTGTCTGAGCTGGCGTCACGTGGGCCCTGTGTCTGAGCTGGCGTCACGTGGGCCCTGTGTCTGAGCTGGCGTCACGTGGGCCCTGTGTCTGAGCTGGCGTCACGTGGGCCCTGTGTCTGAGCTGGCGTCACGTGGGCCCTGTGTCTGAGCTGGCGTCACGTGGGCCCTGTGTCTGAGCTGGCGTCACGTGGGCCCTGTGTCTGAGCTGGCGTCACGTGGGCCCTGTGTCTGAGCTGGCGTCACGTGGGCCCTGTGTCTGAGCTGGCGTCACGTGGGCCCTGTGTCTGAGCTGGCGTCACGTGGGCCCTGTGTCTGAGCTGGCGTCACGTGGGCCCTGTGTCTGAGCTGGCGTCACGTGGGCCCTGTGTCTGAGCTGGCGTCACGTGGGCCCTGTGTCTGAGCTGGCGTCACGTGGGCCCTGTGTCTGAGCTGGCGTCACGTGGGCCCTGTGTCTGAGCTGGCGTCACGTGGGCCCTGTGTCTGAGCTGGCGTCACGCGGGCCCTGTGTCTGAGCTGGCGTCACGCGGGCCCTGTGTCTGACGTGGTGTCACGCGGGCCCTGTGTCTGAGCTGGTGTCACGTGGGCCCTGTGTCCGACATGGTGTGACGTGGGCCCTGTGTCTGACGTGGTGTGACGTGGGCCCTGGCTCTGACGTGGCTTTCTTTGCTGCTGCTCTCAGCTGAGCTGCATTCCCTTTGGTGGTCAGACGTGACCATAGTCGGGTGGAACTGATACCTTGGGTGACTTCTGCCATGCTGTCCCCCAAGAAGTGGCTTCTCCTTTGGCTCATGCCCCCCCCCGCTGCCCACACACTGTTCAGCCCAGTCCTGATGAGCAGGGGCACCGTGTCAGTGGTGAGCCACTGCTCTGCCTGTCCAGGGCTGGGTAGGGCCACGACACATGGGCAGATGGTCACAGTGGCCTGGACAATGGAGAGCGGTCACTCATGGTCCTGTGTGCAGGAGCTCTGAAGAATGGTGCGTGTGTGGCAGGGATTCTTGTTCCCCTTTTCACAAGATCTGTCACGTAAGCGCCGTCAGGTCAGGACGTGAGGTCAGGGCGCGTGGGCAGAAGGAGCTGAGTCTCTGTGGGCGGAGGGGCCTGGTGTTCCTGACCGGCCTGTGCTCCTCTGCAGGGGGCGGTCATCAGCCTCCTGCCTCACTGTTCAACTTGGAGAAAGGCTCAGGGAGGCTCAGGGACAGCCGGAGCCCACGCCCCTGACCACAGAGGGAGAGGCGCTATTTAACGTTCTCCCCCAGAGAGCTCCCTGCTGAGAGCAAGGGATAGCACGCCCCTTGACACCTGGAGGGCAGCCACCCCCACATGGACATGGGCAACCCTGGGGCCCTCCTTGGGGCCCTCTTCTTCACGGCCCTTTGCCCAGCCTCAGTGCTCTCTGGACAGCCGGCCACACTGGACTCCATAAGACCACGCCGGCCCTTCCCTGAAGCTATGGCTGCTCCTCTGAAGCCCCAAGTTCAGGCGCCGCTCTGGGGTCCACCGAGTCCTGCTGTCCCTTGCCCACCCCACCGCACTGGCACCGTGGCTTTCCCGCTGGCCTCCGTCCTCTGGCCTCTTGTTGCCCTCCTTCCCACAGACGTCCGTCCGTTCCCGCCCTGTGACCTTCGTGCACCACCTGGGCAGGGGCTTGGGCTGCAGTGATCAGGGCTAACGGGTTCCGGCTGCGTGAAGGGGGCCGCTAGACCCTGAGCAGACTCACAGGTGTGTGATCTCAAATGGCAGCGAGCCGTGTGGACCCGGGAAACAGAGGGCTCCGTGGGAAAGTCGGCGGGTGAGGGGATGGACGTCTAGGGTCAGGGAAGGTGTCCCCGAGGACTGGTACACTTAGACCCACAGGTGACACAGTCAGCCATGTGCTCGTGGGCTGGGCACTGTCCACACACCGTGGGCCACGGCCCCGAGGCAGACTCTGGTGTTTCCGGCCAGTGGTCAGGGAAGCTGGGGGCGGGAAGGTGCAGAGGAAGGCGGGAGTCAGGCAGATCACACAGGCAGCGGGGAGCAGGGCGTGGCTGCACTCTGCCGCAGTGGGAAGTCCTTCAGGGTTGTGCCCTGGGGTGCACTGCCCGGCACAACCCAGCCCCAGGCTAGCCAGGGTCCACCTGCCTGCTGGTACCCGCTGCAGCCCAGAGCCCTCCAGAAACCAGGAAGTCCTTCAGGGGTCAAGGGGTGGGGAAGGCTTGGCTGGAGCTGGTGCCACTTGGTGAAGCCTGGGGCAGTCTCCATGCAGGAAACCTTTCGTTGTACCTGCTTCTTGGGTGGCCCACACGGCGGCTCTGAGGGAAGGCACTGTCCGGCACCCCACAGCTTGCAGCCTGAGCCCCCACAGCCTCAGTGACAGTCAAGTGGCTGAGTGGCAGACCTGACTGCAGACCTGGGTCTTCTGACCCCAAGGCCAGGGCTCTTTCCACCCCACGCAGCAGGACCTGCAGAAGAGAGGTGCTCCTAGGGCAGACGGAGGGGCTGGGCCAGGCGGAGTACAGTGCCACTCAGGTGCCGTCCCTCCTGAACCCTCGGGGCTCGCACAGCTGCAGAGCTCCCCTCTTCAGGCAGACTCGCAGGGCTCCTGTGCACCCCGACATCTGAAGCCAGTTCTGCAGGCCTCTGAGGCTCACCGCTCTCCTGCTGGCCCTCACTCTGACACCAGAGCCTCAGAGCAGAGGACACAGGGACAAAAGCCAGCGCCTGAGTGTTTGAAGGAGATAAGGGACTCTGAGCAGAGCTGGCTCAGAGCGCCTTCAGGCTGCTTCCCCCCCCCCAGCAGAGGACTTCTGGGCCCCGCCTGAAGGTCCAGAGCCAGGCAGCAGCACACCAGGGCCATCTGCCTGCCCACTGCCCAGAACGTCCTCTGGCGCCACGGGCACTCTCCTCCTCCACACACCGCGGTCATTCAGGTGTGGCATACGCACACACAGGAGCAGGTCGGGGCGTCTGTGTCCCTCCACATAGGACTTTCAGCTTTGCTTATAAAGAGGTTAGCCTCAACCAAGCAAAGTAGATGGGGGTGACTAATGTCACTGTTAGGAACTGAAGGCACAGGGCGGTTGAGTGGGAGTCAGACACTTACAAGCTGGGCAAATATAGTCAGGCACTTAACCTCTCTCCGTCTTAAGTCGCTGCGTCTGTGAGGTGGGCTGACAATGCCCACCCTCCAGGATGTGGGGCCACCACCTGAGCCACCCACAGAAAGCAAAGTGTGGCGCCAGGACAGCCAGAGCTCAAGAACAGCCGTTCCCTCCAAGAGTGTCCGTCAGGACCGAGGGCAGCTGCCCGGGAGGACCTCCCCGCGGCTCCCTGCAGCTGGCAACCAGGCGTCTCCCGAGCTCCCTGTGACTCCGTTTCCTCCTCTGAGAAGCGGGGGGTGGTGATTCAGCCGGCAGGTATGTGAGCCCTTGTGTCCACGGTGGCCGATGGCATCCCCCCTGGACCTGGTGTAGGTGGCCACCTTCAGGCATCCTGGAAACCTTGCCACCTCTCTGCTCCACCCTGGAGCCTGTGGCTCTCCCGGTCTGCGTGTGTGTCCGAGTGGCCACCTCTGCTCACTGAAGACAGGCACCTCTGTGTGCTAGTAAGACACTGCCCAGGGTCCTGTCCCCAGGGCAGCCTGCGCTGCCAGCGTCCCCAAGCCTCCTGCCCCAGGCTCAGCTGCCGCCAGGAGCTCCTCACACCCGCTGCCTGCTCTCGTGCGCTCAGCGTGGCAGCCAGGAACAGAGTGGAACGTTACTGGCGACCACAGACTGAGTTCAGCATCTGGCCACTAGACCACCCCGTCCTGGTCTTCCTGCATCTGCCTCCCCGTGTCGGCGCTCACCAACCCGGCCCTCCCGCCTCCGTCCCTGCTCTGTGGTAGAACTGGGAAGCATCCACCTTCTCACCTCAGGGCCACTCGCTGCTCCCAGCAGCCGGCTGGTGGCACTGGCAAAGCCTGTCCCTCTGCCACATGCCTCCCCAGGGGTCATATCTCAGTTCTCATGTCACTGTGAAGAGAACCAGTGCTTTAGTCGGGGGTCAGGTTGCGGGCCCTGGTCAGTAAGGGCTGCAGCGGCCTCTGGTCCTGACCAAGGGGAGGGCGCAGAGCTGGAGAGCCGGGTTGGCTTCCTCCCACTCTGTCACCACTTGCTCTGTGATGTTGCTGAGTGATCTCCCTTGTGCAAAGAGCGGGAGCCACATCTGCTGACCGCGAGGCTGCGGCATGGGGCACCCAGCAGGGTGCCTGGCACAGAGCCACTGCAGTAATGGCCTTGCCGATGGCCCTGGCTTGAGATCCCCACCCTCTGCCTGCTGGATCACCTCCACCTGGAGAGCACCTGCTTCGCCTGCGGCCCCGGCCTGCTCCACTCCGATTTGCAGGTCTCTTTGACCTTGGCTTTGTTTCCTGGGATCCAGGCTTTGGACCTCCGCAGACCTCTGAGGTCAAGGAGCCCCAGCCCAGGTTGCATTGACCCCAAGTGCTCAGACCTGGGTCCCTTCTGAGCTGTTCCCTGGGCTCAGTGGCCCAGATCCAGGGTCTGTCACCCTCCTCCCTGGTCCCTCAGCCTTTCTACCTGTCCCCTCCTCAACCCCAGTCCTCTAAAACGAATGCCCGTGCAGCCTGCGCCCCGTGGGCCCTTCCGCAGGGCAGCTGATGGGGTGGGCAGGGGCAGAAGCGATGCCTCCTCTCTTCCCCGTACTGGGCAGTATCTAAGGGTCAGTGATCCCCACACAGTTGTGGTCAGAGGGGCTAGGTTTGAACATGATGGCAGTGGACACCTTGCTGGGTCACTGATGCTTCAGTCAACCCCAGGGCAGGAGGAGGGCGCGAGAGCTGCGGCCACCCGGACACCTGCTCCACGCTGGGCCGAAACCTGCTCTGGCTGATTCACCCCATTCAGCTGACAAAGTCTAGTGGCTCCCTGTGCACCTTGAGAGCATTTGACGATCTGTCCTTGTCAATATCTCCTTGACCTTGAAGATTTGTTCCCCTTAATGGCTTCAGATTAGGTGGGGAGAGATCGTAACAGCTGCAGGCTGGTGGGCAGATCTGAAGGGATCCTGAGTGTGTGGCCCTGACGCCCACCCCCCATTAAGTCCAGAGGTCAGGGGATGCAGAGTGTCCTTGTACTCAGGGCCACACAGGCCCCGGAGGGCCACTGTCAGGGTTCACCGTCACCATCAGATGCATGCGCCACCACAGGGTTGAGAAACTACTCCTGTCTCTAGACAGTGGTCACATCCGCAGGTGCAGAGGGTGCAGCCAGACTCAGCAGACCACTGCGGGGAGAGAGGACCCTGGGATGTCCTCCCAGGGGCCCACCAGAAGATTCCATGCCAGGAATCCCACTTGGTTAACACGGAAGGAAATGAATGAGTGCCCTCCTCACAGTTGTGGCCGCCGCAGTAGGAGACTGAAGAGAAGGGGCCATGTGTTCACGGGCCGAGGCCCCTCATGGTCACAAGAGCTTCGGGTCTGAGACTCTGGGGGTCCAACTTTGGAGCCGGCACCAGGCAAGGTGTGGCAGGGGTTGGGCTCCCTGCATTGCCCATGCTCTGCAGCAGCCCCCAAGTGGCCCAGAGACTCAGAGGAGGAGGGAGGAGCCAGAGCCGGGCAGGGGCTGTGAAGGAAACCAGCCCAGGGAAGCTGCCCTGAGGCCTGGGGACACCAGTTGTGGGGTTGTTGCTGGGAGGAGCAGCTTGTCCCTGGGGAATGGACTCCTTGGCTTTGCGGTCCCGAGGTCCCACACCAGCGGCACAAGTCTCGGGGAGCTCCCCTGGCCTCGCTGTGAACTGGCCTGTTCTGCCCTCTTGGGTAGAGAGGAGGCGGCCCACTGTGCACACGCTCCCATGGAAGCAGGTGGTCCAGGGGCCTCCCAGTGGGCAGGAGCCCAGGTGGCCGGCTGCCAGAGCAGGTGTTTTACACGGTAGCCTCCGTGGGCTCCTGAGCAGAACGTGTGAGTCCTAGGTCCTCGGTTGTGCTGTGCTGCGCGTGTGCATCTTATGTCCTGTGTCATCTCCAATGTTGAGAACACAGCAGGTGTTCAGAAAAGCCTTGTGAAGGGGACCTGTGGGGGGTGTCCCAAGTGGGCCATTTCTCACTGTCAGGGCAGTGTGGCCCTCTGCACCACGGCCCCAGCCACCTTGTCTCCTGCGTGAAGGAAGGGACCATCCATTTGAAGAAGCTCAGGTCCCAGAGAGCAATGTCACGATGACAGTTGTCATTAATAAAGCACCTTGTGTGCCAGGTCAGGGTAGGGTGCTCTTCACAGGTTTCCTTACTTATTTTTTAAAACAACCTTAAGGCATGTTCTATCATCGCCTGAGTTCATATGAGAAACAAAGCCCAGAGAGGCTGGACATCTGCCACAGCCTCGTGGGCAGCAGGTGGCCACGTCCAGTTTGCACGCCGTTCCCCAAGTCGGGTCTCCCCCAGCCTGCCCTGCTCTGCCCACCCTCTCCCCAAGTGCCTCATGACCATGCTCTGCCATTCTGTGGGATAGCTCGTCACTCTCTCTTATAAGTACAAATTGATTATTTTTAGTGAGAACGTTTACAAAAAGAGAAAATACCCATGACCGTAGATCGCCACTCCTCATCTCGTGTGTCTGTCCCATAGAACCGCCGTTTCAGCCAAGTTTCTACGTACCACAGCGGGATTCTGAAATACAAAGAACACAACAAACGCCGCTTCCCTCTGCCTGCCGTCGGTCAGCTCCACAGGCTGGGGTGGGGGTCTCCCCCCGCGTGCCCCCAGCACCACCGCCTGGCCCTGCAGGCCCTCCTGCTCCGCTAGGCCTGGTGCCAGCACCTAGCCAGGAACCCAGGGACACTCGTCCCCGTGTGTCTGCACCAGCCCCGGTGGCTGTCACTGTGACTCTCTGGACTCCAGAAGGGCTGTGCCCACTGCTGCCCTCTTGATCTGGCCCCACAGGGAGCCTTGTGCGCCGGCCAGGGTCACTGGCCCGTCCATCTCAGCAGCTTGAGCCAGCACTTGCTCTGGGCTCTGCTAGTGTTGCTGCAGGTGTGGCCAGGCCTGTCCCTGGCCTGGGCAGGGAGGGGCGTGGGGACCAGCTCCTGCCGAGCACAGACACAGCACAGGGGACGCAGAGCTGCAAGTTAAGGAGAAAGGTGTCGGGTGTTTAAAGTGCCAAAGGAAGGGGACGAGTCCAGAGGCCCCCAGGAGGCAGGACTCGAGCAGAGAGCTCGTGATGCTGGTGCCTGGAGAGCCAGGAGGGATGTGGTGGCCATGAGGCTGGAGAACCGATGGGCCGCAGCCGTGGTGCGAGGCGGCCCTCACAGGACCTCTAGGGCCACCCAGCAGGGTCCAGTTAGTGTTTTTGATAAACCACATTTATGGCCGAAGGGCTGGGCGAGCAGAGCTGGGGCAGTGGGACGACCGTGTGCAGTCCTCAGACCCAGCTGGACGGCTGACCGCCATGTGGCAGGGTGAGAATGGAGGGAGAGGGCTCTCGGTGAGACCGCCGGTCATCGGGCACGAGTCCTGCTTCCCCACATGTTGAGGTCTGAACATTAGAGAAGCACACAGGGTTTATCTAAAAAGGGGGGACAGTCTTCTCCCAGGGTGGAGAGGGGGCCACAGCTGGTGTCCCGGTGTCCCAGCAAGTGAGAGCGACCTGCCTTTTTTCTGTGTCCTAGTCTTCCTTTGTTCTCCTGCCTTCCCCCCGCCCCGTGTCTCTCTCCCTCCTGCCCAGGAGACCAGGCCCAGGGAGGCCCAGGGAGGCCCAGGGAGGCTGGGTGGGAGGCCCAAAGGTGGGAGATGGGTGGGCTGAGGGGGAGGGCAGGATGGAGCGGCCCAGGACCCATCAACAACCTTAAAGCTCCCTGCAGGGAGGGCAACTCCCGGGACAGGTCACCTTGGCAACAGGTTGGAGCAGGGCAGGCTCTGGATAAGGGTGGAGAGGGCTCTGAAGGAATCAGCATTTCAGTCCCCAGGGGACAGTCTGCAACTTCCCGGACTCACCCAAAACTGGCCTCCTTGGTCCGAACTGACTCCATCTGCCCATCTGCACCGACTGCCCGTCTAATTCTGGCTTCATCGGGAGCTGCAGTTCGGGCTGAGTGGAGCAGGAGGGTGGCGACAAGGGGAGCCTGGCCGGACTGCCTCCCGAGGGCTGAGAGGAAAGGACGGTCAGAGGAGGGCCAGGGGAGGCCGCAGGACCTTGGGCACAGGCTCCTCTGGGTCTGTCAGGAATGAGGAAACTCCAACCCAGTCGTAATGCCGGGGCAAGCCAGCGGGGAGCCTGCACTAGGCCCAGCTGGGGACTGGTGTGCCAGGGGCCCAGTGGCCAGCCCGCAGCGCCCACCCCGCCTCTGCCCCTGTCAGAGTGGAGGCTCCAGAGGAAGGAGCCAAGGCCTGGCGCGTGCTGTCCACACTGAGGCCCAGGTCAAGCAGCAGGGCACCACATGGAGTTTTATCCACCAACTGAGACAAGCACTCCATCCCCTGAAGGCCAGGCTCTCGGGCTCCCAAAGTGGGGTGCCAGGACGTGGCCACGTAGGGACTGCTGGCCCTCGGCCCATGGCCCCTTCCCAGCCCTAGCCCTGTGCCCTACTGTGGACAGGCACCCCGTGCCTGTGGACACCCAATACTTATGCCCACGCTCCACACGAACCCCCAACAAACAGCCACCCCTGGCCACCCCTGGGGAAAGGCCTGCATGGGTCAGGAGGTTCAGAAACTTTGGGGCTGGGAATACTGAGACCCCAGTACCCTGAGGTGGCCTAGGAGGAGGGGCACATCTCTCAGCCACAGACCCCTGGCCCAGTGTGGGAGGGCATGCCCTTAAAAGTGAGGCCAGCCAGGGCCCCTCTCACGTGGGGCTGAAAGCTGGACCCCCCAGATCTCAAGCCTGCCCTGGACGCTCTGCAGACCCGAAGCCAGCAGCCCCCTCTCGTCCCGCCCTCCTTCACACCTGCCAAGCACCCTCCCCGCGTCCTGTCCCCGCCCCAGCTCCCTGTGACTGCAGGATTCCTGAGGAGCAAAGCAGGTTCCTCCTGGAG
>NW_026000019.1:23756221-23776814 GCF_001458135.2 Marmota marmota marmota
GGGGGGGGGGGGACGGGAAACAGAGCGGGTGTGTCACACGGCCATCTCCAGGACTGGGACTTTTCCTAAGTGGTTTATGTGGAGTGGTGACTTTTTGAACAGGGGAGTGACATGGTTTTAAAGACGTTAAGACCTCGTGGCCACCATGTGGAAATACCGGGCAGCAGAGCTGGAGGACTGGCAAAGTGATCCTTAGGAGGCCATGGCCACCATCCCGCAGACGGCCTTGCTGGGCCCAGGCAGTGGTGATGGAGGTGCTGAAGTCCAGAGGACTTGCGGCGGGTGGTGTGCGGGACACGAGAGTGGCCGGGAGGGACTCCAGGGTTTTCGTCAGCAGGCAGTTGGGAATGGGGGTCTGGAGCCCAAGGAAGCAATCCCGGCCAAAGTTGGACATTTGTCCCAGTGTAGAAATCACGAGCCCAGAGGAAGTCACCCGGGAAGTGTGAGGCCACAGGAGGAGAGGAGCAAAGACGGCCCTGAGACAGCAGCAGGGCAGAGGACACCAAAAGAGAGAGAGAGAGAGAAAGGAGCAAGTGGTGGCAGGCACCATGAGCCTGGTCCGTGTCCTGGTCTCAGGAGACAACACCACCGTCCTCCCGTCCCACAGGGGCAGGACCTGGCGCCCTGAGTGCCGTGGGGGGTAGACCCAGGGCGGGGTGTGGAATTCAGGGACAGGGAGACCACACCCTTGTTCCATCGGGGAGCAGCCTGTAAACACACACTCCAGGAAGAGTCCAGGACTAGGATGAACACTAGGTCATGTACAGGTGACGAAGCTCTGGGTGCAAAGCTGGTTCAAATAAGATATCCCTTCAGTAAAGGTTGATTACTTTACTATGTCCCAGCAACGTGCTAGACACCAAGGACTCAAAATAAGCCACTGTCTCAAGGAGATCATGATCCAGTGGCAGGACAGTCGTTAAAACCAGTCGTTAAAAGCTGTCACCTGTAGGTGTGGACATACTCATGGGCACAAGCAGAAGAAGGCTTTCTGGAGGGGTAGAGCCCCGTGATGACCCTCCAAGGACACATATTTAGCCACAGGGACACTTGAGCAGGAGAATGTGTGGGCAGGCAGAAGACGTGGCATGAGCCAGGGCAGGGTGGGAAATGGCAGGGAGGCCGGATGGGAGGGCCTCAGCTGTCCTGCGCAGTGACACCAGGGCTGGCCAGGCAGGGGGATCTCGCAGGGGTTGTACCGTAGAAAAGGCCTGACCGTATTCCTAGGGGGAACACCTGTGTAGCCAAAGAGGTGAGTCTAGAGGACGGGGATCCATGTGGAGACGGGCTGTGGATAGCACAGCGGAGCAGGTAAGAGGAGCTGAGGGCGTGGATCGAACAAAGGCAGCCCAGTTGGATGGCGAGGAGGAGATAAATCCAGGCGTTGTTTATGGGTACGGTTCCCGGGATGCAGTGATTCGGTGGCCATGGGTGTCCAGCAGAGGGATGGGAAGAGCCCAGGGTGACCCCACTCTTCTGGCCGGGAAGATGGTGCAGCAGAGACCAGGAAGTGCCCGTGGTTCAGGGCAGGAGAGACGAGCTCACTGTGGGCCACATGCCATCTCAGGTGCCTCGCGCCCAGCAGTCCTGTCCCTTGGTCAAATGACTCCAATATGCTACCATCCTGGGGACGTTTCGGGGACTTCTCTGAAAACCATTATCAGAGCCAGCCTCTGACCTGTGTGACTGCATCACAGTCACTCCATGGTTGCTCCTCGGTGCCGCAGGAAAGGGCTACGGAATTCTGTGGAAGGTGCCCTGGCATGGCCACACCTGAGCTTCCGCTGGTTCCGCTTCAGGTCCTGTGGTAGTTCCTGCTGACCACGAGGGCATGAAGACCAGGGGAAGGCCTGTGCCCTGGGGCTCGCCACCTCCCCAGTCCAGCCCTGCCTGCCTCCAGTGGCTCGGCTGCAAGGAAGTGCTGTGGGCCAGCTGCAGGAGCCAGAGCGCGCGGGCGAGGGCTGCTGGCCTGTCAGTGTCCCCTTGACGACCACTCCAGACCATTTGGAGAAGGCCCTGCAGGATCCTCTGTCACTTCCCAGGAAGGAGAAATCTATGTCAAACCAGCCCCTCCCCAGTTGAGGGATGGAGCCGTCTGGTTTCTTCTGTGATGATTAAGTCCTTGGCAGTTACCAGGTCACTACCCAGTGTCATCCCTGGATCTGGGGATAGAAATACAAAGAGTGCCCCCTCAGGTCCAGTGCACTCCTCAAAGCTGGGGCAACTAGCTCACAGGACATCCCGAGTCCCTCCACCTGGCCTTCCGCCAACGCCCTGTAGGGGCAGTGGGGCCAGCATGATGTGGTGGTGCGAAGCTCGGGCCCAGCTCCACCTCTACAACCCCGGGGCCCTGGGTACGCACCGTAACATCCAGCCTTCAGCTCTCCCTGGGAAAGTGGAGAGGAGAGTCGTGTATGCCGTGGAATATTTTGAACATTAACTGAGCCAAAGGACTTAGCAGGGTGGTTGGGATAGAGCAGGTGCCCCGTAGGTGCCAGCCATGGCTATTTATCATTCTCATTACGATTACGAGCAGCGGCCCATGGTGGGGGGAAACGTGGTCCTTGCCGTCCTTCTCTACAGGTTGGGGGTGCCTAGAATGGTGGGATGTGACCCTGCACAGCAAGCCTGCCAGGCTGACCTCGAAGCCCAGGAGAGCAGGGCGTCAGACTGGGTGCCAGCAGCTGTGCGGCTTCACAGGCCAGGTGGCCTCCAGGTGACTGCTGTCTCCTTGAGTTGTCCTTTCCCAGGGCTGCATTTGCTAAGTGCTGGATTGCAGGTGGCAATAGTGTGAACAACCCTCTTGGTTGAAGAGAGGCCCCCTAGTGTGACTTCCTAACAGCTGTGACATGAAACTTTGGCTCCTTGCCCTCCTTCCCCGAGCCTTCCTCCAAGTACATCAAATTCAGCCTCCACCTTGTCCCCCCAACAGCCCTTCCCACCCTCAGACCCTGGGGAACCTGTCCTGCAGGGGATCCCTGGAGCCGCTGACCGCCATCATCCCCACTGCCTGGTGCCTCCTTGTGGTGGATGCCTGTCTCTTGAGCTCTAAGCTTTCCGTTGGTCATCTGTGCTCTCATTTAACCTGTGTGGGCATTGCTTTTTATCTCTGTTTTGTTGCGTTCCCACTCGATCCTGAAACAGTGCAGAACTTCCTGGCCTGATCCCCCTCTGGGCGGCCACTGTGCCGAGCTGTCTGGGTCTGTAAGTGGTGGGCGCCTCTCAGCGGCTGAAAAACTCACACGGCCTCTCTCTTGTGCCTTGCCAGGTCCAGCTGGGAGCTGCCCGACCTGAGGGAAGGGAGAGTCAAGGCCATCAGCGACTCGGATGGGGTGAGCTACCCCTGGTACGGGAACACCACGGAAACCGTGACCCTGGTCGGCCCCACCAACAAGATCTCCAGGTTCTCCGTCAGCATGAATGACAACTTCTACCCCAGTGTGACGTGGGCAGTGCCAGTGAGTGACAGCAATGTGCCACTGCTCACGAGAATCAAGAGGGACCAAAGCTTCACCACCTGGCTGGTGGCCATGAACGCCACCACCAAGGAGAAGATCATTCTGCAGACCATCAAGTGGAGGATGCGGGTGGACATAGAGGTGGACCCTTTTCAGCTCTTGGGGCAGCGGGCGCGGCTGGTGGGCAGGACTCAGCAGGAACAGCCCCGGATCCTGAGCCGGATGGAACCCATCCCCCCCAACGCACTAGTGAAGCCCAACGCCAACGACGCCCAGGTCCTCATGTGGAGGCCCAAGCGGGGGCCACCCCTGGTCGTGATCCCTCCCAAGTAGAGCAGACGGCCTGACTGTGGCGCACACACCGCGAGGCACTCTGCGAGGTTGCCAGGGTGGCAGGAGCCACACTGGTCTCTGAGCCAAAGCAGACCTCTCAGCCGGCCGGCCAGCCCCCCGCAGCCGCCGCGCAGAGCCAGCGCCCCTCGGCGGCAGGGTCCCTAGGAGTAAGTGGCTCTTAGGAGTAAGTGGCTGATTGACAGACTTGCCGTGACTGTCTCCATGCAGCCATGGTTCGGCGCGGACCAGGATGGTTCTCTCATTTGACTGTTGCCCATTTCTGCCCTGCGAGATGCAGGGGACGGCAGTGGAACTAAGCAGTGCCTGTGGTGGCAAGGGCTGCTTCCCAACCAGCTGAATGGAGTGCAAACAGCCGCACCAGTGTTTGTGAGGCACGGTCCCTTGTCGATGGAGGGGCTGGGGAAGCAGGTGTGAGAGGTGGCAGAGGAGAGGGTGGGGGAGAGGATGTGCTTTGTCAGTTGACCTCGGCTTGGGACACGCACTGGAATGAAGGGAACGCTGGCCAGCCGAGGAATCCAGGTGCGCTCCTGCACCGGAAGAGGGAGCTCCCGGGAACTGTCCAGGGTGCTGGCCCGCTAAGCGGTGGAGATGCCGCTTCCCCTCTCCAAGGAGGCGGAGCCCGGCCTCCTCCCCGCAGAATGGACGTGCTGTCCTGCCTGCCGCAGCCCTGTGTTTGGGCCCTGCGTGTTTTCAGTGGAGCCCAAACTGATTTTGTTTACAGCTGCTTATTCTTCTCCCATCACCAGCCCTAACTTTACAAAACAGATTGATAAGCCATGAAGCCATGGAGGGTTTCAACATTTCAACAGGCAAGAACGGTGTTTTCAGGTGTGTGGTTTTCTTTAGCCTCTGAATGATTTGAACACATACAATGCACACACGAATGCACACTCGTAAGCACACACACGCACATGCACAGGCGTGGGTACAGCATGTGACCGATTTGCCGGAAGCGCCTGCTTCCGTGCACCGTGGCCTCCGCACACACAGTGACAACACTGTTTTCCACAAACATTCACTTAGCTCAGCTTCACAGAGGCCCACTTGGAGCGTTTGTGGAAAAGTGCTTCCCAGGGCGTAGCGTCAGCTCCTTAATGGAAATCTGAGCGGTTTAAACTAAGCGAGCCCGTGTCACTGAGACCCAGCCCACAGGGACAGGAGGCCCAGTGTCCTTCCATCAGGGCCCTCTGAAACTTTTTAAACAGTGTCCACACTTTACATGAGAATGTTTCTAGCTCTTCCAACCTCAGCCACCCCCCCACACACCAAAAGAGCTTCTGCCTTTATTCTCAATAATGGAAACTGTGGTTGTGGGAGGGGGATCATTTCAAACTCCCACGCAAACTGGCTATAAAAGGCCACAGGGTCACTGTGTGTTTAGTGGGTCGGCCCGGCAAGCCTGATTCCAGAGGTGAGTGCACTCAAGTCCAGAGCAGTCACAGTCCCACGGCTGCCGCCAAAGATCTGCCTCCTACCAGAGCGGCAGAGAAAACAGGAGGACTTGTTTATCAGTTTATTAAAAATGCAGTTTAGCCTGATTTGTTCAGGTCTGAGTCACAGGATACGTTTCTTGGATACTTGAGAGTGTTAACAGGCCCCCTCCACACTATGGAGCATCAACCTCACACCCTGATCTTCAGCTACTCTTTTGCAGATTAGCTATTGATGGCAGGTTTTTATACAGCACAGTAACACACATGGGTGACTCACAGAGACCTGGAGACACTCGCGTAGAAGTGGTTCAGGCATCACCCTTGGATTCCTCCGTCCCTTCCCATGATTGAGATAAAGCTGCTTGTTTCCACACCAGTGTCAGATACAGCAAACTCTCTCTTGGACTGAAGTAGATGCCACCTTGGTGGGATTCTGGGGAGCGGATTCTGATCCTATAGTCCAACCAGAACCGCCCCACTTTAAGAAAACCTGATATTTAAAAATCCATTAGTGTGGCCACAGGTTAATGAGCAAGGGCTTATATTACAAAATCCTCTGCAAGGTTTCAGTTTTCAAATTTCCCCAGCCCATTAAAGCAAGATATGACTTACGCAATTAGAGTTACACATAATGTGGTTTTTTCAAAGGCATGTGTGTATTTATACAGCAAGGGCAGCATAGACAGTGCCTTCATTTAAAAAAAAAAATAAAATCACTTTTTGGAGTCTCCCAGCAGTTTCTGGGAAATTATGTAATAGAAAAATAAACAAGAAAAATATATGGGGAAGAGCTTATAACAGTTTAAGGCGTTCTGCAGATATGCATCGTGGTCACTGTCTGTGACACTTCCCAGACTCTTCAGTCGAGTCTCTGAGGTCAGCCTGGAGAACACTCTGTCGCCTGGAGCCAATTATCTGGAAGTCGTCTTTGTTTTATGAGGATCTGTGGATGTTGCCTTCCAGCCTAGTCAGGATATTACCAGGTGAAAGACTCTCACAAGCGAGAATTAGCCTGGAAACCTCTGTGGGGTCGCCCCTCCCTCCCACGGGCCTTCCTTCCCCAGAGAGTGCCTGGGTCTGCGCCAGGTGCCATCAGCTACCAGGGCCCATTCGGTGCCCTCAGGGTCAGGTGGTGGTCTCAGGGGCTGGGTCTGGATTCTACGTGCACTGCGTGGTTTCTTGGAGGCACAAGTCTTGAATTCCTGTGTGTGAAAGAAGAGATCGTCAGACCCTAGGTTCTTAGATGAGGTCACCTTGGAGACCTCTTAGACTGTGATCTTGAAGGATCTCTTTGAGTCTCTGTGCAATGCCGTCTATTAAGGTCACATCCCACATCAGCCTGAGGCCAGGAGCAGCCTGGTCACACAGCAGTCGCCTTAGTCGGCTCACAGCTCTCCCTGGCTCCATGAAGAGCCTTGTCACCACCCCAGAACTATCTACCCACAGGCCGAAACTCCAGACCCCTGGCCCACCCTTTAAAGAACAGCAGTGAACACTTGTTACTGTGGAGTCGGAAAACAGAAGTTCCTGTGGCGGCCATTTTGAGGTGGGCCCTGACCCGGGCCCTTTGCAGCCTGCGTTCACACCCCCAAGTCACTGTGGTACCCATGGCACCTGGTAAGGTTGGCAGCCATTCCAAGTATGGGCCTTTCCAGACTCCCTCTCTCCGGGTGCCAGGAAAGATGCTCCGAGGTCACAGGCATGCTCTAAGCAGCAATCCTATAAAGAACCATGACTTATAGACTCTTGTACGCAGGCCGCCACGGGCACGTCCCCTTCCCAGGCAGGCTCACGGGAAGTGTGACGCCATGGCATCATCACTGTGACCTTGTTACAGAGAGCCACTGAGACCAGAGAGGTGAATTGGCATACCCTAGACACATAAGCAGAAAAGGTCAGGGCCAGGGTCCACACTAGGCCTTTGAGCTCCGAATCCCACAGGAGAGAAGAAAGGAGCAGCCATGTAGCCCTTACCTCTTTGCCCAGTGGCCTTATGCACAACAGGAGATCCAACCCCGTTGTCTCACGCAGAGAACCTTCTTCTCCCGGGGAGGCTGGCCCAGGAAATGCCTGTCAGGGGCTGGGTGTGGGAGGGCTGGCAGCTCTTAGCACAGTACTCGTAATTAGCAGGGTAGGAAATCTGTTCCCCTGGTCTCAGAGTCCCTTAAACACCACAAGTACAAAGACTTGGAGGAAATCCTGCGTCCCGCAGTGAGGCCCCACCACCAGCCCAGGGGAGGAGGCGATGAACAATGGCCTGCAGCCCCCTTGGCTGAATGCCGAACGTCGTCGCGTTATAACCGAGGGCACAATTAGCATCGCCAGAGTCGGCTCCCAGCGGAGTTGCAGAGAACGATGTAAACACGCACACACACAAAGACCCACCACACTCACACACTTTTCAAGCTGAAAAGAAAATTAATCAAAAACCCAGTGAACGCCTGAACTCTATAATTAAGCCCAAGTGATCCTTGGATGGAAAGGGAGCTGGGTGAGCAAGCTCAGTCAGAGATATTTTTACCCCAGTCATTGCCATTAATTTCTTTTGAGATCTTGAGTACATCTGGTTCCCATCTCCCTGGTGGGACGTCTGTCTGCCTGTGGAAACCTTCCCGAGAATGGCCATCTCTGCAGCCAGAGGACAGTCAAAGTCACTTGGTCACTCCCAGGCACTTTTATGGGAGTGCATCTGGGTCAACGGGGAGGCCCTGCGCCCTGGTCAACTGAGCATCCTCTGGGGCAGATCCCATCACCAACCTTGAGATGCCTTGGGGAGCCTCGGGGCCGGGAGCAGCTGCAGACGCTCAGGCCCCACCTACGTGGAAGCCCAAAAGCATCTCAGGGAGCCCACCCTTCCTGCCAATCAAGGCCTGGCTCAGGATCTGCACTCTCCCCTGCCGTCTTATCGTCTTACTCCGGACGCCTGAGCCTGCAGGAAGCCATCTCCAAGAGGCCTTTTGGAGAGGAAGGGGGCTGAGCATCAGGTCTGGGCAGGTCTCAATCCCAGCTCGATTCTCCGCCAGCGCATTTCCTGTGGTGATGACAGACCAGCGACCCAGAGGGGATATATGCGTTCAAACTCCTGCGTGGGTCTGCACTGGACCGTCTGTCCCTACAGCATTGGGACCCCATGGTTTGAAGTGACATTGCAGATTTTGACATGCGAGTTCACAGGGAAGGAGGAGGTGCTTCTGCCCCCAACCAGCCCAGCTGTCCCACCACAGGAGGTACACTGGTCACACTGGTCACAGCCCTACCTCTCCAGCACACAGGACTCCTGGGCTGGTCCCCCCGACCCCCACCCCAACTCGGGCCTCATTCCTAGCTGTGCCAGGTTCACACGTAGTGTCTCTCCTGTGTCTCTGCCCGTGTTGGCCCGTGGCATGGCCCGTGGCTGACATGCGTGTATTATCTCTCCTGTTATCCAACCAGCGCTGGGCCAAAGATGCCCAGGGGAAGGAAGAATGGACTTCAGAATCACAGCTAAGGGCAGAGGGCAGGGCATGACCCAGCACCAGGGATGCACTGAAGGTGGGATGGCCATGTGGGCTGGCCTCAGCCGGCCAGGAGGGAGAAGAGATAGGAAGACAGGTGCTGTTGCTTCCTGCCTGGCCTGGAACTCAGGTGAGCAGGTCAGGCTGCTGGGACACAAGGTCCAAGCGGGGCCTCATGTGCCCCCACCGAGGGCAAGCCTCCTCAGCTTCACCAGGCACCAGGCTCGGCTCCTTGGTCCCCACCCTGCTCCACCTACCCTTGGACACTACAGGACAAGGAGGGCATCCTGGGAGCCTCTGAACATCACTCTCCAAGGAGCCTTGACACTGGTGTCTCCCGGGAGGCTGAGGGGCCCCTCCCTGCTGGGGCCACACACTCCAGGGAAGCCCAGAGCCTTGGGAGATGCCCCTCAGCCTTCTCTCTGTCCCGTCCAGCAGCCAGTCCACCTTTGAAGGGCCTGGCCTGCCCCTTTCTGGCCTGTGAGGGTAAAGTGACAGGGCAGGACTTATCTCTAGTACTTTGAGCTCTTCCAAGGAAAGGGACTTGAGGACCCTGCAGCCACGTCAGTGTACACCCTGCACTACACACAGCAGAAGAGGCTGCTGCTCTCTCTCCATCTGCTCCTGTCCCTTCACCCCCACCCTTCAAACCAATTAGAATCTTCTGCACAGACGTGAGCCAATGAAATGTTAATTGGAAAAATAACAGGAGAGATAATGCACGCACTTCAGGCTGAGAACTAGTTCATTAAACTGGGCTTTGAAAGCAAGACAGCCAATTAAATTATTTCCCACTTCACTCCCTCACACACCAGAAACTATGGAAAGCTATTACTTTTAATTAATTAGGAAAGAAGAGAGACTGCGCCTGCATATCAGATGAACGGGACCGGAGCCCCCCGCCCCTGCCCCCCTCCTGCCCGTGTGCCTGCCCTGCGCACCAGGGAGCTGCGCGCCTCGGTCTGGCCTTGAGGACTCCTGGGTCTTCCTGTACAGAGCCAACCCCGCTCCTGAGACGGAGCAGAGGCAGACGCCTTCCTGGGGCACGTTCACAGGGAATAGTGGGTGTTGTGAAGGAATAAGAGCTGTGAATCCCACCCTCCTGCAGCCAGGCAGTACCTGCTTTCAGCTGCAGGAAAGCGGCATCTCCAAGCAACTCTCCTTACCAAAGGAGGCCACCGTGTGGTGCAGGGTGGCCTCTTGACAGGGGCCCTGGGGCTCTGAGGCCTGATTATGAATTGGCTTTACGCAGGTCCCTATAAGTCACCTTGGGAAGAAGGCGTGTTCCCAGTGCCACGTTGACTCCCTCAGAGATTTCAGGCTCCTGACGACACAGGAACCGCTCTGGGCCCCTATTTCTTTCTAAGACTGAAACCGCGCCTTGCCTTAGAGAAGTGAATGCACAGGATTCAGCGTGCAGTTAAAATGGTTTCTGTACAAAATCGTGCTGACCCATGGCATCACTGCTCTGTAGAACATGGAATCAAACTGATACGACTCAGTGGTGTAATAGCAGTCACCCTATCCTGGTGACGTGACCTGCTGGGGGGCATCTCCCCAGGATGGCCTGTGAGCTGCAGGCAGACTCGGAGGCCGGCCTCAGGCCTCGGCCCCTGTTTACCCACAGTGCACCCCACCCCCACTCCACCACATCTGTCACTGTGCCAGGCGAGGGATCAAGGCTGGCAAAGCCCAGCACAGCCTGTGCCCCTGACCAGTCCTGACCAGTCCTGACCATCTCATACGGCAGGAGGGGGAAGCGGCATTTATTGACACAGAAGAGCATGGCGGCAACGCTGGGCACGAGGGGCAGAGGAGCACCTCTGGATTGTCCTCTAGGCTGTCCCCCGTTATGTATGATGAGACTGACTTCTAACTTCAGACAACTGGAAAGGGGTTTTTGACCTCCTGAGTAAGACTTTGGGGTATTTCTTTGTAAGACTGAACCCATGCAGCCAATCTGGAAAGGCAACAGCGTTACCTAATGTGCAGCTGTAAAAACCTGCTGCATGGTAGCAATTGGTCCTTACAAGCAAACCCAGCACATCGAATTCAAAGATACCCAGAGGGAAGAGATCCTGGGAGAGGAGGGCCGGGCTTGGCTCCCCCGGAACAGCTCTCTTGTGCATTCAAAGACATCTTTTTGTTTTACTTTAAAAATTCATTTCACCTACTTCTTTAGGACCCATCTATTACATAAGCAATATATACAACTAGCTAGCCCCAGAAAAAGTGACAGCATGGTTTCTTTTTAAAGAGAAACTGATGGACAACCTAAGGCTGAATAGTACTGAGAGGAACTCAGGAAGCAAGTCTGAGCGCCATTGGTGGGTGAGCCCCCAACAGGAGCTCCATGAGACTCTGGCTGTGGTCAGTCAGACGCCTGCCAACCTCCTGTGCCTTAGGACACCCAGGAGCCACGCCATGGAGGACCTGGAATCCTACCCATTTCTGCACACACCTTGCTACTGAGCTACACATAGACGTGGCTTGGAATCCTTGAATGTCATTTTAGTTTTTGATCTTTTTTTAAAGAACCAGATAAACACGGTAGACTCTATGTAGAAGTGCATGTGAAAATAAATACTCGGACTTCGCATGAAGTTCCAGAGTTCTCGCCCCTTGACCTATTTGTGCAGCCCGGATTGTAACACCTGCTTAGGGCCTGGTGTGTCCTTGGTCTCTGACGCCCACTCTACCTTCACATTTCTGTGTCCACATCCAGGTCTCCTAGGGGGACAGGGCAAGCCCAGAAGCAGAGCCACGTGGCAGAGCCGCGGAGGAGACGAGCATGGCTGGTGTCCCAGGAGCTCATGTCCCGGACAGCTGACCCCACAGATGGCGCCCTCCTGCCTGCCTCCCACACCCTCTGTCCGGCGACCGTACCTCCTGCCCAGCACGAGCCAGCGGGCCGGCTGGTTGGCTTGTGGGGAGTACTTGGAAACGGGAACTGCGTCTGCTGTATCTTTTTGTGTGGAAACACTGGGTTCATCCAGACTACAGGGAAGCCCCCCGAGGACCACGAGCTGGTCAGCCTGGACCCCCAACACCTAACGTAGCCCGGCCCTGGCTCCCACACCCTGCCTCCCGCCCGCACGCCTGGTCTCCCCTCCTCCCTCCTCCACGCGGGTAGCTAGCATCCACGATCTCTTGGAGAGCCAGGGCCAACAGTCATTCCTCTTGCCATGGCCAGGATGGGTGCCTTCTGTGACCACGGGTACCCTGGTGTCACCAGGGTCAGTGGGGTGAGGAAGAACCACCCGAGGCCACGCAATTAGAGTGTGTGCTTTTATTTATTGGTTTATTTATTGGCATACATGCTGACCTATTTATTTATGCAATATGTATGTATGATACCGGAGCTCCACTTCTGTCTTTGAAACATCAGCCCCAGAATTTGTCTTGTAGGTCCCAAATAACAGTGAATTATTCCTCTCAGAAGCCACAGAAAAGAGGAGACATTCTCTCCCTCTGCCCACGTACCCCCACTCCAGCCAGATTTCCCACCAGAAAACACCAGCTAGCGAGGCTGTCGGACCCCACGTCACAGAGGCTCCCCGTCTGGACAGGAGCCCCAGGGCCCTCCTGACCTGTCCTCCCCTTCAGCTCCTTCCTGACTCCGCAGGCCCTGGCTGCCCAGCTCCCACCCGGCCACGAGGAGCATGGTGCTCACGCTGCTCTGACGTAGCACGTTAACTCCAGATGCATCCGCGCCTGCTCTCCACCCAAACCAGTCGCGGCAGGCTGTCCCCGCACGGTGGGCGGGCATGGTGTCCCTCACTTACCAGGTGATTCCGCTGTGAAAACAGGGCCGAGAAGTTCTTCCAGGGTCTTCTCCCCTTGCCCCTCCCACCACTCAGGTCCCTGCCTCCCGGCTTCCTCTGGAGTCCCCTCTGTCCCCCCAGCCTGGCTCCCCACTGAACATTCCCACCAGCCCAGCCAGCCTGAGCAGATGTCTGGAGAGCTGGGCAGTCCCAGAGTCATGCCCCGAGGCTGGCACCGGCCCTGCCTGAGCCTGCTCCCCGAGTTCAGCTTCTCTAGGAGCCGAAGCCCCTCCCGGCCTGGCCGCTCTCTCCTCCTGCACCTCCCCCAGTCTCCCAAACTCCAAAGGTTTAAAGGGCACAGTGTTGACATCCCTGTCTCCAGGCCCCAATCCTAACAGCAAGGCCACGCCAGTCTCCGTAAGCAAAGCCGGGCCATTTCCACAGAGCCACCTGAGTTGGCAGAGGGTCTAACTGACACCAGGAAGGGTCATGACACCCCCAAGCCAGTCTTTTGCCCAACAACCTTGCAGTGGCCACCATGCATCCGAATCCTAGATGGCCGGGAAGAGACATCGCCCTTCACGTTGGCGAGGCCTTGACTGCTGAGTGTGTGCAAGTGGGCGTGTGAGTGTGTGTGTGCATGTGTGCACACCCTGTCTGCACATAAGACCTGGACCTGCAGAGCTTCCGGATTTTGACTTTATGGTAATGAGAATCTGCACGAGACAGTTGGGGACTTCTGTCACCTTTGACTCGACAGGGATCTGCTGTCCTGTTTTCACGAGGGACCAGTGCCTTCCATTTTAGGTACATACAGAGAATGCTGTAATAGGCACAGACCCTCGGCCACCCCACACACCCAGAGCCTAGGGTGCCTGTGGTGTGGGGCGGCCCCCAGGCTCAGTCTCCCACGGCAAGGACGCCGCTCCGCTGCCCAGCCGTCCCCTGCCTGCATTGGCACCTCCAAGCCTTCTCTCCCCGCTATAGCATGTCCTGCCCCAAGTCCCGTCTCTCAGGGTCCTGCTCTCTGATAGGTGACATTCAGTCAGTGGGTGCTAAAGAGTCGAGAGTCACGCTTCACAGGTAGCATTTGTTTTAACAGGGGCTACGAATCATGCCTTAATCTGAAGGAGTGGCTGTAGCGGTGGGAACTTCAGGCCAGCCAGGGAGATTACTTCTTATCAGAAGGGCATTTCAGAGCCCTGAGTCACACCCGTCCTGAGACCAGCCCTCCACGCTGCAGAAGCACACTCACCAAGCACACTTCCCTTCTCTGAGATGTCCCTGCACCGGCCCCATCTCTAAAGTGGAAGAGAAAAGCCCAGAAACAGGCTAAGTTAGTCTGAACCTCATGGGAAGCAGCCTGTCCTCGCACAGGCCATCAGCCATCTGGTCCCCGCCCGCCCAGCTTCCTCCCGCCCTCCCCTCTGTGCTGCCCCCTGGGTCCAGGCACCTGTGAGTCCCTCTGCCTCTAGCCTCCAACGCTCCCTCCCCTCCCGGCCCCGGCTGGAGTTGCGCTGTGTTCAGGGTGGCCGGGACGAACCCGCAGGTGAAGAGCGTGAGCATGTGTGTATCCCTTCGAAGAACGAGACCCCAGGTGTCCCGCTACAGTTTGGAGGAAACCCAAGGAGGAAGAGACGAAGCCGGCTCTGCAGAGTGCCTTAAAACGACTTCACTAGGGATTCTGGGTCGTCGGTCTGGATGTTGCATAGACTCAAACAGATGTCGCATTTCACTTCTCTGGGATTAAAGACAAAAAGTTAAATACAGTATGTATTCAACACAACCAAGTGTCTTTTCTCTTTAATTTGTCCTTAAAGATTTAGTGCCTGATTTCCCACAAATCCTGGGGAAGGCCCTGGGCACAGGCCAGCCCTGGAGCACACGGGGGCAGACTCGAGAGTCCCTCCCAGCCAGGCAAGCTCTGGAGACCCAGAGAGACTGTCGCCGGCAGGTCTGGTCCAAAGGCAATCCTACAAGAGAAAGGGGCTGACACCCAAGAGCGAGGCAAGGAAAGGGGTCCTGGCCCTTCCCTGACCCACCGCTGTCCGAGTTCCACGCTGCTGACCAGGCCACAACCTGGGGCGCATACCCTCAATAGAAGTGTCTCACAGCTCCGGAGGCTGGAAGTCCAAGGCCACAGGTCTGGAGGGTGGTCTGGTGAGCACCCATTATGGTTTCGACTTCGTGGACAGCCTCTGCCTCCTCATGGGGTCCGGGGGAGGCTCCCTGGGGCCTCTTCTCCAAGGACACTAATCCCACCGGGAGAGCTGCTCCCCGGGGACTTACGCCTCCCAAAGCCCCCCATACATCACCCTGGGATGAGGATTTCAAGGTGTGAACCTGGGGAGGGGACACAGACGGCACAGTGGACACCGCCCTAGGCCATGACCGGGTGCTGTGAAATGGGCAAGAATGCCCTGGAGATGCAGAGGGTGCGCCTGGCCTTCTGCCCCTCCCCAGCCCTCCTCCCTGGGACCCTTGGCCAGCTCCTGCTCTGCTTTCCTGAATGAGGGTGTTTTCTCTCAGCACTTCCTGCCTGATGGCCCCCCGGCGGCGTTTGAAGAGTCAGAGTTCCTGAGGGCAGGTCCATTCCTGGGCCTGGTCTCTGGCATCTCTTTCTGAGCGTTGCATTTTTAAAAGGCCAGACCTCACCAGGCAGGCGGGCGTGGGAAGGACAGGGTTGGAGGGAGGTCCTGACCTGGCCTGGGATTCTGAGAATCCTGTGCACCTGGGGAGGAGGGAAGCCCCCGCTGTGCTGTCCCCAGCCCACCAGGCCTCTGCCTCCCACCCTCCCCCAGGCCCACCCCCCGCCACCTGACAGCAGGCCTGGCTGGGGTGTGCTTGGTGCTGCCCAGACCTCAGCTGCTCTCTGCCCTGACCCTTTGCCACAGAGACGAGACCCTCTGCAGGGCTGTGCCGCAGTTTTAAGAGGATGGGCAGTCGCTGATTCAGATTCTCTTCCCCACACACTCTCGTACACACCAGTCCAGAGGGAGCAAGGAGACGTGGCAGAATAGCAAACAGGAGTGTCCACAAAGAAGATTTAGGAAAGGGCCTGAATCCCGCGCCGTGCACTGAGGGGAAACGCACTCAGCAACAACCTGAGGTGCCCCCCTCCCGGGGCGCGCAGCCCACGCTCCGCCCTGGAGGAAGCAGCACCGTGGGCCAGTTTTAGAAAGGGAGCCCCGTGTCCCTGCATAGGGACTGTGACCTCAGGTGTGGGAGGCGTCTGTGCTTTCTCCTGAAGCAAGGAGCCCTGCGGACTGGGCGCGGCTGCAGGGCGGGGGCACACACAACTTGCTCTGCACAGGAGTGAGCCTGGGGCATGGGGCGGCAGCCCAGGGACCCCGGAAATCCACCCAGGATTTCTCCCTGGTTAGAAAACTGTAAAGCTCCGGGTCTGGCTCTGTAATGACTCGACAGAGAGAACAAGGACGTGTCTGATTTTTAAAAAACCAAAAGCCTGTATTTTACTCGGAGGCTCAAAGACAGTTTCAAACACAGCTCATGCTTCTTGTTCACTCCATGCAGAAGGGTGTCGCCTGTGCGGCCAACTGGGGCTGCAGACGTGGCCGTGTTTTCTCTGTTTTCCAAACGAATTACCTGATCCCTCCAAAACTGTGTCCTGCACTCCACCAGAGTCAGAACTCCAGGCAGAAGAAAGGGTTCTCTGCCTGTTCTGCCTTCCCTGCCCGCCCCCTGCAAGAAATCAGCGGTCTGCCGCAGCCAGGTGCCCAGGACCTGAGCTGTCCCCTTCACGCACGGTGTTGGGCAGGGCACACCTAGTCCCCAGGCCCACACAGCAGGACGCCAAGGGGACAGGTACCTTGTCACACTGGGTCAAACCTAAGCCCTTCCTTTAACACTCTGGCCCCTTGGAGTAACCTCAGACCTTGGGGAGAGGAGCTGCGCCCCTTCTTACAGAAGGTCCCCCCACCCACACACCCTCCTTCTCCCCAGCTCTACATGTGCACGACGAAGGAGACCCACGTGGTCTGCGGAGCGAAAGCAGTTCTCTGGGAAACTCAAAACCCACCCCTGAGCAGCTTCCACTCTAGCGGGAGGAGGTAGACAGAAGAGGGAGATGAGGAGACCACGGGAGGGAAACAGGAGCAGACAGGGCCATGGCTGCGGGGAGCTGCCTCTGCCTGATCCCGCTCTGACCCCGTCTGCACCAGTGGGCTTCCTGCTCCCTGAAGCCTTCGGACCGACAGTCTGTAGATCCCAGGTAGGACCGGGGCATGGTCTCCTGCCATCCGGACTCCTGCGGAGGCTCCATTTCCTGAACTGAGGAAAGGCAAGTGATTTCCAAGGCCACACGCTGCGGAGTGCCACCGAGGAGCCCAGCTCAGCCCTCGAATCCACTGTAGGGTTTTCTCAGCAAACAGCTCAAGACCTGAAGCCAGAGATCCCAAACTGAGAGCCAGCCTGGCCTCTTGTGAGGTGGACAAAACCTGAGACGGCCACCTGCAAACCTAAGTCAAGGCAGGACGTGAAATTCCATCACAGATGGTCACAGGCAGAGTGCGGACGTGAGGCGAGGGCGCAAGGCTGCAGGCCGTGGCCAGGCTCACCTACTCACTGCCCGTGGGATTCACCTAGTAAAGAAACACAATTAAAAGGAGATATTTTTATAACACACCACACACAACTCCTAAAGCACTTCTTACACAAGTTGAAAAAATTAAGACTGTAGATATTTTCTGTCTATAAACTAATTACCTGATTCAAATAGACTCACAGCGGCCCACCCCAGATCCTCTCTGAAGGCCCGGGTCAGTATGCGACGAGTGCTGAGGAAGCCCTGGCAAGCACCCTCGTGCACCCTGAGTGCGATGTGAGTGCACATGTGCGTGTCGCGGGGCGCAGGGCTGTCCCTGCTCCAGGCCTGGTCTTCCTCTGCGCCATCCCCGTCCCTGGGGAGCACACAGCAGGGAGCACACAGGAAGCCTGGGTCCACGCTGGTCAGGGGGACACTTCTGAGCTGGGGCAGAGGGGCACACCCCCTCCAGGGAGGGCCTGGGTAGCTTCCCACCTGCTGAGCTTCCCCAAGGGAACGGCTAGTCGTCCATCAAGCAAGGCAGGCCTCACGCCGGCCACACGCTGCCTGCCCTCCTCTCCCTGGTCAGGGCAGGGGACGTGGAACAAGACACGTAGCACCCAGCTTGGTGTTCAGGGTGTCGTCCCCCTGCCTCTCGGACTCCACCCACCAGGATTCCAGGGCAGATTCGACAAACCACCCCAAGAAAAAGATCTCTGCGGGGTCCAGGCTCACAAGGAAGGAAGAGGCTGAGTCTCATTCTCAGGCAGAATTTCAGACAGAGTGGACCCAGTAGCAGACCAAGGAGCGCCAGGAATATGGAGGTCACTCTGTCTCCAGGAGTCTGCCTTCCACCTGGGACCAGGAAGCGAATCAATCTGAAAATCAGTGAGGAAGATGCAGACTACGTTAGTGAGACGGGCTCCAGAGGAGAGTAAGCAGGCAAACTGAGGAGGGGCTTAAACCGGATCAGGGGGTTCCCTAGAGAGCCTTGAGGCAGACCTAAAGAGGAGAATGTGGTGGGCAGATACCTGGGAGGGCTGCCAGCAAGAGGAGCTCCAGAGCCGGGCAAAGGCCCTGTGGTTGACCTGGCCAAATGGATCCAGAACCACAGGGACCCAGAGTGGCTGGAGTAGAAACGGCCAGCTCACCCGGGGTCGTTTGAGTGCTCTGCCCATCCATCTACAGCAGAAGGGAGGCTGGGTGGCCCGTTTCCCTGTGGAAGTACTTTATCCAACCCTTCCAAGGTGGGTCTTAAATGGAGCTACACGTCCTTGCTCTAGGATGGAAGGGAAAAATCAGGAGAAGTGCGCACGGAAAGGCCATGTCCGTGACCGCGCTGTGCTCTTGGTGCCCCTGCACGGCTGTGCCCCCGGCAATGCCCCGCCTCTGCTGTCCACTCAAACTGCAGGCTCTGGTATCCCACTGCTCCCACTGTGCTCTGGGCTGGCCTTGCAGGTGCGCAGGAAGCATCAGCCCTGGGCGAGGCTCACGGAGGAGCTACTTCCTTTGCCATGGGTTCTGTGGGCGGGCAGATAAGTGTGCCACACGGCCCCCATGGCCGTGCTCCCGTCACTGGTACTTCGGCCTGCAGGTTGGACCTTTGCAGGAGTCTCACGGGTGCCATATTGGGCACCCAGTGGCTTTGGCTGCTTATCTTTTGCCAAAGTGAAATTTTAGCTGTGACATGTGCTGTCCACGGTCCCAATGACCAGGGTAGGTCAGGCCCCAGGGAGGAGAAACAATGGTGCTGTTTGTGGTGCCGTCCACAGAAGCCCACCGTGGCCGGCCATGTCTCTTGCTCCTCCTGAGCTCAGCACCAGCTGAGCCCCTCAGCCACCTCCCAGCCCAGCAGCGGACACTCAAGGTCCAGCCAGCAAGCCGTGTCTGGCTCCGGGGGCGTAGGGAACAAGTGCTTTGTGAAGCCCAGATGGGGAGTGCTGGTTCCTTGGTTCAGCATTTCAAATCATGTTTCCTGCAAAGTTAGCTCTTGGGCTAGAGATGTTGCATTAGAATCCTGAAGGTGCGACAACTAAAAACACAGGAATGCAACAGAGGCGGCTCTGTCAGCCAGAAAACAGGGAGGAAACGCTCCACCCTCAGGGAGAGGCGGCCTGGGAAGCTGGACGGTCAAGGAGGAGCCTAGAGACCCTTCGCCACGCGAGAATGATGTCTAGTTGTGCAGCAGCTTTGCAGACAGTTTCAACTCACTCCCCGAGGGCACGGTGACGTTCGTGCCACTCCTGTGCCATCTTCTTGAGAAGCAATGACGCTCTCCTGGTGAGTGTGCTGAGGGCCAGCAGCCCCTGTTCCCCGGTTCACCCTGTGGTCAACCCTGCCGGGCCACAGGATGGCCACGTTCCCCAGGGACACCTGTGGGGACCTACCGGGAGCACACAGGGAGAGCGCCAGTGCAGGACTTAAAATCGGGGCCACCTGACTGTGGAGCTGGGCACCTCCTGGTCAGAGGGGAGCTGAGGACCAGGAAAACGTTGCCAGGGAAAGGAGGCTCCGTTTGATTCTGAGAGGGATGGAGGTGAAGGCCAACCACCTGGCCCTCCTCTGGCCTTCCCCGTCTGCCATACCTCCCTGGCAGGTGGCCCCCCTGGGGTCGTGGTGATACCCGGTCCTGGAGGCTCTTGGACTGTGTGGACAAGACCTCCATGAGCCCCTCTCCCTCCTGCAAGGGTGTCACGATGCGGACCTGCGACCACGACCTCCTGCCCACCCAGACCTGCCTGGCCAGCGCCTCCCCTGAAGCTCAGCTCACACCAAGGCTTGGGCCTGGGACTAGCCCTGGGTTGGGGTGAGCAGAGCAGAGGGAGCCCCTGCACCCACAGACAAGACTCCGTACTCGCGGCCGTAGCTGTGCGCACGTCCTAATGACACATGCACGGTCTCCTTTCAAGGGCCCCAGGAAACCCCATTAACAGCACCACCGCCTCCCAAAGACCCCTTGCTCCTACCCCCGGTGGCAAGGCCGTGGGAGGGCAGCCAGCTGCAGAGGCGAGAGCCCTCCCTCCCACACTGGCCCCGCGCACGGTGTGAGTTCCACAGTCTGCGTGCTGCACAACCTGAGGGAGCGTTTACACCATAAACGCCATAATTCACCCACTTTGTGACAATTTTCTGGCAGAGGGCCGTCAAAGCTCTGGCCCACCGGAGGGGACAGACTCACTCTGCTGGCCTTGCTGCCCTGGCTGATAGGAGCAGGGGGGCGTCAGGAGCTCCTGCTGGCTTCAGCTGCCCCCACTCGTCACCTCTTTCTGCATCCTGATGGGAACAGTGGACCTGGCCTGGAGACCCTAGCCCGGCGTTCTAGTTGACCAGATGGGGACAGGGGACCAGAGAGGGCCTGGGTGGGAGGAGGAGCTCTTCAAAGTCCTCACAGCTGGGACCTCATCTGCACTTCCTGTTGGCCCTGGGAGGAGGGGAATGCCCCTGTGTCCTGAAAGCCCCCAGCCCATGACCTCCTGGTGGGAAGCACGTGTCCCCCCCCCCCCCCCGCCCTCCACCCGTCACGGGGCCAGCCTGGGCCCGTGGCTGC
>NW_026000019.1:23776833-23805537 GCF_001458135.2 Marmota marmota marmota
TCACCTCGGGGGCCAGGCTGCCCGTGCTGCTCACTCGGGGTCCAAGGTCAAGCGCAGACGCTCAGCTGGAAGCAGGCGTAACAGAGCCACCAGCTGCGCTGACCTCTCGGTTGTCAATGTCACCCAGCAGCGAGGCCATCTTGATAGGTCCTCTCACTCCATCTCCAAGGCACACGCTGTCCTCATGACCTCTTACAGAGGTCCCTGCCTTAGTGTCCCCAAGCTGCCCACAGTGCCACACACCTGTCCCTCTACTCGTGCTTTTGCTTTCTAAGGCTCCAGTTACTGGCAGTTCACTGAATTCTGAAAACATTAAATGGAAGGTTCCAGAAATAAGCCATTTGTTTTAGTCAGATTTGTGTCACGGTGACCAAAAGACAAGGACAACTTACAGGAGGAAACGTTCATCGTGGCTCATGGTTCCAGAGTTCAGTCCATGGTCAGCTGACTCCACTGCTCTGGGCCCAGGACAAGTCATAACATGATGTGGAAGGGCAGGCGGGGGAAGGCCGCTGGGGACACGGCAACAGAAGCAGAGAAGCTCTGCTCACCAGGGACAGATATAAACCCCAAAGCACGCCCCCAGTGACCTACTTCCTGCAGCCAGCCTCATCCTGCCTGCCTGCAGTTACCACCCAGTTAAGCCATTCGAGTGGATTAATTCAGATTAGGTTGCAGTTTCTCCTCTGAACACTGTGGCAGTGTCTCACACATGAGCTTTGGGGGGACACCACTTGTCCAAACCATAACACGTTCCATAAATTCTGATTAGCTCTTATTACCGTCTGTGGGTACAATCATTCTACTTTGTCATCAGCTATTGCTGATCTCTTACTGTGCCTGATTTGTAACTTACCCTTGACCGTGGGTGGTGAAGAGGAGAAAGGATAGTGTACGTAGAGGTCGATACCAACTGCAGTCTTGGAGCATGTCCCCTGCAGACAAGGGGGACTACCGTACTCCATTCCCCCCATTGTCCCAGCTGTTTCTTCTGACACTATGGCCCCAAATTCCAACATGGCACCCTTCCTCATCCCCAGGTCTCTGGTCGAATGTTACCTTCTGTAAAAACAGCAACAGCAGGCAGAGCACGGTGCAGAGGCCAGGTGGCAGGACGCGGGACGGCAGAGAGGCAAGCTGCCAGCTTGTTTACAGCAGCAGGCCCCATAGGTCACAGGCGTCAGGAGTGCAGAGTGTTCCCTGGGCCACCAGCGGGTTACGGGGTCAGCAACACTGTGCCGCTTATTCCTCAGTCACACTCCACAGTTGCAGTGTGCATCGTTGGGAGATCCTGTGGCTCTCCGGAAAGTCCATTGTTCAGAGTTACTGTTGGGAGCAGGTTCGGAGCAGCAGAGCCGGTGAGCCAGTGGGGTGTCCAGCAGGGAGGCCCTTCATTGCTGAGTGTCTGGGATCACGGTCGAGGCTGACAAGACCCCAGCACAGAGCTCCTCACGCAGGGCATTGCCACAGCAGCTGGGCCTTGCACGAGTACGAGTTACCTTACAAGTTCCTGGGGAAACTGCACAATATCCCAAGTGGGGGAGCAGGGCGCCTGACCCCCCCACCCCCACCCCGGGAGTTCGCTCACCAGAGGAACGCTGTCCACACATCTCCACCGCCAGAATCCTTACAGCCTTCGTGACGGGGCGCCCTCCACCAACACTCCCACTAAAACTGCAGTCCCCACCCTCCCTGCCCAGAAGCCACGGGCTTTCCCCAGAGCACCCACGACAGAGAACCCCGGGCTTGTCGTGTCCTGCTTCTCCATCCCCACCCTGTAAGACGGCGTTCCTGAGGAGTCCTGGGTCTGACTCACCCTGTATTCCACGGCCTGAGGCCCATAGTGGACATGCACTCAATGAGAGCTAGTGAGTGGAACCTGGCCCTGTGGCCAGGTTGACCCAGGCCCAGGCCTGGGCTCGTGGCCACACCACCCACCGTTCTGTTGAGACCCAGATTCTCGTGAGCAGCTTCAAATCAGGGGACTTACATGGGAGCCACAGGCGTGGGAGCCAACATTAGGACTGGGAACTCTGGGGGGCCGGCCAGCTGTGGGGACGCCCACTGCGCCCTCCAGGCCCCTTGGCCTTCCCTCCAGCAGCGTCTCCGCTTCCCCACGGCTGCCCTGGGCTCTCCAGCCGAGCTTCTGCTCTTTGTGGCCTCAGTGTGTCCTGGGGTCTGAAGGGCTGTGGCCCCTCCTGTCACGTCCTGTTGTGGGGTTCCCAAAACGCTGGCCTCGTGCCATGCGTCCTCTCTCCCTCTCTCCCTCTCTTCTTACAACGACTTCTCTCAACAAACTTGAAACATGACCTGAGATCTAAGTCAGAGACATTCTGAGGGTCCCCATGTCCCACCCCAAAGCCACCACATCCTTCAATAGTCCCTCAGAGTCCCAGGATGGACCACAGTGGCCACCTGCTCTCTCGGTTGATTTCCCAGCCCACCAAGGTCAAGGTCATCCTCTGTCAAGACATAACCTGATGCCTTGGAGTCTAGCTCTCAGTGTCCCCTTCTCGCCATGGGAACTGTCCTTCCTATTGGGTTTATTTTTAATAAAGGCCGGAAGTTGCCCCTACACACTCCTTTTTCCACACCTGTGCAGACAGCCACGTCCCTAGGCAGCCTCTGGGCTGTCTGTTAAAAGGGTCCCCGGCTGCTGCCCAGAGCCCATCTACCTAGGGAGCCCTCACCTCTCTTACTGGGGGCCTCCCCCGTGGCCACTCCTGTGCATGGGCCTAGCTTTGCGCCCAGAGCGCTGGGGCAGACGGAGCTCTCTTCAGAGGGGCTTTTATCTGCAGGGCAATGCTCTGCCCGGGCTCCCGGAAGTCATTGCTACAGCCCCTAGTGGGCGTCCACTCCCCGCCCCTGAGGAAGCATACAGTGGGTGCAGCAGTTCCAGGTCCACCTGTGCCTGGGGCCCACCCGCTCAGTGGCCAGCCAGGGTTCCCATGTGCTTCAACTGCGCTTCTGTCCCCAGGGGACCCGAGGCCGCCCACCTGTGTGGAGCAGAGTGGCTGCAGTGTGTTGGCCAGCAAGGGCGGGCCCGCCGACCCGGAGTGCCTGGGGTGAGCCCTGACTCGGTCTGTGAGCAGCTGGCACTCAGGGGGAATCCATCAACAAAACATCCAAGGCGGAGCCATTAGGGCCGGCGGGCGGGATGTTTTATTCATGACTCTGTTGGAAGGGGCCCCTCATGACTCACAGGTTGTTCATGAGCTGCCGCTATTTTTAAAGGTAGATTGCAAGGGTGTCTAGGGTGGGGGCGGGAGTCCCACCCCCGCCCCTGGTGTCAGTCTGCTATTTTGGGGAAGACTCCCCCGTTCCAGGTAGAGTCTATCCAGGGTAGTCACCACCGTTTCCTGTCCTGACCAGTGGGGAGGCAGGCGGGATGCCCACCTGAGCCTGAGGGTGGCGGAGGGGGTCCAGAAGCCAGGTCCCCCAACTGGCCTGGGGGGTCCTGCAGGCTGGTTCTGCCCGCCACTTCCCAAAGACTAGGTACACCCCGTCTTGAGGCTAAAGTGTCCTACACACCATCTCCCAGAAGGTCCCCGCTTTCCATCTAGAAGCAGGCTCCCCCCACCCTGGAACCGCGGGCGGCAGCACACTCGCCCCACAGTGGGCTGTCACTTTGCCCCGTCAGCAGTTCTGGGGACGCAGCTGTCCTGCTCATGCCGGTGTTAGGCTCATGCCTTCTGGCAGGAAGGCTGGCACATAGTAGGGGCTCAGAAGGTGTTGACAAGGGGATGAGCTGAATAAATAGACCAAGACGTCACTTCCCAACATGACCTTGTCCCCATAGATCAGGCTGGCCACAGTGGTCGTAACGAACACTGGGGGAGTCCACCCTTGATGGGGATTGCTCACGCACAACCAGCCTAGGAGGAAGTGGCCCTCACAGAGCCTGCAGGGGCCACTCACACCACCAGCCAGAGGCCTGCATGCCCAGCAGCAGACCCCCCCCACAGGGGCAGCTCCCCCATGCGCCTCTGCAATCAGCCATGCACCCTGGGGACTGCTGGCACTTTGGGAAATAATTATACCAGGTCAAGGGTTCAGCCAAAGACGCCTATTGATTTTCTACCAAGGAGCCACGGAGGAGGCCCTGCTTGGTGCTCGGGAGCTCCCTGTGGGACCCCCAGGAGAAGGAAGCACCATGTCCCCTCCAAGCAGGCTCCGGACTGTGCCTGGCATCCAAGGGGGTGCAGGCAAGATTCGTGGAAGAGAAGCCAGGTGTAGTCGAGAGTTTTATTTTAGAGAACTGAAATAAAAAAAAGAAAGCACTTTTAAGAAATAGAGAATGGAAGAGATAGCATTTTTTGGAATCCACAGAGCAAGTGACAAAACATGAGAGGCTTGTCCTATGAAGTCTCTCTGTGTCTTCCCCTCTCTCTCCCTCCTCCCCTCCTTGCTCCAAGCTCAGAACCAGCGTCACTTCTCAGCAGGGGACACTGAGAGGTGGTTCCATGTAATGGAAGGGCTGTCAGGAGGAGAGAGTCTCGAGTCTCCTGTAACCAGCTCCCCAGGCAGAGCCAGGCCTGTGGGCAGAAATCACAGGGAAGCAGGTTTCAACCCATCAGTCTGCTCTTGTCCTGCTGTAGAGGTGGCCCACAGCAGGGAACACTGTTGAGAGGTGGCAAGTGCCCAGTCATTGCAGCGATACAAAAGTAGCTGGATGACCTTTAATGGGGGGGTTGGAGGTGCTGCAGAGGCACCAGGCCAGGATCTTGGGGCCACCTGGAGATTCCTCTTTAAATCTGAGGTTCTGTTCTTCCAAGTCCCTCCCCACCAAGCTCTCCAATTTAAATCATGCTGCCCAGGATTCAGAGTCCCCCCCAAGCCAATCATGAGATATAAATGACCCTGGGGGACACGGGCACCCTGTCAGCCAGCAGAGCCAGCCCGGAGCCCCTAGAAGGAACCCAGGAGCCCAGGTTCTCCCCTATGAGCGGTCACGGTTAGCACAGAGCGCCTCAGAGACAGGAGGCCAGGGCACTCTCAACCTGGCCCTCGCTCTGGAACCCAGGGCCAGTCTCTCCTCTGGCCCTTGCTTTCATTCTGTATCAAATGCCAAGGTGACCAGGCCGTCCTCACCGCCCCCAGCTCAAAGCAGTTCTGTTCCCATCACACTCTGCAGAGCACAAAGCCCTCAGGTGAGCACCACCTGCCTTCCCCGCCTGCCTGTGAGGCCACGCGGGCTCCAGCTGGCTGAGAGGGAGGGCGTCCCCACACCTCCCTCAGGTCCACTTCCTACTCCTGCCCTGCACCCGAGGGCACCAGAGCCCAGAGGCCTGGGCAGCCTCCCCCCGTCCAGGTGGCCCCAATGAGCGTACAGAAGGCCCAGGACCCCAAAACCCCTGGCCTTGCGCGGGTCCTGATGGCAGACATCCGCCCCATAAAGACCTGCACGACAGCCACAGAAACGTGCCCCTGACACTACCGCGGACATTTTAGAACTCTAGCACAATAATACCATCATGTTTCCTAAAGAAAGAAGTACCGCCTTTAAAGTAACCCAGGATCAGGAGGAGCAGTGTGTTCAGTAGAACCAGGTGCACACAGGTCGGCAACTTTTGTGGGCACTGGGGATGGGCACGTGAGCATCCCTAATCTAAAATTTATAACACAAAATGCTCCAAAATCCAGAGCTCGCTGAGCAGCTACCTGATGCAGAATGGGGAACCCCACACCAGCAAACTCGGTTTCCTGCCTTGAATTATTAACATATGAAATCACCTCCCAGGCTGTGTGTACAAGGTGTATATGAAACATAAGAAATCCTGTGCTTAAACTTGGGTCCCATCCCTCCAGGGTATCGCGTCATGTACACGCAGATACGTCCCAGCCTGAAAAAACCCAAACTCCAAAACACCTTTGGTTCCAAACATTTCAGATAAGGGCTAGTCCACCTGTATTTTCTCTATTTTTGAACATGTCTGGAAACTTCCAGAATAAAAGTTACAAATAATAAACCAGTAAGAGGAAGGCTCTCTGCAGATTTCACGTCACCTGTGGGTGCTCCTGTCCCCGGGGTTTGGACCCCTTGGCAGGGAGAGGGCGTGAGCCGCACAGGTGAGCACACTCGGCCCCAGAGGCGGGTGTGGCAGGCAGAGAACCAGGTGGTGAGCTCAGGGCTCTGAACCTCGGCCCTGACATTGCAGGTCCCCAGATCCCAGCAGGGAGCAGTCAGGTCCCAGAGATGTCCAGGTGGGAGGCCAGACTGCCCAAGTTCAGGCCTCCTGGAGGCCCAGTTGACTCCCCCTTGTAAAACTTCCCACGGGCCAAGCCTTAGATCACCCCAGCACCCCTGTGAGACTGTTCCCTTCCCTCCGTTTCGCTGATGAGATGGAGGCTCAGGGTGAACAGCAACGGGCAGGAGGTGGTGTCGCTGCCCTTTCCCCTGCCTCCTCCCGGGGTGCAAGCTCCTCGAGGGCCGAGAGGGCAAAGGCCATTGTGGAAACAGCAAGAGCTTAGCAAGGCCCTGAGCGCAGGAGCCCGAGGATGAATGGGTGAGCACCATCGTGCTCATGGAGCCGCCTCCTGAAGCCACACGGTCACAGCCTGGCGTGTGAGTCCTATACCACTGCCAGCTCGGGGACCTCGCAGGCCTGGCGCAGGGACACTCTGGCAAGATGGCTGGGGAGGGGACACGGGCTCCTGGCATGGCAGTGGTAGGTCTCTGGGTGCGGCGAAGCACTCGGACACTTGTGACCTTCTCCATGGAAATTTGTGGTTTTACCATCATGAACCCAAGAGAACCGTGGTCCATGATGCACTCGCTGGTCCCCGATGGTTGGCATGTCACTCTGGCTTTCATCATTTACGTTCTGAAACTAAAAAGCCAAACTGGGATGTTGGCAACCACGCCCCTCCTCCTGGCCCCACCACCCCCACTCACTGGGGTCACACTGGGCAACGAGGGTCTTTCTCCAAGGATGACATCAGGGTTCCCAGAGTCTGTCCACGAGTTGGCAGAGGCTCGGCAGGCACCTGAAGTGTCTGAGAACTCCAAGTGCCTGGGTCCTGGCAAAGAGCGGACGCGCACTCTCGGGCACCCACTGGACAGAATCAACTGGACAACAGGAGGTGGGGAGGCTGGGGAGGTGCCAAGTTGATCTCCTTCTCCGGCTCCCTGCAGCTGGATCTGGCAGCAGCTGCTAATATATTTCAAACAGCCAGTTTCACGCAGCACTTGTAGCGTAAAAGTTGGGCTCCATCAAGCCCTGGTAAGGTACCCCGGTGAGTGGTGAGGGCCAGGGGCTGAGAGTCCAGGAGGGCACGTCTCAGGCCTTGACCTGGCAGCTCTGGCTGGCAGCAGCCTTCTCTCACCCTGGCCTAAGGTCCGCCACCCAGAGTGAGGTGTCAGGGTCTGCCGGGAGCAGCCTGTCACAGAAGCCACCATGCATTTTGAGTCAGACTGGAAAATTCCCAGGGAATCCAGGGACTGAAGACATCAGGCACAGAGTGACCAGTGACATGTCCGTGAACCTCTGACCGTTCCTGGCACATCCGTGAGTGCCAGGAGGAGGACGGGGCCAGCCAGGCTGTGGCTGGGTTGATGGAGACAGTGACCCCCAAACAGCTGGGGAAATGCACCCTGAACACCTGGAGATGGAGGCAGGTGAAAGGAGACCTCAGCTCGGCCCTTTGAGGAGGGGTGAGGAGAAACGGGTGTGATTAACAGGGGTGCAAATAGAGATGACAGCTCTTGAGGCCTGGGAGCTGATGGACAGAGAGATGTGGCTCTCCTGCCGCGGCCTCCCCAGGGAGCATCAGAACTGAAGAGGCCTGGAGAGGCAGTTGCTGCAGCGGGGTCTCCTTCTCACTGAATCTCGCTGGTGGTGCTCCCCGCAGACACTGCGTCCACCTCAATCTGGACTGAGGCCCTCTCCAGGTTGAGTCCCTGGTCTCTTTGCTCCAACAAATAAGGTCCCAGTGTAACCTAACAATCAGAAGCCGTGTGACTAGCGCGTGAGCAAGCCTGCACCCCACCCCCGGCCCCGTGCACCCCTCTGTGCACCAGAAGCCAAACCAGCAGGTGCCCGACCGACCGCACCCGGGGGCACTCTGTCCCCCTGCAGTCGCTCCCCGCACATGCATCCTTGTTTTTTAAATTGTTCTCATGAGTTGCACACGACAGTAGCATGCATTTTGACGTACGGTACACAATGGTGCCCAACCTCTCCCTCCTCTGCCTGCCTGCACATTCTGTCTCCAACATCGTGGGAGCCATTCATTACATGCAGGGCCGCTCCAAGTCTGCAAGGCAACTCTGGGCACCCAGGAATTGTCCCTGGACATGAATGCAAAGGGTGCTCCGCTTTGAGCAGGTTCTCCAAGGGGAATGTATTCCAAAAAAGGCTCAAAATCACTGATCTGTAGGCAGAAACTGGTCGGTTTACAAACAGGCCAGTGGCCTAAGAGCCCTTCCCAGGTACAAGTTGATGCAGTTCAACAAATCAGATGAGTTCTGGGACTTTCACTGCCTCTATAATTCATCAACACTGCTAAGCCCCCTCCTCACAGCAGCTGGGGGCTGGTTTCCTCAGGCTGCTCTTTACAAAGCCTGGTGACTTATCATTTACATTGCAAATAGCTCTTTTGTGTTGGTATTTCATTTGGACTTGAAGGGCCCATAATATTTCTCCACAGTTTGGGCGGGTTAGTGGCTCCCACCCAGAAACCTGCAGCTATTTCTGTATTCTAAACAAGACACATTCAGTTGTCTCTAAACAATTATAAAGTTAAAAGGCACTGACTCTTTTAAGATTAAATACTCAGATTTATTATTTATTCACCCATTTAACAAATGTTTGCTCAATACCTCATTTAATTCCTGAGTGAAAACTCCCCCGACAATAGGAAGCCAGGGACCATGTCACATTTAACTTCACATTTTGGTATCTCCTGGTACATAGAAAACGCTCAATAAATATTTGTTGATGAAAATAGGAATTCTGGATATCTTAGTTTTTTTTTTTTTGAGTAAATGCTAAACACACTCAAGAATTTAATTTCTGCTCCATTTCTTTTTTTAAGTTCTTTTTTTAAATTAATTTTTTATTTATACATGACAATGGAATGCATTAAAATTCTTATTACACATATAGAGCACAATTTTTCATATCTCTGTTTGTACACAAATTATATTCACTCCAATTTGTGTCTTCATACCTGTACTTTGGATAATAATGTCCATCACATTCCACCATCATTAATAACCAACCCCTGCGCCCTCCCTTCCCCTCCCACCCCTCTGCCCTATCTAGAGTTCGTCTATTCCTCCCATGCTCCCCCTCCCTACCCCTCTATGAATCAGCCTCCTTGTATCAGAGAAAGCATTTGGCATTTGGTGTTTGGGGATTGGCCAACTTCACGTAGCATTATCCTCTCTAACTACATCCATTTACCTGCAAATGCCATGATTCTGCTCCATTTCTGAAGTAGGACAAAAACACTAGCACACAGACGGTCTTGGCGGCCCTTGGATGATTCACAGCACATGGACTTGGGAAGTCCTGATCCTAACGATTCCTACGTCACTCGGCACTGAGGACGTGGAGCGAGCCTGACCCTGGGCCACGTCACTGTACCAAGGCCACTGCTTGAAGGAGAAGGCGAACTTCACCATCTGGCCCAGGGACAGGTGAGGAGTGACACGAACCCGAGAGCCAACAGCAGAGCCAGAGCCCCCCCAGGACAACTGAGGAAAGGAAAGCCCAGGATCAGACCTGAGACTCTTCCATCCAGGAGAAGCCAGGCGACGAGCGCCACTCAGCCTGGGGCTCTGAAGGCCTGGGGGACACTTGGGGGACACTTGAAGGGAGACGCCTGTGTCCGACTTCACCTCTCCCTTTCTTTTCCAGTGATGAGAGCCATAGAGGACACTGCAAAGGGGGTTCTGGGGAGGTTTTCAATGGCCACACTGGACAGTGCCGTCCCTCAGGAAGTGGACGAAGCTCAGCAGAGGAGACAGAGGGACAAGCTGGAGAGGAGCGGGCAAGGCTGCAGAACCTCTGCCCAGGCACGGGACCCGCTCCCTCTCCTGCGGACACGGGCGCGGGGCTGGCCTGGGCAGGGTGTCACGGACAGTCGGGGTCTGCGCCTTCTCTGTGGCTGCAGGGATTCCCACCAGGAAGGACTGGTACAGCTGAGCCTCGCTGACCGCAGCTCGGGCGCCAATGAAGAGAAGCCGGTGATTCAGGAAACGTTGAAAAGGCAGAACCCAGACAGCCGGAGGACTCCGGCCACTTGCTGACCTCTTGCCGTGTGCCAGGCCCGATGGTCTCCTCTAATTCCTCTGTCCACTCGTACAGTGTTTCTATTATCACCTACGGTTTTTACAGCAGCAGCAGCTGGGACATCTGGGAGAACCAGTTTCTAGGGGCCACTGAGCCTGCGAGTGGCAGAGCCAAGATCTGGCTAAGGATCAAGCTCCAGTCCTCATCCTTCCCTGCCACCACCGTGCCACTGAGGTCTCTGGCTGGGGCCATTTCCCCATCTGGTGCTCCATGCCCCAACACCGGGGGTAGAGATGGTGAGTCGATGGCTTCAAGCCACTGTGTTTGGGCGTGATGTGTCACAGTGACAGATACAGCAGGCAGGAAGACTGGGGCCTGGGAAGGCAAAGGGATCGTACCAGCTGAGCACCTGCCAGGCGTAGCCCCAGCTGGGAGGTGCAGAGCAGGGCCGGCCCCTCGCCCGCGGCCCTCAGAGCCCCGGCCATCTCTACCACAGCACCACCCCTGGAGACTCTGGTGTGCCAGCAGCTCACGGTGGGGAGAGATGGCCCTTCCCCCGCCCCTCCTGGAAAGCCTTTGGCCTTAGAAGTCCCAGCTGGTTTTCACACCTTGACCTGTGGCTCTATCTCACTGAAGCCAAGACCTGTATCACAGAGCTGGGGAGCATCAGCTGGGCAGGCTGCAGCACGGCAGGGAGCACGGGCAGTAGCCACCTGCTGGCCCAGGCCTGAGGCACAGCAAGCCAGGGCCAAGGCGAACCCAGGACGCCAACCCGTCATGGTGCAGCAGCTGGGCAGGCAGGGCCAGTGCAGCGCCACAGCCCTGAACCCCCCAGGATCCCACACCCTCATCCTCTTCCTTCTCAACCTCCCACTTTCCAACAAGTGGGGGGACAGAAACGGGGCAGACCTGAACGCAAGTGCAGACTCCAGGGCTGACCAACAGCCTTGGTGTTTTTCCAAACCCTGATTAGCCTGAGCTTGGACCAGCAGCATTGACCCGAGTGCTACATCCGCCCTGGACTGGCGCACTCCGGGTGCCACCTGCTCCTCCCTGGGGCAGTCCTGTTCCTGTTCTTCATACTTGAACCATCCTTCTCCTGCCCTCTTGTCCTCTGCTGACCTGTGAGGGTTTGTGAGTCCAAGAGCCCAGAGGAAATCGGCAGGGAGCTGCTGGAGTCTTCTGCAGCACTGGGCGTGGCCGGGTGCTGGGACCAGCACACGGAGACCTGGAACGGGCCACTCCACGGTGGTGGCGAAGCCGAGACGGGAGCTTTGTCTCAGACCCCAGCTGATCCCCACGGACAGCAGCTGTCTTCTCCCAAGGACAGCTGTTCTCAGAGTTCCCACTGCTCTGGTCACTGCCCCTTCTTAGGAGGACTTCACTCTGGTGGGAGCAATGGGGTCTTGGCTTAGCCTTAGGAACGCCCTGGATGCTCTGGAAGAAAACTCCAGAGGTCCCCTTCCTGGCTTCTCCCCCAACCCCTCCCCCTTCTCCTGTCCTTCTCCTTCTTCCTGCTCTTAAGGAGGAGCCTGGAAAGATGAATGAGAATGTTCTCAAAGAAAAGGAAAGACCCTGGGCAGCAGGACGACGCTGTCCGATGCCTGCTGTGCACGGGTTTTCAGTGCCTGCGCTTTTCTGCTGAGAGAGGGGTGTTTCTCTGTAAAGAACAATTCAATACAACTAATCTATGTCTTGTCAACAATGATTCCATTAGGTACACGTAATTTTATATAATTCTATGGTTTTTATCTTGACTGCTCGGCCACATTTCCTCGGGGCACCGAGGAACTGTGGTCCCCTCTGCCCCTCAACCTGAGTTTGGTGAACTGGAAGGCTCTCCACCAAAACATCTGCTGTGCCTCAATTACAGAGCAGCCTTGAGAAGTTGGGTTTTGTACATCTGAGAAAACCTGCCAGTCAATGTGGAGATTCTTCATGCGAAACTCCCTGGTGTCACCAGGTGACATGCCAGGCGCTCCTCCCGGCTCCCTCTTAGCTCACTCGCAGCCTTATTGTCACACTGGCTTAGGGGACTGGTGGCCGGAGGTGCCTCTGTCCGGCTTTAACAGGCTGACAGGCGGCTGCACCCATGTCCCCCTGTCCCGTAGGGAGCCCCTGTGTCTTGTGTCTGGCCTGGTGTGGACGGCAGACAGGAAGGGAAGAGCTGGGGGCAGGGAGGGCAGAGAGAGGTGAGGGAAGGGCAGGGTTGGTGGGTGACGGCATGGGAGCGCGGGGGAGCTAGTGCTGGCGACCTAGAGGACTGGACATAGAGGGAATGAGACCAACACCTCTCCTCGGGAGACGTGCTGAGTTCACAAGTTCCGGAAGCGCCAGGCGATAGGGGACTGACCTCGGTGGGATAACTAACAACCTTGAAGACCGTGAGGACGCACCGGGCCCAGCCCCCACATCCCCGCAGCCTGGGAAGGGGGCAGGCAACCCCGAGTGCCCAGGAGCCTGGGGGAGCAGATGAGGAGGCTCAGCAAGGGCAGAAAACAGCAGCCAGGTCAGAGTCAAGCGTCTTCAGGCCACCAGCCAAGAGAGTGTCCCCCGCAGACAGGCGTTTAAAGAAGCCTCCAAGTGTTTGGAGCAGAAGAAAATTGTCCCAGATGAAATGACATAGAGGGGTGAAGAAAAGACAAGGAACAAAACAGTAAGTACTCGTGTGAGGTCAGCTGTGTGCACCAATAATGAGCTTGTCTCGTGAGTCCAAACCATGCTCAAGGAAATACCCGACCACACAGCAAGGGAGCCGCGAGGGGACCAACGGAGCGGGGGGCCGTGGGTCATTGCACTTGCAGGGCAGAGGGCGAAAGTCCACTTAGTGGTGGGCCATAAGTCAGTGTCGTGGTCTCCCCGAGGCCAACGGAGGAGGGAATGGATTCTAGACTCCATCTAAAGGAAGAGGAGAGGGGCAGAGGGACCTGAGGCTCAGTGAGACCAGCCCCAGCCGGCCGCTGTCATGCCAGCGTTGACCAGCTCACCTGCCATCCAGGAGGTCAGCCCCTGCAGAGGAAGGCGGAAGCTGCCTCCCACAGCCACGTCCTCGTCACAGGAGGTGCCAGGGAGCATGGAGACTGGAGGCTGAGGTGAGTGACAGGAAACACCATGCAGATGCCGACTGGGGAGGTCGTGAGCGTCTCCCTGAGGGTGGCGAGCATGACAGAGATGAAGAGGACACTTCATCATGACGAAGTGCCTAATTTACCAGCAGGACATGACACTTAGAAATTTTTATGTGCTTAGTAATTTACTCTCAAAATAAATGAAGCCAAATCTGACTCAACTACTAAGAGAATAAACAAATCTATAAAAACCAGTGGGAGATTCCAGCTGGGTTCGATCCTCAGCACACAAAACAATAAATAAATAAAATAAAGGCATTGTGTCCAACTACAACTAAAAAAATATTTTAAAAAATAAAAATGACCTTGAACGCAAATGTATTGAATTTCCTAATTGAGAGATACAGACAGGTTGAAGGGATAAATAATGTGCTACCCATAATTACGTCACCAGTAAAGACATGCGTCATCTGGAAGTACAGGGATGGAGCAGGACACAGCACGGAAATGGGAACCAGACCCAGCAGAGCAGCCACATTCACATCAGATGAAACAAGACTCTAAATCCAAACAAAGAGACAAAAAAAGTCACCAAGGACAAAGGGACCAACTCAAGATGAGGAAATAGCACCTGCAGGGTAGCTGCACTGTGCTGGAGCAGCCAGTTACGTGAAGCAAGGACTGGCCATCTAGAGGGAGAGATGGACGCCAACAGGAGAGTATGTGGAGACCTCAACACCCACTGTCATCAGTGGACAGATCATTCAACAAAGAGGCAGCAGAGCCAACCCGCACTGCAGACCACGTGAGCCACAGACTGAGATGTATTCATCAGCACCTGGAGCACCCTCCAGGACAGACCCATTGTGGACCCCAAAACAAGACTCAACAAGTCCAAACAATTAAAACCCGGCATGTGTCTTCTCTAGCCACAACGGAATACATTAGAAATCAACAAGGGAAACTTTAGAAGTTGTACGGATTCATGGGCATCAAACAGCATCTCTTGGATGGCCAATGAATTGATAAGGAATCCAAAAGGAAAATTTTAAAATTTCATAAAATAAATGAAAATGAAAACAGAACGTACCAGAACATACAGCAAAAGCGGTCCTAAGAGGAAAGTTTGCAGCCATGAAGGGGCACACCTATTCAAATGTGCAACCCAGCAATGCCACTCAAGGACCTAGAAAATCAAGAAGAAACCAAAACCAAATCCAAACTGGTAGAGAAGTTATAAAAATCAGAGAATAAACAAAATGGAGGCATAAAACTACAAAAGAAGAACAATGAGAGTGCTGAGAGCCATGGCCGAGTTGAATGACACATGGCATTTTTGCCAGAATGGAGAGGTTGAGAGGTGACGCCAGCAAGCCATTGAGATGATGATGGTTATGTTAAGCTGTGTATTCAATTGTATATAGACCTCTGCTGTCCGCTACTTTGGAGTTCTCGTGCGGGGATTCCTGGGGAGTTTGAGTTGGTTGGGGAAGTGCCGGAGGAGGGATTTCCAGTTGGTATGTGTGGTGTGTCCCAGGAGAAGGCGTGCGTGGGCGTTCGAGGGAGTTCGGAAATAAAGTTTGTTCCTGTTTGAGTGGCTCGTGATTTGTGCCCAGCCAGACTGCGGCAGAGAGTTTATTTTTTTTGAATATACAAAATTAACAAACTTTCAGCTAAACAAAGCAAAAAGAAAAAAGAGAGAAGACCCAAATGATAAATAAAATCAGTGAGAAAAAGAACATACTACAAATGATACAACAGAAATTCAAAGGCTCATTAGGGATGACGATGAACAATTATACTCCAACACATTGGAAAACCTAAAGAAATGGACAAAGTTCTGGATACATAAAACTTGACAAAACTTGAACTATGAGGACATAGAAAAACCTGAACAGACCAATGAAAAGTAATGAGATTAAAACAATAATAAAAAAATTCTCCCAACAAAGAAAACTCAAGATCTGATGGCTTCATTACTGAATTTTACCAAATTTTAAAGGAAGAATTAATACCAATTCTTCTTAATCTAATCCAAAAATATACATAAAGGAAGGGAACCCTTCCAAATTCATTCTACAAGACCAACATTTCCCTCACACAAAACCAAACAAGGACACACACACACACACACACACACACACCAGTACCCCTGGCTAACACAGAAGCAAAAATTCTCAACAAAACTGTAGTAAATCAAATTTAACCGAACGTTAGAAAGATTATGCATCATGATCAAGTGGTATTTACCCCAGGAATGCAAGGATGGTTCAATATATGCAGCTCAATAAATGCAAAGCGTCACTTCAACAGAATAAAAATAAAGACCACGTGACCCTCTCAACAGATGCAGAAAAAAGCCTTCTATAAGATTCTACATCCCTTCACAAGAGGAAACCCTGAAAAACTGGGTATAGAAGGAGTGTACTCCACATGACAAGAACTGTATTTGACAAGCCTACTGTTATATCACCCTGAATGGGGGAAAGCCGAAATAATTTCCTGTAAGAGCAAGAACAAGAAACAGATGCCTACTCTCTGCATGCTCACTCAACCAAACAGTCTAAGTCTTGGCCAGTGCAATAAGACAAAAGAAAGAAAAGGAGGTCATGTGATACGAAGGAAGGTCAAATTACCCCTACAAGCCGATGACATGGTTTTATATGTAGAAAAACAAAGACTCTCCCAGAATAAATGACTTCAGTAAGTCTGCAAGATGCAAAATCAATATACAAAAATCAGTGGGTGTTTTTAATACCTCAATAATTAAATTGCTAAGAAAGAAATAAAAAATCAAACCCACTCATAGCAGCTACCAAAAAAAAAGAAAAACCCAAAACTATGAACAGATTTAACCAAGGAAGTGAATGAACTCCATGATAAAGTTTACTTTAAAAATAAAGAAAAAATTGAAGAGTACCCAAAACACAGAAAGACATCTCATGTTCATGAATTGAAAGAATTAGTATTGTTAAAATATCCACACTACCCAAAGCAATCTGCAGATTCAATGCAATCCCTGTCAAAAAATATTAATCATCTTCGTCACAGAAATAGAAACAATATTCCTGAGAGCTTCAGGAACCACGGAAGACCCTGAGTAGCAGAAAGAACAGAGCTGGCGGCATCGACAGGTGACCCCAAAACACAGCACACAGGACGGGGCTGGGGCGCAGCGGTAGCACGCTTGCTTGGCCTGTGTGAGGCCCTGGGTTCGAGTCTTAGCACCACATATAAATAAATAAAATAAAGGTCTATCAACAATTAAAAATTATTTTAAAAAAACCAGCAGCCAGGGCCAGCAGAACAGACCAGAGAGCCTGAGCTGAACCCACATCACACACAGCTGAGTCTCCACAGAAGGGCAAGAACCTGGGAGAGGAGTCTCATCTGTACCTGGAGATGGGAAACTAGACACCCACCTGCAGGAGGAAGAAAGCAGACCTGCAGCTGGCACCAGCCACCAGTAGATCAAGAGCTTGACCAAGACCCCAAACTACAAAGCTGTCAGAATAAAACCAGAGGCTTCAGGACCGGCCTGGACAAAGATTAAAAAAATATATGATGCCAAAAGATAGGAAACCAGAGCAAACACTGACCAGTGGTTTACATGAGACTAACAAACTTCTGTAGGCAAAGGAAACTGTCCCCAGAGTGAGACAACCTCGAGAATGGGAGACGATGTTTGCCAGCTCTTCACGCCACAAGGGACTCATTTCCAGAGTACGTGAGGAACCCAGCAGCCCCACAGCAGACAGACAAGACGCCCCGTAATCCTACTGACGACGGGTGAATGGCCTGAAGAAGTTCTCCATAGGACGCACATATGCCCAGCAGCATTGAAAGAGAAAGGCACGCACATCACTAACTCCAGGGAGATGCAGTCAGAACCGCATGGGAGGTCATCTCCCAGTTAGAACGCCATCATGGCAAGATGCTGGCGAGAGCTGGGGAAAGGGGACGCTCACGCCCAGTGGTCGGGAATGCAAATTAATAGGGCCATTATGGAAAACAGCAGGGCTTCCTCCAAGAACCAGGAACAACCGGGTGTGATCCCACCGTCTCACAGTGGGATCCTACATCCAAAGGAATTAAGGCCGTGTGTCAGGGAGACATCTGCACCCAGGTGACGGGCAGCTCTATCCACAGTGGCTAAGCGATGGAGTCAGCGCAGGTGTCTGTGGATGGGGAGTGGATGACGGAACAGGGCACACAGGGTATATGAGATATGTGATGGAACATTTGGTCTTGAAAAATAAAAATTCCAAGCTCCCTGCGGGGTCTTACTCATGTGATTGGAAATGCTACGGATCCTCTGGCAACAGCCCTTCTCCACCTGCCCACATCAGACACAGCCTTCACAGGGCCATCACCCGAACTCCAGGACCACGGAGCCCCTTCCTCGGAGGCCACTTGGTCTGTGATTGTCCTCCCAGGGCTGAACAGCTCCTTCTTTATCAGATGTAGTCTGGATTTGTGGGGGTAAAATAGAGGAGAGTGGCCCCCACTAGTCTAACTGCCCCCCATGGGACCTCACATGTCCCTGTGACATGCGCCATTCAGAAAGAGGAAGATCCACGCCCCCATCTCTCACTACCTCCCGCTCCCCAGCAGGCTTCCCCGCCCACCAGGACTCCTTCCCTGGTGGTAAATCACAGGTTCAGCTTTGTGAACAAGATCAATCTGTGATTTACAACTAAGAAGAAGCCCATTCATCCCTGTCCTGTGCCGTGAAGGGCCGACTTTCTCAACAGGCGTTAACCAGGGGCTCCCGCTCCGGGCCCAAGCAGACCACACCGATGGCTTAGGAGGCAGGGCGTCTCCTTGGTGGTGCAGCGAACATGGCACTAGACCTCAGGTGGGTTCCGCCGGTGCGCAGCACATCAGCTAGTCATTCCCAGCAGTAAATGTGCCCCCACAGTGGCCGAGAAATTCCAGACCAGCAGCAGCAGAGCTGCCCATGTACCTTGATCAAGCCACCCACGGGAGACCTCAGGGACAGTGCTCTCTGTGGTGCTGTCACCACCCTTCTTCCCGTCCACAGTGGCGACGGGCATCTGCTCCAGGCCCAGGCTGCACGCTGGCGGGAGACGCAGCGGCCCTCGCCGCCTCCAGCTGTGAGCCTTGGCGAGGCTCCCCACCTTTTAAACTTGGGTCTCGGGGCAGAGTGGGCGACGGAGTCCTGCACAGGACCCACTAACCGCGCACAGAAGCAAATGCACCTGGCAGTGAGAGCGCCCTCAGGCCGTCGTTAAGGGCACCTCAGTCCTGTCAGTGTCCTGGCTTCACTTCGGCCCAAGCCCCTCCATGAGAGACAGGTGTGATCTCCTCCGTCCTTATCTCCAGGGCCTGGTACAGCACCTGGCTCATCTCTGATACCAGTGACCACTGAGCGCATGAGTCTCTATTATTAGTGGTGATTTAATTGTCTTTCTAAATACATTTCAAATGAAATATAGTACAAATGATAATTATTAATGGATATGACTGTCATCTGACACCATCGCACAGTGCACTCACTCACACTCAGTCCATGTCCGCCCAGCCCCTGATGAGTGCTCTGTCCTAGGTGCCACCAGGCACGGCTGCGCTCTAACCACAGGGGAAGACAGACCACACACAGCAATGTCAAGACAGTCCCAAGCCCTGCGGTGGCAGGAAGTGCCAGCTCCTTCAGGGTGCCTCCAGGGGTGAAGGTGATTGGGAGCTCAGCCCCAGGGCCTCTGCATCCCCAGCAGAAGGCAGGAGCCCAGATGGGGGGGGGGACAGGAGCGAGGTGGCGTGTCCAAGACGCAGGCCAGGAGGGAGGCCGTGTCTGCAGTGCAGGGGAGAGGGGCCGAGGCAGGCCGGAGAGGCACCCCTCCGAGCTGCGTCAGGGGACTGGGACACTAGCCTAAGTGGAGCACAGGGAACGGAGGCTGGTGGGCAGGGGAGACAGATCTACTTGACACTTTTAGAATTAAAGTCTGGCTCATGTGCAGGCGAGATCTGTAGGGGATAAGAGGCTATTTCAGCACCCAGGAGCCAAGCCCGAGAGGGTCCAGAGCAGGTGTGTGTCTGGGCAGTGCAGGGCACAGCAGCCGAGGTGTGTTCTCAGCCCAGGTGCCACCCTGACCCGGGCTTAACCCCGCAGAGACACTCAGGGCAGCCGGCCCAGCACTCCTCACATGGTCCCCCCGAAAGGCGAGGGAGCAGGGGTCCAGAGGCACTGACCAGCTCGCTGCTGGAGACTGGGTACTGATCCCTGCACACCGGCTGCAGCAGGCGGGCAGAGTGCGGGCTGGAGGGGGAGCACTCTCTGAGGTGGCACTGAGACACAGCAGACAGGAAACTGGCAGGAAGGTCTAGGGACAGGAGAGGGCACCGACACCGCCTGCCACTGCAGGTCAGCCACAGCAGGTCAGCCACTGCAGGTCAGCCACAGTGACAGCTTGAAACAGGAGGCAGTGGCGGAGCTGGTCAGAAACGGACAGGCTAGGGTGGGGCTGACGAGCTTCGTGTGCAGGGCAGCGGGAGAGAGGACCGAGGCTGGAGCCACCAGGCGGGTGGAAGGGCCCCTCCTTGGAATGGCAAAGATGGGAGGAGGAACTGGCTTTGGGGACGAGGAGTTCAGAAAAGCCTCGGAGATGTCTGTTAGACTGACGAGGAGACAACTGGACTCGGAAGAGACGGCATGGGACCACGGCCACAGTCACCAGCACCCCATCACCCACCGCAGGTCTTCACCACAGTAAAATGAAGTCTAAACAGAGAGTTAAGGAGCCGAGCCCAGAGAAAATGACCCTGGGCTCAGGCTCCAGCCCCACTTGGAACAGTTCTCCCTGTTCCCCCAGCCATTCTGCTGCCTTCGTAATGACCTGGACGGGAGTTACAGCAGGCCAGCAGCGGAGAGCCGGGCTGCTGCGTCCCACGGGTTTTCTGATCTAGGCTCCGGTCGCCCCACCACGAACAGCAGCAGGCTTTACTGTTGAGGGCTCAGAGCTGAGGAAAGGACTGACAGGCCAGGGGCTGGTGTCCCGCCCACGGGGAGGGGAGCAGAGCGCGGCCTGGGCCCAGGAGCACGCTCAGCCAAGCAAGGCCAGCCTCATGCCCAGCCTCGAGTGGCCCTGCAGGCCCGGGCCATGCTCTGCAGTCATCTTGAGGGACGCCACCCTGAGGAGACCGGGAAGGAGGGTGGCAGGTGAGCCTCGGGCGGTGTCTGAAGGGCTGCACCCACCTGCACCTCCCTCACAGTCGGAACAAACCAGACCCTTGCTCTTGTTTCCTCTAGCGCATCCCGGACCTCCCCCCCCCGAAAAAATGATCTTATGAGAGCCACGTTCACAACCCAGAATGAACTGAGGAGCTGAAGCCCTGGAGGGCAACCAGGTGGGCACAGGCACAGCGTGGCCTCCTCCCGTCTGGCTCACCTCCACGCCGGAAGGTTCCGCATACTCTCCCAGCAACATGGCCTCCCATCTCAGTGTGGCAGTCCCTGCCCCTGCCCTTGCACAGCCTTCGCACACTAGTCCAGGCCTGGGTTCAGGACTCCTGTGCTCCCCTCTCAGAGCACAGATGTCCCCAGAGCTCTCTCTTTCCTAAGAGTCTACTGCATGCCTTTACCAAGCAGATGAGAAGTGACCATTTCTCCCCAGCAGAGCCCAAGGCCAGGGGAGCGGCAGCCGTGGACGGAGAGCAAGCTACATTTTGTGGGGTCAGCGCAGAACAAGAAGTGTCAGGTCCATATTCAAAAAGCAAGGAGGTGAAGCCTCTTCTTTAAAGACTGGGCCACTTTTGAAGCGTAATAGGCGGGTAGTGACCTATGTGCCCCAATATAGATTTAAAAATGGCAAAAGTGTAATATGTTGGAATCGTAATTTTATAAAACACAATGAATGACACTTTACTGATAGGATACTTTACTGCTGTTTTCAACTTCCTGGATTACTTTTCTGGAAATTCGTTTATTTTAAGTTATCAAAATTTAAAGGAATTTCATTTTCTCTTTTAGTATAAAAGAGCATCTTTTTACTATTATCTTAATTGTATATATTTATGGTGTTCCGGGTGATAATCTAACACTAAGATTTAAAGTTAGTAATAACCAGGTCAGGCTAGTTAGCATCTCCTTGAATCCCTTGGTTTTTGATTGAGACAGTGACTGTGCATTTGCGGTGGGCGGTTCTGACACACGGCACTGTGTGTTCTGATCGAGTCGGGGTCATTAACGCTTCCCTCTGCTTACTTCCTGCTTTGGGGCTTGGCGCTCCTCTTCTGTTATTCCTAAGATACGAAGGTATGGAGACTAGTCACCTGGTGGCCCGCAGAACCCAGAACCTGGCACCCCGTCCCATGTTTTAGTTCTGATCATCTGCCACCTCCTCTTTCCTTCCCCGGCCTCTAGGAATTGGTGTCCTACATTCAGACACACTCTTTTCACCTTGTACCTTGAGAACACAGCAGAACTTGTCCTTCCATGTCTGACATTTCACTAACATAATGTCCTCAGCACCGTCCAATTTCCTGCAAATGATGGAGTGTCATTTTTTATGGCTGGATAATATTCCACTGTGCATACATACCATTTTCTTTGCCATCCTTTCATTGGTGGGCATCTGGGTTAATCCCACCTCTTGGCTATTGTGAATTGTGCAGCAATAAGCGTGGGCATGTGGGTATCTCTTGACAGGCTTTGTTTCCTTTGGATATACCCCCAAAGTGAGATTTCTGACTCATCCATAGGTCTATTTTTAGTGGTATGAGGAGCCTTCACGCCACCTTCTCCACATCAGCTGCGATAATTCACATTCCCGCCAACGGGGCAGGAGCATTCTCTGTCTCTGCCTCCTTGCCAGCGATTGGTACGCTCTCCTTGTGGTTTTGGTCTGCACTTTCTGGGTGGTACTGAGGTTGAGCATTTTCTCATGAATTTGACCAACTTCGCTCTCTGTTGATAGGATCGAAGGCAACCTCTCCTCTCACAGATGCAAGATCACGAGGAACTTTGGTGATTTTTAATTTTGAAAGATTTTTCTGCTGATGCAACTGTTACCAAAACTGCTAAGAGCCTTCCATAGGTTGTGACCGCATTGGGATGAATTTCTGATAAATTACTTCAAGATATAAGGTTGAGTACAGCTAGAGCCGAGAGTTCTTGCAAAATGATTTTTCTAAAAATCTGTAACTCTCTGTACAATTGAGTTTGTGTTAGCTTGGCTGATTTAAAATGCAGATTCTTACAGTGGTGTTTTAATGCTTCCCCTGAGCTTGGCTGTACCTGGGCAGGAGGCACAAGGAACAGGTGGCATCACGACTTGAATACCATTCCCCAAGTCGGGGTAGGCCTCACATGACTGTGTCTTAAGTGAACAGGAAGAGCTACCGCTAGCTGTCCCTCCTCTTTACTGGCCAGTCACCTCCCCAGGGCCACACACTGCAGCCACCACCTTGCTAGTGCTGCCCCCAGTAGCAGCCTGGGCCCAGGACTTGGCCCCGCCAACCCTGCTGCAGCCAGATGACACCAGGAGTGGGTGGGCGGCCAGGGCACTGCACCACACATGGCTGCTGCCCCACTGTGTGGAGGGCCTGGGCCTACCTTGTACCTGTGCCTTTAGCCATGTGTCCCCTGCTGACAGGCATGTCCTCTTGTACCACCAGGCGTCCTCACAAAGCAGGGTGCAGAGCCTCTGCTCCTCACTGCTTGCTCCCTCCGAGGGGGGTCCTGTGCGACTCAGGCCTCGGGCCCCCCCACCAGGGGCTCTGTGTGGAAACCCATGACGTCCTTCACCAGGGGTCCTGTGGACAGGCCCACCACCTGAGCCTGCCTGAGTGACCGCCTGACGCAGGGCACGGAGGGGCCTCGGGCACAGTCCTCCTCGCCTGTGCAAACCCAGGGTCTGCCCTGCGGGACCAGATCTCAGCCTGTGTCCCCTGGCCTCCAGCCCACCCCGCCCACTCTCAACATCATCTTTACTCCTCTGATGGGTCCCGATCCAAGGCCTCCTCTCCTGCGGCCTCTGCTCACTTTACCTTGTGGTTCGACTCCTCGTGGAATCACAGTCGTGGTCAGCACTCGGCGTGGTCAGCACTCAGCGTGGTCAGCACTCAGGTGGCTGTGCCTGAGGTGACTAAGCAGAGAGTGGGCACAGTAGCTAACTGAGAGGAGGCTCGTGAGGACGCGGAGAAAAGCACCGTCCTGCGGCCTGTTCCTGCTGCGCTCACTCTTGATGCTTGTTCCTCTCAAAACCAGGGACACAGCCTGGGGAGGTGCTGTGAGCGGGCGGGAGCCCACTCCCCACTCCGACCGCGCCAGACACAGCACTGGTCACGTTATCCAAGCCCGCCCCCCCACTGAAGTATCACCCCTTTCTCCACTGAAAAGTCTGAACTGGGTTCTCCAGAAATCCTCACCATGGCTGATCTTAGGATGTCGGCAAAAGAGTCTCTGCAAAAGAGTCCACTGTAGATAAACTTCCTATTTTCCTGTCACCCTGTTTACTTGGCCACTGGCCGAGAAGATACCAGCACTCCAGGTGATGGACACCCCTTACTAGTTATCACAAACGTATCCAGTATAGTACTTTGAAGAAATGTGCAAACAAGGCCTCTGGCCTTGAGCTGGGCTTCACAGAGATGTCTACATTTTTAAGAGAAGTTGCAATTGGGCCCATGGTAACAGCTGGCAGGGGGAGGAAAGAAGGGGAGAAGAGGCTCTCCCCTCCTCAGGAGCTGTCCTTGAAGGGTTAACTCGCCCAAAACAGTGAAAGCAAAAGCTGCTTTTATGTGAACTTCTGCAGACTGTGAACTTCTGAGCCCCTCCCCTTACACGCTGGGTATAAAACTCTGAAACTCCCTGAACTCGGGGTTCAGGGGATTGATTGATTACAGCAAAGGCTGTACCCTCTGAGCCTGGCTGCAGCCACATAAAACTGTGTCCTGCTGTCTTCGGGGCCTGGCCTCGTCTGTCCCCGTGTCCTGCTGTCTCGGGTGCCTGGCCTCGTCTGTCCCCGTGTCCTGCTGTCTCGGGTGCCTGGCCTCGTCTGTCCCCGTGTCCTGCTGTCTTGGGGGCCTGGCCTCGTCTGTCCCTACAACACGACCACGTCCGGTCGCTCATCTGTTCCCTCCCAGGCAGGCAGGGACAGGGCATTCAGAAAGCCTGGCTCACAGTAACTGAGGGGGGCAGTGATAGGCTGGACCCAGGCCACCACACCCACGGGGCCAGCCCAGCAGACAGCAGTATCCAGCCTGGGGGCAAGCGGCCCAGGGGACCGTCCACCTGAAACCACTTGAATCAGCTGGAAGGACGTCCACAAACCCCTGAGGGGCCCCTAGGGTCAGGGCTGGACTGAGATGGTGGCCACAGCTGCCGATGTGGGTAACTGGCCCCAGGAAAGGAAGGCAGGGTGGGCATCTACCTGAGAGCCCCTTGCCACTGGTTTACTACCAAGGAAGCATCTCGTGAAGTCCACGTGCGCTGCCAGGGTCACGCGGCAGAGCCTGGGTCCCGACCTGCACCTGCTGGGGCCACCTGCCCGTGACTGTGACCCGGTGAGGCACTCCAGAGAGGCCTGTTTTGCCCACGTGTCCCCTGAACCACAAGAAGCACTCTCCTACCGTGCCTCACACAGCGCTCCGTCCCCCAGGCCGGCCCGGGTGGACCGGCCAGCTCCTCTCCCTGGAGGCCACACACCTTGTTAGTGGGGTTCTCCGAATTCGTTTTCCCGTCCCCTTCGCTGCTGTAGATTTCAGCTCGACTTTGAAGCAAAGCCAAGTAGTGACGCCTTTAGACTCCTCTTCAGAAGCCACGGAGGCCGCTGATTCCGTGGGCGGGGCCCTTGAGGACATCAGAGCAGCCAAGACTCACCAGGACAAAATCAGTGGTTCAAAAGTGGGTACTTCTAAAATCAGACCCTCCGCGTTCGTGAAGACCGTCCAGGAGCCGAGCGCGGCTGAGGGAAGCCAGCCAGCAGGCAGGCGAGGAACCAGGGGCCAGGTGGGGCTGGTGGCACCGTGGAAGGCCGCGGGGCCTCCTCCAGCTCCCGCTGTCCCCGGGCAGGTGGGACGCCTCGCTGGCCTGCCCAGGAGAGGAGGGGGCTTGACCTGATGGGCAGGGGACAACGGGGCGTCCTGGTCTCAGCTCCTCCTCCAGCTCCAGGGAGGGAGAGGTCTGCTCCACTCCACAGCAGCCCACCCTCGTCCACACTGCCTGCCGCTGACCACCCAGGGGTCCAGGCAAGGAGTTTAGCTGGTCACTAAACCAAGTCCTCCAGTTTGGCTTTGCTGGTGACAACGGAGGTGTCTCCCTCCCGTCCACTCACCTGCTGTCACGTCTCCACTCGTTCAGGTGGGTGCTATCAGTGGCGTCCCCTCAGAGACCCGGCTCCATCCGGCCACTCAGGAAGCGCACACTAGACCTGCGTCCTCCAGAGATGCCGCTGGGCCCCGTCCCTTCTCATTCACAGGTCCAACCCCAGAGAACCATGGACCTCATGGCCTCTGTCCTCGGTCCCACTACCAATCTGCCCCTCCACAAACAGCGTGGGCCACCTTGCCTTGCCTATTTTAGGGACCTCGTGTCAGCTCTGAGGGCCACCCCTGCTCCCAGTGACACAGCCATGAACTCCGTCACCTGCAGCGTCGTCTTGGGAATTCAGCCTTTTCTTCGGGGCTCAGGCAGTGCGGTCCACACGCTCTCTGTGCTGCCCTGGGGGTGAGTCACGTCCTGTGGTCACAGGGTTCTGTGGTCACCGACAGCCTCTCCCAGGCCCTGGAAGAGTTCACTGGGTTGGACTCACTTAGCTCGGCCTTCTTTTTTCCTCACCATTTTTGCGAGCGGCGGCTCCTGCTGACTGACCTCCGACAACGCATTCCGCGCGTCTGCACCTCCGGCGCCCCCTGGCTGCGTGGCCGGCCGAGGGACGGCTTTACACACCCGAGCCCACCTCGGCGCCCCCTGTGTGGGCGGGGGACCCACTCACTGGGCTCCTCCTCGACTCTCCTTCCTGTTTGCAGCCAGCTCGCCAGTGGACAGTCCTGCTGACCACGTTCTCCCACCTCCTTAGCATTTTCACTTGCTGTCAGGCTGCTAAGGGGACAAGCAGTGTACCACGTCCACGTGAACGACCCTGGCAGAGTCCCCTTCCCTCTCCAAAGACATCAGCACCCTCACCTGGGACCTGATGGCCCTCTGCTGCCCACCTCTTGTCATTCCGTGACCATTAAACCAGGAGAACTCAACAGAAGTCCATGCAGACACTCCCGGGAGGCGTCTGTCTTTCCCGTCATCTGCCCCGAGTAGCGGCACTCAGTCCCTGTGTCATCTCCGTGGTTTCCAAGCCACACTACTCTGACACCGTCTGCACAGCCAGAATCCCAGCCGACTGGGAAGCGAGGCCTGCTCTGTTCTCACCAGTGGGGAGAGGGAGAAAGTGTGGGCCTCCCTGGACACCGGCTTTTCCAGAGAGTTCTGAGTGTCAGCTGCTCCTGCAGAAAGCCCCGGCCAGCCCTCCAGGTAGAATAGAGAACGGCCTCCCTGACCTTCACACACCCTCTCCCAAGAGAAGTGCTTAGAGTCTCAGGGAATGTGCCCGGCCGCACCCTATAAGATACGGTTGGGATATTGGGGTCAGGCTTCAAGGCACACATGGCCCCTGCTGAGAAGATGTGCGGGGGACACGCGGCTTCTCAACAGTCAGGGTGAGAGAATCACCTAGAAGCCTCAGGTTTCGGTGCCTGTTTGAAGGTGAGCATGCACACACTGGAGGACCATCATGTCTGACCGGGAGCCCTTCTGGGGAGCAGAGTGAGTCCTACCCAAGCACTGACCCTTGGCATCAGGAAGGGCGGCTCCCAGGCTCCCTGTGGTACCTGAGCTGAGCTGGTATGGCATGGCAGGAACAGCTCCAGCGTCTCTTCCTCTTCTTACAGGGACACCCGTCGAGTCAGACTGAGACCCATAGGGCTCACTTAACGTCCCTCACGTCCCCACAGGTCCTACCAACCAGCAGCGCATGGGGGCTTCAACATGAGCTCTGAGGGAGCTCCCCAAGTCCTCTCTGACCCCCCCAGGATTCACGACCTTTCTGCAGGTGCACGGCTTCCATTCCACAACAACAGTCTTCACTGACCCCGCCAGCGATGCTGAAGTCCAGAGTCTCCTTCAAATACCTCCTAAAGCAAGTATGGGTGATTCTCAGGTGTGATTCGTCCTGAGGCAAACTCCTCTCAGCCGTGAACTGTGAAAACCAGACACTCCATGCGCTTCAAAACACAGCGGCGGGACGGGCACAGGAAGACCCTCCACTCCACAGGGAGAAGCAGGAAGTGGGAGGGCGACAGGTCCCACAAGTTCAAAGTCCAGCAGGACAAACGCCACTCGATCTCAATTCTTGAGAATAACCCTCTTCTGCCAGGTGCTCTGTGCTTCAGGCCCAGTGGGGCAGCAGCATCCCCCGCCCCCCCCCACGCCCCAGGGAGTGGCCCCACCATGAGGCTCTGCTGGGCAGTCCTGCCCCAAGCTCTGGAGGGCCTCAGCTAGCCCCACTCCTGGTACCAAGGTCGTTGGTCTGCGTGGGCCGACGTGATGATATACCGCAGAAGGGGTGGTTTAAACAATAGAAATTTATTTTCTCATGGTTCTGGAGACTAGAAGTCCACCATCGAGGTTCTGGCTGGTTTTAGCACCTGAATATTTGTCCTATGAGAACCATGAAAACAAGCACAAAGTCTTTCCTGTGAGCAAGGGCCAAGCTCCAAGTTCCTGCAGCACGTGGGGTGGGGCATGGGAGTGGCCACAGATGGGTCTTCAGGAGTCAGACACCTGCGGTCCAGGCCCAGGGCTCTTCCTAGCTGAAGGGCTTCTAAGCATCACTTACACCTCCGGGCGTCAGTCTCCTGGGCAGTAAATTGGGCATAACAACCTCTACTGCACTGACTCGCTGGGAAGATGAATCAAGCACGCGTGTAAGACACTTGGACCTGGACTGTGCACGTGTGTTCTCACACACTCTCTCCACCACTGCTAGCTCCTTGACTCCTCACAGCGCCGAGCTGTGAGCACAGCGCAGAGTGGGTGTTTCCTGACTCTGATGCACCGGGTGCCTCCAGGCCAGAGACCAGCAAAGAGAGCTCGGCCAAGCCTCCTGCCAACCATGCACCACCAGGGAGACCTGGCCAACCTGCAGCAGTCCAGAGTGGGAGGGTCACGGAGCAAAGAAAGAAGCGCTAACTAGGCCCCGGGACCTCTCAGACCCAGAGAAATCCCCAGTGCTCATCCTCTCATGTCCCCAAGATCAGCAATCTTTGGTTCAGAAACCTAACCGGGGCTGGAGATTTAACTCGGGAACAGAGCACCTGCTAGCATGAGGCCTTGGGTTCAGTCCCCAGCACCACAGAGGGAAGAGGGAAGGGAGGGAGGGAGG
>NW_026000019.1:23806333-23829916 GCF_001458135.2 Marmota marmota marmota
AGGGAGGGAGGGAGGGAGAGAGGGAGGGAGCAAGAGAGGGAAGGAACGAGAGAGAAAGAAAGAGAGAAAAAGAAAGGATCGGGCCAGCAGGATGCCCAGGGACAGTCTGTGGTACAGGCAGATAAGGGACCGACCTTGGCACGTCCCAGTCAATTCCATTTCTGGAGGCCTTTGGGGTCTCAGCTGGACCAGGAAGTCCCCCAGCACAAAGCCACTACATACAACCTGGGTCACCGAAGGGGCCCCACGAGTCCCCAGGAAGAAGCCTCCTCAGGGGCCTGTGTTTTACCGTTTCCTCCAGTTCATGAGACAAGTGCTGGCCTTAAACCAGCGGGTGAGGAACGACTGCAGAGAGGAGTAAGCTGTGTGAACCCCGCGGCCAAAGTACACCCAGTCAGAGCGACCAGCTGGCCTGGCCAGGGACGCCCTGGAAATGCCCAGGTCAAAGCCCGTCCTCCACCGTCCTGGAGTCTGAGTTCACACGTCAACGTCCCAGTTGCGTTGGTCACTGTCTGCTTTTCACCAGGGCTTTGCCTGGTCCTGGGAGCCATCATAGAAACCAGCTGCACCCTCCACTCACCCTCCCCTTCCTCAAACACAGGACAACTGCTGTGTCCATCCTACCGCGCCCCGGGCACAGCTCTGAGTGGTATATGGGTGTTGGGATCAGTTTTCATAACAACCCTATCAGATAAATGATATCAATAACTACATTTTTCAGACGGGGAAACTGAGACACGGGAGCCAGGTAACTTGGCCAGGGTCACGGAAGTGAACTGATGGATCATCTAGAGAGCTACTGTCCATCCATCAAGATCACCAGGTCTTTCCCGAGTCAGGCCTGGACTCTCCTCCACCTCCCACCTCACCCAAACTGAGCACGTGCAGTTTAGCAAATTGTGACCACCTAGAATACTGATGTTGAAGTTAAGTTAGAAAGCAGGATTTGGTAGAAAACTGCTTGGATCCAGCAAACTGTGAGTCAAATACCTGAACCTCGTAATGAAACAGTCAACATCTGTTTTTCCATATTTTTTATTGAGCGTTACACTTATCTGTAAAGGCGGGATTCCCTATCACATATTTGTCCGTGCACATGATGTAATAGCCTAAGTGGGCAGTATCCCTCCCAGTGTTACCCTCCCCTACCCCCCCTACAGACCCCCTTAGATCTCCATGAGACCCCTCCCTGCACCTTTCTGTTCCTTTCTCCTCTCTCCACATGTGAGGAGAACATAGGCCCTGACCCTCCAGGTTTGGCTTATTTCTCTTAACATTTCCATCCATTTTCCTGTAGGTGACATTTCATTCTTTATGGCTGAATAAGATTTCATTTTATATTATAGACCACATTTTCTTTATCCATTCATCCATTGTGATGTCTAACTTTTGTGCTGCAGATTTTCCAAAAATAAAATAGGATCCCGAGTCCTATCAACTTCTCAGACGCGTCTCTTCCTCACCTCCCTCCCCAGCTCTTGCCTGAACAGTGGAAGTGGCCCCTTCCCGGGACCTGGCCACTGTCACCATTCCAGTTCACCCTCCTGGGCGTGACCGAGCCGGCTACCTAAACAGATAAGGCCATTTCCCAGGACCTTTTCGACACCCGCCTCACAATGCAGACAGTGCAACCTCCTCGCCCCGTTGGAGAAACGCGTTTTTAAATATTTAAGTGGTATTGCCTTTCAACAGGACAACGCGTGGGTGGAGGCGGATGCTGGAACCATCCTGCAGGCTCAGAGCACAGAAATCTTAAACTCATTGCTTTTCCTTGCTGACCAAGTTCTATTTGGCTGGGAGCAAACAAATCAATCGCATCATTTTTCACTTAATTAGCCTTGAAGTTGCTGGCTTGGGCATTCTCCCTGCCGAGTAAGCACAAGCCGGCCCGCTTCCCCTTCTCCCGGTGGGTAGTCGGCCATACTCCTTGGTCATGCAGAGTCCTGCAGCTGCGTCCCTTGGGCTCCCACAGCCCCTGGCTTCCACCTGGTCTCAGAGCCCCCCTTGCCTACTCCTGCATCGAGGTCTGCCTCTCCCAGGGCTCCGAGGCTCCGAGTTCCGAAAAAACAAAGAGTGCCCAGGCGTCATCCATCCCCAGGACCTGGCACAGAGCTGGTGCCCAGGGAAGTTCCGCCAGTGAAGTCACACCATGGAGTGGAAGCCAGAGAAGCCATCTCAGTAAATAGCCGGAGGTGCTGCTGGCCGGCAGCACAGGGAACCCCGTCCAGCTCTTCTCTGTAAGTACGTTGGTAAAACTCTCTACGTACACAGCGGCCAGAAGTTGAAGCTAGTCCCTGGCGCCTGCCTGATACCCTGCCCCTCGTCCACTGGATAAACTCATTGATTGCCCCAAGAGAAGTGACCAGCCTGATCTGGCCTGGGAGGCATTCAGGGAGGACATGGTGACTGCTTGGAACAGGAGCTCTCCTTGGACGCATCAGTGGCCGTGCTAGTCAGCTCTTCATTGCTGTGACCAAAACAGCTGACAAGAGCAACGTAGAGGAGGAGAGGCTCACCTGGGGCTCACGGTTCCAGACCTTCAGTCCATGGTCGGCCAACGCCACTGCTCTGGGCCCGAGGCGAGGCTGAAGGTCGTGGTGGAAGGTGTGGCCAAGGAAACAGCTCCACTCCTGGCAGCCAGAGCCACCGAGGCCACACCCACCTGCCCAAAGTCACCGCCCAGTCCATCTGAGCCAGGGTGGACTGACTTGGTGACAGCTCCCATGGACCAGCCATTCAGCCTCTAAACGTCCCTGCATTAGCACGGGAGTCGGGGACACCTCCGTCCCAGCCATGACTGTGGCCTTTGGAAGGCCCTTGGCAGGACACAACCCACAGCCTTCCCTGACCCTCTTTTGCTCATGAGCCAATGTCTTCAGACGGCTCCAGCTGTACTCCCGTCTCAGGCCAGCCCTCCGTGTGTCCGGGATGTGTCCCCTCCCTTGATGAAGGACATCCCGCTGGGGAGCTGCCCACGCTGTCCTGCCTGTCGGGTCCTTCCCATCATCACGTAGATGCTCTGTGGCATCCCCCACGTTAGAGGAGCCTCCCTCGAGTCCCCACCTCTGTCCCGTGTGTGGCCATCAGAGGGCAGAACTTTGGAAGAGTGTCCTCTGCTCACGGTCTCTGCTCCCTCTCCCCTGTTCCTCTGGGACCCATTCTGACTAGACCAAAATACCCAACATTCCACCAAAATTGTGCTACCAAAGTCACAATGACCTCTGTGTTCTCGAGACCAGTGTCACTCCCCAAGCTCTTCTTAACCCACAGCGTTTAGTTCCTCCCCTCGCCATTGGGACACCACCCTCTGGGCTCCTCTGACCTCGCCAGTCACCCCGGAGTCTCACGGCCCTCTCTGTGCCTGCTGCAGCCCAGGGATCCGCTCTTGCCCCTTTTCCTTATCTGTGCGTATTTCCAAGGAACTCCGTGTGCCCCAGGTTTGGACACTGCAGGCTGATGACCCAGGTGTGCGCCTCTCTTCCTCCCTGGAGCCCCGCGGTGAGCACCTTGACCCTCAGGTAACCGAGAGCAACTGGCTGAGCCACCTGGGTCAGGCACAACTTCGTTTCTTTTGATAAACAATGGTAGCTGCCGCGGAGTGTAAGGCGAGTGAGGGAGAGCCCTCTCCCTAGCTCACTGCAGGCCCGTGTCCGTCGCTGCGGGGGCTGGCCACCTGTTTGACACTAATAACGCCATCCCCGTGAGAGTGCCCGGCTGCCTGGTCCACACTCAGCAGAACTTGCACTGGGAGGAGGGCGAGGTCAGTTCCAGACTCACCGGCAACGCTTAGTGACCCAGCTCTGCAATGACACCTCCAGGCCCCAGTGCCCTGGTCTACACGGCGGGTTCTGGCCCTGAGCTGATTCAGGCCTCTCCCTGGCCTCAACACACAGGGGCCAGATGAGCCAGACGGACGAGCGTCCACACAGGGCCACACTGGAAACAAGGAGGGAATCCAGAGCCAGGTTGGCGGCCCACGCGACTTGGGAGGCAGCGCAGAAGGACCACAAGTTCAAAGCCAGCCTCAGCAACTCACGAGACCCTGCCTCAAACAGTAAAAAGCACTGGGGATGTGGTCAGGGGTCAAGTGTCCTTGGGTTCAAACCCCAGCACCAAAAAAAAGAGGAGATTCGGAGCCAAACAGGGCACTCGACATAGGCTCAGGCCGGAGGAGCAAGGGCCTTGCACTAGATGTGGCTTCAGGTATGGGATGTGGAAACCTAAGGCCACCGGGACTTGAAAACATCTCCAGACCAGAGCTACAGGGAGAGGGGGAGCTTCCGGGTCTCTGTTCACGGAATGGAAACCCTTCTGAGTTCCCAGAGTTGGCAGGTCTTGGTTTCATCTTCCTGCCTTGGCTGAGCACAAAGCCACAGCTCCTGTCCCCAGGTGGCCTTAGGTCTCCACTATTAAAAGTGCAGGACAGGTTTGGGGGAGAATAGGGCCACTGATAATGTAAAGTACAAAAATAAGATCACGGTGGAGTAAACAGGGATCTTAGAATCAGCTTCAGAGAAAATGAAGTGATCAGAAGGACACGTGCGGATGTGTCTGAACAGAGCGGAGCGAAATGGGAAGCAGAAAACAGAGTGAAGAGGCCCCGAGGACGCAGGAGGCCGCCCACCCGAGCAGGACACGTCTCCCAGGACGCGGCTGGAGATGCAGGAGAGGCGGCAGCAGTCGCCACCATCCCACAGAGCTGAGGCCAGGACGGTCCGGGATCCGGGAAGTGTGGTCCCCGAGAGAGAACTCGACGCCGAGAGGGGCCAGGACGTGGAAAGGCGCAGAGAGAAGAGAAGCAGGGACCTAGGAGAACTCCAGCGTCCCACTGAGGAACCGTGGGAAGGCAGATGAGCTGGAGAGGCCTGGATCAGCAGGGCAGGTGAGAGACGCCCGGTGCCCTACATGCAGAGTTTGGGCCTGCGGAGAAGGTACGTGACGGGCAGCTCTGCAGTGTTCGTGGGAGCTCTGAGCCAAGGGGCTGGGGGTCCATCTACATCAACAGCCTGCAGAGTCGTGGACTTTGACAAGTCGACTTGAGGAGAGAACTTGGAGAGGGTTCCAGGCAAGTCCTAAGGCACACTGGCTTTGAGAGGTCAAGTGGAACAGGAAGAGCCATGAAACAGACATGCAGGGAACAGGCAATATCAGAGAGGAGGAAGCGGTGTGCCGGACAGGGCTTCAGAACGGATTCCAGCTGGGCACGAGGTGTTCACCTAAAATCCCAGCCCCAGGGAGGCTGAGGCAGGAGGATCACAAGTCGGAGATCAGCCTCAGCAACTTAGGGAGGTCCTCAGCAATTTAGCAAGACCCCGTCTCAAAATTAAAAAAAAAAAAATAGGGCTGGGGATGTGCCTCAGTGGTTAAGCACCCCTGGGTTCAGTCCCTGCTACCAAAGAATTAAAAAAAAAAAAAAAATCCAGCATGCAAGGTATGGCCAGAGGCCAGCACAACCTGACGAGCACCGAGAAGGGCGAGTGGCTGGCTGCGGGAGGCAGGAGTGGAGGGGGCATCGGAGGCAGAGGCCGGGACTGAGGTGGCAGAGAGAACCAGGCCTGGACAGAGGTGAGGCCCCACAGGAGCTCTCTGGGTTTGGAGATTCTGGAGTTCTGGTGCCGTATGGGGAAGACCCCGGGACAGGAGGGTCGACCGTGCTGGAGAAACAACCTTCAATGCGGTGAGATCCTGGAGAGGAAGGGGTGACCAGAGATGGGCTTGAACAGAAGGAGGAACGTGTCCTCTCGTCACCTGGGGAAGGCAGGGGTGGATTCAGGTCTTCAGAGTCAGTGGCAGGAAACCCCTGTTCACGTCTGAGGGCTCCGACTTTCTCCACGTAGCCCGAGGTGTGAGGGTCACCCGGGGGAGGAGAGGGCGGCAGCTGGGGAGGGGCAGGACACGGCCCCCCACGTCCCATGTCCTTTACTGAGCACCTTGCTTACTTTTCCACGTATTCTCTGCCACTCAAGTGTGAGCCCTGGGGGTCCAGTGAGGGCCATGCCTGTCACCGGCACAGAGCACACTGACAAACCCCGCTGAAGGGTGGTGCTCAGCAAAGGCCAGGGAACACGACGGCTTGGGTGCAGGTCCCCCTGCTGAGGCAGGGACACCCTCCCAGCCACCCCCGCATGGCTTCCAGGACGCAGCCCAGCAAGGCCAGCCGCCCATCAGTAGCTCAGCTCCTCCCCAGCCTGAGCTGGCCCTGAGCCACCCTGAGCCACCCTCGGCCTCTGCTCCAACTGACCAGCCTCCTAAAGTGGCAGGACTTCAGGAAGCCCCAGAACCTCCGACCTTGCCAAACCATGCTTTCTTACCCTCTCTCAGGAAGAAGACAGAACTGAAGAGAGTCAAACTCTCTGTTGTCCACTAAACCAGCACCACGTGGTCCTGGCCCAGAGAAAGTTCTGGAAAGGAAGAAATGCATCCGTGACTGAATCCCTCCTAAGCCTCCACATGCAGAATCAGTTGGCTTGGTCTTTGCGTCTATCGACAACCAAATGAGGCGAGAGTTATCACTTGACCACACAGGCCTCAAACTTCTGCCCCAGGGACAGCGGTGAGAGGCCACGCCCCCGCCACCACGGTCCCGCCCAGCTGTGTGAGCACACCCCTCTGGACCTGCCCTCGAGGGCCCAGGCTGTCCAAGCACTTGAGGACACCCACTCCAGGAGGAGTGGAAGACGGGCATGCAAGGTCTGACCATGGCCAGTGCTGGTCAGGAAGGAGCAGAGGGAGCCTCCTCACAGCCTTGGGGCTCCCCGAAGCTTCCGTCCCGCTGCGTTAGAGTAGCTCTGGAAAGGAGTCACCCTCATTTTTGACAGGTTCTAAATAGCCATACACAGCACACAGACCTGTTCCTGTGCGGTCCAGCTCCGTCCAGCATAGGAACGAGCGGTGGTTAGCGCCTTGAGGACACATCATCCACCACCAGGAGTCAAAGATCCTCCACTCACTCACCCGGGGGCAAAGCACTTGTCTCACGTGCACAACGGCACCACTCAACTCAGGCCGTCTCCCCTCTGCAACGTCCCTTAAGGCTGTCCCCTCTGTGAGCACCACTGAAATCCACCTGCCCTCCAAGTCACACTCCCATTACATCAGAGCACTCACTACAGGACCAGTACTGTGCTAAGCACCTTGTATGCATGAGCTAATTTAAACTTCTCAGTAACTGTGCGAAGAAGGTACTATTTTAATCCTTACTCTACAGATAGGGAAATTGAACCACAAGCCTACTTTTAACCAATAAATGGATTCCAGAGGTGTCTGCATACATACAATCTCTCTCTCTTTCTCTCTCTCTCTCTCTCTCTCTCTCCACATACACACACACACACACACACACACACACACATATAAAGACATAACTGTTTTGAGACAGGGTCCCACTATGTTGCTCAGGCTGGTCTCAAACTCCTGAGCTCAAGTGACCCTCCAACCTCAGCCTCCCGGGCAGTGGGACTATAGGAGCGCGTACCACCATGCTTACAAGTAGGTCGTCATGGGCCCTACTGATGCCTTCCAAACTGAGTCGTAGCCTAGTGACCCCCAACTTAGAGCTCGCCTAGTCCAAAGGCCCTGTCCCAAAGATTCCAGGACAATGGCAGAGAGGACGGCAGGTGACTTGCCCAAGGCTACATGGCTGGAAAGGAGCAGGGAGAGCCTGGGGCAGGGCCCCACACTCTGGCCCTGAGCCCCCACTGCTCACTGCCCACCAGGGGCCCTGCCTTTCCTCCTGCTCCATCAGGGTAGACACCTCGGCCTCCCTGTGCTGGAGAGTGGTTCAGGGTGGAGGTTGGGCCTCTAACCTCACCTCTGCACTGATCTGGACCCCCTTCCCTCCCCTTTCCCCAGTCGTCCACTCCTCCTCCTGGCTGGGACCCTGGCTCTAGACTGTGCTGGCCGGTCCCTGTCCATGCCAGAAAGCTCTGTGGCCATTTAGAACCATCCAAGTGCAAGCAGACAATAGCCAGGAGTAGCCCGGGCAGCCCAAGCCGGCCTCGGCCTTGACTGAAGCCACTCACCCTCCGCGTGCGACGGGAGGGGATCATGGCCTGCCCCGTCTGGCCCTGCCGGGCAGCTCTGCCTGCCCTGGGGGAGCCAGGAAACAGCTACCTGCATGGGGCCTCTGATCCGGCCAGGCTTGGGGCCACCGGAAGCACCGCAGGTTTCACGGTGCTCTGCTCTCCTGGGTTGTCCTGGCCAAGGCCCCCCACGGGTCTCTCTGGAGCAGAAGCCAGCAGGCTCGGGGCAGGACAAAGGCCAGGCTTCCAGACACACCAACCAGATTGCAGCAGCCCCAGGTGCCTCATGTGCGGGGAAACCGAGCCTAGGCCCTCGGGGAGAGCGTCAAGAGGAGCCAGGTCTCTCTCCCGGGACACAAGCGCTGTGCTTTCTTCGCAATCATCAACACCAAACACCAGGAATGACCTCCCAAGGAAGAAGCCCAAACAACTCCTCTTCCCAAGTTAACTGGACACCCAGCCCTAGACCTCCCCAGGCTTCAGTCCCTCCTTCAGAAACAAACGCATCTGTCTGCCCAGCAAACCCTGCTACGGCATTCAGTCTGTGGCCCCCGAGGGAGGGAGACGAATGCCACCTGGTTCTCTGGGACGTGCACCGACAGTCCCACCCTGGGCTGCAGTGGGGCCAGTGCGTGTGCTCAGGAGACCAATGGGCAGAGGCCCTTTCACTCTGGAAGGAGACCCTGTGGGCATGTGGAGCAGGGGTCACAGTCCTGCCCGGGCAGAACCTACGGGCACAGCCAGGTCGGGGTGATCCACGCTTCCTCACCAGCCGTCCGGTCTCTGCCTCAGGCACAGGCAGGACCCCCTGCCCCTCCCTGCCCGCAGTGAGTGCAATGACAAGTCCCGAGCTACACACTTCCATGTCCCCTCCCTCTGACCACCTCGAGCTCCACCAGCCGGAGCCCAGAGGAGGACGGACAGCAGGGACCAGGCCCAGGTAGACCTGCCATGCTGGTTTCCACCGCCGTGGTGCTGGACTTGCTCTGTGGCCCACTTCGGCCGGCTGCTGGCCACCCCTGCCCTGAGCTAGACCCTCTGTGCTGCCCGACCACTTCCTAGGACCAGAGCACCGCTCCTCTAGGCCTTCTTCCATGATACTTCCTCAGTCCCGCAGGCCCTGTTTCCAGCCACGTCGCCGCATCTGACAAGCAGGCCCTTCAGCCGGGCCTCTCCCAGGATGCCCTCCCCCAGCCCACCTACCACCTTCCTGATCCAGCCGGCGACGCCTCCTCCAGGATACCCCCCTGGACGACAGTGATGTGAGTTAGAAGTGGATCCTGTTGCTCTCATGGGTGTTCATCTTGGAGAATGTTCTAGAACACCTGGTCATTGATCTGCCTGTCCCCAGCAGATGAGGTCTTCTTTGGGACCCACACTCCATGCTCACCTTCCATGTGCCATCCAGGGATATCCTTTGCCCGGGCAGGGATACAACTTAAAGCAGTTTCCATGAACCGCTTGGTCATGTGACCTCCCTCCTCTAGCCGCATGCCCACCTGCCTACAGATACAACCCCATTAATCCACTGATCAGGTCACCACACCCCCCAGCCCTGGTCACACAGTCTCCCCAAGTCCCTGCACAGTGGAAAACCCCAACATCGGGAACTCTATTGCCGGGGAAGAGGGATGGCCGGGGAGGGTCCGTGAGCGGAGGGGTGCAGACGGACAGGAGACCCCTGGTGCTCCCTAGCAGAGCATGGCGACACGATGTCAACGTGTGGTTGTGCGATTCAGAACAGGCAGTAGAGAGGATTTTGAATGTTCACGACACAAAGGAATGAAGCTGTTTGAGGTGATGGACACACCAGGTGCCTTCAGCAGATCAGTGTCCTAGATACGGATAAGGATATGAGAGCGATCACATCACAGCCCACAAATAGTCACGATTGTGGTGTCAATTAAAAACTTAAAAATAAATTCCAACGTCTATGTTTGAAAATGCTATTCTATTAAGAAAGGCCCCTAGGAAGATAAAAATGAGTCTGTGACAACCTGAGACTCTACCATCCGACATCTCGTAGAGGATCCGAAACACTGCGCTGTGGTTGAGATAACTCGGGAGAGACCCAGAAATCTGGCAAGAGAATCATGGGCCTTCAGAGCACGAGGGGCCGAGGAGTTTGTCCAGGTGGGCCCTTCGTCACCGTAGAAGGACTCTGAGCCCCAGAGGTAGGGAGCAAGATGCCTACAACTCCAGGTGCATGAACGGGAACACTGGCTTCCAACCCCAGACACCCGACTCCCGTTCTCTATGCACTCTGCACCTTGTCCTGGGGGCCCTGAGACCCCTCTGCTGCGTCCCCCGGCACCATCTGCCCTCCACCCTCCCCTGTTCTACACAGCCACACAGCAGAAAATCCCAGCATTTGTTGAGGTTGGGGGGCGGGAGGAAGATGGAACGGGCTCCCTGCACATAGGAAGCCTGGCAGGGCCCAAGAAGCACAGAGCCGTCTGCCTCCCGATGGGGCTGTGGGCAGGGATTCTAGAAATTCAGCTGCGAACAGCAGCCTCAGAAGCCGAGCCTGGGCCCCCACATCTGCTCCGGCTCAGTGGGGAGGGAGGCCCGAGCGGGAGGCCTCAGAGCAGATGGCACCTCCCTCCCTGTGGGTGACTTCACTTGGGTAATTACGCCTGATGAGGAGCGAGGGAGGCCCCCTTGCCGAGGCTGATTATCCAGGGTAAATCAACTGAGCCCACTTGGAGATCTGGGAGGAGGGGAAAGTCGGGCACTGAACAAATCACTTTTTGGACAATTCTTCCTATGAGTCTATGAGGTAGAGGTTTATTATCTCCTTTTTCATGTTAAAAAAACGACAAGACCCTAAAGTTGAGACACTATATGAAAGCAGCACGCCCAGGATCATACGCAGGAGGTAGCAGCTCCTAGGTCCAAACGCTCGGCAGTCAGGAGCCACACACATTTCCATGATGTCACCAGAGATCCAACAGCATGCGTCCTTCATCCGAGATGGGTCCAACCCTGCTCCATGACTCATGAAGAAGTGGCCCTGAGCTTCCAAAGACAAGGAAGACACCTGGTCACAGGCTCAGGATCCTGGGAAACGGGAGGCCAGGAGGCTCCCGTGCAGATGGTAGTCGGTAGCCTGGGCGACTGCTGCCCCTGCTTCCTTCCCTTGTCCCCAGGACCTGCAGGACCACAGGTGAGTGCTAGGATGTTTTTTGAGAGAAAAGGAGAAGACACAATACACACAGGGATGGAAGAAGAGAAAGGGGCGTATCCATAGTCGGCCCTTGACGCTGTTTCCCATCCGTGGGGCCAACCAGCCACCCCTAGAAATGGGGGTGGGGTGTATCCATGCTGAACAGGGACAAAGTCCCTAAACTGCAAAGTCTAACCACAACCTCCACAGCGTTTACATGGCCCCTGGCATCACAAGTCACCAAGAGATGGCTTAAGTCTACAGGAGGACACACATAGGCCACGGGCCAACATCTGGCCATCCTACATAGCAGACAGGCGTCCTTGGATTTTTCCATTCATGGAATGTCCTGGAAACAATCCCCTGCAGATGCCAAGCAATGTGTTTCTGCCTACTACAGCAGGGATCTCCAACCTGGGCTGAGTCGCACAGTGGGGCGCTCGTCAGGCCGCTCAGGCCCAGGAAGGTGGGCTACCAGGACCAGGCTCCCTTCGTGGCTGCAGACACCGCTGGAGGATGAGAGACGAAGTCAGACATCGGCCTCCCTGTTGGCCAGTGGACCCTGTGGCCTGCGCGCACCTCCCCACGCTTCTGCACACGTCACAGCGCCTCCCACTCCACCCTCTCCCCCCTGAAGAGTAAAGACTAGCTTCTAGGCTAAGATGAAGCCGCACAGCTCCCAGAGGTCTGCAGGGGCTGGTGGCTGCCTTCCTGATGGGACGGGGCTCCCTGCACAAGGAGAGGTCCCCCTTCCACTGAGGGTCCTGTGCCAAGTGGGCCGACCCCAGGCACAGAAGAGCATGAGAGGTGATCGGAAAGCCGGACAGAGGACCAAACATGGAAAGGTGGAGCAGGCCAAGCCGACTGGAGAGCCTTCTCACACGCGTGTGGCCTGGAGGGAGTCCTCAGGAGCAGAGCGTTCTAGAAGGCACACCCTCAAGGGGGGGTCACTGGCACCTCAAGGATACAGGAAGCAGCTTCAGAGCCTGGTAGCCAGGAGCGCACAGGGCAACGGGACGGAGGCATCCAGAGGCTGCCTCCCGGGAAGGTGGCAGCAGAGTCAGGTGAGTGAGCAGGAAGGGCACCCAGGAAAGGCCTGGGAGAACACCACCTGCAGGCCAGCCAGGCGGCCTATCCACACCAGCACCGCCGCCCGGGCAAGGCCAGCCGGGAGGACAGCCCGCGGGAGCCAGAGGACGCGTGGCCCTGGGGAGCTGCGTTTGACTTCCTCCCCTTACCGTGGTGACCACTGCAGAGGGTGAAGGAGGGCAGTGACCTGACTTGTGTTCCAGAAGACCATTCTGGCGGCCAAGGAGTTTAGACTGAAAGATGGCCACGGGAAGACACCTTCAACGATTACGATTCAGTACACGGAGACCATCTCCAGCCTGACGTTTGTTGCGAATACAGAGCAGATGTCGCGTTCCTCACGACAGAAACACTCAGGGTCACTCCAGGGGACTGGGCTGTGTGGAATCACCACATGAGACAGAGGATACCTTTTCCTTTGGGGTCCTGTGACGGCTCCTCTGACCGTAGGGCCCACAGAAGAGAGCAAGTGAGGTGTGCTGAACCCTTATATTGAGGAGAAGCCATTCAAAAGAGGCAAGGCGTCAGGTTTCAGGGGCTGAGTCCAGCTTGTGACGTCTGCTGTCAGCAGGTGGACTGACATCCAGGAAGGCCACACCCAAGGGCAGAGAAAGAGAAGGGGACACACAAGGGGGTTTCCATGGAACATTCTATCCCAAACAGGGCAAAGGGGTAATATCACAAAGGAATAGAGTAATTCGACCCCTGGGGCTGCAGGAAGGTACGCCTACGCATGAGGACACATTCTGCTACTTTGAGGATCAGGGCAGCATCCAGGCCGCTACAAAAGTGACCAGGTCACTATGAAAGTGACCAACAGAGCCTCTTCCAATCACAGAAAGGAAAATGATAGTCATTCAGGGCGACAGCCTCCCACACCAGACCAAGGCTAAGAACCTGTGGGTGTAACTGTCACACCTTGGAGGTGACATCAGATCATCTCTATAGGGTAGGCAAAGGACATTTAATAAGATCTGAGCGTTCCCAAACACAGCCACTTCAGCGGCGAGAACTGAGGAGCGGTTCTCAGCTCAGCGACCCATTTCCCTCGGACGACGTTCTTGGCTGCCCAGCCGGGAGGCCTAGAAGAGGGACGCCTGCCACTCCATCATTGTCTGTCACCCTGTCATCAAGTTCTGGACCATCCGGTGAGACAGAGACAGAAACAAGAAGCGTCGGCTTGAAGAGAACTGTCCCTGTGGTGGAGTCGGGTGGCTTTTTCTCCTGAGACACTAACCCTTGCTGTGGGCCTACTGTGTGCCAGGCACAGCACCTACGCTGCCTCCCTGACCCTCACAACATGTGGGGGGCACCTTTCTTCTTGGCTGACAGAGGCAGAAACTTTCCTAGCCACGAAGCGGGGAAGCCGAGTGTGACTCCAAAGCCTCTGCTCTTACACCGTGTGGAGGAAGCCAGGGGCCACCAGCCTTCTGCCCTGTGCGTCCCAGAGCCGCGGAGACTTGGGCCACCGTGGGGATCAGGGCGGGGCCTGGAGCTCAGCAGCCTCTCAGAAGCCTTGGTGTGTGGCAGGATTTGGTCACTGCACACAGATGAGTATCCAAGGGGACTTCACCTTGATGTCCCTCCATGAAGCAACTGAATGGCCAGAAGACCAGTAGAGGACAGGACAGGGCGGAAGGCGGGAGGCGGGAGGGAAAGAGGGAGCTGGGGCTGAGGTGGAGAAACCGTGCTCCACAGGTGCGGTCAGGTCAGACCCCCGACGTGAGGCATGACTTGAAAAGAGTCTTGCTGCCAGGGGACAGCAGTGTGGCTGGCAGTCACTCCGCCCCTGGGCCAAGCCCTCTGCTCAGCAGCCCTGCATTCCTGCAGAGTCTCAGCCGTCCAGGGGACATTTAAATTTCTAAGTAAGAAACATTTGCCCAGCGGCATCTGCGACTGGTTGCACTGTGGAATGGTATTTTAAGGGTGTGTGTGTGGGGGGGGGGGTCTTCCCAGTTTCTCTCACCACCTCCCAGCCTTGGCCGCAAGGCCCGGGCTCTGGAGCTGGCCTGGAGGTCACTCACTGCTGCATGGTGAGGCACGCCTGCCCAGGACTGGTCTCTCTGGACGCCCAAGACTCACCTACGCTGAGGATGCTGGGAAACCTCTGGACCGCGGAGTCATGCCCCCGAAGCACGGAGCTGCTCTTCACTGCGGCAGCCTCAGAACAGGCACACCTCCTCTGTTCCCGAATGAGGCCCTTGGTCCAAGGCACGGAGGCCACTTGCCTCANCGTGGCCTCAGGTGCTTCCGGATCTTCGGGGCAGGGGCAGCGGCGCATGGCACACCTGTGTCTCACACCACTGTCCCAGGAAGCTGCCGGAAGCATCCTGCACTGCAGCAGGAGGGCGGCTCTGCCCGGCTCCCACGCCACTCCAGCCACGCAGCGGGCACCGGGGATTGTGGCACTTTGCTGTCCTGAAACCTGAGGAAACCTTCCCTCGAGGAGGCCTCCAGTGTCCTCCTGGTCACAGCTTGCTGAGCACTGGTCACCACGTGGAAGGAGGTCGGCTGGCCTAGGGACCACAGCACCCTCCGCCCAGCACCCTGGACAGCTCCCGTCGGCCCTGCAGCCCTCCCGACTGCTTCTCTGGGATCTCAGTCACCTCGACAATAAAGTCAGATTTTAAAAATAAATCTGGGGCCATCTACTCCTCAGGCAGGACTGGGCACTCGGTGGAGCACCGAGGCTCTTTAAACATGGCGCCCACGTCCCCCTGGCTGCCCCATTCATCATTACGACACGATGTTTATTAGGAGCACAGCAGTAAACGGTGAGTGAACATCTGAAAGTGGGGCTGTGCGATCGTGTAAATCACAATGCCACGCCAGCAGCCAGCAGACCGGGCGGCCTCCCCTTCCCGGCCGTCCACTGCACGGAGTGACTCACCCTGCCAGAGGGCACAGGGGCCTTCCTGGGAGACTCACTCCATCAGCAGAGTGCCTACTGTGGGCCAGGTGTCACACTCAGCGTCAGGGCTTGACATGGCCCCTCTACCGAGGACCTCACAGCCTAGGCAAGGGGCCAGCTAGCCCCCAGCAGCCTCTGTGCTCCTGCCCCTTCCTCCCCTGGGCCCCCTAAGCTCACATTTAATGTGCAGGACCCAGTCTTGGCCCAGGTTACCTCTTGGTGTTACTGACGCTGCTCCGCGTTCCTGGAGGCCACAGAGGAGGGCTGGTCATTGACCTTGGTCCTGCCTTCCTGTTACCCCATGGTAACTGCTCCACACGCACAGACTCCTGGGCCGCAGCTGCCCCCGCCTCTGGGCTCCAGTGCCACAGGCCCAGGCAGGCACTGCTTGTCCTGCCTCCCCCCACCCCGACTGTGGGACCCACTGCACCCCCGCCCCCATGCCCAGTGCATGCTGGGTGCCCCCCAAGGCTTCTGCTGCAGGGCGGCTCCTGCCCCCATCTACACTACAGCATTTGCCTCCCCGGCAGCTGCCCAGAGGGTCTGGGTAACAGAACCCGGAGGCCCAAAGGAGCTGAGCCCAGGGGAATGTGGTCCGTTGTTCTCGCTTCCTCCCCTCCTATCACAGCTACCCGACAGCTCCCCGTGAAACTCCAGAGCCCTCCCCTTCCTCGGAGCAGGAGTGTGACCTTTGGTTCTACTGCAGCCAGCGTGGAAACTCGTCCCCTTCACTTGCTGTCCTGCGCTCCCGCCTGGGCTCCCTCTCGCTTCCCTGGATGGAACCTTGGACTCCCACAGACCGAGAGCCCCACGTTTTCCCCAGGGAATTCAGGCTATGGCATCTCAACTTGAGTGACCAAGAAGCATGTCCCCAGGACCCTGCCTGGCCTGCCTGCACAGGATGGCTTCCGCTGTGCCTCAGAGCCAGTTCCCTGCTAAGGTTCAAGAGGAGCCGGGAAGGAACTTCCCCACAGGGACCGCAGTGGAAGGGACACTTCATCCGTCTCTTCCACTGTGACCTCTCTCCTGCATCCAGCACGATGTTACCCTCCGTCTCCACCAGAGCAGCCAGCGCGGGCCCGCCCTGGGCCTTCATCTCCAGCCCTGCAGAGTCCAGAGACAAAGAGGCATGACCGGGCCTGGGAGGCCGGGGGACGGGCACCAGCTTCCTCCTTCCCAGCCCCAAGTGCCCTCTGTCCATCTCTGTCCTCGCCTCTCTGTGTCCATGACCAGCAGCAGCATAAGCACATGTCAGTCCAGGACGGTGCCCTGCTCAGCATAGTTTGGGCCTGTGGCTGCTTTATTTTGACTTTAATCAGTGTGAAGATCACTTACTCCCACGTCCAGAGTCTCCACCAGACCCTCAGCAAACAGGCACCAAAGAACCGGAAGGGCTTCCTTTGAATGCTTCCAGAAATATTTCAAGCAGCCACATACACTGCTCAGCTGAGCACCTCTGAACTCTCTAGCCTCCCCCTCCCACTCCCATTTAACTATTTTAGGGCCTGTTCCTGGCCCCCTGGAGGGAATCCAGAAACAAACATCTCCTGTGGCTCTTTCTTGAACCAGATGCACGCAGCACCTGGCAGCTGCGTGTTTTGGGGAGAAGAGCTTCTCGCGACGCCTCTGGGCAGCCACGGCCCAGGGAACCCTGGGTCCGGAACCTGAGGCGGGAGCCCGTGCCCCTGCTGCTGACTTCCCACGGACACTGGGGATGGGACACCTGCAGCCCTCCTTTCCCTTCTGCAGGGTTCCTGGTCCATCTCAGAACGCGGTGCAGGCCTTCTTCCCCTCTAGGAAACCAAGGTGTCCTCGTGGGCAGCAGATTAAGTCCACCGTCTTTCCAAGTGCCAGACAAGCGGAACCTGATCTGTCTTTCTAATTCTGCCTCACATTGTGTGGGATGTTACCATCTAGGCAAAATCCGTCACCATCTGCTGCCTGAACTTGTCCCTCTTCTGGGATCTCATCCCACCCCCACCCCCACGCAAGCCCTGTAGCCGTTCATCCTGCCAGTGGCCTTGTCCACCCTCCGGAGTCCGCACACAGCCACTGCGCTGCTCGGAGCCCACCTTCCTCTCCAGCCCGAGGCACCCGGCCCCTCCTGGTCCACATTTCCCTCGCTTCACAGTGCGGGGTAGACCACGTGGACAGCTGTCCCCTCTGCCCTGTTAAAGGTCCCTTGGTGGGGAAGTCTCACAGTGACTCACAAGAGAACAAAAGGACACAGCCGTCACGTCTCTCGGGCACCCAGCAGCCCCCACGCAACCCTGACCCAGCCTGTCGGCTGCCAGTGCTCCGCTCAGGGCGAGCGCAGCCCCGAGAGTGGTTCCTCAGGCCACGTCCTGACCCACCGCTCCTGCCAGTTCCTGCCAATGCCTCCAACAAACTGCTCCGTGATCAGTGACCGTCCTCTGCAGAGGGCCTGGTCTAACAGAACAGGTGTGTGAAACAGCTCCGACCTCTCCCACCTCCACAGGGGAAGAGGGCCCAACACAGTCCTGAGAACACGGCCTTGGCGCACAGTGGTCTTAAAACAGAGGCAGGCTGCGCGAGCTCGGAGGAAACTCTGGCCGTCTGGCACGGTGCCCTCGATTTACGGCCAGGAGGGTGAAGACCAAAGACGGGGCCATTCCCAAGGTCATGCCGCTCCTGAGAGGTAGAGACTGGAATGCCCAGAGGAGGCGCTGTTCTGGCTGCTCACTCTGCCACTGTGTCCTGTCCCCCGCACACAATTTACCTTGTGTTCTTAAGACTGACCACCAAGACGCTGTTCCCCGGCTGGTGGAACAGAGATCGGCAGCCTTGGGGGACAGGAAAAGGAGCAGGACTTGACACAGGGGAGGGAGGTCCCTGGCTGACGTGGGATGGCTCCATGAGAGGCACTGACCTCTGGGAGCAGCAGGGCAGGGTGGGACAGGTGTTTCAGGACCTAATTAGGAAAACTAGGTGGAGGGGCACACCCCAGGGGCTTGGGACTGAGCGTGGCTGGTGCTTGAAGGGGAGGAAATGACCGTGATGGCTCCTTGACTAATAAAGGCTCTTGGGGGCGTGGTGGCTGAGCTGGGCGTCAAGAAGAGCAGGTCTGTGAAGGGTGCTGCAGAAGGGTGGGGCAAAGTGGGGCCATTTGAGAGGGACATGGCCATCTAAAGGACCAGGGGGACTTCACACAGCAGGGCCAACTGGTAGGCAAACGATGCTCCTCTCGGGTGGTCTCCCACCACCCCCCTTGGTGGCACACGCACACCTCTGCACACGACTCTCCCCACCCGGGCACACACCTCTGCACACGACACCCCACCCGGGTCACTCTGAGCCTGCTCGAGGCAGCACCCCACTTGGACCCGTCCTGCCCGGGCTGACTCCCGTGTTCTCAGCCTTCTCAGTCCCTCTGCCCAGGGCCTGTTCCATTTCTGATCACCCCCGGTCTTTCCTGAATGGCTGACTGGTGAGAGCAGTGCCGAGGGCAATGACGGGAGCCAATAATAACCTGCAGCTGACGGGTGCCGAGCGCCTACCCTGAGCCAACCAACCAGTGACGCAGCACTGAGGGGCCCAGGCGGTCACCCCTGCAGGAGGAGCTCCTGCACCGCAGGCCAGATGGCGCCCCTCCTCCCCAAAGCGCCCCCAGCCTGAGGCCTGGAATACGACTCCTGGGCACCTCGCCTGTTAGAATGTGCCACACGGGGACCTCACTGATGTGACCAAAGATCTCGAGATGGCAGAGTAGCCTAGGTTTGCTGCCATCACCAGGGTCCTTGTCCAGAGGAAGAAGAATCGCCAGTGAGAGGAGTCGTGGGGAAGCAGAGGTCAAATCACGTGCCTTGGAGTGGAGCAGGCGACCTCTAGAAGCTGCCCAGGAAAAGGGAGGGATGGCCCTGCTGAGCCAGGGTGCTGGCCCCTGGCCCACTGTGGAGTTCGCGTCTCCAGGACGTCAGAGGTGGCATGTGTAGTGTAAGCCTCCAGGTGTGCGGCCATGTGTGGCAGCCGCAGTGGGAAACCAAGGAGCTCGCACCTCGACACAGCCTCGCGTCTTAACTCTGTGACATTTCTCCAAAGGACAGCAAATCTGAAAACTCTGAGGCAAGGGGAGAGACAGGTCTGTGTCTCTGTCTTCCAGGGTGGAGCAGGAAGCAGCCGCCAGGTGCTTGGAAATGCATCACCCGGCAGAATGCACTCCAGAGAAACCCCAGGCAGTCAGCTGGTGTCACACGCTGGACGAGGGTGACCAGGGGCCTTGACGGGGGCTGCTCCAACCTCACGGGAAGCCCTCCTGCAGGCGCAGTCTGTGCTCCTGGGAGCTACTGTCAGCCTGACACTAGGGTGGCACAGGGATCGGGAATGGGGAGCGTGGAAAGGACACTGCCGGGCAGTCGTGTGAGAGAATGAAAGAAATGAGGCACCTGCATCAGTCAGCTCTCACGCCGCCGGCTGGCTTTTACTGACCATGTGGCTGTCTCAGGGAGACAGGCTGAAAGGGCAGGGAGGCAGGGAGCCCGGCCAGCGGCTGTGACAGTGCTTCCTCTGATGACGTGGAAAGCCGGGGAGACGCTAAAAGCAGCTGGGTTGGGGATCTATGGTGGAGGAAGCAGGGTGCGGCCCCCACACAGAACAGGCGGGTGAGCCTGGGGAGCTGAGCCCCTGGGGAGCTGAGCCCCTGGGGAGCAGCCCCCAGAGCCCTGGCCAGGACCTCGGCACAGGATGCCCTAGAGCAAGGCGTCCAGCCTGAGGCCCAGCCCGTCACCAGTGGAGCTTGGTCCTCGTCCCCTCCCGCCAAGATGGCAGCCAGATGCGCCATCTGAAACTCTGCCTCCTTTTCCAGTGACATTTTCCCGGTGGTGCAAACACAGCATGCTGCTTCAAGCAGGGCGGTGGAGCAGAGGGACAGCCCTGGGAAGCACTTCGAATCCGCCGCTCAGGAAGCCACGCCAGGCGTCCACTAGAGTGGCCACACTGCCCTCCCGGGTGATCCTGAGCACGGCTGCCGGGCACCACGGTGTGTATCACAGGGTGTGCCACCCACAGTCTGGTGGCGGGGAGAAGTACAGTCTGAAGGGCCAGTGGGTCATTTGCCAGAGCTGCGGGGACACAGGAGAGAAGGGTAAGCTCAGGGGGAGGAAAAGGACTTCAGTGCGTGTCCTGAGGGGACTTGAGGGCAGTGGGGAGGACAATCGAGGAGGGGGATGCAGAGCGGCCTCCGGCTGCCGGGCATGGACAGGGGTTCCCGAGCATCAGGGGCTGCAGCGGGGGCCTGCCACCTGGACCAGAAGCCGAGGCTCAGAGGGCTCACCACAAAGGAAATGCCTCCTATTGACACGTGCTGTGAAGAGCCCAAGGACCAGCGCAGAGCTTGGAAGGGACGGTGGAGGACACACCGCACACCCGGCCAGGCCTGAGGCAGCCTCGCCCGTCCAGCCCCTCCCCCAGGGAAGCAGGCCGACTCCAGCTCCTGGGGTGCTTCTTGCAGTGGAGATTCGTACCCAGCTCTCTGGGAACCCCGAGGCCGGGATTCGGGGGTCCATGGTGGGTGGGTCTGCAAGGGTTGCCAAGGGCTGCCAGGACAGCTCCCAGCACGTCCCTCCTGCTGCCCTCCTGGCTGTCCCCTGGCTGGCTGGGCGGGCAGGCCCGAGCTGAGGAGCACTTCTGGAAGCAGGCGTGGGAGCTACTGCAGCAGGTGAAGAGTCCTCCCTGTGCTCCGAGGCGGACACACAATGGACCACAGGCCGGGGCCTCCCACACCCCACCTTTAGAAAGTCTGACTTACGGGTGTCTTTTCAGAAAGAGCAATCAACAGCCGTGGGGAGGTCCTGGAACAGACTCAACAATCTTCAATTTCAATTTGTGAAATGAATAAAAACAAAAAGAGCCCCACTGGCCGAGTGGACAATAGACTCCCCCTCCCTGCCCACCCGTGGCCTCCATTCTGGAACAAAACAAAACCAAGCAGGCCCCGCACAGAGGTGATCACTGGGCTCCCCCCGAAGCCCCGTGACGCCGGCCCACCACTGCCGCGCCCCAGCCTGGCCAGGTCCTCGCACGCAGGCCCACGGCCCCGGCCTCGGCTCACCGCCTCCCTGGGCCAAGCCTGCGGCCAAGCCCACGTCCTTCCACGTGGCCAGATCAGCCCCTGGCCTCCTCAAGCAGCTGCCAAGGCTCCCCTCTCCTCGCCTACACCCTGCAGAGAGAGCCTCTGGGCAGAGAGCAGAAGGGCCGTCCTTCCCTGAGGACACAGCCACCTGCAAGGGGACTCGGGGTGAGCAGGGAACTAGCTGAGGGAAATGTGGGTGCTGCCGCCCAGCACCCAAGTGGGAGAGGTGCCTTCACAGTGCAGATGCGAACAACGCGGTCCCAGGTGGCGAGGTTGTGCGACCCGTGGCTGGTCAAGGGCCCAGGGGCTCCCAAGGCCTCACCCAGGGGAGAGCCGAGCTCTGCAGAGATCCAGCGGGAGGTGGGAGGACAGAACTGTATCTGAGACACGCGACAGGGAGGAGGCAAGGGTTGGGGATGAGGGTGTAGGGTTCACGCTTCGCCATCAGGAAAACACAGGTTGGATTCCAGCTTCCCCGTGTCTTGCTGACTGGGCGTAATTTACTTGACCTCTCTAAACCTCAGTTCCCTTCATGGAAGAGAGGTGATAACATCTCTCCTAGAATTCAGATGAGGCTGTACACAAACAACGCAGTGACGGGCATTCAGAAGTTAGCCAGGTGAATGCCCAGGGACCAGCCTGACGGGGAGGTTGCGATGGCGCCCCCTGGTGGAGCACCGACGCCCACTGCACCCCGCTGAAGAAGCCCTTGGGGACTACGTGGTGGCCCGCCCACCCACTCTCTACCACCTCTGGGCCCTCCTGGGGCGATGCTGTTAGTCCTTTTCTCTGGGCTTACACAACCAAGAGCAAACCCCAGGTCTGAGTGTGCCCGGAAGCCAGGGCCAAGGTCTCCATTATGAAATGTCTATTTCACAGACGGTGCCGCTGCTGACTGCAGAGTCCTGCAGGAACCAGTAAATCTCCACCATAAAACAGCAGTCAGCGCAGCAATCAGCAGCCTCCTGGGGAAAATGCTCTTTTAAAAATAGCCTTCGCTGGGCCCATTCCCACCCCGGCAGCCCCTACGCACCCAAGGCGCCTGCCTGGGAGTCCCGCCTACCTGGGGCTCGACAGCTCCTGTGGGTCAGTCGATGAGCAGAACGTTTTAAACAGTCTCTGAGGGAGGAGGGCAGGACGACGAGCAGGAGGCTCCCCATCTCCCCTTCCCCAGGGACCATGGGGGGCGCTTGAGGTCTCCCACCCACTGGGGAAGGGGCTGTAGTGCCTCCCTCAGAGAGTGGGGCGGGAACCCCCAGCAGTCACTCACCCCTCTGGTGCCCTGGTTTGAGGCGAGGGCCTCTTGTCTTAGGAGCTGGCCTGGGGTCATGGCAGCGTCCACCCACAGGCCTGACCACCCTCTGCCCTCCTCTGCAAGGGAAGAAGGAGCCTGAGCCCCAGCCAGGCCGAGCCCTGCCCCGGGTGCCCTGACACAGGCTGAGTCACCCTGGCCAGAGTCCCAGCGCCACGCTCAGCCACGACGCTGATGACACCGTACTTCCTGGGTGTGCAGCAGCCGGCTGTGGCTCTCTCCTGAAGAACTGATGTTCCAGTCACCTGAATAAGGGTCCACAGGGGACCCAGCCTGCCCAGGCTCTGGAGGAGTTTTAGGGACATTGATGATGACAGTTACTTTGTGTGTATGTGGCACTTGGGAATTTTCAAAGCACTTTCACCTTCGTCCTTTCACTTGAACCTGGCACAACCCTGTGGTTGGTCAGGGCTTGGCACTCGTGCCTGAGCAGAGGCTAAGGATGACGGTGACTGACCTAGGTCCCCCCGCTGGCCACGAGGGGCAGAGAGGGCCTGGAGGCAGCAGAGCCGGAGGCTGTGGTGCTAAGAGGCCAGCACTGAGGGGGGCAGGCAGCTCCGGGACGTCCGGGGTGGCCAGGGGTCCTACAGGGCAGGACTCGCGCTCTTCCTTTCTGAGGCCCTGGGCACAGGAGCTGGAGTGGGCGCTCCTTACACGCACTCGGTTCCACCCACACGCCAGGGGCGGGCAGGGCTGGGCGTTCCCAGGTTCGGAGCCATTGTGCAGGTTGCAAGGAGGGACAGTGCTGTGGCTCGCTCCCCCCGCCTAGTGGCCAGTGCCGAGAGCGACAGCCACTGAGCGTCCAGCACCAGTGGGAGGCTCGGCCACACCCTTCCCTCAAGAGCAACTGGAGACCGTGACACGGAAAATCAGACGTGCCCCTGGCACCAGCACAGCGTCCGGCTGCAAAGCAAAAGCCAAGAAAGGGAGTCAGCCGCTGTCTATCAGGCCAGGACGTGGGCCACGACACGGACTCTGCAGGGACGCTCCAGAGGC
>NW_026000019.1:23831521-23881906 GCF_001458135.2 Marmota marmota marmota
CGCCAGGAAGCGCAGGCCCAGAGGGCGGAGGGAAGGAACCCACCTCCAAGGACCTCAGGCAGACCGCAGGACGTCCACAGAGGACTCTTCAAACTAGGGTAGGCGACAGAGAAGTCTGCTCAAGATGTCAGGAGAAACAGCGAGGCGCTGGAGGGAGGGTGACAGCAATCTCCTGGGCCCCCAGTCGCCCTGCCAGGGAGGCCGAACCTGCCTTCTGAGGGAAACGGGTCCAGAGCCCAGGCTGTCACTCACCACGAGACGGCGCTCCCAGTGGGGGATCTGGGCAGAGTGAACAGCACCCTAAGCACAAAACAGAGGTGACAACTAAGGGGCGGGCGAGAGCCAGGCCCGCGCTCACAGCCTCACCGCCAGGGCAGAGCGGAGCTGGTGAGACGCTGCCGTGAAGGTGCACAGGCTGGTTTCACCCAAGAGGGTCATTTCCAAACCTGCAGAGAGGACAGAAGCAAGAACCGACTGAAGGCCTTCCGCTAACCGCGGTGGATGGATCAGTTTTATCCTGCTCCCTTTTTAAACCACTGTAAAAATAGCCTGAGTGCCAGAAGTGAGGTTAGCCAGGGGGCAGCCCACCTCCTCCCTTACGTCAGTGAAAAGCCTTCTCAAATACCACGGGACCTCTGCAGGTTACAAACCGCCCCGCAGAACACGGTGCTTAAGAAAGAGGCTCAACAGCACCATGAACTATGAAGCAGGCAGCAAGAGGTCTGAGGACAGACGTTTGCGATCTGCACGCTGACATCAACAGAACACTGCTGAGAACTTTTAAAAGATGGATGTTATGGACGGATACCCCTGCTCGTAGGCTAACAGCCCAGACTCGTTAAGACGGCTTGCTGCCCAGTGACCGATGGATCCCTCACATGCCAGATCAAGTCCTAGGTTAGGTGACACTCAAATCACCAAGGATAAAAGAAAAAGAAAGAATTGATACAGCTGATGAATCAGGCTTCATCAAAATTTTAAGTATTAACTCTTTGAAAGATACTGCCAAAGGAAAATTAAGACAACCATGGAATGAGAGTAATTACAAATCATATATCTGAAAAGACATGTCTGGAATATGTAAAGAGCCCTCACAACCAAACAACAACCTCGCTCCTGCTCACGGAAAGACGCAGAAATGTGATACATGGATGAAGCTCAAAATCATGCCCCGTGAGGAAATTGGACTAAAAGAAGTGTGTAACGTGATTCCACTTTTATAAAATTCTAAAAGACACAAAGTGTCCTCCGTAGCTCCAATGCAGATCCGCAGTTCCCTGGAGAAGGGAGGATTGCGAAGGGCCCTGAGCACACTCTGGGAGGTGAGGATGTCTGCTGTCCTGACACGGTGCTGTTTGCACAGGCATATGAACGTCACAGCTACACACCTAGAGGACTAGCAGTTATTGTATGTCCGCTGTATCGCCACAAAGTTGTTCTAAAAAATAAAATCATGTTAACACTTTCACCTGTCAAGGGCTTCTCATGCTTCTTTGCACATCCCTTATTTTAATCAGAGTAGGAATGCATTCCCCTAAGAAGACCGCGTGTCCCCATCTCCCTGGGAGGTAGGTGTAGAAAGACTAATGCAACGAGATGTAAACAGAAGTGTCACAGATACTTTTGGAAGTCTTCCTAAACAGGAACAACCCTTCTCGTCCTCCTCCTGTATGGAATGAAGTCTGTTGGCTGGAGCTCCAACAGCCCTTTGGGGCCACAAAGTGACTTTGCAAATGTTAACCAAGAATTGAAGACAGGAACATAGGAGCCCAGGTCCATGATGCCATGCTGAATTCACTGTTAGTCCTGGTCATCCAACCCCTAGATCTTTTTTTTTTTTTTTTTTGGTACCAGGGATTGGACTCAAAGACACTTAACCACTGAGCCATATCCCCAGCCCTTTTTAGTTTTTGAGAAAGAGTCTCACTAGTTTGCTTCTAACCTCGATAAGTTGCTGAGGCTGGGTTTGAACCTGCAATTCTCCTGCCTCGGCCTCCTGAGCTGCTGGGATCACAGGAGTGCACCACTGGGCCCAGCTCCCTGAGACTGTTTTTTTTTTTTTTCTAAGCGAGAGAGAGAATTTTTTTAATATTTAGTTTTTAGTTTTCGGTGGTCACAACATCTTTATTTTTATGTGGTGCTGAGGATGGAACCCAGCGCCCCGCGCATGCCGGGTGAGCGCTCTACCACTTGAGCCACATCCCCAGCCCCCCTAGACTTCTTTTGTGAGAAATAAACTGTTTACGCTGGTTATTTGGGGCCTTTATTAGTTTTATACGCAACTGAACTGAATCCTGAGAGCCCCTCTCCATGACCTTTGGTGTGGTGATGTGACTGCGAAGACCCTGGAAAGGTCAGTGCTTGGGACGAGCTGGCACATCAGGCACAAGAGAAATGAACAGCGCTCATGCCCCATGCTGGCTGCCCGCCCTGCCCCAGCCCGGCTGACGAGGCAGACTCCCTGGGCCCCTTGCTGTCCTCGGCTCTCCCTCCTTCTGGTGTGTGGCCTTCTTAGTTTCCTCATCTCTGAGCGGGACTTGAGGAGCTCTCGACACACCCTGCCTCGTCACACTTTGTGCTGAAAATCAGCGTCACGCTCCACATCGCAGCTGCTACCTTCCGAGTCCTGCTGTAGCTATGTCATGTGACCTTTTATCAAGCCACGAACTTGAGGAGGGCAGGGATTGTCCTCCTCACTTTGCAGAGCAGGGGGCTGCCGGAGCGAGTGACTGTCAATATCACCAAGAATTCCAAAAGAATTCCAAAGAAAGGACTTCAAATTCAAAGAGGTGCAGGCCGAAGGAGCTCTGTGTGCTGGGTGTTTGTGGAGCGCCTGCCGGGGACAGGAAGTCCCAGCACAGCACGCCAAGGTCGTGGGAGACACGGAGACCAGCGGTGGGAGCCCTCCATCTGGGACCACTAAGTGGGCAGCCCTCCGGGGTCAAGCAGGGGCAGCAGTGAGACAGCTCTGCAGACGGGATCTGCTTTCAGGCCAGCAGAGGACCCTCATGTCCCCTACCTTTTCCCTTGGAATCCCGTGAGTTTTGACCAGCTTAACCAGCTCCTCTGGACACTGTGGAGCAAGGATCCCTGATCTGTCCCCACCCACCCAACAGCACCTCAGAGACGGCCCCGGCACGCTCCCTGCAGACGGCTTGCTGTTCCCCTCCACCCAGGAGAGAAAGGCAGCGGCGGGCTCAGCCATTCCCGCAGTGCGTGAGGGTCTCCTCACTGAACCCCACGTGCTCCAGCTGCGTGTCCAGCCTGGCTCCTCACTGCCCCCTGGGCCGCCCTGGGCCATGGAGACAGCCTTCCTCCTGCCTCAGGCTAGAAGTGCAGCCTGGTGGAGCCCCCAGGCCGTCCCCACCAAAGCTCAGCCCTCAGCTAGCTGGCCATGACCCGGGGCAGGCCACCCCCCACTCTCAGCCAGTGTCCCCTCGGTGAAAGGGGAGGACTGTGCAAGTCCCTTGCCCAGCCCTGACACATGTGAGCCATGCTGCCAATGACAGCTACCCACACGTGGCCACTGAGCCCTTGAGCCGTGGTCCAAGCTCCCTGAGCAGTGGGTGCGAGCCTCCAGGTGGCACACACACGGATGCCCCAAGAGTAACTGCTCGGGTCCTGCTGATAGGATTTTGGATACATTTTATAAGTTCACGTTAACTTGACTCTTTAAAGGTAGTTCCAAGAACACTAAGTTCCCTCTGTGGTCCCTGTGGCTGCTACCGCCAGGCACAGGGTCCCTCCAGGAGCCTACACACTGGGGGTTCACGCAGGGCAAGCAAAAAGGGGAGCGCCTGGGGCCAACCCTGGTCACCTGGGCTGGCTGGGGATGCAGGTCAGGGTTCCTGATCAGAGGTTAAGGGCAGAGGCCCTCAGCAGGACTCAGGGGGCCCCTGAACTTGAAAAATGACCCATTCATTTTTACCAGCATTCCTTCCACGGTGACTGTCAGAGGCCAGAGAATCACAGGGACATCAGCTGAGTGTGTCACTGCAGATTCCCAAGTGTCACTGAGGCTCAGACCCAACACATGCTGAGCTGGTGACTGGACTTAGACGTGGTGTGTTCCTAGGCAACGTCTGTACTCCTGCCGCGGACACGCAGCGGGGTTCTATGACCACGGGTTCCTCTGGCCCTGTGAAGCTCCTTCAGGAAGGTAGAGACATTAGTCTGAGACGGGTCCCTCTGCAGACCAGAGGGGCCTGTGGCACCAAAAATAAACCGATTGCAGCCTACGGAGGAAGGTGTGGCTTCTGCAGCCTGGGTGCTGGCACGTCACAAGCAGCAGGCACATGGCTCCAGGCAGGGCGCGGGCTGCCCTCCTGTAGGGCCGTGCCCTCCGTGGTCTACCCCAGGCAGGCTGCTGTGGAACGGGAGGACACAGTATCTCACCCCTGTGGCCTCACACACCAATAAGTGGGAGAGCCCACTGTCATGGCTCCACAACGTCCTTCCCTGCTCCACCCGGGAACCACCTTTACTCAGAGCCCCACCTGGGGGTGGGCACCAGGAGGGAACAGGCTCGGAAACAGGTGGGTGGTGGGCCTCCAAGGGACTCTTCCCCAAGCCACGCAGCCTCACCACAACTGTCACTAGGGTACCCTTGGAGCATGGGCACTGCCACCTGGAGAGCAACTCACGTCCAGGAGCAGGCCTGCCACTCACCCCCACACTCTCACCCAGTACTGCAGGCAAAGTGGGGGGCACAGGGGGGGACCCTAAAGCCATAGGTGTAGATGCTGAAGCCAAACAGCCTGCCAAGGCCCACGCTGCCAAGAGAGGGAGCAAGGTCCGCTTAGGGCCAGTGCTGTTTCCCAGACAGGCCACCAACATGGACACCCTTAGCAGACGGAGGGACCCCTACAGCACACACCAACACTGACTGCTGAATGCACTTTTCAAAGGTGTTCAGTTCCAGTTCTCTCCCCAGAGTGTGATCAACCACTGCAGACCCAGAGCCCATTGGTAGGACCGGACACAGTGACTGTGACTGGGCCTGTTCTGGCCTGTGGAATGGGGGCCCTGGGCCTGCAGAGCTCGGGACCCTCGCCAGCTTTGTGGGCCCCTTCTGTTTTCTGCCTGGAGATTCAGGCAGGATTCTGTGAGGGCCCCACGGCAGGCACACTGAAGGCCACGGTCGGCTAGAGACCCGCCCAGCTCCAGACGCCCTACACATCCCAGCAAAGCGACAGGCAGCGCCTGTGGGGTCTGTCGAGGCCACTGAGCCAGCCACAAATGGGCTTGAGGACGCCCAGCAGCAAGTTGCCTCCGACGGCAGCAGGGCACTCGGAGCAGTAGGGTTGCGGGTACTGCGCACACCGCAGATCCAAGGTGCACGTGGTCAGATCCACGAGGTCCCTGGCTCTGACCCCAGCCTCACGGGACAGCTGATAGGCAGGGTTCCCTCCCTAGGCCTGCAGAAGCAGCACTGTCAGGATCGGATCCCAGCGAGACCCCTAACAAGCCCCCAGAGACTGCAAGCTGGTGGGAAGGAGCCACCCAAGCTTGCAGTGAGGGAGAGTCAGCCTTGTTCACCCTGGCGAAGTCCAGCCCTGTCCAGCAGGAGACTTGGAGGGCACTAGGTCCACTCTTGGAAGCCATGGTGGCCAAGAGATGGACGCAGTCCAGCACCCAAGGCAACCCGGGCCCACCACTAGATGGCAGACACGCCCCAGACAACCTCCGGCCCCTTCCTGCAGCTCGGAGCTGAATCAGCTTCCCCCTGGGAACCGGAGCGCGGCCACATTCCTTAAATACCCTCAGTGGCCAGAGGCAGCGTGACAAGCGCAGTGGTCAAACGTGAGCACCACACTGAAGCTAGCAGCTCAGAGACAGATGGAGGCCTGGCCCTGGCAGGATGCACACCCACCACTAGCCACCTGGTGAGCTGGGAGGCAGAGGCCAGCTGGTCTCCCTGGACCAGGCTCAGGCTGGACTGCATGGCTGCCTGAAGCCGCACAGTCCACTCTAGGCAACACCCCAGAGGCACCAGGAGACCCAGCCCCACAGCCCTCCTAGGAAAGGACACAGCACAGGCTGCGCAGAAATGAGCTGGTCTGTCCCAGCGTCCTGCCCTCACCTGCCCCTCGCCTCCCCCCATCTGATAAGAACAGAAGTCTGGGTTTAGCGCTCACTCACGTGGCTCTTATTTTGGTTGACATATATATGCACCCACATTAACAGCCACACCCACAATCTAGCTGGTGGCTTCACTTCATCCTGGGCTCAGAATTGCTTGTTCTCAGCGCTGGGGTAGAACCCCAGGCCCGCGCGTGGCCCGCAGGTGCCCTGACACTAAGCTACACCCCCAGCCCAGACATCATTGATGGCTGCTTCAGAACAAAAGTCTGAACATCCCCCTGCACCAAACAACCGAGACCCGCCTCTCTGGCTCTGTTCTCTCAGAGCTGACTCCCCCCACCCTGCGTCCCCTCCCCTCTCTGACCTTGAGGCAAATCTTAACAGGAAGGAGTCCGTGCCTCGGCTGGCCTGCACTGAAGCAGCCCTACTGGGCCAGGCAAGGCCGGCTCACAGCACCTGTGATGGGGAGGACAGCTGACCCACTCAGGGCATCCCTGGGTGGTACTCGGGTGGGGAGACCCGAACCACAGCCAGTACTGGCGTGCAGGGCCTCTGCCCACGGCACAGGTGAGCCGGGAGGCGGCCGTCCAGCTTGGTGATGGACAGAGGCATTTGAAACACTGCAACCAGCCCGGTCGGTCCTGCTGAAGTCCCAGATGGGATGACATGAGTCACAGGAGTGCCAGTGGCCAGAGGCAGCAGATCACTATGCTCATTAATGAGGATCACAGGGAGCCCAGGAGACAGAGATAGGTCGGGCGTCACTGGGAGACCAGGAGACAGGACTAGGGTGTCACTGGGAGCCAAGAGACGGGGACTAGGTCGGGTGTCACTGGGAGACCAGGAGACGGGGGTGAGGTAGGGTGTCATTGGGAGACCAGGAGACAGGGATAGGTAGGGTGTCACTGGGATCCAGGAGGCGGGGGCTAGAGTGGCAGGTGACCTGGGTCTGCTGCAAACAAGGACAGGCTCACGCTCACTCCATAGTGCGGTAAGCTCCTGTGGCCCACGTGAGCCCTCTGCACAGTCAAGGTGCCTCTCCTCACCCGCGGCGCGCCCCTCAGCAGTGAGTCTGCCTAACGGGAGACACCAGGCCCCCCAGAAGCCTGGGCTTTCTGCATGACGAGCGGGGCAAGCCTGCCGTTCCTACAGGAGCACATGCTCAGCCAGGGTTCCTGCACCCCAGAACACAGCTCCTCTGCAACGGCGGGGCCCGGCCGTCCCAGCCGGCACCCACAGGCTCTTCTGACCAGACACCATGAACAAGGCCAGAGTGGGGTCTTTTCATTCAGTCTTTATTTACAGCAAAGTACATATTTTCTGTGGCCACCAACAATTAAGGGGAAGCAAGCATCTCCAAGGGAAGGAAAGCTGAAGTCTCTGAGCCACTCGCTGCCCCAGAGCTGCAGACCCTGACCCCAACCCCGTCACCACACCCAGTACAGGAGGGACGCCCAGGGACAGAAGCCTAAAGGGGCTCTGAGCTCCAGGGCTCTTAAACGTGCCCTTCCCGGCCTGTGCACTCTCTCAATGTGACACCAAGTATGTTTGCCCGCTCCCCCTGAGAAAAGGGTATCCTACATCCAGACCTGGGACAGGCACCTGGGAGACTCCAGGGCAGGGGACTGGCAACCTACCTGGGCACGGCAACAAGCCCAGTCCCCAGCCCAGGAGCAGCAGGAGTCAGGCTGCCCACGATGGCTAAGTGGGGCCAACGCTGAACGTCTGGATTCCTGGGGACAGGAAAACCAGGAACTCCCCACCCCTCCCTGGCCTGTCTGCGCAGGTCCTCTGTGGGACCTATGGCTGCTCTTGGGGCCTTCCCTTCCCGCTCCAAATCAAAGGACACCTGAGGCCACAACACGTGCCCTCCTCAGATGCCTGTCTTCCCTACACCAGTCTCAGCTGCCCAGGAAGGAACGTGCCCAGCTGGAGCTGCACTGGTGTGGACGAGGCCCGGCCTCCCGTGTGACACTGCCTCCTCCTGTGACACTGCCTGCTCTGCTCACCCATGCCTCCTCCACCACAGCCCAGAGTGCCAGGGGACAGACCCCGAGGCCTGCGGTCTAATGACTCTCCAGTTGTATCGGACATCCAGAGACTTAAAAATCCAGACCTGGTTTGTCTTACAGGAAGCTCAAGTCCGACACACAGGAGGCTGGAGGCTGGGTTGCCACAGAGGGTGGACCCTACCCCTGCCATCCCCCTCCTGTCCTAGGCAGTGTGTCCCACCCCAAGCATGCACTGCCCAGGGCCTCTGGCCGAGCTGTGAGGACTTGTGATCATTTCATGAGGGGACAGGGCAGCCCTTGACTGTGCCCAGGCTGGGAGTGGGTGGCTCAGAGACCCTGGGGGTTGGTCCCAACACCACAGGTAGATGAGGAAGCGGCTCAGTAAGTGAGGGCTCTGAGGAGGAGAACCAGCCCTCGGGCAGTGGGATACATGGCCAAGGCACTAAATGGTTTGGCACCTGGGAGCGTCAAGTAACGTCAGCATCTGCAGGACGGGCTCCGACTGAGCCCGGGCGGGCCCAGCAGGGCTGGGGGCCACATCCTCGGGATGCTAACCCAGCCTGCCACCCACCCTGCACCAGCCATGACTGTGGAGAGGCGAATCTGGCCCTGAAGCACTCTCCAGTGCAGCCACTCGCTGAGGACCCACCTCAGAGCCAGGCGGAGCCCTCGAGCTTCCCTCCCAGCCTGCATGGCCTCCTGGGGACCTCGGGGGCAGCAGATGGCAATCAGACTGGAGGGCTAATGGAGTGCGAGCGGAGCCAGAGGGAAGCGGGTGGCTAGAGTAAGGAGGCAGACTGCCCTGAAGGCTCAAGAGGCCAAAAGCCGCAGAGGGAGAAGGCTCTGCCATGTCGGCACGGCAGCCACAGCGGGGTGACCGAGGGATGGCCTGCCAAGCACCAAGAGGGTGGCCCCCGTGTGGCGAGCCCTGGCTCTTCTGCAGGTGGAAACTGGGGCACCGGACTCCTCACTCACACCCACCTGATCCCGCGGGGCCCCCAGCTCCTCCGCCTCCTGCCAGTGCGTTAGAATGCACACTTCCTCCCCACAAGGTCTCCACCAAGAGGCTGCCCGTGGGAAAGGGATCACCACCCAGTGCTCTCCACCTGGACTCCAGCTTCGTGCCATGATTTAAATATGCTCCTTTAAAGCACCTCCTCTGTAGTCTGCCTAGGAAGCCCCCTCCTGTCCTGCCACGGCTGGCCAGATCCCCGACCTGGGCACACTAGCCCCTCACTGCATATCCCCCCATCACGTCCAACAAAAGTCCCTCATGTGGACAGCTCATCCCCAGGGCCCGGGAGCTCGGCTGCATGACATTGCAGAGACACAAATGCCAAGGAATGCCACACCTGAGAACCAGCACGTCCTCGAAGACAGGCCGGAGACTCAACTGCACTCCCTCCCTCCCGACTTATCACTTGGAAGTGACCCCCAAGCCCTGTGGCTCTGGCTTCCTGGGGAGGCCAGAAAGAACTGGCCAGCAACCAGAGGTGGGGCAGGGCCAGCAGCCTCTGCAGACCTGTCCTCTCCCCTGGGACCGATTCTAAGTTGAGAGCTCACTAATTCACACAAAGGAGGACACAAGTCCCTCCTTCAAGCACCCAAGCTTCAGCTCCTAAGGGCATCGCACAGGAGGCCATCAGGCTTCGACCCCGCTCCTGCCGAGCTCCTGGATGCCAAGCCAAGGAGCATTAGCCGGCCCACTCCCCACAACACAGCTGCAGCTCCAGGCCCCACATACACAGGCCAGGCCCCTGTAAAATACTTACGGCAAAGAGCTGTACAGTATTTGTACATTTACACAAAAATAGATCCTTTTATATATATCTCTCTCTACGTATGTATTTATAATTGGTTACACGTTGGATTCATAATCAGGCATCACCAGGAGACGTTGGCACGGTTTGTTGCTTAAGCTCAGGTCAAGTTCTGTTGGATTTCGCCGTTCTGAAGTATAAACAGGAAAAAGAAAATAATCAAAGGCATTTCATCCCCAAGGTGTTTTCCTAAATACAGCGATGTCAGAGGAGATGGTGTGTACAGGTGAGCGGTGTCTCGGAGGCGGGCAGGTCTGCAGAACCAGGGTCAATGCGGCCGGCTGCTGGACTCCGATGGCTGCCTCTTACGTGAAGGGGTGTAGCCGTTGAGGCAGCCGTTGGTCTGCCGCTTGGAAGGCCCTCCGTTGAGGATGTCCTGGATGTGCTGCACGATGAGGTTGATGGCCACTGCAGGACAGAGAGCAGCAGGGTTGGGAGGGAGGGAGGCCACATGCGCAGGGCTGGGAGCACTGGTGGACACAGTGGGACAGGCTAGAGGGCCACAGTGGGACAGGCTAGAGGGCTGGGGTGGCAGGGGACACAGGTCTGATGTGTGGACAGGCACACAGGAAGCACAGGCAAGGCACCCCGGGAAGTGGCATTTGCAGCCAAATCACAACCTCCAGGCCTCGACGGGCTACCATGATGTCCCCTACAGGAGCACATGAGGAGGAAGGCAGACAATGCCAAAGAAAGGGCTTCTCACCAGCGAGGACCAGAGTGCCCCGCGGCAAAGTAACCAGCACAACTCTCCAGAGAGGGCAGCTGGCCCTACTTCTGACACCACCAGTGGGCCATGAGGCCCTTGACTAAGGAGCCTGCCACCTAGAGAGGGCAACCCCAGGAAAAGGGCTTTTCCTCCCTCAAAAGCATAGGGCAGAGCCGCATGCATGGCCACCAGAAACAAAATACACCCCTCAACCAACTGATGCAAATGTCACCAAGCACGGAACAGACACGGGGTGCTCCTGCTGCAATCCACACTCATCTGGTCACCAGACACAAAGGATGGCCCCAGCTGAGGGCCATCTGCCCACGAGCAACCCTGTACTGCCACTGTCACTGTCATGAAGACCAGAGACAGGCTGAGGAGCCTCTGCTGGCTAGAGATCATGTCAATGTTGCTTCTCCTGAACACGGTGACCGTACCGTGCCTGTGGGTCAGAATGTCCTCATTCTTCGCCGCGTGGTGATGCCAGGCATGGTGGCCCACACCTCTAATTCCAGGGCTGTGATTTGGATACAAGGTCTCCCCCAAAAGCTGTGTGAGACAATGCAAGGGAGCCTGGAGATGAAATGAGTGGGTCTCGAGAGCCTGAGCCGAATCCATGGGTCCATCCTTTGGGGTCTGTACTTTAATCGAGGCCAGCCTGGGCAACTCAGTGAGACCCTGTCTCAGAATTTACAGGGAGGGGTGGTGCTTGGGGGTACACCTCAGTGCAGAGCACTTGCTTGCCTAGCATGCAGGGGACCTGGGGCACAGTCCGCAGTACTGCTTTACAAAAAAAAAAGGGTCACCATGACAAATTCCCCATCCACTCAGCCAACTGTGTGAGTGCGCTGCTCGGGACTGAACCAGGGCCGCCCACACGTGAAGCAAGCACTCTTACCACCGAGCAGCACCACCATTTTGTTGTTGTTGTTGTTTTGTTTGTTTTGTTTTTAATTGTAAGGCAAGGTCTTGCTGAGCTACCTGGACTGGCCAGGAACTTGCAGACCTTCTGCCTTGGTCTCCCAAGTCACTGGGATCACAGACGTACACCACTGCACCTGGCAATCAACGTTTTAAATGGAGGACAAATGAAAAAAAGAGAAGACAGGGTCCTATCTGACAGACCAACTCTGCCGCAGACGCCAAGTCAGGAGCTGGGTGGGCTCCCAGGCGAGCCAGCACCCGCACACAGCACCCAGGGGTCTAGCCGGCTGTGTTCTGCGGGCACTCACGAGAGCAAATCCTCTGCGTCACACTGAGGAGGCGGCCTGCTGTGCAGTCAGGTGGCGAGGCACCCAGGGGTCACCCTGGGCACTAGCAGAAGGCCACGGCTCCTCCAAGGGCACAGCCCTTGCCTGCCCTCACACACTGCACACCACTCAGGGCATGATCCCGAGACAGGGCTGCAGAGGGCATGCCTCTGCTCCCATCGTAGAGCACAGAGCCCATGCCACCACACCCCGCCCCGCCTGTGGCTGGCAGCCGCAGGGGTGAAGCACCCGCAGGGACTCACCGAGGTTGTCTGCACCTCTAGGAATTATCACATCGGCATACTTCTTGGTCTGTGAAGAAAGACATGCAGAGTGTGTTAACAGAGGGGCTCAGAGTGCAGGGACCAGCCCCTCCCCAGGAACAAGGGCCAGCCTTCCTCAGAGCCAGGGAGGAAGGGAGCAGGCAAGGGCAAGAGGAACAGGGCGAAGGTGTTCCGTGTCAGTGAGGGCACTGGTCCCGACTAGGCGGCACCTGAAAGCAACCCACGATCCGACTGCTCATCAGGCGCCTGACCTGGATGCACTCCATCCACGTTCCAGCAAACCAGGGGCCTCTTAGTTCCTGGGCTAGCCCAACAGTCTGTACCATGACCTGCACAGAACGTGGGCCAGGCACACAAGGGCCCTAACACTAGGAAAGAGAGGAACAAGAACCACCGGGCTCAAGGGGGGCCAGGTCATCTGGGCTCTGACACAGTCTGAAGGTGACGGGACTTATCCCCAGCCCAGGAAAGGCCAGAAAAGGCCCGTGGCCCCCGACCAGCTTCCCTGGCTCTGTAGGCACACTCTGCGCCTGCCCAGGCCACACACGCGCCTGCCGTGTGAGCAGCCTCACGGTGAACTTCCACGCCAGGCGCTGGCACACAGTCCTGCCAGGCCCAAGGCCAATCCAGACAGGTCTCAGTCCCAGGCTTGCGGAGGAACAAGTTGGTCTTTCCTGAGCAAAGTGGGGCTGACAGTGGGAATAAGCAGCAACAACCCAAAAAGCATTTGTCCAGAATCTTGCACTCCATTCCAACTAGGTTAATGGCAAAGTGGTGTCTGACAATAAGGTCACTCTGGGTTTTTATTATTGAGTTTAGAGCAAGAAGGGCCTTGGACAGCTGAATGGACGCAAAGCTTTGCACAGCTCCTGCGTCCCCTCGGCTGACGGACAGGTGGCAAGGCTGCTCAGGCCAGCTTAGAAAGCCCACCTGTGCTGGCTGGAAACGAGTCAAGTCCAACCTGATGTAAGATCTACCAACAGACTTCAAGAGACAGGCTGGGAAGACAGCTTCCCAGGAGAGGAGAAAGAAGCTGATCACCAGGACAGGCCGAGGAATGCCCAGGCCCAGGCTTACTCCCACCCTGCTCAAGGACTCTCCAGACTGCAGTCCCCAAAAGACCTCCCTAACTCCCTCACCAGCCTCCACCTCCTCCCGCTGGGGCTCAGTCATGAATCACCAGGGGCTCAGCCAGGGTTCAGCCACCCTGGGTCATGCCCCAGTCTCCAGCAGGCTCCCAGCAGGCCTCTCTGGGTCCCCAAGGAAGCACAGTGTGCCCCAGGCTGAGGGCTGGCTTCCAAGGCCCTCGACCCCCTTCCTTGTCTCCACAATGTCTCACCTCAGCATTCCCAGCTGCCTGGCAGGACTGGAGGGCACAAGAGGAGGCTGAGAGGGCCACCCTGCGGCAGGCTAGGGACCACCCTTGGACCTGACAGCCACACCACCTCGCACGAAGTGCAGAACTTGAGAACCTACAGAGCCAGCAGGAGGCCTACATGGCCCTCACTGGCTCTCAGAGGAAGGACAGAAGGACGGAGCTCCCAGGAACACACAGGACACCAAGCACCTAAGGCGGCCCTCTCTTGGGACTTCAGGGTGGAGATGCTCGGAGACAGGAAGGAGATTCGAGCTGGGGACTGCAGCGACTTGCATGCCTTTAGTGCACCACAAAATTAAGTGTACATCCAACAGAACAAGCCACAATGCAACTCACTGGCAAGCAGAATTCCTCAAAGGCAGGCTTGACGAACGTGATATACTGAGACAAAATCTGTTCAAGGTCCCTCCCTCTTTCGCTGATGTCCCTCAGTACTATAAGAGAAGAAAAACAAGGATCAATAAAACAGTGTGGGGGCCACCAGGCATCTGCCCGCGGGAGAGCAGGCCCTGGGCTCCTTTCACTCCCACAGGCCACAAGCTGGTTCCTCACCTGTGAGAACAGGGCAGCAGCAGCTTCAAAGAAACAAGTTATGCATCTAAGTCTTACTTCCCCGGATTTCACCAAAAATATCGCGGGAAACAGAAGACTGCCTGGCCCAGAGCCCGCAGCGTTCCTGTGTCAGCCCACAGCGGGCCCAAACCAGACTCCAATGTGAACTGCACACCCAGCACGGCCCTGAGGGCTGAGGGTCACAGGCCGCAACCAGGACCCAGGCAGGTGGTGGCTCCACGCACCCTTCCCACTCGTCTTGTCTGGAAGTCCAGCAACCCCCTACAGCAGGTCAGGTGAGTTCATTTTTTGGCTGCCCACAGCCACCTGGGCAGGGAGGCCTTGCCCACTTCAGGCATAGAGGTTTGCAAACTGAAGGACTGTCGTTATTGAAAGGACACAGTGGCCCGGGGCAGAGAAGCAACCCAGGTGGCACAAGACTCGGCCACCACTATCCTCGCCTAGTCCATTTCATTCAGGGACTTTCGCCACTTTGTTAATTCCTTTGTCAAAAAACAGAAAGGGGGCCGGTAGCCCTGGCTCTGCCACTGCACCCCGACCTCCTTCAGCCTCTGCCCCTTAGGCAGTGAGCCCAGAAGGTTCCCTCACCAACACGGCCCTCCGTGGCTTGGGATCCTGCTGCCCAGCTGCTGTGTGTTCCAGCCAAGCCCAAGGTTGCCACCCCACCCACCATCAACTGTAAGGGGCCCTCGGCTCCTTCTCCCACATTTCTCAAGTAACGGCTCGAGTGTGGGTGAGACGCACCAAACGCACACAGGCAGGATCTGAGGGTGGACTTCTGGAAAGCCGTGTGGGAACAATCACTCTGCTTACACTCGCAGGTTTGGACCAGGAAGGAATGGAGTGGCTCTGATCCCGCCTCCCAGGACAGGAAGCCTGCCTCCCAGAGCCACCCCACAGGGGCAGCTGGCTTTCATACCAGCTCTGGTTATGCAAAGTCTGTGGTCCCCAGTGAGCCAGGACTTGCCTCACACCCACTCTGCCTGTCCACAGAGCCCACTGCCTCCTGCCAGGAAGCAGCTTTGTCCAGCCTTGCGGCAAGTCCCCAGATAAAGCCCACAGTAAAGGAAGCCCGATCAAAGGGGCGTCAGACTGGAGGAGAGCAAGTACCCTGGCACCCAGGAGGCCGGGGCTCCCCACAGCCCTGGTGCGGGCTCTGTTTCGCAACACAGGATGCGCATGGCTTCCGCACTGTGGGAGGCCTGAGCTCCTGTATGGCCAGGACACCCCACACATAGCCTCCTCCGCCCCACTAGGTCCTGGCTCCCTGTGTCCTACAGACCAGGATGCTCATCCACTGGGCTCGAGAAGTGCCTGGTCATGCAGAAAGCAGATGTGCATTAGAGTCACATGAAGAGGGAGGGACAGGGAGGGAGGGGGAACGGAGAGGAAGAGAGGGACCGTGCCTCAGGAAAGCGGCCAGAAGGCTGTCCTGGCACAGGAACCCTGCAGATCAGAAGGCCCGGCCCAACTCTGCAGCCAGAGACCCCGCAGGCACCGCCCACTGCAATGAGAAGCCTGCCCCTTGACACAGCCAGAAACAGGACACGCCACGGGCTGAGTCAGAGCAAGGTCTTGGCACAAACCAGAACTCCTGGGACTCATAACTGGCAGCTGTCCACAGTCTGAAGCCCACCCATTTGCTGGGCCAGGACAGGCCCTTTGAGAGGTCGGGGTCAAGCTCAGGAAGTGACAAGTCTGCCCATGATCCTTGCCTGGCCTCCTCACTTCTGCCCTTCCAACCCAGCACTGCTATTCCTGGCCTGATAAAGCCAAGAGGAATTCAGGAGGAGCCACGACAAGGACAATCCCTTGCTGGTCACGTGGACTCACATCAGCAAGTGGCTGAGGAGCTGGGTCACCCATAGCGAAAGAACAGACTGCACATCCCACAGACCCTGCCTCCCTACCTGAGTGAGGTGGCAGGAGGGGCATTGGCAGCCCTGCTCGCCCTGCCCATGTGCCCCCTGCCCTGTACTCCGGGTGAGCAAGGTGCGGAGCTGGTGAAATAGGGAGTACCTGGAAGCCACGTGCTGAGTACAGGAGCACCTCTCCAAGGCAGAACCCCCACCAGGGCCGACTCAGCACGGGATCATGTGCGCGGCAGGGCGTGGCGAGGAGGGGGCTGGAGTGCTCGAGCCCCACAGCTGCTGCTGCTCATCCCTCCCTCTTCCTCAGTACCCGGTGCCCCCCACACCCATGCCAGGCCCTCTGTGTGTCCCATGTGGAGAGAATGGAGGCTCAGGGTGGAGCACGGAGAAGGCCCACCAGGTAAGAAGGAAACAGTGAGCAACTGCAGCGTCAGGGTGCACGGGTCAGCAGAGCTGGGCCCGAGGCCCCCAGCGAGGGGGCTCTTCACTCCTCATGGGGATCTCATGCCAGAAGAGGACACGGGAGCTGAGCCCGCACAGTGAGGGCCTGCTGGGTCCCTCCCGATCCCCACCCCTGCTTCCTTCCCCAACACCCTGCACTCCCGGCTGAGTGAGGCCCAGCAGCAGTGACCACATCAGTCCAGTGGTGCCAGCTCCCAGGATGTGGCCCCTGCAGTCCTACAGAGAGCCCAGAGAAAGCGCCCCAGCCACCCGAGCACAGGGGCTTCTATCTGCCACACAGGCCTCAACTAACAAACCATGGGCCGCCCCACGGAACCACTAATCCTCATGATACTTGGGGTGCTCATCCAAGATGATCCTCCGATAGGAAGAAGAGCCCAGGACCAGTCACTCCTGACTCCGCTCTGTACCCCAAGCTGCCTCACTGGTCCCGGCAGGAGTACCCACAGCAGGCGAGGGGGGGCCCAGGCTGGTGAAGCAGAATCGAGGGGTGGAGGTTGGGCTGGGGCTCCCGTGACCTACCCACAGAGCCACACGACCCTACCCAAACAGAACCGCACGGCTAACAGCAGGCCTTTCCCACAGTTCCCCCAAGGACACCAATGCCTGGGGTGTCCCAAGAGCTGCCCAAGCCACAAAACAGGCTGGAACTCTGCTGGGACCAAGCACAGGTTCCCATCCTGCTCTTCTCTTGTCACGTGGTGTTCTGCGTCCCTCCCGGCCAGGGGCAGAAGTGGGGCTCCAACTATGTGGTGGTCCTGCCCCTCAGAAGGGCCCACCTGGTGGTTTCTCCATGTTTCCCCAAGGCCCAGCGGTTCCACCGACAGCTCTGACAATGAGACCACTCCTTCCGATGGACACAGACCCGGGATCCATGGCTAGACTGCCCTGGCCAAGCAGCCGCCCTCGCTGCCCCCTCTCCTCTTGCACACAACAGGGACGCAGACTTGGTCACCTTTCATTCCCCTCCCCGCCACCTGTCCATCACCATCCCAATTCCTGCTCTGCTAGTACCTTCTCTTGTCCCCTCTCCCACCACCTCCGTGACAGCCTGCCTCAGTCCAGATCCACAGATGGCCTCCCAACCGCCTGCAGCTATGTTTCCTGTCAGAACGACCGTCCAACAGAGAGCAGCAGTGCTCCACTCCCCTGCTGTCCCCGCCCGCCAGCAGCCAAACCAAGTCCTGGGCCTGCAGTGGCCCCCATTCACCGGCCCTGCACCTTCCTGGGTTACCTCTGCCATCAACAACCCCATCTAGGTCCCAGGCCCCTAGTGGACCACACCCTCCAGAGCTCGGCCCCACCAGAGACCTCTGCACCTCTGGCTGTGGGCACAGCCTCAGCAGAGCCTGCTTGGCGCCATCTGGAAAAACTGGCAAAGCTGGAGCGGCAGTGGTGGGAGGGTCACCCGGAGCTGTGGGGACAGGTTCTCCCATCTCCATGGCCTGTGGCTGAGCCAAGGTCGAGACATCCATTAGGGGGCTTTAGGGACCACAAGGAACTAGTGTTTAGGCACCTTTCCCTGGTATGACAAGCAGGCAGACTTCTGGTTTCAACTCAGTGACCTCACAGCCTGTCTCATCCAAAACAGCCAGTGACTAACCCCTTCTCAAATGTCACCAAGTGTTTGGGCGGCAAGACACCCTGGGGTTGGACTGACGTAGCTAGGCTCGGCCATGTGGACACACGTCTACCCTGGGAAGGCCCAGACTTCTGACTCAGGCAGGGGGGTGGGGAGGGCCACTCATGGACTCTCAGGTCCCCTGTCCCCAAGGTGGCCACCAACAGGGCTTTTGGAACACACCTCTTCGGGAGAGCCGGGTGTCTGCATCTGTATCCACAAAAAGTTTCATCTGGAACAGGTCTCGAACCTCCTGGGAATAGAAGGCCAGGATCCCTTCGAAGAGCACCACATCCGCGGGATAGACAGTGACCGTCTCCTCTTTCCTGCAAAGCAGAGGAGACAGGTCAGCTGGGGGATCGCGGTCGCAGCCCCTGCCCTGGGCAAGTTCCTGCCCTCCACAGACTCAGGCGCAAAACTAGTGTTGCGTCACTAGAAGAGGTTTAAAATAAAAGGCATCTGTCCTGGGAGTTCTACCAGGGCGGCCACTGTCCACACATGAACTTGACAGAACTCTCCTGCAGAAGTACTCCGCTTCTTCCACCGCCAAAGATCTGCAGTGATCGGAGCCTCTCTCCATCAAGACCCTCACTCCACCAGGTGCGAAGACGCACACCTATAATCCCAGCAGCTCAGGAGGGTGAGGCAGGAGGATCACGGGTTCAAAGCCAGCCTCGGTGATTTAGTAAGAGTCAGTGAGATCCTGTCTCCAAATAAAACATTAACAAGGGGGTGGGGATCTGGCTCAGTTGTTAGCTTCCCTGGGTTCAATACCTGGTACCAAGGGAAGAAAAAAAAAAAGACCCCCCCCCCCCGTCCACTGCCTTGGTAGGTGCGGCACAGGCCTCTTCCTGGGCAGCACCTGCTCCAGAATGGCCTTCCTGCACAGTGGAGCTCCTGGGGCCCCCGCTGCTAGCTCATCTGTGCTCCTTGGCCTGACATCCATGCCCTGCAGGACTAGAACCTGAGGCCTACCTGGCTCCTGCCTCCTCGTTCAGCCGCTCACACACACCTACCCATCCCTCCTGCTCCCCAGCTGTCTGTGTGCACAGAACACGATCCCTGAAATGCTTCCCAACTGTCACCTTGGAAATCTCTTGCCAACAACCTCTCCCCAACATACGGCTGCTCTATGCAACTTCTGGAGGTGCCCAGCCTCCCCTCAGGGACCACACTGCAATGCCTCCTCCTGAGCTTGGGCAGGGACGGACTCGGTCACCAGCTTACCACACCTTACTAGTTAGTTAGTTGGTGGAACTCACTCCCAGGATGCCCTCCTGCTGTGGTTCCAGGCTACTCTGCCGTGAACACTTGGAAGGCGACCGTGAAGCACAATCCACAGTGCTCAGGAGACCATGTGCTGAGGCCAGATCACTGAGAACACCTCTCAGCGTCACCAGGGGCTGGGAGCTGGACAAGGTGTGCTGGTGCAGGGGTCAGGCTGGACACTGATGTTTGCCCTCACTCTCTGGCTGCACTTACCAGCCCCAACATTCAGATCAGCTGCAACTCCTACACTGAACCCCTTTATTCCTGTATCATCTGGGAGGGTCGCCGGCTGACACGGGGGCATGATGCCTGGCGTCCTGGGCTGGGCACCTCCCTCATGGCGACTCCTGGCTGCCTGCATCTAGAGCCCCATGCCCTCCCTCTTGGCTTCCTCCTCGGACAGTTCCTTGTCATGCCTAAGGCACCTGAGAGAGGTGCAGGCTGGGTACACACTGCGTTAAGGCTGAGCTGCACAGGCACAGAGCTCGCAGAGACGGCTGGTTCATGATTACAGGGACATCTGGTAATAGACGAGTTCTAATTTCCTATCCACACTTCAACTCAAGAGAGAATGGGAGAGAAGAGCCAGGAGGGAAGAATGAAAAGTAGACAGGAGGGCACGCACAGCACCCAGCTGAAACTCCAGAGGGCCGCGAGGAGCCCAGAGCACAGAGGAGCCACGCCGGTGCAGTGTGCTCTCCAGGTCAGCATCGGCGGGGACGTCCCCAGAGCTGCCACGTGAAAGCTGGGTCAGAGTGAATAGAGAGTCCTACAAGGGCCAAAGGTGCCCGGCATCAGGTAGCAGGAGGGAACTCCCCAGGAGCCCGTTCCCAACACTCAGAGGGAGGAGGACACATTACCCAGCCAGCATCTGTTTCTAGTCAGGGCCACCAAGAGTAAAGCTGTGCTGAGGAACTGTTTGGCCTGGGCTGACAGGCCTCCTAGAGTGTCTGATTGATCCTAAGACCTGCACCTGGCAACCTCCAACCCCCACACCCCTCCACGGTCCAATGCCAAGTCAGCAGGAGAGCAGGAAGAAGGGCTCTTTGTTCCTCCTGCCCTTCCTCCACTGTCCTCCTTACATCCTGTTTCAGGAACAGCTTGGGGTGTGGAGCCAGAACTCGTGTGCAGCCCTACCCAAGCACCATGGAGCATGCCCGCCTGACCATCCAGGAACGCCCCCCACAGGCAGCCAGGGCACAGGGCCATATCGTCCCTCCACTGGCAGCGGCAGGGTGGAGGACGGGGTGGGAGTGCAGTCCCAGGCTGCTCTGGGTGGCGGGTACCCACTTACCGAGAATGGGAGACGAAGTCATACACGGGAATCTGGACTGTTTTCCCTTCAGTGATTTCTTTGAGAGTCTTCAAAATGAGTTCATTGTCAAAGGCATCTGAAGGAAGTCAAACCGTCAGAACGTCTTGATTTAAGTTAATTCCTCCCATGACCATGCACTCCAGGCCCCAGGTGGACGTGAAAGCTGCCTGGCCTCAGGCCAGCCAAGTGAGCTGACCGCAGGTCTCTGCCCCTGATATGCATCCCAGGCCTGCACCATCCTCCCCACCCCGAGTTCAGCCCTGGCCTGGGACTGGCACATGCTCGCCAGGAGGCCAATGACTACGGACACCAGGAGCCCTGTGCCTAGCTAGACCACTGAGTGCAAGACACACCCAGGCAGCCACCCTGAGCCTGTGTGCCAGCCGATGAGCTGGACACCTGCGGTGCCCACGGGTGGCAGGTGACAGGTGCAGCGCAGGCTGCTGCAGCTTGGCAGTGGTATGAGGACCCACTGTCGGGTCATTTGCGGCGGGCCCACCTGAGGCCCAGGCTCTCACAGGTCCCCAGACATCCATCAGAGTGACAGTGTGTCACGAGCCAGGCACAACATCAGTGTCTTCCCAAATGCTTCCCAACTGTCACCATGGTGCTTCTTCCCCAGAAGCCCACAACAGCCCTGCAGGGCAGTTCTCGAGTCCCCGTTCAACCAGGGGAAGCCCAGAGGGCAGCACCCTCCCCTGGCAGCACTGAGCCACCTCCCCGCCCTCCTGACTCACCTGGGTGATCAAAATTGAACTGTCCCTTCAGGGCTTTGGCCTTCTGGTCCGACGTAAGGACACGGTAGAAGCTGTCCTGGCTCAGGATGACCACCTGCTTCTGGTGGTAGTCCACCTCGTTCTGCCCCAGGAGCTGCACGATCTTGGCACAAACCGAAGACTGCAGGAGAGAGAGAGCACGTGGGGGTAAGGGGCAGCGTGCAGGCAGGAAGAGCAGTTGCTGGGCTGCCACGAAGCCCAGGAGGGCTGCATCTCCACAGAGAGCAGAAAGGCCCAGGCTGTGGCTGCCCAGAGGCCAGCCCTCTCCTCCCTGCAGTCCCTGCACTCGGGTACCATGGTGCAAGATGGAGCAGACAGGTTCTGCCTCCTCTCCCAAAAATACTCTCCCCAAGGCCACCACAGGACACAAACAAGGCAGCAGAAAGTGGGCCCTGATGTGCTGACAGGATGAGGGGCCTGGGCACCTGTGGGACATCCTCTGTCCCTGCACTCGCAAGCCTAGCCAGCCTCAAAGCCAGCCAGTGGAGGGCTGGGATGGTGCCCTCGCTCTTCTTCTGCGGGCCACTTTTGCTCTATCTCTAGCCACAGATGCCACCCAGTGGCAAGCCAGGGCCTTTCCACAGACGTGTGCCACAAGCATCACCCATGCCCAAGGAGCCCAGAGCGTCTCAACCACCTGGACACTAGCTCCCAGTGAGCAGCCTGTGGGCTCTGAGCTGCGCCTGGGGACGCACACATCTGCCTGTCCCTCCCAATACTGCAGGCAGTGTGCAGAGAGGGCCATAAAAAGTGAATTCAAAGCAAGGAGGTACTGAAGGGCTCATTCAATCAACTCGTTTCTTTTTTTCATTTGATACAAAGTTTAATTTTAAAATGTCTATATTACAAAAATTCTGGAAGCCATAACTCAAGGCTCCTTGTGGAACTGGTTGACCTAATTACAACAGATGCAAAATCAGCATATTTAGAGGTATTTGAGGTTCAACCTTAGAAGGATTTTTTAAAGTTACAATTCTTACAAAAGCGTTTGAGCATAAGGAAATGGGCCACTCCTGTTGCAGTATGAAAATAAAACTGTCTTACACAATGTACCCTGTTGTACAAGCAGTGACACAGAACTTGGAAGAATCTTGGAGGAACAGTAACATGTGGTGGCACTTGTTAATTATTTGTGGGTGATTTCCTTAGCTTGCGTGACTCTTCTTCATATTAATACAGATGAGCATTTTAAATTACTTACGACTTTGGGACTGCATACCTGACCCCCCCCCCCCCCCCCCCCNGTCTTGCTGAGCTACCTGGACTGGCCAGGAACTTGCAGACCTTCTGCCTTGGTCTCCCAAGTCACTGGGATCACAGACGTACACCACTGCACCAAATCTCAGAAGGTAAAACTCGAAGGTGACTTTCATCCAAAAACAATTATAAACCAAGTTTTTAAACATCTGTCTGCCAATAATTTCCTTTTCCTAACTGGCAACTGTGTCCTACGTTCTCAGGTGGTCGGAGAATATTGTGTACCTGTAGCCTCTACTAGCAGAGAATCCAAAAGAAAGTGAGGGGTGGGGGTGCCCCTCGTAAAACTAAAGGGAGACACTGAAGCAGATGAAAGGGCCAGGGGAGGGAGGCAGGGAGCGAAAGGGAAGTGCTGAGGAATGATACTGTTACTGTGCTCATGAACAAATATGTAACAACAAATCCTGCCATAACGTGTGACTACAAATCGCCAATTAAAAAATGGGGGGGGATTCCACTGAGAAGCCCGGAGAACAAAAATGAAGAAGGCATTCGTGGTGCCAGTGATTCCTAAACGGCCATTCGGGTCATGGCGTTTTTACTCTTCAGTTAAACCCACTAAATGTTGCTAATATGAGCGGCAATCCCACCAACAAACAGGCAGAAAAGCTGTCCCCCTAATGTTGCAGCTCAGTGTCCCTAGCCAGGCATGACCTGGGCGTGCGCTTTAAGACTGGGCTAATAAGCAGACGTAACAGCAACTCTGTCTTTACCCACTGCCCACCTGGGTGTCTCCTTCACGCCAGGTCCCCTTTGCCCTAATCCTGTGTGGGGAGGGGCACAGGGTAGGTGAGATGGTGGAATGAGACGATCATCACTGCCCTAGGTACATGTGTGACTGCACAAATGGTGCAGCTCTGCATCATGTCCAACAAGAGAAATGAAAAGTTGTGCTCCATTTGTGTACACGAAATGAAACGCATTCTGCTATCATGTGTAACTAACTGGGGGTTGGGGGGATGGGGCTTTGGTGCACACCTGTAATCCCAGCAACTCAGGAGGCTGAGGCAGGGGGATTACCAGTACAAGGCCAGCCTCAGTAACTTAGGGAGAACCTGTGTTAAAATAAAAACTAAAAAGGTGCTGGGGTAAGGTGCTCAGTGGTAATCCCAGGTTCAATCCCCAGTACCACCAAAAAAAAAAAAAAAAAAGGTATGGAAAATTTTACCCTATGTGTACCTGCCCACAATTAAAAATAATTATTACAGCCGAAGGTGTCTCTTGCCATGTGCTAAACCCTGGGCTCGGTGACATCATTTAGTTATTAGTTGTTCCCTGTGATGGGAACAACTGGTAGGCCAATTCTGTGGACAGAACACCAGGGCCCAGAAAGGCTGGGTGACTCAGGCACAGGCAGGGACCAGGTTGCCAGCCCAATGGGCCAGGACCCCTCCCAGGCAGGCAGATGCAGTGCTGGGGACCTGGACTCTGCCTCGCCTTGCAGTGTATCTGGAATAATCCTGTCCTTGCCAGTGTGGCACTGAGAGAGGAGGACAGGTCTGCCAGGGCTGTGGGCTGGTTCTGAACACAAAGTCGAGATGAGGTCAACGCAGGATCTCGGGAAGGAGAAGCGGAAGACCAGGAGAGCGACTCAGGACACCTTCATGTGTGCAGCGGCGAAAGACTTAGTCCATCCCATCCCCAGATGAGGGAACTGACCGAGTTAGTGCTGAGGTCTCATGGTGTCGGCAGACTTCAAACTGAATCTAACCAACAATGACAAGTAGCAGGGGGCTTTTCAGAGGCGAGGAGCCTTGGGGACGAGGCCTCACTGGTGGGACCAGCCGGCAGCAGGTCTCGCTTTCCAGAGGGTGTGCACACAGCAGTCCTCCCTTTCACCCTCTGCTCCTCCCGCCAAGTGAGTACACGGCCGCCCCTCCAGAGGACACTGTGACACATGCTACTTGGAAGCTGACCCAGAACCTTGGCCCAGGGCTGCCAGCCTTGGCAACTATGAGCAATGAAGTCTGCTCCCCACAAAAAGGCCCCACAGCAAGGACCTTGTCACAGGGGCAGAGCCTAACACAGTGAGGTAACAAGCCACTTGTCCAGACCCTGTTGACAGAGGGTCTGTGGCTGAAAGGGAGGCATGAGGCCATGTGGACTTGCTTCTGAAAAGCTGGGGGCTTCCTCCTAGTCCACAGGAGCCACAAGGAACTCACTAGCCCAGCCCTCCCAGGGGGGCCGGCAGGACCCTCCCAGTCACCTGCCAGCCTCAAGGTATTTCCCCAGGTGTCAGAACAGAGTTGAGCAACCTCCACCCTCCTGGCAGCACCACAGGAGGCCCAGAGGACTGGGCCAGCACTGGATGAGAAGCCCCCCAAAAGCTCCGGCTCCAATTCCTGACCTCTAGGCGGGTCCTACAGAGGAGTCCCTCCGGAGAAGGCCCAGAGCTGAGGACACATCTGAGAAAGATCCTGACCATCAACAGGCACCAACCTAAGTCCCCGGGCTTTTTGATGTGCTGACCAACTCACTGAGCTCTATGGCTGAAAAGGGGCCTTAAACACTCCTGGGTTCATAAAACTCAAGTCTGGCTCGGCACTCTTCACAGGCACCAGCGCCGCCGAGACATCAAACTGGATCAGAACCAGCTTGGACTGGCGAGCACTAGTGGGCCCCCCCTCAGGAACACACTGCACATCAGGGACTCCTCTACGATGTCAGCTGCCCCTTAGGATCTGAAGGAGCTTCCAGGAACCCCCCAGGCCCAAAACCTGAGGATGCTCAAGTCCTCGAGTTTGCCCACGGCCCGTGCACACGCTCCTCTCTCCTTCACAGCTCCCTTCAGAGGACTTCCACCCTAAGGCAACACAAGTGCCACATAAAAGGTGCCAAAAGTCCATCGTGCTTGGTGAGCTGCAGCCTGAGCCTGTTACACAGGGACAAGAACCTGGAGACAGAGGGCCAGCTTGACCCTCAAAGCAACCCTGACATGGGTCTTCTCACCCCCATCCTGGGCATCAGGAAATGGAGCCAGGGAGGCAGACCTGGCCCAGGAGCACAGGTTTGGAGAACGGCTGGCAAACACAGCCTTCGCCCTGGCAGGCCAACTGTGGGACAAGCGCCCTTCACCACCACAGGAGCCGAGGGAACCTCTTCCCTCCCTTCCTAGGGCCACAGTGGCCCTGTGACCAGGGCACAGGGCCACAGCGTTCAGCCCCAGCCAAGCTCATTCCTGCTTCTTGTGAGCTCTGCAAAGCCCCCGCTGGCTGGGCCCTTCAGAGTTGACCCTTCCTCGGTAGGAAAGGCTGTCTACAATGCCTGTGCACATTTGGGAGAGAAATAAGAGGATGGCGCTGAAAACCTCAGCCCACGGTGCAGTCACCGGGTGCACCTTTCAGAAGGCAGGAGACTGGAACCCAGCAGCCCAGTGCAAGGAGAAGGGAGAGCACAGCGTGCCCTGTGGGGGCCCCTGCAGTGCGTCCTGGGCTGAAGGCCACTCAAGGGCAGGCACCATGTGTGGATGGACCGCACCAGAGCACTGTGCTGGACAAGGCACATCTGGGTTGACTCTGCCATTCCACAATACCTCTCCAAACTGGAAACCGAGGTCAGACTCCCGAGTCGGCACAAGTTCTCACTTCCTCTTTAGTTCTCCTCCAGCAGGTGCGAGGGACAAGAGCAGGTACCCAACAGCCACTGTGTGTCCTGGAGAGATGGTTTCCTTCACTATCTTTGAAAACTCAATTTATAGCTGGGCACAGTGGCACATGCCTGTAATTCCAGTGACTCGGGAGGCTGAGGCAGGAGGATCACAAGTTCAAGGCCAGCCTTAGCAACTTAACAACACCTTTCTCAAATAAAAAGGGCCAGGGTGCAGCCCTGTGGCAGAGCACCCCTGGGTTCAATCCCCAATACCATAAATGGAAAACTCAATGTACTACTTACTCCTCACAACTTTTGAAGAGAAGGGCTCAAGTCCTCCATAACAGCCCCAACTCCTTCTGTGTTTCCTGCTAGATTCTGCCATACCTATCATTCACCAACACATCCAGGGCACCAAACCCCAAAACGTTAAGGAAAAAGCCAAGCACAGTCGCACACTCTGTAATCCCAGGTGCGTGCGACGCTGAGGCAGGAGGATCATGAGCTCTGGGGGATGAGGCTCATTGGTGAAACACATCTGCCTTCCATCCCCAGTACTGGGGGAAGGGGGTCTGAACCACAGGGGACCACAGAAAACAACCCCCAAAGCTACAAAGACCATGTTACTGTATGAAGGACAGAGAATTCGCCACTTTGGAAGCTATCACAAATTATCAGGGTTCATCCACCATAAGAGAGAGAGAGAGAAGGCAGTCATGCTTTGAACGTCATGACCATCTTTGACTAATCTGTGAAACTGAAGTGCTGCTGGCTAACTCTTGTTTAGACCCACACAAGTATTCCAACTGGCATGGCGGGTCCAGGAGCAGCTCATGAGCAGCAGAGCACCTGTGGGCCTTGCACCTGGCCTGACTGGCCTCATACAGCAGCAGGGCCCTCTGCACACCTCACGCAGTGGTGCACAAACACGCACCTGCCACATGAGCCAGCACCCTACTCCTGGGCCTCGTCCAGTGAAGGAGCACCAGGCCACAGGGGTGTGCAGGAGCACTCGGATGTGTGCAGGAGCACCCGGGGAGCTCTGCGAGCAAGGGCTGCCCAGAGGCCCTCCCCCTGCGCCCCAGCAGGAAGCTGCCGGTGGTCTCGACCACCTGGAATCTCCAGTCAGGCAGAGACAGAAGGAAGGAAGAAAAGAATACCGCGCCACCCCTACTACCCTACATGTGACAGAGCTGCAGGAACAGAAAGGACCTGGTGGCTAGTGGGGTGAGGGACAAGGGGACCTGTCTTAAAGCCCATGCAGTGAAGCGGGGAGGCTCAGAGAGGCTGTGTGTGAATCTACAATCACCTCAAAATAAAAAGCACAGTGAACATAAAGTGAACGACCCTCTTCTGCTTTTTGTCATTTATAATCCCCAAAACTCAGCCCTCACCTTTCAAAATTCCTTCTTCCTCAAAGTACTGCTAATTAATAATTGATTGGTGTGAACGTCTCTTTCCCTTGGGGCAGACTGAATTGGAAGTGGGAGCCCGGGACAGGCGGTGGGCTGAACCTCTACCCTCCCAGAACCTCAGCATGTGACCTGGCTTGGGAAGGGTCTCGCAGGTGTGATAAAGACACCAATCTGAGCCAAGATGATCCTGCACTAGGAATCAGGACAGGTGAAGGTGCAGAGAGGCGGGCAGAGTCGCACCAAGACAAGTCTGGGACCGGGGTCTGTGCTAGAGACAGCCCCTGGCCAGAGAGAAGCGTGGCCACTCTCCTGCCGACCCCCCAGATTTGGCTCCTCTGGACTCAACTAAGGTCACAAATCTCTGTTGTTTCAAGTCTGGAGGGATTTGTTCCAGCAACCCGTGGAAACTGATACACCTGCCAGATTCAATTTGTTTAAAAGTTTCCTTTCATTTTTTGGTACCAAGGATTGAATCCGGGTGCTTAATCACTGAGCCACATCCCCTAGATCTTTTAACTTTTATTTTGAGAGGTTCTTGATAAGTTGCTTGAAGCCTCACCAAACTGCCAAGGCAAAACTTGCAATCCTCCTGTCTCGGCCTCCTCAGTCACTGGGCCACCAAAGGAGGTCTGGGTTTTTTTCAAGTCACAACAGATGTGAGGGCTTCCATCTACTAAGTACCCCCGCACCGTTTTTCTCCCCTCCCAGAAGACACATGCCCATAAAGACTGTGCATGTCGTTACAGTTTATAATCTTTTCTTGCATAACTGCTTACTCTGATAGTAAACGCTTCTCTGAAACTCCTGTGCCTGCTTCACCAAGCACCCCAGTTAATCATTATCACCCACATGAAACAGACCCGCTGAGCAGACGGCGTGCTGTCCCCTGGGAGACAGGAGTTGCGCAGATCCAGCAGTGAGCTTCAGAAGTCTTCAAAGCCAGCAGCAATCACTCTGGGCAGACGTGTGAGCAGCAGCATCTCAAGGCTTCTGCCTCAGAAATGCCCAGGGCGCTTCTGGGCAGAGTGAGTTTTTAAGAAGTAAGACAAGGAGAACCACCCACCCACCACATGGCATCCAAGGAAAATGCAGGTGGCTCTAGAATCAGTCTGGGTGCTCAGGACAGGACGGGACCGACTGCACCACACTGGTGACACTCATGCAGCTCGCCCTCCCAGAGTGCTGGCATCCTGTGCACAAAGCTGTCGGCATGGAACAAAGGCTCCGAGGAGCTCATCTCCAGGGCGCGTCCAGTTCCCTCTACCACCACTCTGCACAGTCCACCGAGAACGTCATTTCTGGAACTCTGCTGGAACCTTCATGAGGCACCCACTTATTTCCTTCACATCTATGAGACTGCACAAGACATCCTCACGGAGCTGAACCAAGACACTGCTGAAACCGCACCACGGTTATAACTCAAGCCCCAGGGAAGAACAGCACCCCTTCCTTCTGTTCAGTTCTCTCCTGAGAAAGCAGGGACCAGAGCCAGCTCCCCACCCTACACTGCCCTTCACCAAACAGCTGCAAAACCTCCAGGGCACAGCCCAAACTACAGTGGGAAGAAAAGGAAGTCTCGGGCAAAACAAATCACAAGGTAGTCCCTTAATAGGCAGGTGGAGCCAAGCGCAGGAAGCACACCTGTCATCCCTGCGAAGGCAGGAAGTTCAAAGCCAGTCTCAGCAGCTTAGTGAGACCCTTTCTTTAAACAAAAATAAAAAATAAAAAGGGCTGGGGATGGGGATATGGCCCCACGGTTAGGCAATGCTGGGTTCAATCCCCAGTACCAAAAAAATAAGAGCAGGTGGTGGACCCAGAAAATGGTCCATGCATAAAATTAAAGCCAGAGCACTGTAGTTGTGGTAGGGTAGAGTTAATGGCTGAAAAAGAGCAGCTCAATCTACACCGAGATCATGAGGAACTACAGGGAGGAGTCATGCAATGAGTGGGCCCTTCAGAAACAGTCTGAAGTCGTGGGGGGCCACAGCTGGGGCTCTGGGCAGCAGGCAGGGTGAAGGCTCGGAGTGAGGGGAGGAAGCGCCACCCTGCCAGAGGCACAGGCCTCCAGGAAGAAAGGCAGGGGAGGTTTCTCCTGAGGCCCCGCTGGAGGGCTGCAGGGGAGACCAGCAATTTGGAAGAGCAGGTTTTACAGTAAAAAGATGAAGGGCATTGAAAAGAAGGGGCTGGAGAAATGGCCGTCTTCCACAAGAACCCAACACCCAACCGGAGGGATTTCCACACCAAGGTGGCTGAGCAAATAGGGATCACACAGAACAACACAGGAAGAGGTAGCTCTGCTTCCTCTCATTATAAAAGCTGCAGTGTAATAGCTAGGGTGGGGGGGGGGATAGAGAGACAGAGAGAGGGACGGAGGGAGGGACAGGGAGAAGAAGAGGGAGAGAGAGGGGGAGAGAGGGAGACGAGGGAGAGAGAGAGGGAGACAGAGAGAAAGAGAGATAGGGAAAGAGAGACAGAGACAAATAAGTAAAACAAACAAGTCGGTGTGGTGGCCCACGCCTATAATTCCAGCAACTCTGGAGGCTGAGGCAGGAGGATCACAGGTTCAAAGCCAGACTTAGCCACTTAGCAAGACCCTTCTCAAAAATAATAAGCAAATGAATAAATAAGAATAAATAAAGTTCCTTCCATAAACTTGGAGAGGCAGGAGGTGAAAGAAGAGAGAGCCATTAGGAGAAGGTGACCTAACTGAAGTTATTCCCACCAAAAGTATGTAGAAACCAACTCACAGCCTAATAAAGTCTTATAGGGAGGAATAAAACACCTCGCTCTACTCTTGTATGTTCTAAGTTCATCTCTTTGGTGTCCTTTTCTGATGGAACTCAACAAGGAACCACATAACAAGGGACTCATCATGCAGCCTACAACATCTTTCACCTTTTCACCAAAAGGTGGAAGATGGAGAAAGGAGCCAATATGGCAGCCACTGGTTACATGAAGCCACTGAGTATTCAAAATGTGTCCAGTCTGAATTGAGGTGTGCTATGTGCTAAATAGACTTTAGACTCCAAAGAATTACTAGGACAAAGAATGAACATGAAATATCTTACTAACAGTTATTTTCTTTGCAAATTATGTTGGTAATCCATTGGGTTAAGTGAAAATATATCAAAATTAATTTCTCTATTTTTTAAAAAAGTAAAGGAGAACAAGGTAACATTCTGTATCTTCACTATAGTACTACATATCCATATTTATATTGTCATTTTTATGTTATCAAAATTCATATAACTATAAAACTAAATAGGGCAAATTATACCATATAGCTTATATCTCAACAAACATGACTTTAAAACGAAATCTAGTCCATGAAGTGTTTTAACAGTATTGAGCACATACTGACCACCTGATAAATAATGGTATTATTATAATTCATTAAAACAACCAGCATCAAGCCGTTTCATAGTGGGGTAGAGACGGGGAGCATGGGAGGAATAGACGAACTCTAGATAGGGCAGAGGGGAGGGAGGGGGAGGAAGGGGGCATGGGGTTAGGAATGATGGTGGAATGTGATGGACATCATTATCCAAAGTGCATGTACGAAGACACAAATGGTGTGAATATACTATGTATACAACCAGAGATATGAAAAATTGTGCTCTATATGTAATTGTAATGCATTCTGCTGTCATATATAACAAATCAAAAATTTATAAAAAGAATAAATAAAGGCAGAGGATATAGCTCAGTGGAAGAGCACTGCTGGGTTCAATCCCCAAGGTAACTTCTGTATCTTCATAGATCCAATTTATATTGTCATTTATTATATTTTATTTTAAAAAAGAAAAGAAAGAGTTGGCTTCTTCCTTTCATAAAACACAAATGTATGTGCTACTGAGCTACACTACAAGCCCATTTTGTTTGAGACAGGGTTGCACTAAGCTGCTGAGGCTGGCCTAGAACTTTCATGGGTCATAAATTCTTTTTCAGTCAACTATCTTTCTACTTTAAAGAAATATTTTGTACTGAAATCTGTTAATTAATGGCTGATTGATCTTAGTTTATTTTTCTGTTTTTTTTAAATCATGTTGTACTTAGGAAAACATCCTCATCCTGAGATCTCTCTCCTAACGCCCCTGGCTTGCCCATTCCATGCCTTCTCTCTTCCTCTCCAGGGGCTCTCACCCCCAAGTCCTCACACAGATCACAGAAGTCCTCACACAGATCACAGAGGGCACCAACCCAGCAGCCCCCAGAGTCCTGATCACCTGCTGGAAGTGAGGGCTGAAGGGGGGTGGGTGGAGGCACTTCCTGTAGTCACAAGGCCTGGCACATGGCAGCCAGGCTCCCCTGTGAAGCAGGGGGCATTTCCCACCCCAGGCAGGGATTTTCTGAAGGCGGGGGTGGTCCAGCTGTCACTGCCAGAGCAACACCTAAATGGCCTGCTCTGCAGACGTGCACCCCCAGGAAACCCACACAGACCCGAGAAACAGCCCGAGCTGGAGGCGGACATGAGCAGCTCCGCCTCGCCGGGCTCCTTGTCCCACCTGCGCCAGCCCTGCAGAAACCCCGCAGAAACCCCCCAGAAGCCCCTCTGCCGCTGTCTGTCATCCCCAGGAGCAGAGCCCATGCAGGTCCAGCTCTCTGAGCCTCTGAGGGCTGAGCGTGGCCTTCACACAACAAAGCTGCCTTTCAACAATGGACAGTGACCTCGCGTTCGTGATGCACCCTTTCTTCATGCACACGTAGAGGTCACCTCAACACAGTCCAAGGCCTGCAGTGACGAGCACCAATGTGGCAGAGCATCGGTGACTTGCTGGCACCTGGAGCACTTCTTGCCAGTGAGACGTCATCAGAATCAGCACTCCTGTGAAAATGGGCGTTATGACAGAGGAGGAAGGGAATCAAGGGATGGGGTCCCACCCTGGGGACCCGAGGAGCTCCTACAGCTCAACCACGCAGGACCTGGCAGGAAACTGGCCACAACTGAAGGGCTTTCTCCAAAGAAGGCCGGTGACTCTGCAGACCCCTCAAGAGAGACTTCCGTAAGGTTCAGCGGTTTTCTGTTTAACTGCAGCCTGTGTGTCCCCACCTGGTCAGCCTCCCCACACACTCTGGAACCACTTCCCTAGTTTATGTACATTTATTAACATCATTGGTCAAAAAAAAAAAAAAAGAAAGAAAGAAAGGAAAAAACATGAAAGAAGCGCACTAGGAGTAGTGGCAGAGACACAGTGGAACACCTACAGAGTCCCTGATTTAAGTTTTGCTTGGGGCCATGAAGTTGGTGTTACTTTTCTGGAAGCAGAATGGTTAGGAAGACTCACAGCCTGTCTGAATCCAGATGTGGTTTCTGGGCTCAAATGAGGTGGCTCTCCATCCTCGAGTCTCAGCCTCTTTATCTGTAAGACAGCCAGCCAGGAGTCCCCCATCTGACACAGGCACATAATAAACACTGGGTAGGCCTGAGGCCTACACAGCTGACAGGTGACAGTTGAGAACTGACAAGTTGCTGCTGTGTCTGCAGTTTGTGCTTCCTGGAATTCCCGTGTGGAAATCAGACCCACAAGGCAATGGTAGGGATACAGGGTGGGGTGCAGTGATCCCTCACAAATGGGATTGGTGCCCTTGTACAGGGTGGAGCCACATGCAGACACACGACAAGCCCTTGTGACGCAGAGAACTGGCTTTGCCTGACACCAAGGCTGCTGTGGCTCTGTCGAGGACCTCCAGCCTCCAGAACTCGGAGAAGTAAGTTCCCACTATTTGTTAACTACCCACTCTAAGGTGTTTTGTTACAGCAGCCCAGAGAGACTGAGGGTTGCTTTATTTTCTTTTTTCAACAAAGAGCAGTTTGAAGCACCAACATACTCCTGGTAAAGGGTCAAGCATTTTAGGTTGATCACACAGACTTGGGCAAACTGCCACGCGGTTCCAAAGACGCTAATGGAAAACAAGTGAGTGAAACACAGTGAACAGATATGGCCTGAGATTAAGAATCCACTCTGTATAAATGTCCCACACCACCACAGTGGGGAAGGGACCTCAAGGCCCACAGCCACAGTCCTCTCCCCTTCTACCGACAGTGGCAAAGGCAGCTCAGAAACAGTGGTGTGTGGTCCCAAAATAGAGAGAGGACGGGGAAAGGGGTAAGCACAACCATGAAGGCGGAGGCAGGTGGCCAACAGCCTCCCGCAGGCAGTGGGCCTGGACTGAGCACCGGAGGCTGCCCCATAGCACAGCAGGGGCCTGGGCTGCAGTGAACTACAATGAGCCCAAGCCTGCTGCAAACTGAGCTGCCTCTGCACAGCAGCAACCCCAAGGACTGACAGCTGGCCACCCAGTGTCTAAAGGAAAAGGCAGGCGTTTCCTCCCCAGATCTGAGCTCAGGAGGGACTTTCAATCCCGTTGCTCTTGTGACAGGGTATTACTTAGGTCTCAAAAGCAGGAGAAAGTTCTGGGACCTGGGCCCTAAGGGCAGGATGTCGCTTCACTGAGCAGGAATGCTCAGGATAAAGAGGTTACTCAGAGACTGGAGAGGTGCAGTCCAGGTGAGCCGAATCAGACAGTGGCCAAGGGCAGCAGCGGACTCCAACAGGAGGGAGGCGATGGCTCCACACTACAGTTGCTCCTCTAGACATCCAGAAAAGTCAGGGGCCGCAAAAAGCATCAACCTCCACTCGCAGGTTTCCAGCAGCCTCCTCTGCTGGACAGCATTCACTAGGGACACTTGTCCCAGGAAGTTCAAAGTACAGTGGAATGTGGCTTTTCACATAGATTTAATTTCAGCCCTCCGTCCCTGTGCCTAATGTGCAACTCTGAACTTGACCTTTTTTATTCTTCAAAATACACTTATGAAACATGTTGTAGCAATAAAAGCAGTCCCAGCAGAGGATTCACGCGGCCGGTGCCGACCTGGAGAATCTGACTCATGATTCACCTGGCCCGACTCTGCTGCTAACCAGGCCACACCCACAGCCTGGAGTGACAAACACATCAACGGGGCCAGCTCCCCCTGCACTGTCACACGGTGCACACAGCTGGAGTGCCTGGCCCCGGGGTCACCCACCTCACAGCAACTCATCTGTCCCCGCAAGAAGGGTCCTACAGCCCACTCTACAGGGAGCAGCTTCTGGCAGGGAAGGGAGAGCCCCTGTGGCCCAGAGCCTGTTCCTCTAGGCGGCAGCCCTTGGGCTAAGGCATGGCCTGAGCACCAGGCGGGGAGTCTACTCAGGGGCCTAAGGAGGGGCAGGAAGCAGCAGCTGCTCACTCAGCACAGCCTGTGACAAGTCCAGACACTTCTATGGCAAAGCCTGGCACAGCCACAAACCTTCCTGGACGCGGCCACTCTCTAGGGACAAGTTCCCAGAGGAGCAGAGCAGCTGGCTGCTTACCTGCTCACCCAGCAACAGACAGTGAGTTAAGGCAAAGCTGCAAGGGGGCAGACCCGGCACCATCGCCACTCTGCTTGACCCCCAGGAAGGGAGGGGCGTCAACAGACCCCCCCACACACACACACAGGAAGCTCAGGGCAGGAGCGAAGTGGGCAGACCCACAGGTGCTTCCTGGAACCCCTGACCAGTGAGCAGCCTCGGGTGGCTGCTTACCTCTGAGCCTCCACCTTCTCCCCCGTGAGAGAGGACCAGCACACCTTCCCTCTCAGGATGGAGGACACAGAAATTTCAATCTCTGTGCACCCTGATCAGTGGCTGGAATGCTCCACAACTGCTGCTAGTCCTACAGGCCCACCCCGTGCACACCTGGCATGCCCTGAACTCATGTTTTGTGGTGGTCTGGAAGGAGCAACTCCAACCCTGCTACTACACCCACCCCCTGCAGTCTCACAGCGCTGACCCTGGACTCCCTCAGTCCCTCCAGCAGCGGTGCAGACCTGGCTCTCTCCCCTCTGGGAGCACTCAACCTTTCCAGAGCGGGGACAACACTGGCAGCCTAAGGAGAAAGCTCAGAGGGTTGAGGAGGAGACGCAGGCCACGGGATGGGGCACACCAACAGCAGGCACCAGTTTGGGCCCCCAGGAAGGACACGTGGAGTCCAGCAGTAAGGGCACAGTCAAAGCTGTGCTTGGCAGCTGTCAAGCGGCCCCACGGCTGCACCTGCCTCGCTTGGGCTGCGTGCTGGGCGTGGGCACCACTGCCGCTCAAGCCCTCTCCACCCTGCACCACTTCTGCTGCCCCTTCCACTGCGGCTCAGGCCTCTCCCCCTAGGCACCCCTGCTCAGCTCTCCCCACCAGGCCACTCCCCACCGCATCGTCAGCAGCTCTCTCCTCTGTCTGCTGCCAGACTCGGCTGCAGCCAGGAACCAGGAGGCGGCAGGCACTCGGTGCTGGCAAGTGCACGCATGACTCAGGTGGCACCTGCTGCAGGCTGCCAGGGCCTCCTGGGCTCCAAGTGGCTGGCAGAGGCAGCATTCAGAAGACGATGGGCTCAAACACACCACCCCTCACAAGACTGACTCAGGATCAGCTGGGAAAGCAGGCGGGAGGAGTAGCCACACCTGCTCTTCTGGCCCCTCAAACCTCTGCAGAGACCTGAGCAGAGGCGTCAACAGACCCCCCTCACCCAGGAAGCGCAGGGCAGGAGTGAGGTGGGCAGACCCACAGGTGCTTCCTGGAACTCTGCTTCTCATCTGCGTCAACACGGGCCAGGAGTGAGAGAGAAACCCACAGGGCTCCTTGAGGCCCCACGCCTAACTCTCAGACTCTGGTGGCACACGCCTGTGATCCCAGCGCTGCCAGATGTTGAGGCAGGAGGATCCCAACTTCAAGGCCGTCTCAGCAACTTAGTGAGACCCTGTCTTAAAATAAATTTTAAAAAGGACTGGGAGTGCAGCTCAGGGCTAGAGCACCTGCCTAGCATGTGTGAGCAAGGCCCTGGGTTCCATCCCAAGCACACCACACACACACACACACACACACACACACACACACACACGCATGCACGCGCATTCTCAGGCTCTGAAAACATGTTCCACTTGTCACCTGCAGCTGCCAAAGGAGTGACATTCGGCTCTGGAAGTGTGTTCCAATTAATTATCTACTGAAGCTTTCCACTCCCACCAGGTAAGCCCAGAGCTCATGGGCTAGGAAAGTCAGTCAAGTTGCTCCTGGCAAACCACACCAGCAATCTGATGCCACTAGGGTCACAACCCTTGGCCGACTGGTTGAAATCATCGTTAAGTCTCTTGTCCCACTGGTCACTCCTCTGGCCAACTGCAGGACATACATACACAGGACTGTCAAACAAGAATTAAGACTGAAAACCAAGGACTTAGAGGTTGGAATCAAAAGACTTTTTTTTAAAGCTCAATGCCTTTGAAGCTCATCACAAGTTACTTAGAGAAAGACTGGGGTGCAGCTCAGTGGGAGAGCACTCGCCTGGCATGTGAGAGGCCCCACGTTCACTCTCCAGCACCCTGAAAACAATGCCATTGTAGGAAAACACACAACAAACAAAACTCACCTAGCACACCAAATGCCAGGCACCAGAAACACAGCAGGCACTTAATGTTTGCTGAACAAATCAATGCAGCAGATGGAAACTAGTACCAAAAGGTACCAACTACTTTTGATGGACCCCATCAGTTTCACAGAAACCAGGATTTAAAGAGAAGACTCAAGTACTGGCTACTCCACTGCCCAGTTCTGTGACCTGGGCGAGACGCCGATCTCTGAGCCAGTTTCATCACCTGTGACAGGTGTGGACATATATCTTGAATAACATATAACCCATTAGTGCTCCACATCTGCTAATTCTACCAACTGCAAATCCAGGCTATCATCTGCAAAGGCCGCGGGTGCAACACATGCTAGTGTGTGCGTGTCCCTAGTTCCATCCCAGGCACCAAAATCGAATCCAGTGAGGTTATCAGAAGGGTCCATACCACCCACTAGTCGCCCATCTGCCAGTTCAACCCAGCCCTTCCTTGTTCCCTAGACACACTGTAAGAGCCACTCAGCCCTCATACCGTATGAAGTACTGCGTGCCGCCTGGGCACGACACTCACGCTGTACGAGGTACTGCGTGCCGCCTGGGCACGACTCAGTGTGAAGCAGCCTGTGCACGCGGTACATGCACAGACTGCGCCACTCAAGGACTTAAGCGTCCATGGAAGACATTCGTGCATTACCACGTCTCACCATACATAAAGATCCTAAAATGCAATACTTGATACCCTCTACACTACAAGACATTTCACCTTATCCTGAAGCGTTCTTTATGGTTTAAAAACATTTCACATCTGTTTTCATAATTTGTCCTCAGAACACCTGGGTGCCATAGACAAGGTCAGACCCTTGCACTTGATAGAGATGATAAAAAACTATGAAGGTCAGTCAACTTCACCAGAGTGCATGGTGCAGAAAGGAGAATCAATGCGTAACATTTTCTTTCTCTACTCTGTGCCCCACACTCATCAGGATAAGGAAGCAGCCCCCAAGTCTCCACCCAGCCTGACCCACCCCCACCAAGCCCTCTGGAACCCTGCCTTCCCACCCCAGGTGGCCCCAGCCAGCAACTTCCAGCAGATGCCCCAGAACAAGGCTCCCAGGGCACACGCTCTGCTGCCATGGTGTTTAGATGCCCGTGGGAACCAGAGAGCACGCAGCTCAGAGGGTGTGTGGTTTAGGCAGGGCACTGGAAAGCAACTGGACGTGCAGGAAGGCCACTCCCCCTCCCGCCTTGTGGGTCCTGAGTCTGCGAAGTGTATTCAGCGCGCAGCTGTTCTGCAGCAACGGAGGAGGACCCAGCGCTACAAACACCTTATTTTGGGACATCTCTGCAGCAACATAAAGGGAGAAGATTCAGACAGGAAGGAGGAATAGGTGTTTATAGAATTAATTCAGAAAGCTTGACACATTTGCAGGAAAAACACAAGAAGAAAGGAAAGAGTCTGAGGGCCGGAATGAAGAATGAAAGGCAGTATTTATAGACCAGAAAAGATCTGATGTGGAAAAAAAGCAGCTTCAGAACAGAGGGATGAACAAACCAAATATCAACACTGGAAGACCTAGCACAGGGCTGGGGACTGAGCTCAATAGCAGAGTGCTTGCCTGGCACATGCGAGGCCCTGAATTCTGTCCTTGCCCCCACCCTGGGGTTGGGGGAGTGGGGAGGATGCTTTAAAAATCTAAAGAGATTCAAAATATGCATTTTCTACAGGAGGCCAAGCTAGCAGGGTTCAGCCTGACTCTAAAGAAGCAGGTAGGCTGAGAGGGCATGGCTCCTAATAGCCAGCACAAGGTCAGGCTGGTGATGACCTCCGGTGATCTTGCTGGGGTTCGGGTGGGGGGTTGCAGAACTAGTTGGCCTCCCTGGACACCGAGGAAGAAAGCCAACCAATATCCAAGGACCAGATGCCACTGTACACCTCTCTCTGCTGCAGGCCCGCCACGCCCGAGACCTGCATGATGCCACCCTCCCTCAGGAACCCCCTATGGGTCTTCAGCTGCAGCTAGAGCCTCAAAGTAGAGCGAGGACAGGCGCCTTGGCTCAGCCTGCTCCAGAGCATGTGCTTCTGACTGCACAGCCCTAGCGCACAAGGCTGGTCAAGCTCAGCACCTGAGAATCTAAACTATTCAGAAAACTCTGAAAGGTGAGATCTTTACATTCAGGGAACCAAACACAACTGCTCCCAGGCGGGCAGCTCAAGAGCTCCGGGCTTGACTCACCCACAGTCCCAAGAAGGCAGCTCCCATCTCCAACTGTGCCTGCTCAAGGAAAGACAAGACACCGACAGGGCGTGGAGCCCATGAAAGGCTCCAACACACCCTGAGCACCTAAACCCAGTAGGAGCCCATCATCTTCATGGGGGGCGGCAGGCAGCACAGGCGAGCTCCAGCTGAGGCAGCCCTGGGGTAGGCAGGATGCTGAAGCCCAGACTCCTCCTGGGGGAGACCCTTTCTGCACACACTTGTGCAATGGAAGACAGAGAACCAGTGGACTCAAGAGACAGACACAATACTTGGCCAACTTTTTATAAAATAAACATTTGGCATGTTTTATTTTTCAGGAAGACAAAGAAAAGTCAAATATGCCTGATGAGTTGAGGGTTAGACACATGAGAGAAACAGACCTTTCTCCTCACTTTGCAAACACAGGTAGGCACCAAAGATCACTGAGATGACCTGCGGTACACCAACTTGCTCTCCAGCACCTGGATCCCCTGCCCCCTTGCTCATTAGGTCCCAGATGAAGACAGTGCTCACAACAGGGGTCTCCAAGCACTCGCCTGAACCCAGACCCACTCCCATCTTAAAGCTTGTTCTCCATGATCCACAAAACTGGTGTCCACAGGACAAGCTGGAACAAAAGGGGCAGCTCAGAAGAAAAGAAACCAGGGCCTGGAGCTGGAAGGGCAGCCTCAAGGGGAAGTCCACTCTGATGTCCAGGCGATGTCTAACTGCCCAAGAGCCAGGCACAGAATCCCAGCCACTTCCACACAGCTGTGGGACACCTCCAGGGCCACCGATTTCCGGCCCAGTGTGGCCACACACCCATCCACTCTACCCACATAAAAGCCTCCCTTGGTTGAGTCCAGAAAAAGGACTTAGCACGACCCAAGAGACAGCGAGAGGAAGGAAAAGGGCCTGGGGTCTCCTGGGAGTGGACAGGTAGGTCACTGACAAGGAGCTTTAAAACCCTGGGAGGGTCACGTGGCAGTAACTATAGGACCGAGGGCACACAGAGTAACACAGCAGCAACCTTACCAGCTTGGCTTCGATTCTTCTAGGGGAACTAAGCCCAGACCTACCAGGTGTCTGGGTTGGGCTGGGGTCACCCTAAGAACCACACCCAGATTCATAAAAAAAAAAAAAAAAAAAAAGACTACGGATGCAAAATCAGATTCCAAATGTTGGGAAGGAAGCTGAGGCAAAAAGACGCAAGACCTGTGCTTGGGGGCCAGGTGAGGAGACTAGACAAGTCACAGGGAGAAAGCCGCTCTGACCGGGGGTCCTTGCCCACACCTGCGTCTCACTGCCCCCATGCCTGGGGCACCATCCCTGTCACCAGGCACACCAGGCCAGATCCAGAGACAGATCACAGCGACAAGATCTTGTGCTTCCTTCTCAATGACCTGGCTTGGTGACCAGAAGCACCCTCAAGACTACTAGAGTCTCCTCAACCCCCACCCAAGATAGGTGCCTGCTCCGGGCGGCACAGTGGCCTCAGGGTCTCCTTGCTGTTCCATGCGTTTCCTGCCAAACATCTCACCTGTTGACCTGGCCAACCTGAGTAAGAAGCATTGGCAGCCAGGCCCACTCACATGGTGATGACCACCTGAAGGCCCACGACTCGCCAGCAGCTGCTCAGCAAGACCTGGTCAAGGCTGGGTTAAAGATGCAGAGCTGGCACTGTGGCCACACCTGTAATCCCAGCCACTCGGAAGGCTGAGGCAGGAGAACTGCAAGTTCAAAGCCAGCCTGGCAATTTTGCAAGACTCTGTCCCAAAATAAGAAAATAAAAAGAGCTGGGATGTAGCACAGTGGCAAAGTGCCCCGGGGTTCAATCCCCAGTAGCAATAAAAAGCAGTGGAGCAAGGCTGTGCACCAGAACAGAGGATGGGGAGAAGAGGGCACTCCACCTGGTCCTGACTGCCAGGACTCCCACACCCCTCACCATGACCTTCTCCAAGACTGGTCACCAACTCCCAAGAAGCTTAGGGCCAATGCCAAGAAAAGCAAGCTGTTAAGCAGAACTTCGTGGGTCTCTGTCCCTGCGGGCCTTGCCACTGAGGCTCCACCTATAACTCGGCCCACACAGTAGCCTCCTCAGGAGGAAAGTGCCGGGCCCTTCTCCTCTCACTGAGTGCCACAGCCCACTGACTGCCAGACCCCATAAACACTTGATCCTGAAGGCCTCAAAGCCCCAGCCAGGGCCCTTCGGGGCTATATCATTAACTGCAGACCCAGAGAAACTCTGCGTGGGTTCTGGGTTCCCACCCCTCTGCAGGTCCGGCACCCACCACTCGGCCAGGTGCGACACAAAGACGTTTGCCCTCCGTGTGGGTTCCCAGCCCAATGCTCTCACCACCTGACCTCCTCTGCCTGGTTCACTGCAAACACCGGAGACCCACAAAACCACAACTCGCCCTTCTCCCCCAGCACTCCCCACTCTGGGTCAGGGTACCAAGGAAATCAAGGCGGTCATTCCCACCATGCACACAGGGCTCGTCTGACCCTTGAGGCACCTGGAAGGAAGCGCTGCCCTCCCTCCTACGCCCTTTACCCTTCAGACCATCCCACTTCCTCAGGCTGGGCTCGGTGTGCCCACAGCCAGCAAGGCAGTCCCACTGTGCCTTCCCTGTGACCCACTGGTCTGCTGAGGTCCTCCAGCCTCCCATCCAACCCACCACAGCTGCTGGGAGTCTTTGTCACCTCCTATTCATGGGTGACACAGTAGCAATGAAAACTGAGCCCAAGACAGGAAGAGTGGCCAGTATCCAGAAATGACAGAGAGTTGGGGGTGGGGGGTGGCACATACCTGCAATCCCAGCAACTCAGGAGGCTGAGGCAAGAGGATTCAAATTCAAAGACTAGCCTCAACAAAATTAAAAGGGCTGGGGATGAGCTCAGTGGCAGAGCACCTGGGGTTCAACCCCCAGTATCACAAAAATACTACTACTACTACTACTACTACTACTAATAATAATAATAATAATAATAATATACTAAGAAGTTGTTTAACCTCTAGCAAGTCTTCCTGAGACTCCAGATTGCTTAATGGGTAGAAAGAGTACCAAGGAGAAAACGAGGGCGCCATCAGACAGCGCCGTCCCTCCTGGTGTCTCTCAGGATCACAGGCCCGTCCACCAGGGCCTGTCCACCTGAGCCCTCCTGTGATCCGAGAGCGTGTGCGGGCAACGTGACTGAGCCGAAGCCTGGCACCCTGCTGCAGAGGCTTTGGTACAGCCTCACCCTCCACAAGGGCAGCAGCCAGCCCAGTGCTGGGGAGGAGATGGTCACGCAGAGTGTGTCTAACAGGAGGACAACAGAAGAGCCCAGTGGCCGCCTCGGGGGTGGAGGGAGGCTGCGTCCATATCCTGACTAGCAGCCCGAGCGGGCAGTTTCCCTCCCCAGCCAGACACTTCGCGGGTGCTGTGCACAAGCAGCCCTCCGCCACCTTCTCTGCGACCCTCTGCCAGGTCTTCCCAGTCCGCAGAGCAGGCATGGACGGGGACCCATCTCCCAGCAAGGAAGGCTGACAGGAGCTGGCCGAGCGGGGCAGCACGTCTTTCAGGCCTTTTCAGACTTTTTCCAGAGTATTCCTTCGCAGCTAGATTCTGATGATGTGCCCGCACACCCCATCTGGAAACAGCAACAGCCACTCAAGAGGATGTCCCAACAAGCGCAATGGTACCTCCTGTGACCCCAACAGCTCAGGAGGCCGAGGCCCTAAAAAACTCACTGACACCCTGTCTCGAAATAAAAAGGGCTGGGGCTCAGTGGTTGAGCACCCCTGGGTTCAATCCCTGGTGCCAAAAATAAAGGAACCAACAAGAGGGTGTGAGCTATTTCCACATCATGATACAGGCTCAGGAGGAGACAAGCCCCTGGCGGAGGACCCTGTGGTCTCATGAGTAGCAGTCCAATCGCCTCCTCTGGTTTTTCCAACCCACCTCACTTTCTAGATCAGAAGCGCATGCACGAGTGTGGGCACACAGAGACACGGGTTTCTCCTGTGTCCAGTCACTTCCAGGACCTGAGCCAAGAAGGCGGAAGTATTCTGACACGCAGATCAGAAGAGGCTCGCTGTCCTCGTCCTGGGACCTGGGGTGCAGTGCCCCCCCCTGTGAAGTTCTGCAGCCCATCCACAGCCCCAGAGGAACCACAGAACTCCTGCGCTGCCGGGAGGACACATAGGACGCAGCCACCTCCAAGATGATTAAAAAGCAGCAGCCCCCATCCTCATCAGCAGGGAACTGTGGGGACTAGGACCGCTGATGACATGGCTTGACGCGCTGTGCCCACAGGTCTCCATGTTGATGGGGAAACCTGGAAGAGGTGGGGCCCCATGAGCAGCAGTAAGGATTTGGTGCACTGCCCTCAGAAGAGATGAAGGTGTTCTCATGGGACCAGGGTGGTCTCCTGAGCGTGCTGGTTTCACAGGAGCAGGCCTGACCCCTCCCCTCTCGTGCTTCCGGTCTTTCCAGATGACCTCTCCCTCTCACACACGTTCCCACCATGATGCCAAAGGTTGAGGCCCTCTCCAGAGGCCGTAGTGATGAGGCCACTAGATCTTGGATTTTCAGGATCCAAAACTGTGAGCTAAATAAAACCTTTTTCTCTATATTATCCAGCTTCAGGTATCTTGTTATAACACTAAAAAATAGACCGATTCAGTCAGCAACCTAAATTCCAAAAAAGCCATGTCCTTAGTTACCAAGAGATCTTAACTTTCTTTCTGATAGCTACCATTTTCTAACAAGAATCAACCGAAGAGGGGTGGCAGCAACAATCGGTAGGGACACTAGGTCCCCAAGACACTGCTGATGGGGCTGGAGACCGTCACTAATGCAAAACAAGCTCAGCTCCCGTTCATTGTCCCCTGGTATAGATAACATCCCACCTCAAGGGACACAATCCCCCAGGGAGTCTGGAGAGAAAAATCCTCCTAGAGGAAAGTTCATGAACAGAGCCCACAACTGTGCCTAAAGGAATATTCTAATTGAAGACGAGGAAGACAGGCAAGCTCCTGGGCTGGCCTCTGCAGCCTGCCTTCCTCCTCCCAAGCCCTGGGAGGGATCTTGCCTTCTGGGCGACAAGCAGCAGCCTCTCCCACCAGCATTCCAGTGGGGCCCATGAGAGCAGTCTGACAGCATCTGCCTGGAGACAGACAGACCCAGGAAGAGGGCACAGTCCACAGGGATGCCCCTCTTCAGAGGTCAGGGCAAGCAGGCTGGGCTGGGCTTCTGACCAGGGGCCATAAACTGAGAGGCAAGCTTAATCCCTTAGTACAGCTCACAAAGCCCAGAGCAATGATGTCCTTAGCCCCCTCTACTTATCACAAAGGGCACCAGTGATGGCCTGCTGGAAGGGACAGGGCTCAAGGCCCCTGGGAGGAGCAGGAGTCCCAGTGCCCTCTGGTGGCGCCACCCTCCAGGCTCCTGAGGCCTGCTGTGGGGTTTGTAGGAGGTTTAATGACACGGGCACAGCAATCACATCATGGGTCACAGTGCCAAGTCAAACTTCTGCCTCTCTGCCATGCCTGGAGCTGAGGAGTGGAGGCTGTAGGCTCCTCCTCTCACCCCCGCTAATCAACCCTCAACCTGAGGGCACGAGGAGCCCACCAGAGTTGTCTGGTTGGAATGGAAGCTGCTCTGTCCCTCAGGAAACTCCCCGGGATTCAGGAGCTGTCCCTCACTAAGAGTCACGAAGGTCTTAGGAGCTCCGAGGCAGGAACTAGGGCAAGGTTTCAGAAGAATACGATAGAACCAAAGACCCTCCTTCCAGCTCTGCAGTGGAGCTCCAGGACCTGGGCCAGCACCAGGGTCAGGCCAGGGCACATCTCTCGCGCGGCAGTGCTGCGGGGGCTGGGGGACTCTCTTCACCTGGAGCCCCCAGTGCTGGGTCCACATCCAGGCGGCCAGGAGCAGCCTGGCTGCTAGGGTCTGAATTCAGGCCCCACTCGCCGGGTCCAGCACTCAGGATGCTGCTCCAACGGGTCTGTGCTGTCACCGGAAACCGGGACCACGGGAGCTTGGAGAGAGGCCCCGTGCCACACCTAGAACAGCACCTGGCACGTGGCCATCACAGAAGCACACTGAGGAGGCCGCTAATCAACACCAGTAATCCCAGGTGCCGAGGGATGGAGTAAAATCAGATAAAGCAGAGTGGCCTTGGGCACTCCACAATCTGCAAACACTTTACAAGAGCAGGTCACTTTTGATTAGGAAAAAATGTGGCAAAATGTGATAAAAGTTGTTCCTTCTGATAAATTAAAAGCCCTCAAAAACTCTGTGGGCCACCAACTTCTTGAAACTCGAACATCTGCCCAAGAGCACAACAGAAAAGAAACAGCTTCTGCTACAGACACAGGGTTTGTTTACAGCTGGCTCTTCCAAGGCCCACACATAAGATCAACTTCTCAGACCTTGAATGTAAGAATGAGAAGGAAAAAAAGACTTTGGCCCCAGCACAGTGGCACACACCTGTAATCCTGGCAGCTCTGGAGGCTGAGGCAGGAGACTGTGAGTTCAAAGCCAGCCTCAGCAACAGCAAGGCGCTAAGCAACTCAGTGAGACCCTGTCTCTAAATAAAATACAAAATAGGGCTGGGGATCTGGCTGAGTAGTCAAGTGCCCCTGAGTTCAATTCCTGGTGCAAAAAAAAAAAGACTTTGATGAGCCCCACTATTACAACCCCACATTCATGTCAAAGAAACCCGACACATTTGCTCTGGTCCCTTTGAGCAGGTGCTGCATTCTGAGCACCATGATCAGAGACCTGAGGCAGAACTCGGCCTGCTGGCAGGGTGATGCAGCAAACAGCACGGCGAGGCAGGAGAGGACCACTTGGTGGGAGCCTCCTCGGGGACTGCAGTGGCCAGCAGAACACCTGCAAGGCCAGGGCACAGCTGGAGGGGCTTTGAAGAGGAACAGAAGTGGCAGGCGGCAGGTAATGGGTGCGCTGGGCAGGTGCAGCCACAGTGCAAAGGGCCCGGGGGAGGGCCGTGAGGTTGGGCGCAGCAGCCACAGCAGCTCAGGTGAGTGACGATGGCAGGCCGGGAGAGGAGCCTCACTTGGCCTTGGGAGGAAATGCTGACCGCGTACTCAAGGGAAAAGAGAGCCCACTGAAGGATCCCACAGGAGCCCAGCGTGATCAGTGGTGATCACGTGATCAGTGACCTTTGATGCCAAAGATCCCTCCAGCAGCGAAGTGGGAAATGCTCTGGAGGAGTCCAGATCCCAGATGGGGATCTGCCACTGGAGAGCTACCCAGGCAAGATGGATGTGGGCTGGGAAGGGAAGTAATTTGGAGAGAAACTGACAGAGGATGGACAGCATCCGCCGCCCAGGTAGACGTGAGAATGTGGAGCCCAGGAGGGCAGCGGTAACAGGGGCTCTGCCTGGTCTGGCCGTGTGTGGACAGGAGTCATGGGCACACAGGAGCCGTGCTGGGAGCAGCAGGGTTTGGGGGTTATCAGGACAAATGCAGTGCACCAAGTGGAAATGCTTGGTGGCAGCTAGGTGGACAAAGAAGGCCCTGGGGCAGGAAAGAGCCAACCAGAGAACCCCTGAGAAATGGAAAGCACAGGAGCAGAAACCAGAGCGGCTGGTCGGTGCTAAAGCATAGCACACCTAGGCAGCGGGAAGGAACGCAAGGGGCAGGCGCCGTGGCCAGAGCAGGGAGCCCTGCGGCAGGAGAGCGGGGACCCCAACTCCACAGGAGAAGCTTCAGGGCAGTGCCAGCCCCTGGCCCTCCTACCACGCAGTGTGCAGACTGCACTGCCTGCTGGGCACCTGTCACAACTCTGAGAGCCTGAGACAGACCAAGAGGCTGGGGACACAGGACGGACAGGCTGCATGCTGGCACCTGCAGTCTAGAAGTCGCCATGGCACAGAGGGTGGAAGCCCCATGAGACCAGCACAGGCAGAACTGTGTGGTTCAGGTCCTCAGAGGCCACCCACACCCACCTGGGCGGGGATATGCTGGACGTGGAGGCAGAGGCTTTGCTGTTGCCTGTGGCAACCCAGCCCCCCAAAGAGCCCAGCCCACTGCTGAGACCGTCACACGTCCCCCAGCCTGCACCTGAGTGAAGGAAGCAGGACAGAGTGAGAGTGCAATTGGGACAGAGGATGGCAGACTTGGCCAGCCACTGCATGTCCTCCGTTCAAGACTAGCTCCTGGGAACACAGCCGGCCACACTGCCTGCCCTCCCTCCAGGAGGCAGTCAAGAGACCTGGGCTGCCGGGTACAGGCCTGTGATCCCAATAACTTAGAAGGCCAAGGCAGGAGGACTGTGAGTTCAAGGCCAACCTTGGCAAGACCTTGTCTCGAAAAAATAACAAAATAAAAAGGGCTGGGGATGTGGCTCAGTAGCCGAGCACCCCTGGGTTCAATCCCCTGTGTCACAAAAAATGAAAAAAAGGGTTTTTCCAAAGGTAATGTTAATAAATTGGTTTTTCATCCCCTAATTAGACATGATAAAACAAGTTACCTTAAGTCTCTTAAGAAAAGTTCAACATAACTATGGAAAATAGCTAAAACTGGTAACAAGAGAATAAGAAACCACTTAATCCCACTCCAAAAGGGTACTCAAAGCCTGCTCAGGTGTGGACCTTCCAGCAAGTAACAAAGGCCCGCCCTGAGCCATCAGTGTCACCTCAGTCAGTGAGAGCCACCATCAGGCCCAGCCCTGCATGCTACTGGGGCCACACCCAGCAACCCAAGACTGACCAAGCTAGACAGCAGGAAGGTTCACCGGCACACAACGGCTCCAGCACTGTGCTGCCTTCATGGAAGTTCTGAGAATAGTTTGGCTCCTTGTCACAAATTTCAACCAAGTTCGGAAGAAAAAGCAGTCAGGCGGGGACGTAGACAGGCATGGCTCTCCAAAGACTTCTTTCCCCAACCCCGTTGAGCCAGCTTCACCCAGGAAGCACTTTCCCAACAAACTCTCTGGAAGTGCAGACATCTCAGACTTCAATTCCACCACTCCAAACAGGCCTGTGGCTCAGCAGGTGCCACCAGTCTTGGGACAGGCCTGGGTGGGGTTCTCGGAAGCCAATCCCAACACCATTTCCATGGCAAGCCTGGGATCTCCTGATGGCCTCCTCTAGAACCAAATGGTCGGCCTGCAGCTTGCTCTGCTGGTGTCCTCAGTAGCTGAAACACAAAGGCTGGCTGGGCTTGCACTTCCTCCAGAAAAGCATTCACCGGTCCCCTGGGGCCACCACTATACCACTCAACATTCTGCTCCTCCCACTCCCAAAAGACACCCAGATGGCATGTCCCCGCCCAGGTGGGTATGGGTGGCCTATGAGGACCTGAACCACACAGTTCTGCCTGTGCTGGTCTCATGGGGCTTCCACCCTCTGTGCCATGGCAACTTCTAAACTGCAGGTGCCAGCATGCAGCCTGTCCGTCCTGTGTCCCCAGCCTCTCCATCTGTCTCAGGCTAACAGAGGTGTGACAGTTGCCCAGCAGGCAATGCAGGTGGGGGAAAATGTAGCCAATGACTGATCAAAAAGTGTTGAGAGCAACAGTTTAGTCAGAATGACGCCCGGCATTTTGCTAGAGGGAATGGTTGAAAGGTGACCCTGCTCTGGGATTAGGGTGGCTCCGGAATTAGGGCGGAACCTAGGGGGGAATAGGGAGGCCCCAGGATTAGGGCGGCTCCGGGATTAGGGCAGATCCTGCTGGGATTAGGGTGGATCTGCTGCCTCAGGCGCCCACTATGCCCTCTACTTTGGAGTTCCAAGAGTTTTCCCAGGGTTCTGAGAGAATTGGAGCCCGGAGCCAGATGGAGATAGTGTGTTCCTGGGAAGTGTGTGCAGAGTGCTGGTGAGCGATCGGGAATAAAGGTTGCTGTTTGAGCCTACAAGGCTGTGTGGCAGCTCGGTTACTTTGTGCCAGGCCAGACTGTGGCATTTGATGGCCCGTGTGGGGAACGCCTGAAGCTTGGAGGTAAGTGAAATTGCTCGCCCCTGAGGAAGAGCGAGAGAATGGGTGACCATTTCAAAAAACAATGTGTTCTTGTTTTGATTTATTTTGTTTTTATTTCAAGCTGCCTGTCCCTAGAATTTTCTCAGGCAAACTGGGGAAAATGGTTGGCTCCAGGTTTGAAGTTATTCACCCCTGAGGAACAGATAGAGATAGACCACAAATGCACATGTCAAGAAAATAGAAAAACTGATACAACAATTTTTTTGTTCCATTTTTGTTTCATTCTGTATCGGTTTTGTTTTGTGGTAGTTTGTTGGGCGTTATCTTTATAGTAGATCAGAAATTTAGTAAAAAACAAACCGAAAGAATGTTAAGTAAACTGTTAGAGGTTCAGACTATGGTAGATCAAGTAAAAGAGAAAGTCTCTCAAGTTAGTCAGACAGAAGAAGAAAATTTAAAGGAAAAGAGGCTATCAGAAAAAAACTTGCAACAGGACGCTGCTACTAACACCTTTCTACCACCAGAGGGCGTAAGTGTCCAACCAAGAGCTCCACCTATAGACAACATATGCTGTGGGGCCCCCAACCCCCGTAGTTGATAGATGGGATCCTGAGACAGGACCTCAAAGATTAGCATGCCCTGTATTTGAACAGACAGGAGGGCAGCGAATTCACAGTACTTTAGAAATTTCAAAAAGTGAAGCAGCTAAAAGAGGCTGTAACAACCTATGGACCCCAAGCACCCTTCACTGTAAGCATGGTCGAATCCATTACCAACTTGGACATGACGCCAGAAGATTGGGCTAGCATGTGTAAAGCTGTGCTAAATGGAGGGCAATATTTGTTATGGAAGGTTGCCAATGAGGAATTTTGCACGGAGACGGCTAGGTGAAATGCAGCAGCCGGATATCCTCAGAGAAATCTAGATATGTTGTTAGGAAAAGGACCTTATGAGGATCAGCAGCAACAAATTAGATATGATCCTGCTATATATTCACAAATTGCTGCAGATGCAGTTAGGGCATGGAAGACTTTACAAGGACATGGAGATTTACAAGGTCAGCTATCTAAGGTAATACAGAGAGCTAATGAACCTTACGCTGACTTTGTAGATAGGCT
>NW_026000019.1:23884163-23889426 GCF_001458135.2 Marmota marmota marmota
CCCAAAGATAAACTTAAAATAACCCTTTTTACTCTAAACTTTTTAAATTTGGATTCATCAGGGCTTAGTACTGCGGAAAGGCATATGTGTCCAAAAAATGTACATAAGCCCAAGGTACTTTGGAAGGATATTCTAACAGGACAATGGAAAGGTCCTGACCCAGTGATTGTCTGGAGTCGGGGTTCTGTTTGTGTGTTTCCACAGGGAGAACAGCAGCCAATTTGGATTCCAGAGACTAACCAAAGCGATTTCTACAGACCAAAAAGAAGATGATTTGGCTCAAATCCATAACAGCTGATATTCAGAACTCCAGTTTGGCTATTCTTACATCTGCGACAGTGATTCTCCCACACCTGGAGGCTAATGAATAATGAACACCATTAAGGCCTACTTCAAATGTAAGAAACCTTGGGGCTTGCTTGTGGGAATACCTTCAGACCCATTATGCAAGTTACAGGAAGAAGGATGGAATATCAAAAGAAGAGTCAAACCTAGATGGTAACCAGGATGCTTTTTTCAATATCTATTTTATTATTGCCTTTTCCCACGTTATGAAGTTCTATTTTATTTTTTGAGCTCATACAGACCTAGGTTAATGTTTTGCTGATCGGTTCTATTTTTTGACTGTGGAGTTTTTAACCATTGCAATGGAGATTTCACCTGTGAAAAGCTACAAGGCCTTTACTATTATGTTATGTGTTGTATGTATTATGTTATGTGTGCATACTTCTGTTTTGTGTTGTATGTCTGTATGTGTGTATGTCCATATATATGAGGAGTGCTCATGAAAAAATGGATCCAAATATTTTTTTTATTCACGTGATTTAAATGATTTAGTTTAAATTGGGTAAACAGCTGTTGAGGATCGTTTTAATGTGAACAAAAAAGGAGGTTAACAGATCTGTTTGTTTACTTTCACCTTTCCTTTTCATTATATTTAATAATTCTGTTCAGGATAATGTAAATTGTTCAGAAAATTGCTTTTTTTTTAGTGCCTGCTGGAATGTTACATAATTTTTTTTTTAGCCATCATTGCCAGAATTCCTATCTTCACCCCAGTGCCGGTGAAGACAAAGATAAAACTAAGTTAAAAAAGGTAAAAACTAAGTAAACTGTATAAACTGATGCATCAATGAATAATAACTCAACAAGTAATGCTCAATCAAGGAGTCGATTTACTTTGGGAGGAAATGGACATATTGATAGATTCCTCCGCTTTGAACTGCTTGCAGAACTTGCCTGGACTATGTATCACTTGTATGCATTGTGAACTATCTGTTGGTCCAGCGAATTATGGTAGTGCTGGCGCATCTTTGCTGATGGTGTCATCGGTGGTACAATTTTTCCAAAGGAGCCGTCAATTGGCTTGGTGTCGTGGCATTTCTGTATCCTCCTCCCTTCTGCTAGTGATGGTCTAAAATTTGGGGGCCAACAGAGGTGAGGCAAAGAACCTCACCCCCCCACTGGCACCAAGGCCAAATTTGGGGACCAACAGAGGTGAGGCAAAGAACCTCAACCCCCCCACTGGTGCAAAGGCCTATCCACAAGTATGGCTGTATGCTGGACCAGTAGCCAATGACGGGTAAGATCCAAGTACAATGGTACCAACCTAAGACAGGAGGCTGACGCCTTGAGGTCAGATCATCCGATGATGGGTAAGGGCCATATGTAGTATTGGACAACCTAAGACAGGCACGGTCCCTAAGCCACATGCTTGTTGTTTAAGGGGGGAGATATTGAGAGCCACAGTTTAGTCAGAATGATGCCTGGCATTTTGCTAGAGGGAATGGTTGAAAGGTGACCCTGCTCTGGGATTAGGGCGGATACTGCTGGGATTAGGGCGGATCCTGATGCCTTGGGCGCCCGCTACTTTGGAGTTCCAGTTGAGTTCTAGCAGGGTTCTGAGAGAATTGGCGGGCAGAGGCCGGTGGAGGCGTGTGTTCCCGGGAAGTGTGTGTAGAGTGCTGGTGAGAGTTCGGGAATAAAGGTTGCTGTCTGAACCTACAAGGCTGTGTGGTGGCTGGGTTATTTTGTGCCCAGCCAGACTGCGGCAAAAAAGCACATAAGCATGGGGGGGAGGGGGCACTGAACAGGTCACCAGATCTGCTTCACCAGAAACTGCAAGGCTCTCCCCCAACCTCAAACTCCAATTTCTGAAGATATTCCGAGGACCCCTCGGCCAATGGACATGCCACACAACAGAAGCACAGCCGGCCTCCTCAGACAGTGCAGTCGCCCCACAAGGCTTTGATAAGCATCCCACAGACCCCAATGACCTGCTGGCAGAGACGCTAACCCGGCAACCCATCAGATGGTGGCCTAGCTGCACCCCAGGTCCCCCAAGTTCTGTTGAGAACTACTTTCTATCAACCGTAGCACAGATGTATCAGAGTGGAGAAATAAAGGCCAGAACTGCTTCTTAACTTGGAGGGTCTGTGCTTTCATCAAAAAACAAAAGAACGTTTTAAACAGCATCTCAGATCTTCACCAAAGCCTGGAAAACACGTGATCACGTATGATCTTGTTGATGAAGGGAAAATCATGCTCACCACAAACCACACATCGGCTCTGGCGCTTCTTCTCAAGGTCTCCTTCACTCAATAAGGACATGCCCTGTTCCCAGGAGCACTCAACTACCAGATCTTCCCACCCTTGTGAAGCTGCTTGGCACCCTCCCAGTTCCAGTCCAGGCCCAGGCTGGGGCCACGGCAAGCTGCCCTGAGCAGAGAGGGTTTCCTGCCAAACATCAGGGGTCTATCTTTCCCCAAGGTAGTGAAGGTAACGGTTTCCATTTGAAAGACCTACTCCTCTATTTGAGTTAAAGATCCAGTTCATATCAACAGCACTTAACAGAATGGAACAGGTGACAACCAGGTAAGAACTTGACAAGAACTGCTGAAGCACCCTTCAGCAGATTCTATAATGTTCAAAACAGACCGTCAGCCTTCGAGCATGCATGCTTACACCAGGCTCTGTGGTTAACAATACGCCAGCAACCCCGTCCAGGTCAAAGGACCGAGAGCAAGCACTCCCATGAAAAGGAGAGGGACAACCATCCACAGCCCCGACAGATGAAGCAACCAGGTTTAAGCATCAAAAACTAGTATCAGGGGCTGGGATTGTGGCTCAGCAGTAGAGCACTCACCTAGCACGGGTGGGACCCGGGTTCGATTCTCAGCACCACATAAAAATAAAGGCATTGTGTTGTGTCCATCTACAAAAAAATATATATATATTCCGTCTCTTTCTTTCTCTCTTAAAAAAAAAAAAAACAACTAGTATCAGAAGATGTAACTAAGCCGGGAGCTGGGAGGCACACCTATAATCCCAGCAGCTGGGGAGGCTAAGACAGGAGGATCACAAGTTCAAAGCCAGGAGGGAAAGGGAGGGAGCAGGGGGGTAGAAAAGACTGTGGAATGAGATGGACATCATTACCCTAAGTACACGTATGAAGACATGAATGGTGTGACTATACTTTGTATACAACCAGAGATATGAAAAATTGTGCTCTATGTGTAATATGAATTGTAATGCATTCTGCTGTCACATATAACAAATCAGAATAAAAAATAAACAAAATTTTTCTAAAAAGAAATGTTTCCAGATGTCTCATTGTTAACCCTTTTATATTTCCTATTTTTGCATTTCATAATATATTTGGGCTATGCTTATATAATTCACATATGCATGAAACTTATGATGAAAGATCAAATGTTTCAATGATGTCAGTTTAAAAGACCCCTTATGTACATGCGAATCTAAGTACACTCAAGCCTTTTTTACTTGAGCCATGTTGAAAAGATGTCAAGACCTTAAACAGTCTCAATAGCACCATGGAGCTACTAGCGAAAAGGTCAGGACTTCAGCAATAGAATTCCCAAATGCAATCTGTCTGCACAGAACCTAAAAAAAAAAAAAAAAAAACATGATTTGACAGAGAAATGGCATTAAGCAAAAGACCCAAACAAATCCTATATAGTGCGCTGGCGTCAGGTGGCCAGGCAGGGAGGGTCAGCACCAGAAACCACACCTGGGCTAAGGTTCAGCTCAGTGGGAGAGCTCCTGGGCCCAAGCTCAGGGCTAGGGGTGGAGGACTCCAAAGACCAGGCAGAAAGGGACACGGCCAGAGGCAGGGCAGCAGGGGAGGAGCTCCCAGGGTTCTGTGGGGTGTGCACCGTGCAGCCTACTGCACCAGACAGAATGTCACAGAGCAAACAGCATATAGGGACATCCTTGGGCAGGGAAGGAGTGGCATGCCAAGCCCTGGAGTGGCTGGAATAGAGGAGTAGCGGGTGGCAGCAAGGCCAGGCCATACCAGGCCTTCATGGCCCACGATGCAATTCAGAGCACTGGAAAAGACACGATCCCTGCCCAGAAAAACAGAGCAAGGAGCACACCAGTTCCAGGGTTCTGGGAGCACCTGGCAGAGGGAGGACATGGAATAAGTCACCTGGCTGGGGGCTGCTGAGGCTCCACAGCAGGTGCAGAGCCAAGGTGACAGGGCCCATGACACATTCTGAAGCACTCAGAGCAGATGCTGACTCACTGGCAAGCTGGCCAGAGTCGACAGCTCAGAGGGACTGCAACTCCCTGTGTGCCCTCCAGCTCAGAATGACAGACCATCTTCCCTACAGACACCTGAAGGGGAGTGAGTGGCCATGCTCAGGCAAGAGCTCACAACAGGCACATAGGAAAAACCTCCATGGCAGCGTAGCTCTATCACCAAGTCAAGGAAGCCTCCTGCCTGGCCACTGCAAAGGAAGAGAGAAACTTACGTTTTGTTTTGGGACGAGAGATTGAACCCAGAGGTGCTTAGCCACTCAGCCACATCCCCAGCCCTTTTTATTTTGAGACATGGTCTTGCTAAATTGCTTAGGGCCTCACTCAATTATTGAGGCTGGCTTTGAACTTACAATCCTCCTGCCTCAGCCTCCAGAGTTGCTGGGGTCACAGGCGTGCAGCAAAAAGAAGTTCTTAAGGGAAAAAGTGGCCTGACAGGACAAACAGTTTAAGCAGTTCACAACCAGGACACTCTTGGTACTGACACTTCCTCCAGTCACATTCACTCGTGATTTCCCCTCAATGGTCCCCAAACACCTGGACAGCATTCCAGAATTTTTACATCTCTTAAACTCTGGTGGAGGCGGCAGCAACAAATAAGGCCAGAGCAAGACCAAGTGTGGCCCCTGGGGCAGCAGGAGAGAGAAAGGGAATGGCAGTGGAGGAAAGGGGGGGGGTGAGGTTCTTTGCCTCACCTCTGTTG
>NW_026000019.1:23891061-23909031 GCF_001458135.2 Marmota marmota marmota
TGCCGCCGCTGACTCCGATCAGGAAGGGCTCGCCGCCGCTGGGCTGCTGGTGGCTCTGCAGGGTCTGCTCACTGTCCCCGGCCATGGCTCGAGCCGAGGAGCCGCCACTCGCCTGGAGCGCGGTGGGCTGCTTCCAGGAGCTGCCGCGCGCCTCCCTCTGCCCGCAGCGGCGGCGGCGGCGGCGTCTACATCCCGGGCCCGGGTCAGCGTGATGCCGCTGCTCCAATCGGGCGGGCGGCGCGCTGCGATTCGCCCGGGCCAAGGCTGCGAGGCGGAGGCCCAGCGCGCGCCCCGCCCGCCGCCCGAGGCCGAGGTGTGAGCCCAGCGCTCCGGGGCACAGAGCCGGGTCCCCGGCGCCCTCCCGTGGACCCGCGGGAAAGGAGGGCTGTGCCGGGTGCCGTGTAGGTACCGGCCACCTCTTTAAAAGGGTAAAAAGCGAGGAGGGACCTAAAGGCAGATCAAGTAAGGGAGGGAATGCCCGGGACTGAGACGCAACATCAGAACCAGTCGGGAAGATGACGTTGAAACAGTTAATGCCATTTGCCCATCATCCGCTAAGATATTTTGTTTAAAGAAAACTGGATTCCCCTCTCCCATTTGCCCGAAATAGTGTGCCAGCCGCAGCTCTAGACAGCACTCCCAGAGCGGCCTGATTTGAGAGGCTTGTCTGGAGAGTACCCTTCCTGGGACCTCAGCCCCCAGTAGTGAGGTTCCCTAGTTAGGTTCGTGAGGACACTAAAAGGGCAGTGCCGCCTTGGGTACTTAAGCCCACTGAACTTGAAGATGACGGCCGGCCCAGCTAGTGACTAAGAGCAGCCCCGGCCTCAGGAACCAGCTTTCTGGGTTCACACCCAGGTCCAGGGCCAGTCATTCTCCTGCTGTGCCTCAGCGTTCTCATGCGTCCAGTGGACATAATGTGGATCCCATTCTGGGATGTTTGTGAGGTTTTAAATGAATAATCATATGTGAAGTTCTTAGAAAGTGGGCCTGGCACAGTCCAGGCCCTATACTACGCTTGAAGAAAAAAGTTCTCCTGAGGGGCTGGGGAGGGAAGTTTTGAGTTACTAGAAGTACTAGTACAAACACACCTGCGCACACCTGGGAACCACAGGGCTTCATGAGGAACCTCCAGTCTCTGCCTCTCTGAATGTAGGACTAAGTCACTAGTGGGTGTTTTGTTTTGTTTTGATACTGGATATTGAACCCAGGGCTTTACAACCGTGCTACCTCCCCAGTCCTTTTTATTTTTAATTTTGAGACAAGCGCTTGCTAAATTGCTCAGGCTGGCCTCAAACTTGTAATCCTCCCGCCTCAGCCTTAAGAGTCTTTGGGATTACAGGTGTGCATCGCCATGCCTGGCAATTTGTTCTCTTTCAAAATATAGTAAATAGGCTTAAATTGAAAATTATTTTGAAAAATAATTATTAAACAAGATTAATAGTAGCCAAGAACATGGAATTCTTTTCACTTTTGAGATACTTTATGTAACCATCAGTACCAAACACAGAAGCAGTTCGGACAGGATGGGGAGATCGGCTGCTGGGTACCCAGAGACAGACACTTGAGAGAGATTTACTGGAGGTCATCTTACCAAATAGCTATGGAGTGGATTAGATCTGACTGGCCATGAAGTCTGCCTCTTCTGCAGAAAAGAGACTTAACAGTCTTCAAGGACTTTTGCAGAACACTTTATAACCCAACATGAGGCCATTAGAATTTTTAATTTTAGAACTCAGGGCTAAAGGTCAGCATGGGGACACTGGGGTGCAGAGTGGAGGAAGAAGAGGACAGGAGGGTGACATGTCCTCCATGAACTGCCTTCCCTGTCATTTCTGTAGCTTTTTTCCCATAATATTTCATCATACAATTTTCAAACATACTTGAGAGATTTTGTCATAAACACTGAAATTCCCTGCCACGGAGTCTCTAAATAGCATGGTACTAGACCTGCTGTGTCACGTAACTGCTGATCTGCCCACCTTCCATGCATTGAGATGGTACTGTAGTATTTCCTTCCCTTTGTTTCGTTTGGCTTACTCCAACTGGCTTAAACATTCCCTGTCTTTTGTTGTTGCCACCATGTCCCCAATACCTAGAACAGTTTCTGCCATCTAATAGGGTCTCAGTAAATATTTGCTGAATGAGTCAAGAGACACCATATCTCATTTCCATATGCTAAGGCCAAGTGAGAAGCAGTCAGGGTGAGACTGGTGAATGAATGAATGAATCAACAAATACATAGGAGGGAAGAATGCACCAAGAAGCAAACATCCTCCCATCATTTTGAAAGCAAAGGTGGCGGTCCCTTGACTGCAATCGTGTGGTTACAAACTCTCATTTCCGAATATTTTGTTTTTCTGACTGCTAAGGTTTGGATGTGGTTCATCCCCACCAAAGCTCATCTTGAAATTTAATTGCCAGTGTGAGTGTCCCAAGATCTTGGGATCTTAGGAAGGAAGTGCTTAGGTCATGGGGCTCTACCTTCAAAAGGGATAGACGCAGCTCCTACAGGGTGGGCCAGTTATGGGGCTGTGGGGAGAGGATTCAGCCTTCCTATGCTCTCTCACACAGGTGTTGCTCTTCCACCTACACCTGCTCTCAATCTCAGCACACTCCCACCACGTGGTGCCATGCATCCACCACATCTGTGGCAGCCTGGGGTGAAGCCCTGCCAGAAGCCCAGCAGGTGCAAGGGCATGCTCTGGGACGCTCTCACGTCGGTGCTTTCTTTGGCATTCCACAGTAACTGTCTACAACGAGTTCTAGTGTGCCTCTTACCTAGTGGAGCTTACTGATAACTGAGCTAACTCACTGTGCTTCTCCAAACCTATAATAACATGAGTTAATACCACAAAAGTGATCTAAAAACGATCAGAAGCTTTCTACATGAAGGTAAGATCTACTCAGCAGAGGACAGTCAGTGCAGTATGCTCCCTTTCCCTTCTTTCCCTTCTCTGCCCCATCCCTAGGGTGGCTTGCCCGCATATAGAGAAGTTACTGTCAGTTTAAATTGTTAAGAGCACTCTCATCACAGTGACCTCAACAAGGACTTCTGCATCTCTGCTCTCTACAAAGCAAGGCAAGCTGCCCACACTATTCCCGTGCTGTGTCATCTTCTCTCGGGAGCCTGGTCACCAAACCCTATTGCTGGAGATGCTCCAGTCACATGGAGCCTCCTGTAGCAATCACACTGCAGGTTCTGAAGTGGCTTCATGCTGTGCTCCTTCCCCTCCCACCAAGAAAAGGATAGTTTTAATAAAATCCAGAGCTGCAACACATTCAGAGAACTACATCCTTTTGGTACCTGTGACTTTTCTTTATATGCTGATTTTGTCCTGATCCAGTCAGGCCTAGTAACACTGGAGCTGAGTCGGCATGAGAGTGCAACTCAGCTGCAGCCAAGGACAGTAAACCAGGCACTGCGGGCTGACTCGGTGTACCCCTCCTCCCTCACAGCCCTGGCTCCAGCGAGCTGACCAGTTCCCTATTGGCTTCTCTTCGCAGACTTCATCGCTCACTTCCCGGTACTGCCCCTCTAGCTTCTTTCTGCCTTCCATCAATCAGCAGTTGCTTTGACAGGCCATCAGTACTCTCCTTAAAAAGATGACCATATGATACCAGAGCTACTTGAACACCCAGCTCTGCGACCTACATCAATCAGGTTCTCAGATGCTGTTAGGCAGCACAATCGTAGCGCAGGGTCAGAGAGGCAGAAACCGCGGCTGCGCTGGAAACCGCACATGCTTGGGCTCCACCCCGGAAGTGGTGAGTCAGGACACCTGGGGGTGGGGCAGAGCGTTCCAGTCGGGCCCATCGAAGTTTGAGAACCACCGAAGGGGTGCAAAGAAGGACAGCTGCAGTCGCAGTGCCAAGATTCAGGTCCTTGCTTTGTTACTACTTTGTAGCCCTTGATAAGTTAATTTCCATAAAGCTTCTCTTCAACTGTTAAATGATGCCTGGCTGGTAGGAAGTTTGGGGAAATGTGACTGTCCCTCCATGCAACCTGTCAGCAGCAGGTGTCTCTCCATTATCACACAAGTCCTACTGAGGGGTCAAAGTAAGACGACCTAAAAGGCATTTTCTAATAAAAATTGAAAGGAAATGTCCTGTAGGGCAAGGTGGTGCTTGCTGTAGTCCCAGGTACTAACATGAGGATTCCTTTAGTCCAGGAGGTAAAGACCAGCCCCATCTCCTGTCACACACACATACACACACACCACATCTGCATGTTTTTAAAAAGATAATGTTCAACCACAATAAATGTTTGAGAGAATGTTTAACCTGACTTAAATATTTTTTATTTATTTATTTATTTTTTTTTTAAATTTTTTTATTTTTATTTTTATTTTTTTTTAGTTATCGGCAGACACAACATCTTTGTTTGTATGTGGTGTTGAGGATCCAACCCGGGCCGCACGCATGCCAGGCGAGCGCGCTACCGCTTGAGCCACATCCCCAGCCCTATTTATTTTTTTTAAAGAGAGAGGTGAGAGAGAGAGAGACAGAGAATTTTTTATATTTATTTTTTAGTTTTTGGCGGACACAACATCTTTGTTTGTATGTGGTGCTGAGGATCGAACCCGGGCTGCACGCATGCCAGGTGAGCGTGCTACCGCTTGAGCCACATCCCCAGCCCTAAATATTTTTTTAAATATTTATTTTTTGGTTGTAGTTGGACACAATACCTTTATTTTGTTTATTTTTATGTGGTGTTGAGGATCCAACCCAGGGCCTCGCACATGCTAGGCTAGCCCCAGCCCCTGCCCCACCTGATTTAAATATTACGCAATACACACATGCATGGAACGTCGCGCAAACCTCACTAGTATACAACTTCAAAGCTTTGATATATCAGCTTAAAAAGCAAAAAAAAAAAAAAAGAGAGAGCAGGTCACAGCGGCACTCACCTATAATCCCAACAACTAGGGAGACTGAGGAAGGATCGCAAATTCAGAGCCAGCCTCGGCAATTTAGACAGTGTCTCAAAATTAAAAAACGAAAAGCTCTTGGAAATGAAGTGCTTGTTAACGAAAAGCAGTGGTGGAGCACTTATCTGGCACCTGGGAGAGACTGAGTTCAATCCTCAGCACCACATAAAAATAAATAAATAAAAGAAAGTATTGTGTCCAACTCCAACTAAAAAAATAATAATAAAATTTTAAAAAGGGGTGGGGTGGGGATGTAGTTCAGTGGTGAAGCACCCCGGGATTCAGTCCCCAGTGCTGAAAAAAACAGAAAACAGAAACTGGGCATGATGGCACATGCCTATGATCCCAGCTACCCAAGAGGCTGAGGCAGTGTCACCTGCAGTCTGGCCCAGGGGTCCTGCCTGGATCCTGGATGGCTTGCCTGTGTCAGAAATAAGAACAAGTTGGAAAAAGGAAAAATGAACTTTATGCAGTTTGACCCAACTGGGAGAATTCAGTTTGCTTCTCCCCACTGGCCCCACAGAAGCAAGTGTCACACATAGGTGGATTCAGTTGTCCTGTTAAGACAGGGCAGGGGCTATCTCTGCTCACTTCCTGGGCACCTGGCCATGGGGCCTTAGCCCTTCAGTGTTTCTCAGCAGGAGGAGTCTGTTCGAAGTGGGGAGGAGGGGCAGATTCAGTCTGTTTCAGCAGGAGGATCCAAGTTCAACTTATTAGCAAGAATCTGTCTCAAAACCTTTAATAAAGGGGCTGGGGATATAGCTCAGTTGATAGAGCGCTTGCCTTTCATGCACAAGGCCCTGGGTTCAATCCTCAGCACCACCAAAGGAAAAAAAAAAAAAGTCAATAAAAAGGCTAGGGATATAGCTATGCTGTGGAGCCTTTGCCTAGATGTACCAGGTTCCAGCCAGGGCAAAAAACAGAAAGCCCAGAACAGGCAGATCTACAGACGCAGAAGCCATCAGTGGCTGCCCACAGTCAGGGATAGAGGCTAGGGGCAGATAGGAAGTGACTATTAATGGATCCAGAATTTTTGTATTTTATTTTTTAGTACCGCTCTGAGTCACATCCCAAGACCTTTCTGATTTTTTATTTTGAGAAAGGGTCTCAGTAGGTCGCTTACAGCCTTGCTAAATTGCTAAGGCTGGCTTCAAACCTGCAATCCTCCTGCCTCAGCCTCCTAAGTGACTGGGATTACAGGCATATGCCACCACACCCAGCTCAGAATTTCTGTTAGGGGTGAAGGAAATATTCAAAAAGTGATTATTGCGAAGGTCATGCAACTTTGAATATAGTAAAAACCACTGAATTGCACAACTTAAATTCATGAATTGTATGGCCTATCATTTATATCTCGATAAAACTGCTTTAAAAATGGTTGTCAACCAGCAGACTAGGAAGGGAAAGAGATATTTAGGAATTGGGAAGAGAAATGGGCAAAAGAACAGAGAAATTTTTGAGCCTTAAAAAAGCAATATCAGATGGGGGCTGGGTTGTGGCTCAGGGGTAGCACTCTCACCTAGCATGCGTGAGGCAGTGGGTTTGATCCTCAACACCACATAAAAATAAAATAAAAAGGTGGGGCTGGGGATGTGGCTCAAGCAGTAACGTGCTCGCCTGGCATGCGCTGGGTTCGATCCTCAGCACCACATAAAAATAAAATAAAGATGTTGTGTTCATCGAAAACTAAAATATAAATTTTAAAAAATTCTCTCTGTCTTTAAGAAAATAAAGTAAAATAAAAAGGTATTGTGTCCACCTACAACTAAAAAATAAATGTTTTTTAAAAAGCAATATCAGAGAACTTTGTAACCTAAAAAACATTATGCAAAGTCAAGTTACTAAATTCAATACACATTCTCCCTCAAAAAAGATGGTGGATATCAAGAGCCCTAAGTTACCTATAATTCCAGTGACTTGAGAGATTGAGGCAGAAGGATCACAAATTTGAAGCTAGCCTCAGCAACTAAGCAAGATCCTGTCTCAAAAAATAAAAAAGGACAGAATTGCAGCTTAGTGGTAGAATGCCCCTGGGTTCAATCCCAAATAAACACACAAGGGCTGGGAGATAGCTCAGAGGTAGCGATACTACCCCACCCAGCACGGGTGAGGCCCTGGGTTTGATCCCAGTACTGAAAAACAAAAACAAACAAATAGCAACAAGCAAAACTTAGTACAGAGGATTTATAGGTGACTTTGGGTTTGGAGGTGTGTACTGGAGATGAACCCAGGGGTGTTCCACCACTGAGCTATGCCTCCCAGTCCTTTTTTATTTTGAGACAGGGTCACCTTGACCTTATGATTCTTCTGCTGGGAGTACAGGTGTGGGAGGATAGGTTTGGTTTGTTCGCTTATGTTAGGCAAGTGCCCTACCACTGAGCTACATCCCCAATCCCAGAATTTGTAGTTTAATTTAAAGATTTTCTGATTTTTCTTTCTACTTCTCAAACCAGGATGCACTTTCTAATGTGACTCTGTGAAAACAGGCTGAGATAAAGCCAAGAGTTAGTTGCCCTGCCAGCTGCCAGCGCCCTGGCCAGCTCACCATACCCTGGCATCATCCTGTTAGTGGGTCCTATCCCAGACCCCTGCAGGCCTCGGCTCTTCCCCTGTCCACAGACCAAATCACTGCTGTCTCACTTTTCTGTATGACTTCTTTCCCTTCCCCAAGTAGTCCGGGGTCACCCTACAAATTATCTACTTCTGCTTCCTCCCTCCCTAGGGCTGGTATTCTTTCTATCACACCAGAAGAACGCATCCTAGCTGGGACCCGAGCCTGGGACTGGCATGAGACAAGGGAGATAGATGCCTCAGATGCAAAGAGCAGGGGGGCGGTGGCTCTCAGACGGAGGAGTGAGAGCAACCCTAGCAAAGGAGCGCCTCTTCCAATGCCCTGCCCTGGGCACCTCCGCCTTGCCCTGGACCCGGCCTGGTGGCTGCCAACAGAGGAAAGCGAGATGGCACAGCTGAAGGTACCCCGCCCCCTCAGGGTGTGGTTACCTTTAGTCCACTGGTTTGTCCAGAGACCAGTGGCCAAGCGTGGCAGGTTAGACTGGGATGATGGGTTGAGGTGACTGCAGGTGTTGGAGGCCAAATGGGGCTAGCAGAATCAGGAGACTGGCTTTTGCTCACATTTATGGTGTGCTGCTGAAGTCACTGGGAGGCTGCAGTTCCCTCCTTCCTCGCTTGCCTCTTCCCTTTCTTGAGACAGGCATCTCATTATTTGCCCAGGCTGCTCTTGAACTCCTGGACTCTAGCAGTCTTCTCACTTCAGCCTCCAAGTAGTTGGGACCACAGAGAAGCACCAGCACTCCTTACCAGCCAGGTCGCCCCAGTCAGTTCTGCTCTGTAATGAAATCTCAGCTGTTCTTGTGACAAGGAGGCCTGGGTTTTCTAGTGTAGAAATTCACGTTTGGGAAATATTTTCAGTAGGACACACTTTGAGAAACTAGCAAGAGCAACAGGCCTCCAGGAAAGTTCGTGAGCTGCACACCTAACAGATGGGACTGGAGACCTAGGACTGCAGGCACGGGGGCTGGCGCCGCAGCAGCTGTCCTTGCAGGACAGCAGAAGGGGCTGATCCGGCCGCTGGAGGCCTCGCCCTAACCAGTTTGTAGGATCTTCAATTGGTCAAGTCTTCAGAGCTGGAGAAATGAGAAGATACCAGGAAAAAATTAAGTGTGTGTATATATCCATGTCTAGAGAAATATTTATATCTTTGTCTTTCTTTCTTTTTTTTTTTTCCCCTTTGGTACTGAGATTGAACCCAGGGTCACTCAACCACTGAGTCACATCCCAGCCCTTTTTTTCATTTCAAGACAAGGTCTCATTAAGTTGCTTAGGGCCTTGCTAAGTTGCTGAGGCTGGCTTTGAACTTGCAATCCTCCTGCTTCAGCCTCCTGAGCCGCTGGGATTACAGGTATGCTCCACTGCACCTGGCTTTTATTTTTTATTTTAAGACAAGATTTCAGTAAGTTGCTTAGGACCTCACTAAGTTTCTTAGGGCCTCATTAAATTGCTGAGGCTGGCCTTGAATTTATGATCCTTCTGCCTCAGCCTCCCAAGTTGCTGGGATTAAGGTGTGTGCAGACACACCCAGATCCTTCCAATCTTTTGCTCTGCTATTGGGGGCCCCACCTTCCCAGAGACTTCAGTGACCCCGCACCCTTCCTTCCCTGCCCTTGACTTTGGGGGAAGAGAATCCCCACCAGATTTCTTAGGGTTGCTGATACCTTTGTCACCTACTCATTCACAGTGACCTTGGCAAGCTGCCTCCTGGAGGCTTTGGGAGGAACAAGGTTCTCCAGAGTGTCTCCTTCTGACCTTACATTAGATATCTTCCTGGGGCATTTATCAGGGGCAAGTTGGTGTTACCCCCTCCAAGAGCTAGCCATACTGTTTCCTCCTTGTCCTCCTTCTTCTATTGGTACAGGGACAAAAACCCAGGGGTGCTCGACCACTAAGCTATATCCCCAGTCTGTTTTACTTTTTATTTTGAGACAGCCTCATTTAAGATGTCAAGGCTGGCCTTGACCTTGGGATCCTCCTGCCTCAGGCTGGGCATTGCTGGCATGTGCATCCAAGCCCTGCTTAGCCATTATTTTTTTCAGACTTCCAAAAGCCTGGCAGCAAGTTGTCCCCATTCTCTGGAGTTTTGGGTAGGGTATTAAAGCTTTTGTCCTGAGAAGATGCTCTCGATTGGTGACTTCTTCCTTAGCCAGTCTTCCAATCTGGCAACTTTATTGAGTACCCTTAGATGCTAATCCCAAGCACACTTCTCTGACTCTTTTGCTAAGTCTATCTTGCAACTCAAAGTATTCAGTATTTATTTCTGTCTTATCAGGCTGGTAGCCAGGAGAGGAGGTGGGACAGAAGGCAAGTTTGGAGAAGGGCACCTCTGCCAGCACAGCAGAAGTTATAGCCCTTATTAGGAGAGATGGGCCACCTCTGCAACCCCAGGGAGAGCCAGGGACAATGTTGCCAAAGGCATCCATCCTGACACCCCACCATATTTCAGGACTCCAGGTTTCCATCACCAACACGCCCTTGTTCACCGAAGTCCCTATGGTTGGACAGTGCAGACAACTGTGGACAAGGGACTGTGGATCTAGACCAGCAACCAGGTCTTCAGCCTACTGTTCAAAAACACTTTTTGTAGCTCCCATCGAGATTCCCCAAATCTCATACTTGGCCACTCACTAATCGATTGTTAACAGCCCTCAGTCTTGCAGTAACCTTCTGTAAAGTATCACTACAGCTCAACTGCAACCAGCCAACTTCACTCTCTATAAACATTTCTCCTCCATATTCCTGAAAGGCCTGAAATTTCACACCTGCCTCTTCCTCAGCATCTCCTCTAGTGGTGACCTGTCCCCAGGTCAGCATTAATGGAATCTTTAGCAATTAGCCTACCACCCTGTGCCATGCCCCACTTCCAACCGGAGACAGCATCCTCTTCATCTGCCAGGCAAGAGGCAAGGCAGCACAGCTCCACCTTGCCAACTATTGTGTTTTTTGGACACTCCTGCTGCCTTGTATTAGTCTGGGTCCTCTAAGAAGCTGATGCCAAGATGGAATTAAACACACACGATTTTATCAGGGGAAAAATCTGCAAGAGGAAACAGTAAGGGAGCTAGGGAAACCAGCAGACTGCAGCACAAGCCTGACCTGAGGGAGGGTCAGAGAAAAACAGGTGGGGTAGATGCACCCTAGATGACTGTGCAGACTGAGAAGGTCTGAACAAGTCAAAGCGTTGGCCACCATGCTGTGCCAGTGGCACACACTGTAATCCCAGAGACGGGGAGGCTGAGGGAGGAACATAGCAAGGTCCAGGTCAGCCTGGGCACCTTAGTGAGGCCCTGTCCCTAATTTAAAAATAATTAAATAAAAAGAGATAGCCGCCGAAACAAGGATGCACTCGAGCTGGAGAGCCTGAGGAGGACCCGACATCCCATCACTTGTCATCGTTTCCTGAGCCTCTGCATGATCCTCACCTCTCTCAAACTCTACCACCTCGTCTGGACCTTGGTGAGAGCTGCAACTTCTCCCTAGGACCCTCTCCTCAACCGGTCGTCCACTCCATGCCAGGAAAAGCCTGCCTTGGTTCCGGACCTGGTTACCGTGGTCTAAGCTGGAAGACAGTGAAGACACTACACATTACTGGGATGTGATGAACTCTCTTCGGTTGAACAAATCCTGGCAGAATTTTAAGGTCAGGGCTCTGGAATGTCACCCTGACAAGCATCCTGAAAACTCCAAAGCTGTGGAGACTTTCCAGAAACTGCAGAAGGCAAAAGAGATTCTGACCAATGAAGAGAGTCTAGCCTGCTCCATTGGCGAAGGAGCAGATATCGATGCCATTCCGTCAGTGGGAAACTTTGACTCAGTGAAAATGTCAATGCATTGGGCTGTCAAAGGTAAAAAAGACCTGATGCTGGAAGAATCTGAGCAGACTCATATCAGCAAGACTAAAAATGAAGAATGGAATGAGCAAAGAGAAATAAAGAAAGAAGAACTGGGTTCAACCAAAGAGAAAATAAAGCAAAAAGCACCGAGTCCCTGGAGAAGTCAATCTCCCCACAAAATCCAGAGTCTCCAAGTCTTTTCAGATGTAAACTCTTGGCACCTTCATTTCTGCTGGTCGGGGGATGCTCCCTCGGAACTCCTGAGGAAGTTCAGAAACTATGAAATGTGAAATGCCCTTGCTCCACAGAAGAGGGAGAGCAGGATGTTGCCTGCACTGCCAACATGCAGTCTTCATTCACATTTTAACAATGTCATGTTTATGAATCACTTAGGACTGACTGATTCCTCCATCTTTGAACCCAGTTTCACAATGTGTTTTGTTATTGTTGTTGTTTGTGTGTTTTTTGGTGCAGGTGACTGAACCCATGGTCTAGGGGACTGAACCCACTCTTTACCACTGTGTTATATCCCCAGATACAAAATGTATTAAGTGAGAAATTTTTAGAAGACTAATTTATTTCAAAATTTGAATAAATTCAGGCTCTTAGATCCAAGTAGGTTGTATTATTATGTGTTCTCCTATTGATACTATTTATAGAATTCTATTTGTAAATCAATGTTAGTATTTAAATATTTCATTGATATACCATGATCTCTATTAATCTGGATGAGAAAAAATGTTTTCTCTTTTTTGGGGGTGGTACCAGGGATTTAACTCAGGAGCACTCAACCACTGAGCCACATCCCCAGACCTCTTTTGTATTTTATTTAGAGACAGGATCTCACTGAGTTGCTTAGTGCCTCGATTTTTGCTGAGGCTGCCTTTGAACTCGCGATTCTCCTGTCTCAGCCTCCTGAGTCAATGGGATCGCTGGCATGTGTCACTGTGCCCGGCTGTTTTCTGACTCTTGACTTAAAAAACATGAAATGTGAAATTACTTGTCTAAACTCCATGGAGTGAAATAAATAATTTCCACAAAGTTCCTAGATGCATTCACCATTCAACTCTATTTTAAAAATAATCTGATAGAAAGGACACTAGCAGAGTAGAGGAAGGGACCAGGAGAAGAGAGGAAGGGAGGGAAAGGGGACATTCTAGGGAATGATATTAGCCAAATTACACTGTTATATTGTGTAAATATGTAACAACAAATCCCACTATTATGCATAATTATACCAGTAAAAATATGGAAAACAAATAAAAGCAATTAGCAAAGGGACAGTTCAAGAGAGAGAGAGAGAGAGAGAGAGAGAGAGAGAGAGAGAGATGTGGCTCAGTCTTAGAGAGCCACTGGGTTTAATCCCCAGAACCAGGAAAAAAAAAAAAAAACTGTCGACATGACAATCATTAGAGCACATATCTTCCAGTAATGAGCCTGCCTTGGTATTCCTGCACCCAGGCACCTGCTTCCCTGGCAGGAAGCAAAGGCCCCAGCTGATCTCAGAGCACAATTAGCTGGGTTCTTGGTCAGTTGTGCTCCTGGAGGTGAAAGCGCTGGAGGCACTTTCTGGCCAGCACATGCTGAGAGGTGAAGCACCAACTCCATCCCAGTCACATTTTCTGAAACAGGGTCTCACTGAGTTGCCAGGGTGACCTGGCACTTTCCATTCCCCTGCTTCAGCCTCCTGAGTCACTGGACTCTCGAGCGTGCCTTGCTACACCAGCCTGGAAGCCCATTTTGTCAGGTATGCCTGGAGCGGTTCCCTGCAGCTGCTATGATTGATATCTGCATGGCATATCATTTCCCATCTTGAATTCTAACCTGTCTGTGCGTATGAATCTGAAATGTGTCTCTGTGAACAGTGTATAATAGGACTTGGGTTTTTTTGTATTTATTTAGTAGTTGTAGTTGGACACAATACCTTTATTTTATTTATTTTTATATGGTGCTGAAGATTGAACTCAGGGCTTCACATGTGGTACGCGAGCACTCTACCACTGAGCCACAACCCAAGCCCCAGGATTTTGTTATTTATAATGTCTTGACAATCTATGGTAGATCTGCTAGCAGCATAGTGGCAAAATGTTTTTGTTGATTTAGTAATGCTTTTACTTCAATTTCTTTAAAAATGTTTTTGGGGAGCTAGGGTTATAGCTCAGTGGTACAGCACTTGCCTAGTATGTATGAGGGACTGGGTTCGATCCTCAGCACCACAAAAAAATAAATAAATCAAGGTATTGTGTTCATCTACAACTAAAATTAATTTTAAAAAATAAAAATAAATGGTTTAGGCTGGGATACAGCTCAGCAGAAGAGCACTTGCCCTGTATGCATGAGGCCCTTAGTTGGATCCACAGCACTAAAACCAGAAATAAACAGACAAACAAGACCTAGAACCCTTGGTGCAGAGGCTGCTTCCTTTTGTTCTCAGCATTTCGTACGTCATACCACTGTCTCTCTGGCCTCCCTTGTTGTCCCTCCTCCTCCTCCTTGTCCTTCTTTGGTGCTGGAGATTGTACCAGGGTGCTCTACCACTGAGCCCCTCCCCAGCCCTTTTTTATTTTTATTTTGAGATAGGGTCTCGCTAAGTCACCTAGTCTGGCCTTTGACTTGTGTCCTCCTGCTTCAGCTTCCCGAGTAGCTGGGATGACAGGTGTGGCCACCCTGCCTGGGTCTCTGCAGTTTCTGGTGTGACTCCACCTATAAATAGTATTGTATGCCCTCAGTATGATGAACCATCTCTCCCTTGCTGCCTTCCAGATTATTCTCATCTAGGGCTCTCTGGAATTTGACTGCAATGTGTCTGGGTGTGGTTCCTTTCTGTTTATCCCACTCAAGTTTTATTGAGATTTCTGGATTGTAAATTTGCATTTGAGGATTGGGGATGTAGTTCAGTGGTAGCATGCATGAGGCCCTGGGTTCAATCCTTAGCACCAAGAACCCTCTCCAAAACAAAAGTAATAATTACTTGAACATATTCATAATAGCAACTTTGAAGTGTTTGCCTGTGAATCTAAAATCTGGGCCAATGATCTGTTTTTAGTATCTGCTTTTCCCCGACTTTATGGATCATAGGTCTCTGTTTCTTGTATGTGTAGTAATTTTGGAAAGGAAGGAAGGAAGGAAGGAAGGAAGGAAGGAAACTTAAATATTTTAGATAATCTATTGTAGCAACTCTGAATATTGTTTTAGCTTTTCAATCACTGCTGGCTTTGTTTCTAACAACATCTCTAGATTTAAACTGTAGAATCTGTGTCCCTGATGTGCAGCTACTGGTATTTCTACGGTGTTGCTGTTGTTGGTTGGTTGGTTTTGGTACTGGGGACTGAACCCAGGGGCACTTTACCACTGAACTACATCCTCAGCTCTTTTTATTTATTTATTTATTTTTACTTTGAGACAGGGTCTCACTAAGTTGCTTGGAGTGGTCTCAAACTTGGGATCCTCCTGCCTCAGTCTCCTATGTACCTGGGATTACAAGTGTGCCATGGTGCCCTGTACTTCCTAGGACTCTGGGGCCTCCTCCACCCAAGCACAGTGCCTAGTCAGCCAAGGACTGTGTGTAGGTCAGGTCTCGTGTCTCCATTTCTAGGCTCTCCACATTGAACATCCGTGTGGCCACGTGATCTTAAGCAAAAGCTCCATCTCAAGTTGGCGGGCTGTATATTTTCCACTTATGCCCAACTAAATGCACCACTTGTTGCTGGAGAGGCTTTGGGGTTTTGTTCCCCATGTTGAATAGTCTGCCTCCACTTACCAAAGCAAAATCCCAAACTGAAAAATTTCCAACAAAATAAAACTAAAATTCAATTGGAGGATAAATCAAATGTTTTCCTATACATCAGTGATGAATCTACTGAAAGAGAAATTAGGAAAACTACCCCATTCACAATAGTCTCAGAAAAAAAAATACATGGGAATCAATTTAACAAAAGAGGTGAAAGACCTCTACAATGAAAACTACACAACACTAAAGAAGGAAATTGAAGAAGATCTTAGAAGATAGAGCTCTCATGCTCTTGGAAAGGCAGAATTAATATAGTAAAAGTGACCATACTACATTCTTCATAGAACTAGAAAAAACAATCATGAAATTCATTTGGAAAAATAAGAGACCCACAATAGCCAAAGCAATCCTTAGCAAGAAGAGTGAAGCAGGAGGGATTACAATACCAGACCTTAAACTACACTACAGACCAATAGTCACAAAAATGTCATGGTAATGATACCAAAGTACACTGATAGACCAATGGTACACAGAGACACACTGACATAAATACAGATAGCTCATAATAGACAAAGGCGCCAAAAAATACATTGGAGAAAAGATAGCTTATTCAACAAATGGTCCTGGGAAAATTGGAAATCCACATGTAACAAAATGAAATTAAACTCCTATCTCTCACCTTGCATGAAACTCAACTCAAAGTGAATAAAAAATTTAGGCACTAAAACAGAGACCCTGTGCCTTACAGAAGAAAAAGTAGGCCCAAATCCTCACCATTTTGGCCAAGGATCTGACTTCCTGAACAAGACTCCTAAAGCACAAGAAGTAAAATCAAGGATCAATAAATGGGATGGATTCAAACTAAAATGATTCTTCTTAGCAAAGGAAACAATAATGTGAAGAGAGATCCTACAGAATGGGAGAAAATCTTTAACACATGCACCTCACATACAGCATTAATCTCCTGGATATATAAAGGCCTGAAAACACACACACACACACACACACACACAAACAAACAAACAAAGAATCCAATCAATAAATGGGCTAAGGAGCTAAACAGACACTTCACAGAAGAAGAAATAGTTGATCAACAAATATAGGAAAAAAATGTTCAACATATTTAGTAATTAGAGAAATGCAAATCAAAACTACTCTAAGATTTCATCTCACTCTAGTCAGAATGGCAATGATCAAGAATACAAGCAACAATAAATGTTGGCAAGGATGTGGGGGGAAAGGTATACTCATACATTGCTGGTGGGATTGCAAATCTGTGCAACCACTATGGAAAGCAGTATGGAAATTCCTGATAAAACTTGGAATGAAACCACCATTTGACCCAGCTATCCCACTCCTCGGTTTATACCCAAAGGACTTAAAATTAGCATACTACAGTGACGCAGCCAACTGTTTATAACATTTCCAATTCACAAAAGCTAAACTATGGAACTAGGTATCCTTCCAGATGAATGGATAAAGAAAATTTGGTCAGACACACAATAGAATATTACTCAGCCTTATAGAAGAATGAAATCATGACATTTGTCAGTAAAAGATGCAGCTGGAGAATACCATGCCTAGCAAAATAAGCCAATCCCAAAAGACCAAAGGCCAAATGTTTTCTCTGATATATGGATGCTAATTCACAATAAGGGGAGAGCTAGGAAAGAACAGAGGTCCTAACCCTAAATAAAATACAAAATAGGGATAGGGATGTGGCTCAGTGGTCAAGAGTTCCTGAGTTCAATCTCTGGTACCTCCTCCCCCCAAAATGAAATTAGACCCCTATCTCTCAACCTGCACAAAACTCAAAGTGGATCAAGGACCTAGGCATTAAAGTAGAGACCCTGTGCCTACTGGAAGAAAAAGTAGGCCCAAATCTCCATCATGTCGGCTTAGGAACTGAATTCCTCAACAAGACTCCTAAAGGGCAAGAAGTAAAATCAAGGATCAATAAATGGAGTGGGGAGAGAAGAATAGAAGTCACTGGATTAGACAAAGGGGAAGGAAGGGAAGGGGAATGGGAATAGGAAAGACAGTGGAAGGAATGAGACATCACTTCCCTGTGTTCATACATGAATACACAACCTGTGAAACTCCACATCAGGTACAACCACAAGAATGTATGTATGAAATGTCAAAACACACTCTGCTGTCATGTGTAACTAAGAAGAATAAAAATTTTTTTAAAAAATTTGTGATATGTCAGCATATTTTTATAGTATATTTGTAAGAATAATAGCAAAACCCTGTTGGAAAGAAAGTCACAGAAACAAAACTTGGTGTGGCCAGAGGCAAGAGATTCAAATAGAAAAAAAAAATCTTATCATACAGAGTATAGAAAAACCAAAAGTGCAACTGTTAAATCTAACCTGATTTTTATTTCTCTGTAACCCTCAGGCCAATGTGAAATCTACAGTACATAAGTCTTTAGGTCAAAGAAGACTACTGACTCTCACAGTTCTAGAGATAGAACCTAGACCCTTGTGCGTGCTAGGCAAGCTATCTATCACTGAGCTATTCCCTCAGAAAAATTATTTTTAACTTTTATTTTTACATTTTCTATATATGCATGGAACAAATCTATCTGTAAGTACTTTGGGAACCCAAATTTATAATCTTCCAATGTCATTCCAGTCCTCTAGCTTACTGTTATTTTAGGTTTCAGAAATAGTAAAACATGGGACCGAAGACTTACCTAATTGGTAGGATGCTTGCCTCGCATGCTCAAGGCCCTGGGTTTGATTTCCAGCACCACAAAAGAAAAGAGGAAAAAAAAAGAAATGGTAAAAGTGTATAAAGTAAAATATACACCTGTATGTATATATATACTACTTCCTTCTTTCTACATGTATATTATATATATATATATATATATATATATCTCTTATACACATCTGTCGTA
>NW_026000019.1:23912255-23917094 GCF_001458135.2 Marmota marmota marmota
GGTTTAAGGTGTACCCTGCTGGGAATAGGGCGTATCCTGCTGCCTCAGGCTTACCAGCTCCTTGAGTTCCCATTGAGTTCTCAGGGGATTCAGAGAGTATTTGGGATCCAGTACGTGGATTGGGCCCAGAATGTGGATTTGCCCCGAAGGTGTGTGTAAGTGCCAGTGACAGTTTGAGAATAAAGAGTTGCTGTTTGAATCTACAAGGTGTGTGGTGGCTCGTGATTTTGTGCCCAGCCAGACTGCGGCACCTGGTATCCCCTCAAACAAAAAAATTGGAAAAATAAAGCCAAGCAAAGTGGCACACACCTGTAATCCCAGTGACTTGGGAAGCTGAGTTAGAGGATCTCAAGTGTGAGGCTAGCCTCAGCAAATTAGTAAGACCTTGTCTCAAAAATTATAAAAAAAAAAAAGAAGAAGAAGAAGAAAAGATTGGGAACACAGCTTAAGGGTAGATAGTACCCTGAGTTCGATCTCTAGTACAATTTTAAAAAAAAGAAAAGGAAGAAAAAAGTCTGTGTATGCAGGTAACACCAACCACACACACACACACACACACACACACACACACACATACATATGTGTGTATATTTCCTTCTCCTAGGAAAAACCAGTGCTCAGGGGAGTCAGCCTGAGCCAGCAGGAGGAAGAAAGAAAAAAAATCACTCCATCTTAGAAGATATCCCATATCCCATATCAGTATAGTTATTTGTACTGGGGATTGAATCCAGCAGTGCTTAACCACTGAATGACATCTCCAACCTTTTTATTTTTTGTTTTGAGAAAGGGTCTTGTTAAACTGTTTAAGGTCTCACTAAATTGCCAAGGCTGGCTTTGAACTTGTGATCCTCCTGCCTCAGTCTTCTGAGTTGCTGGTATTATAGGCATGTGCCACCATGCCCAGCTCTCAGAACATTTTTAAAAATAATTTTTAGTTGTTAATGTACCTTTATTTTTAAAATTTATTTATATGCAATGCTGAGGATCGAACTCAGTGCCTCACACATGCCAGGCAAGGCTCTGCCACTGAGCCACAGCCCCAGCCCCTCTCAGTACATTTTTTAAAAAATAAAAAACACAAAACAAAATTGTTTCAGAGCCTAGAAGAAAGCCTAAGTAGATGTTCTCAGATAAGTAAAGATAACAAGAAAAATATGAGGACCTGATCTGTCCCTCCATTCCTCCTTCATTGACTCATCTAACATGTTTGAAGGTTCACCACATGGAAGGCATGTATCGGGAGTATAAAGATGAATTAGAAACCATTTCAACCTTCTAGGAGCCACAGAACCTCAGGGAAGACACCTAGACAACTGTAGTGCAGAGTGATACGGCATCACAACACACAGCAGCAACACATAGGATTAAGTGACCAACTCTACTCTGCCAGGAACAAAGGCTAAGTAGCATTAGCTCAAATAGTGCCCTATGAATGCCTACAGCGATCCTTATTAGTCAGCGTCTCATTGGCTAAGTTCCAACAGTTCCAAGATTGCAATAAGCAGTGAAAGTTATCCTAACATGTTTACCAAGAAATCAATTACTCATAAAATTATTTCTCAAACATCATTCCTTACTTAATATTCCTTACTTAATATTTTTGTCTTTTTTTTTTTGCTACCTGGGATTGAACCCAGAGGTGATTAACCATTGAGGCACATCCCCAGGCCTTTTCATTTTTTGAGAAAGGGTCTTTGTGGGAGACCAACCTTGCACATGACTGAGTCACACTCCCTGGCTGGGTGTGGAGTCTGAGGCCATCACTGAAGGACAGGTGCTTAGAGGAAGCCAGTGCTTCTTGGGTTCCAGGGATGGTGTCTCGTGCATGGGTGTGGCTTCCTACAGCCCCATGGATGGAGTTACACTCACCTGTTCCTTTGTAATATTACCCCTTGCCCTGATTGGGATAGAATCTTCCATGGAAACACCTTTTGTGTGTTCCTTTCTCTTACTGTGCCCTTGGGTGTGGCCTACCTAGATGTCAGTCAACCTGCTGACAGCAGACATCATAAAGCTGGACTCAGCCCCCTGACCTGACCCCTTGCCTCATTTGAATAGCTTCTCCTCAATAAAAGGGGTCAGCACGTGCTCGCTCTCTCTCTCTCTCTTTGGACCCTAAAATCAGAGGAGCCGTCACAGCACTCCCAAAAGAAAAAGGTATCTCTGTCTCTTGTGTGGTTATTTTGCACAGCCCAGTTAGCCCAACTCCCCTGGAGTCACCCCTGAGTGTTTTAGTCGCGAGAAACTCGGCAGGTCTTGTTAAGCATCTTGGGGTCTCACTAAGTTCCTAAGGGTGGCTTTGAAAGTGTGATCCTTCTGCCTCAGCCTCCTGAACCATTGGGATTGCACGAGTGCACCACCACATCAGGCCCAATCCCTGCTTCCCCCAAAAGTAATAGTATATTAGCAAATCTGATGACAAAGCACTAGAAACCACCCAAAAGGAAATGTGGAGAGGAGAGAGAGAGTTCACCACAGACTCCACTCCTCGGAGATGAGCTCCGCTGTGCTGAGGGGTGAGGGAGGTGGGAAGAGCCCAGGCTCAGGGCAAAGCTGGCCAAAACCCTGCCGCGTGTCTGTGAGGCCCCTGGGGGCCCTGTCCCCATCAGCCCCACTAGACACTCCACAAGGACTTTCACACTCGCCCTCTGCTCTCTGCCCTCCAGCTAGTCAGTCCCCGAGGTACTCCTCGGTCATTCTTTCCCACAGGACTCCCAGCACTGGCTTCCTCTGGGCACCTGTCCTTCAGTGATGGCCTCGGACTCCACACCCGAGTGAGGCCTCCAGGTATCTTCCTCAGGCAGCTTCTTCTTCAGAGGCCCACTAGCCGCTGTCCTCTGAGGGGAGTCTGGGCTTGTTACCGCAGTTCGAAGTCCCAGCCGCGTGGACCAGATGACCTGTGGCCTCCAACTTCCATTGTACTGCCTCTTTCTTCACTAACAAGCACAGAGCATGTGCTGCAGGAGCGCCATCATATCACCAGAGATCAGTTGCTATCAGTCAAGTTTCAGAGGCAGGTCACCACCGACACGCACACCCTGTCACCTGCTTCTTGAACTTCCAGGTTGGACGTCGATGTGGTTAGAGTAAAAGCACCGTGGAAGGGTGACTTCAGGAGGTCTTACCAGAAGCAGCCAGTTGGCTCCTCTCCATGTTCAGAGCCCATGGAAGGAATCACACACCTGAGGTTTGAGAGAACACTGAGAACAGACCACAGGGAGACACGGCTGGGCTACAGCTCTGTGGTGGGCATTGCCAGCACCTGTGAAGCCTGGGGCTAAATCCCAGGACTGCAAGGGGCAAAGAAGAAGAGAAAGATGAATGACTGCCCAGGAGAGCGCCATCTGCACCACACCTGAGGAGGGCTTTCCCATGCAGACAGGCCCTGCCCTCCACGGGGCACAGCGCCTAAGCCAATTCAAGACCAACCTGGAACAAGCTGTGTGCCTCCACCAGCGTGGCTCTGTTTGTGTCCCTCTGTGAATAAGATCAAGGTCTACAGCATGGAGCACCACTCAGGTAAGAGTAACAGTCCAGACAGCGGGAAGAAGGGGGTTACTGGCCAGTAGCAGATCCTGGGAGCCCTGGGTAAGCATGATAATTTTAGGCTTCTATTAGAATTGCCTTGCCTCACCTGGGGGGAAAAGAAGGCGGGATTTCATTGTTAGGTCTTTGAAGATTTCCTACGGTCCCTCTAACTCCAGCGCCACAAGAACTCACAGTCCCACTGAAGGTCTTACAATTTCCCCTCCTGGTGAAGGGACCTTCCCAGTCACCCCGTGGAAGGGCCACCGCAGCACGTTCCAATCTGAGGAAAATCTGCCACCCAGTTAGTTAAATCAAGTTTCTGAGCTCCTCACCTAGCCTCTTCTACATAAGTGTTCACTTTGGTACCTAGTGTTGATTCATAAATATGTATTATTTTTCTTTTTTTTTAAATTTTCCTTTTTAGCTATAGATGCACACATCTTTCTTTCTTTCTTTCTTTATTTTTATGTGGTGCTGAGGATTGAACCCAGGGCCTCACACATTCGAGACAAGCACTCTACCACAGAGATACAGTCCCAGCTCCTGTATTATTTTTCTTAAAGAAAATTGTTGGAGCCTCATGCCTGTAACCCCAGCTGGAGAGGCTGAGACAGGAGGATTACAAGTTTGAGGATAGCCTGACCAATTCAGACAAGATCCTGATTAAAAAATAAGGCTGGGATATAGCTCAGTGGTAGGGTGCACTTGGGTTCAATCCCCAGTACTGCAGGGGAAAAACAAAATCAGAATTGTATATGCTTTGGGTCACATAGGACCTAGAAATACCTTGGGTACAAACTTTGTGTGTGTGTGTGTGTGTGAGAGTGTGAGTTCTCATATATATAGATAGATAGATAGATAGATAGATAGAAAGATATGTTTTCAAATGTGAGACAGGTCTTGATAAATTGCCCAGACTGGCCTTGAACTTCGGATCCTCCTGCTTCATCCTCCCTAGTAACTGGGATTACCGGTGTGTGCCACTGCACCTGGATTTATGAAATGCTTTTCATAAATGTATTTCATTGATTCTAAGATGGATTTCTTTCCAATTTTAACATCTGTAAAACATTCGCCTGATAACCATTTATGTGTTGTGGTTTAATTAGCACTTTTTCTTTAGTAGCATATAAAAATCATGGTGTATCTTATAATTAGCAACATGCTGGACTTGAATTGTGTGCCAAGCACAGCTTTAAATTCTTTATGGTAGTCTCTTTCTCATTCACTCCTCCTAAGTTTCATGCAGCTAGTGTTATTCATTTTAGTGATGAAGAAACTGAGGTCCAAAGATGTTAAACAATATATATA
>NW_026000019.1:23922483-23923298 GCF_001458135.2 Marmota marmota marmota
AAAAAAAAAAAAAAAAAAAATCTTGTTCTCAGCTGTGCTTCCCTAAGTTTTGTGTGTGTCACTGAGCTACCTCCTCAGTCCTTTTTATTTTGAAACAGGGTCTCTTTATATCACCCAGGCTGACCTCGAAGTTGAGACCTTCCTGCCTCGGCCTCTAAGTGGCTGGGACCCCGGGCGTGGGCTCGTGGCACTGTGGGGCACCTATACTGAACCTCATCACCCGTGCAGTTTCCCTGGGAGTCCTGGAGTAAGGCGTGCTCTTAATCACCCTCTGACCCTACCAGGTCCCATCGCTCCTGGCACAGGCAGCGTCGGTTAAAAGGGGATAGGGCTCTGCCAAGTCTGACAGAGAAGACGAGAAATGCACAAATAACCTGGGTCAAAAGTCGTGCTAAAGGAGAGCCATAAGCTGGGTGGCGGAGTGCAGAGGGGGCCCACGGCGGCCAGTAGCGGTCAGGGAGGGCTCGGGCGCTCCGCAGGGCCTCAGCCCCACACCAGCAGGCGGAGAAGCGGGACTCTCGCGCTTGGGCTGAGGTCCTCCGGCCTGGGGTCTTGGGAACTCAACAGTCACCCAAGCGTCAGGAGTTCTGGGCTGTCCTGAAAGCCACCTCCCTGGGGACACCGCGAGGTAGAGCGTCGGGACAGCACGCCGCTCCGCCACGGCCGCCACCGCTCCAGCTCTCGCGAGATCCGCTCGGCTCAGCCCCGCACGGCTCTTCCGGTGCGGCCCGGAAGCGGAAGTGCGCTCTCCGGTGTCTAGGCGGTGTCCGGTTCGGTGGTCGCTCCGGGCACCCGTCGCTTCTCCTGCCGGCTCC
>NW_026000019.1:23923428-23951289 GCF_001458135.2 Marmota marmota marmota
ACGGACCCGCGGCCCTGGGCTCGGGTGTGGGAGCAGTCACTCAGGCGTGGGTGAGGCGCAGAGCGTGGGGGCCCCGCCCGGGCAGGCGCCGGGGCCTCCGGTGGCTCGTGGGTCAGGTGTCGCTTTTGACTTTCAGGCATCACCTGGGTCCTGGTGTACCGGACCGACAAGTACAAGAGGCTGAAGGCCGAAGTGGAGAAACAGAGCAAAAAACGTGAGTGCGCAGGGACGGCGGACGGGAGTTCGGGAGCCACGTTCCCAGGGTGTCGGGGGCTCGGCCGAGCGATGGCTTCGTAGGACACGAAAATAACGCAGCTTGAGTTGAAGTCTGTTTATGAGCCTGCACAATGAAACGTGGGCCGCGGTAGTGAGAGCTAGGGAAGGGGCCCACTTCTGTGGGCACTGCGAAAGGCCCCTGATGCAGATGACCCTGCAGGCCCTCGTGGATAGAGAATGAGGCGGGGGAAGGAAATTCCAGGTAAAGAAATATGGGAATTTTAATGTGTTAGGTATGTTTGAAGAATAGCAGGCCATTGTGACTAGTGTGGAGGTAAGTGATGTCTTCAGGATAAGCCAAGTTTTCAGGTGGGTGAGAAGGTTGAAGAAGTGTTTGAGGAAGAGATTGAAGTTTGTCTTCTCTGAAATCAAACAGGAATTCAGCATGACACAGCTGAGAATGTGATGAGAATGGTTTCTTATAGGCACAATTTGGCCTTCGATATTTTTTTCTTATTTCATTTGAGCAGCTGGCAGTGTTACTCAATGGGACAGTGTTTGCCTGGCCTACACATGCTCAAGTGCTGAATCTGATCCCCAGCACTGTAGGCAAAAAAAAAAAAAAAAAGATACCTTTGCTTATTTGATCAACATTATAAAAAAGGAGATTAAGTCTCAGAAAGCTAATGATATACTCAGACAGAGCAACCAAAAGATGTAGAGACCAGGCCAGGTGTGGTGGTGCATGGCTGAAGGAGGATCTCCAGTTCAAAGCTAGCAAGAGGGAGCCACTAAGCAATTCAGTGAGACCCTATCTCTAAATAAAATACAAAAAAAAAAAAAAAATAGGGCTGGGGATATGGCTCAGTGGTGCAGTTCCTTTGGGTTCCATCCCACCCCTCCCCACAAAAAAACCCAAAAAGAATTAGAGACCAAACTCAGCACATAACTCCTCCCCATCCTGCCCTGGAGGTGTGATTCCATTGCTGAAGGCCTCCTCTGGTTTCAATCCCAATGCCTTGGGGAGGGCAATTGAAGGAGGAGGATCTCATTTCTAGGCTAGCCTGAGCAATTTAGTGATACCTTGTCTCAAAAAAAAAAAAAAAAAAGAGGATGTAGCTCAATGGTGGAACACTTCTGGGTTCAGTCCCCAGTAGCATACACATAAAGACAAAAGACAGTCAAAATGGAAATGACCAGCTGGGTGTGATGGCATGCTTCTGTAATCCCAGCTACTTAGGAGGTTGAGGCAGGAGGATTGCATATTCAAGGCCAGTCTGGGAAACTGGGGGAGCCTTTCTCAAAATTAAAAAAAAAAAAAAAAAATAGGGCTGGTGTTCAGTGCTGGAGTGCCCCTTAGTTATTTGTGGCACTGGGAATTGAACCCTGATATCCTCTACCACAGAGCAACATCCTCAGCGTTTTTATTTTTATATATTTTGAGGCAGGGTCTTGCTAAGTTGCTGAGGCTGGACTGGAGCTTGCAATCCTCCTACATTAGCTATCTTCAGAGTCATCAGATTATGGATGTGTGCCACCATGCCTGGCTAAGTCTTAATATAATATTTTATCAGTATTTGGTTATTGGTACTTATTATTATTATTGTTATTATTATTATTAGCTCTACTACTAAGTTACAACCCCAGCCAGCTATTGCTTTATTCTTAGGATGTGGTTTCTGTGTTCTCTGTTGGCAGTTTCAGGAACAGGCTGGTTAACTTAATCATGACCATGGTCAAAGTCTGACTTTTTTAATAAGCTTCTTTGATTGACTCAGCTGTGAGAAAGCTGCCTTTGTTTTTTAAATATAATGCATAATTAATTTTTACTGTTTTTCTCTGGTGTTCACAGTGGAAAAGAAGAAGGAAACCATAACAGAGTCAGCTGGTCGACAACAAAAAAAGAAAATAGGTGAGGTATTAATCTAAATAAAATTTAAGGATGGGAAAAAATTAATTTTTAGATGAAAATATATTAAGGTTTTTGATGGTATGCAAGGCCCTGGATTTGATCCTTAGCACTGAAAAAATAAAATAAAGAAAATAAAAATGGCTAGAGATGTAGCTCAGTGGTAGAGCACCCCTGGGTGGTTCAATTCCAGTACCCCATCCTCACACACCCAAAATATGATTATCAAAGAGCTTTATCCATGTCGCCTTGTTTCTCAGAAATAGTGAATTACTGCTGTCCACTTTGTTTTGACTGAGAAGTCCTTTCTTTTGGTTCATCACCATTATAGCCCTCTTTCCTTCAAAAACTATTTTAAAAAGGTGTGCGTGTGTGCGTGTGTGTGTGTATTTACATACATATAAATTTAAGCAAGTGAAAGTTTGAAAGCCAGTACTCTTTTCTGCTCTCACAGGACTTTGTCCCAAGATTTTCTGATTTAATGCCTTAAAGAAGGTATTCATCTGACCTAACTGGTCATTTATGCCACAGTTTATAGGAGAGCTTATAGATGGACTGCCTTTTGAGTTAGTGATGGCATGACAGGGATTGTGCATTGGGGTTCTCCAGAAAGAACCAGTTGTATATATGTACAGATATTGAGATGGAATTTATTGGAAGAATTAGGTCACATGATCATGGGTTTTGGTAGGTCTTCCCGTAGGCCATCTGCAAGCTGGAGAACCAGGGAAGCAGGTGGCGTGACTCAGTGCAAGTCCGAAGGCCTAAGAACTAGGGAAGCGGATGGTGTGACTCTTGATCTGAGGCCAGAGGCCTGAGAACCCAGGGGGCCACTGCTGCAAGTCCTAGCATCCAGAGGCCAGAGAACTAAGAGTTGTGATATCCAAAGGCAGGAGAAAATGGGTGTCCTCCACTCCAGAAAAGAATGAATTTGTCTTTCCTCTGCCTTTGTGTTCTGTCCAGACCCTCAGCCCCTACGAATGGTCTCCACCTGCATTAGGTGGAATGTATCTTCCTTACTCAGTACATTGATTCAAATAACCATCTTTTCTGGAAAACTTTCACAGATCTCTCCAGATGACTTTGTTAGCTACCTGCATCCCTCAATCCAGTCAGGTTGATACCTAGAATTTACCAGCATGGGTTATGAATTTTCTTACGGCTGACTTTTCAGCAGGAGCTATAGCTGGAGACTTATCTTCAGAATGGGCTAAGAAAGGAAGGTCAGGCACTCAAGCGTGACTGAGTGAGGTGTGCATCTTTTCCTTAGTGGCATGGAAATATAGGAAGATGCTTCTTAACTTTAACATATTTTGAACCCTGAATTTATATATTCTCTGTAGGCTTTTCTCTATGCTATTTTGATTGGTTGGAGGTTAATTCATTTTGTGGTCAGAATGGGTGCTGTCATTGCTACTAATTTATTCCAATGAATACAAGAAATGTAACATTTTACAATTTTAAACTTTGCTTTTTGTTTTTTTTCCTTTCTTGGTACTGGGGATGATCCCACGGGGGCTTATCCCCTGAGCAACATTCTCAGCCCTTTTTTATTTTGAGACAGGGTCTTGCTAAGTTCCCTAGGGCATTGCTGTCTTGCTGAGGCTGGCTTTGAATTTGTGATCCTCCAGAGTTGCTGGGATTACAGGCATGCACCACCATGCCTGGCCAATCTTCCCTTTTGTCATTTTGGATAATAAATAACTCTAGAATATAAATGTATCTTCTGCATATTTCCAGATTTTTTTCTTCATGAAATATGTTGACATTTTTTAGAGATTTTATTCCAAAAATTCATTGGTAAGAAAGTGCATAGAATTCTTCCCAAAAGGAATAGTTTTTCCTTTGGAAAATACTTGTTGCTTGTATTACATCCTGGGGTTCTTTCTAGGTCACATAGGTCCAGAATAATTCACATGGGACAAGTGAACACTAAATGACAACACTGTTTATCTCCAACACCCAGCATCTTTAAATCCTAGATTTTCAAAGGGAGGCACAGAGGTTTTGGATGTACATTTATTTCACCCTAATAGCTGAAAGAGATGGGAAGTGCAGCTATCTTGGATGACTTGGGCTCCCAGTACTGAGTTGTCTTTTTGTCTTAGGAGCAAAGTCCGTTATCTGTGGGTTCTTCAGCAACCCACCAGGATGCGAATGATATGAGATTAAGACCATCCTTACTTATTGAACAAGAGACAACTTTTTGAGAGAATTTATGCTAGTTAACTGATATTAACTAGCAGCTAAGTTAAATCAGAGCCATGGAGTCAGTCAACAAGAAGCTGTACATTTCGAGTAGAATGACTGCAAAACTATTCTCATAATTAGATGAATCATTATGCTCAAATGTCCAATTCCTGCTGAGAAACAAATTTAGTATCATTTCAAACTAAGTTGTTACACTTGTAGGAAAGTCACATTATTAAATAGCTATAAGTGTAACTTATAAGTGTGTAAGTTTTTCCTCTGAGGAAACAAGCTCTTGCAGGGAAAATGGAACATTTTTAAAAGAAGATCTTTAAGTATATAGCTTATTAGAACTTGGATTGTTCTCATAAAAACCATGTATTATATAGTAATTATATTGACATAATAGTCTTCATCAGTGTGTTTAACTTTGTAACATAAAGATTATTCATTTTTAGGAATAGTAGTTTGTTTTTGTAATATTGGTAATTAAAAACATCATTGGACATGAAATAACATAAAAATTTATTTAAGCCAGGCTCAGTGGCAATACCTGTAATCCTGGTGACTTAAGAGCCTGAGGCAGGAAGTTTGCAAGTTCAAAGCCCACCTCGGCAACTTAATAAGACCCCGTCTCAAAATAAAAAGGGGTGGGGATATAGCTGAGTGGTAGAGTGTCCCTGGTTAAAAGAGAGTGTAGGTATTGAGGGAGAGAGAGAATATGAGATGTGTTAAATGAGTTAGGAGGGGAGAACAGGTAAAATGGAAAGAATTTAGGCATTCTCCTAGTAGTCTGTTAAAGGTATCATCGGTTTCTGGTTATCGAGGGGAGGGAGGTTTATAAAGCTTACTGGCTGTGGGGACATTAATAAGAGTATTGTTTATAACTTGAGGAATGCTTGAAATTTTTTCCCTGTGGAGAACATTTCTTTAGGTTGTATTTGTTTTTCCTTAATGAGCATTTTGTGGATTTCTGAAGACTGATGTTACGTAGGATTTTTAACATTAACTTCTTTGTTTTTACAACTTAATGTTCTGTGGTATTCTTTAAATTTTGTTTTATGCTTTTTGAGGCATGTTAAGCATTTCCTACCAACAGGTTTTTCAGATAGAATTTTGCATGTGTAATACCTCCCTGTGAAGTATATATTTTTCATTTATTGTATCTTCATTCTGTCTTCCATTTTATTTAGAGACTGGGTTTTGCTGAGTTGCTTAGGGCCTTGCTCAGTTGCTGAGTCTGGCTTTGAACTCCCAATTCTCCTGCCTCAGCCTCCTGGGATTATAGGCATGCACCACCATGCCCACTTAGAACATACACTCTTTTTTAAAAGAAATTTAGAAAGGGGAAAAAATATAAGAGATGAGGAGTTAACATTTGAAACTCCTAAGTACACTCCTTACGGTGCACTTACGATTAACTGATTGGCAGTTCCCACTGGTGTGGTTTAAGAGTGTATATTAATTTAAAGTCAGTACATTTATTGCCAGAGGAGATTTTTTTAAATTAAAAATATTATTTAAACATTTTTAATTAGTACATTATCATTCTTATAATTTTGACGTGTTCATAAATGAGTATAATAGTTTGTTCAATTTCAATTCCCCACATTTTTGTTTAAATCTCAATCTTCTGTTGTTCTACTGACAGCAGCAATGATACTGAAGGAGACTGCTTCCATAATCACCAGTGACAAGTTATGTAGCAGCTGTTCTGTGCTCAGCACTGTATGTATTAACATCACATTAATTCTTTTCAGAGAGGCAAGAAGAGAAACTGAAGAATAACAACAGAGATCTGTCGATGGTAAGGGTGACGAATCACACAGCATGTCTTAGCAGCAGGATGATCTGCATCCATGGCATTGCTCTGACTTCTCAGAAATGGCTCACCTGTGAGACCATGGATAGGAATCACATGGTTCCTGGGTAGCTTTTAAGGACTGTCTTAGGGTTGTAATTTGTTTCTTGCTCGGTTTTCCTCTTATACTTTGAAAGAAATTAGCTTATTTTCTTTTTCTTATGTTATTGTTAAATCTTGTGGTGGGTTTGTAATTCCGCTGTAGGAGTTGGAATATTATTGATGGTTTTATTATTTTGTTTTTGTTTTTTGGTACTGTGGATTGAACTCAGGGGCACTTTACCACTGAGCCACATCCTCAGCTTTTTTTATTTTTTTATTTTGAAACTGGGTCACTAAGTTTCATAGGTTCTCACTCATTTCCTGAGACTTCCCTCAAACTTGTGATCCTCCGGCCTCTGCCTCCCTGGTTGCTGGGATTATAGGTGTGCTCCACCATGTTTTTTAAGCCCTTTTTGTTTTGAGTGTGAGACATTCCATATAGTACAAAGAAAGTGATTTTTTTACCCATTTACTCAGTATTTCTAGACAGCAGATTTTGTTTAATAGTGTTGTCCTAAAACAAGGATAGGTTGATTATGTGACCTAACTTTTCTACTTAACTCTTGTATACTTAGCATAGGACATCTGAACTGTGCTCCAGTTTTCCCTTACAGAGATACCTTTACTGTACTTATTTATTTTCCAGAAAATTTTTAAGTTAGAAGAGAATATTTTAAAAAGTAGCTTTTCTTACCTGATGACAGTTATTACATATTCGTCATAGCCAATGAAACGGTAAGAGATGAGATGCAAAATGTCAATATATTACGGACTATGGTGGTGCATACCTGTAATCTTGGCTACTCTGGAGTTTGAGGGAGGGGGATCACAAGGTTGAGGTCCACCTTTGGCAACTTAGTGATACCTTGTATCAAAATAAAAGTTATAAAGGGCTGGGGGTAGAGCACTAGCCTCTAGGACATGTAAGGTCCTGGGTTCAGTTCCCAGTACTGGGGGTGGGGGGCAATACATTAACAATTCCGAAAGAATCTCTGATGATCTTATATCTTTATAATCTGTGGACTGTGTAATTAAGAAAGAATTGGGTTGCAAATAACAGTGCCTAACAGTGGCCTAGAACCCATGATGGTCTCTTTTCTGCTGAGTGGGCTGGAGGTTGGTAGTCCTGGGCCAGAGGAACATCTCAGCACTGCTTTCAGATCCTCAGGTCCTCGGCCAAAGGCCACCTGATGGTCTGAAGGCTGCTTTGCCTTGGGACATCATGGTCTTCATGCTAGGCAAGAAGAGTGGATAGAAGGCCTTGAGGAATGCCTAGGAGTTTGCCCTACAAATGCCCAGTCAGCATGAGTACTTACATTGCTAATGGCCAGAATTACTTGGCAAGGTTTCAAAGGAATGGAACTGGGGTAGAAAGTGGGTTAGTTAACAGACAGCTTTGCTGTGGAGAGCTTTTTAAAAATGACAGGAAACCTGAACTTTGAGGTATGCTTGAGCGGTGGTTTTCTTCAGTATGAAGTTATGATTTGGTTTCTTTATAGGTTCGAATGAAATCCATGTTTGCAATTGGCTTTTGTTTTACTGCCCTGATGGGAATGTTCAATTCCATGTGAGTATCCTTTTGTATGATTTTGCCTAGTAACTGTTATTCTGTTTATATATATACGTGGATATAAACTTTTTGATAATGTTTGATTTTGATATAATTTCATACTTGTTAAGTCACAGGAATAATGTATCTCCTACCCTAACTCATAGTTATTAGTATTTTGCCACGTTTTTTTTTTTTTAGTCATACATGAACTTTTTTTATATTATTATTATTAATATTTATTTTTTATGGTTCAGTGGTAGAGGATGTGTGATGGACCCAACACAGTGCTTTTATGTTTTTTTTATGTGGTGCTGAAGATCGAACTCAGGTCTCGCCCGCGCTAGGCGAGCGCTCCACTGCTGAGCCACAATCCCAGCCTCATATCTGTTATCTTTTTCTCTTTTCTATATGTACTAATGCTTAGAGTGTTACTCTTTCTTCATATTTGACAGTATATTGTACACTTCTTGTTCCTTTACCCATAACTACTTTAGTGTTTATTTTCTAAGAACATACTCTCTCTCTCTCTCTCTCTCTCTTAATATTTATTTTTTAGGTATAGGTAGACACAATATCTTTATTTTCATGTGGTGCTGGGGATTGAACCCAGGGCCTCACGCATGTAGGCGAGTGCTTTACCTCTGAGCCACAACCCCAGCCCAAGAAGAACATTTGCTTATTTAACCTCAAAGCAAGAGCAGAATCAAGAGAACTTAATTTTGATAGAATACAATTACGCAATAGCTTTCATCCTCTGAACATTGAGATGTTTTATTTACAAGGTAAAAACTTGGGCATTATGTGTTCTCTAAAAGCCCCAAGTAGGTTCCGTCTGTTTTTAAATTGGCTGTTAGTATGCTACCGCAGACTGAAGGTAGTCACACGAAGACGTTTTGACTCTTAAAGTAGAATCTTAACAACTATAATCTGTTTAACCATGAGGTCAGTTACTGTTACCTAAAATAACACATAGCAGACCTGAGTAACTGTTGAATGGCTTTTGACAGAAGTTAGGAAAACATCTTTTTTTTCCTTCTCTCTCTCTCTCTCTCTCTCTCTCTCTCTCTCTCTCTAACCACCCTTGGTGGTATTGGGGATTTTATTCAGGAATGTTCTGTCTCTGGGCTTACATCCCCAACCTTTTTTAAAATATGTTTTTAGTAGTTTTTTAAATATGTTTTTAGTAGTACATGGACACAATACATTTATTTATTTTTATGTGGTGCTGAGGATCAAACCCAGGGCCTCACACATCCTCTACCACTGAACCACAACCCCAGCCCCCTGACCCTTTTTTTTTTTTTTTTAAGAATTTTATTTTGGGCTGGGGATATAGCTCAGTTGGTAGAGTGCTTTCCTTGCACAAGGCCCTGCTTCAATCTCCAGCACCACCAAAAAAAAAAAAAAATCAAAATGGGGTCTCCCTGAGTTGCCCAAATGGGCCTTGAACTTATCCTTCCTCAACCTCCCAAGTAATGGGGTTACAGGTGTGCACCGCTGTGCCCAGCTCTTTTTCAAAGCATACCTGAACTGTACCCTGTGCTTTAGAATTTCCCTTACTTTCTTTTCCTTCTCTTCCTCTAATTTTTCTTCCCTTGCTTCTTTTCTGTCCCTCTCCCTTGCCTCCTCCCCAAGCATATCTTCCTCTTCCTGCCTGTAAAGTGCACATTGTCATAGGCACTATGTGAGGTATCAGAATATAAGATGAGACCCCTGCCCTCAGAATCAAAATCTTTACAGGAGGAAAAGACAGAGTAAGGAAAAATGAATATATTAATTTTGGGGGTTGTTATGAAATATGTAAGTGGTTGAAAAAAGTAAGTGATTGTTTTATCTAGGTACAGAATTTAGAGAATGTGTCCAAAATGGTTTTAACATAAAATTTGCACTAACTAATCATTAGAATTATATACCTTTAGAGCTGGAAGGGATCTTCAGAAGATTAAATGACAGGGTCTTGCGATGTTAATTTTAATTAGGGTCTTGCTAAATTGCTGAGGCTGACCTTGATCACCAGTGTGTGGGTGTGGGTGTGCGTGCGCGCATGCGCTAGAATTTGAACCCAGGAGTGCTCTACCACTGAGCCATGTCTCCAATCCTTTTTATTTTTTATTTGAGAAACAGTCATGCCAAGTTGCCCAGGCTGGCCTTGGATTTGTGATCCTCCTTCCTTGGGCTCCTCAGTTGCTGGAATTATAGGCTGGTGTCACTGTGCCCAACTGGCCATCTCAATTTTGATTAGGGATTAAGTAGTGTCTTATTTATTTATTATTTCAAGTACTAGGGATCGAACCCAGGGATGCTGTATGACTGAGCTACATCCCCAGCCTTTTTTATTTTGAGAATAGGTTGCCAGGCTAGTTTCTAGCTTGTGATCTCCTTCCTCAGCCTCCTGAGTCGCTGGGATTATAAGCATTAACCACCATGCCTGACCTTAAGTGTGATTCTTAACAGACTTAATCATATAATTAATACTCACCAAATATTTTTATGAGTAAGGTATTAGGCCTTAGACCAAATGCCTGATTATTTGTGCTGTTAATTGTACTTGATAAAATGTTAAATGCTTTAAATTTTGTGGCACAGGTTTTCCAAGATATAGAAGTCAAAGAATCAAATGGAGTTATCAGGCCTTTTGAAAAAGATGACTGTTGGCAAGCATGAAGGTTATTTGTTGTTGGGTTTTTTTTTGTTTGTTTGTTTGGTTGGGTTTTTTTTTGGTTTTGGTTTTGGTTTAGTTTTTTCTTATCAGAGATTGAACCCAGGGGTTCTTAATCACTGAGCCACATCCCCAGCCCCTTTTTATATTTTATTCAGAGAGAGGGTCTCGCTGAGTTACTTAGGACCTCGTTGAGTTGCTGAGGCTGGCTTTGAACTCACAATCCTCCTGCCTCAGCCTCCTGAGCCACTGGGATTATGGGCATGTGCCACCACTCCTGGATTCTTCGTTAACTTTTTTTTGTTAACTTTCTTGTTCAGAGCCCTGGGAAACAATAGCCTTTTATTTTCTTGTTTTATTTTTCAGTTCCAGTGAAGGTTTATGCAATCTCAGTGTTTAACTATATATTTTAATGCTGTTTTCATGTTTTTGTTCTGAACTTTCTGCACTGTGCATTATTAGAAAAATATAGTATTGTTTCTTGGATTATCAGCACCTGGAATTTAGAAGACTGTCTCCATTTTTATAAACTAGCATATGAAATTTAAATTATGCATTTTTTATTATATAGAACAAGTCATTTAAACTTTTTAATATAATTTCTCTGGATTTTAAAAAATATTTTTTAGTTGTAGATGGACACAATAACTTTATTTATTTCTATGTTGTGCTGAGTATTGAACCCACTGCCTCACACATGTGAGGCAAGTGCTCTACTCCTGAGCTACAGCTCCATACCAATTTCTCTGATTTTAAACTCTCAGTTATCTCCTTGTTGTGGATTAGATATGTAATCTCTTAGTATCCCTTTTTAGTCTTAAAATTTGTTGATAGCTGGCAGATTCTTTAGAAAAAAGCCCCAGGTTGTACAAGAAGAACCAGTTGCTGGGAGGCAGCAGAGGTGCTGGATTGGCTTTTATTTCCGTTTGACTTCTCCTCCTGAGTCATTTCCATAAAGCTGACATCATAGAACTTTAGATTATCGAACACATACCTTCTCCCCAGTTCAGAAATCCTTCAGTCAGATTTCCTTTCCAGTGAGAAGCTTGATGTTTTCTGAGATAGCTCATACTTGTATTGAGTAGTTTTAGGGTTTGGAAGTTATTACTTTTACTAAGACAAAATGTGTTTCCCTGTAGAGGCCCTGTCTCCAAATTCAGAGTGGGGAAGGAAATCATCTACCTGTCTATCATTCTTGTTTCTCACCCTTGCTGTCTTCTTTATTAGGCTACGTACCACTTTCTTCAATATGCATCTAATCCCCTAGAAAACTTAATGCATTAAAAGTAAGAATTTGCCGGGTGTGCTGGTACACCCCTGTGATCCCACTGGTTTGGGAGGCTGAGACAGGAGGATCATGAGTTCAAAGCCAGCCTCAGCAACAGCAAGGTGCTAAGCAACTCAGTGAGACCCTGTCTCTAAATAAAATATAAAATAGGGCTGGGGATGTGGCTCCGTGGTTGAGTGCCCCTGAGGTAATTCCCCAGTAACCGCCCCCCCCCCCAAAAAAAAAAAGTAAGAATTTTTGGAATTTATTTTCATGTTTGTTGTCCTACAGAGTAGATGTTCACATAGTTGAATATCTTCAAGGACATAAAACATCTTAGTTACAATTTCAGGTTGAATATAACAAAGAATAAAATGACCATAGAAGCTGAATGTGTTGGGTGTGTATGTTAATGACAAAAGGAATTGATGTCTTCTGTATGTCACCTTGCTTAGTAGTCCACCTCTGCAGGGTGAGGGTGGCACACCTGGAGCAGCATGCTGGTTACATCATGCACTCACAAGGTCGAGGTGTTTTATTTTGAAATATTTTTTTTAGTTGTGGCTGGACACAATATCTTTATTTATTTATTTTTATGTGGTGCTGAGGATCGAACCCAGTATCTCACACATGCGAGGCAGGCACTCTACCGCTAGCCCCAGTCCAAGGTTGGGGTGTTTGTACTGCAGACTTCTTGTGAAAAAGTGAGACTCTCCTCCTGGAAACACTATTACTTTTGTTTTGCTTTTCTGAGGTTAATAGGTTTACGCTTGAGCCTTGCAGTTTAATACACAGAGTGAGGGAGCTGGAAGTGCAGTAAGTAAGTGGACAATTAAACACACGTAAGATTCCCACTTTAGTCTATTTTATGTTCTTTGGAGTACATTGTACAAGTCTTTTAATACTTGATTTAAATATTTAAATTTTTTTTTCCCCTACCAAAGAAAAAGATGGATTACTTCTTCCTTTTCCCCCCATGGAGACTATCCAAATACTAAGTGTTTTTCTTTCTTTTTTTTTGTAATACTGGGGATGAAATCAAGGACCTTGCACATGCTAGGCAAGCACTGCACCACTCAGCTGTAAGCGCACCCCTTTGAATTCTTACATTGAGACACAGTCTTGCAAAGTTGCCCAGGCTGTCCGTGAGCTTGGGACCCTCCTGCCTCAGCTGCCTGATTTGCTGGAATTACAGGCTTATACCACTGCACCTAGCTAACATTTGTTTGTTTCTAATGTTTTGAACATTTATTGCTATAACTTTCACAAAACAAAAGCTTTTTAGGATCCTCAGTAGTTCGTGAATACATAAATTATTAATCCATGTATCACAAGATTGAGAACCACTGGTATAGGAGATTGATGAGATTCATTTAGGCTCTTCTTTATGTATTGCTGTACTTCAAGCTCCTGTCTCTTTTAAGCACATCACCTTTCTTTTTCAGAGATCAAGAGATTTAAAGTTCTATTTCTGTCCCAAAGTCTTCTCTGAAAGTAAAAAGCTTGTTAGTCTTCCAAAAATAACAATTCTTTGTTTTCCTTTCCAGATTTGATGGTAGAGTGGTGGCAAAGCTCCCCTTCACCCCTCTTTCTTACATCCAAGGGCTGTCTCATCGGAACCTGCTGGGAGATGACACCACAGACTGCTCCTTCATCTTCCTGTACATCCTGTGCACCATGTCAATCCGACAAGTGAGTGGTCACAGCCATGTTCCACCCGTGTCCTTTGTCACCCTCACACCGTGGTTAGCTTCCACCTATAGACTGCTGGAAATGCTTATCTGCTGGTGCTGAGGTCTTTCGGCTGCTCATCCTGAAGCTATAACTCTGGATCACCGATCCTTAGGAAGGAGTGGTAGTTACCACACCAAGCATGGTTTCCATTCCCTATTCTTGCAGTGGGGAAAGAGAAAGGGGCCAGCTCCCCCTGTCCCTGTAATACCAGAGGCACTCCCTTGACACTGGCGATGATCCCTGTGACCCACCTTCACAGCCCAGTCACTTCTCATCAGGCTCCACCTCACACTACTGGGATCAAGTTTCCAACTTTAACTTTGGGAGACACACTCAGGCCATAGAACCAGGATATTCATCTACAAGCAGGTTCTTTTCATTTGCAGTTAAACTTTAACCGCTTTAGAGACAAGTCATTCAGAAGAGCAGATGATTCAGGCACCACTGTAACCCGATCTCCTTGTGAGTTGGTTCCGGGCAGGGAGAACTGATCCCTGTCATTGCTGAAGATGATTCTAGCCTTTACTCTATGGCAGGAATTGCTGATGCTGAAAATAGATGGGTAAATAGCAATTGTCTGTACCCTGCGGACTCACATCCTAGGTGGGGAAACAGACCCAGAAATTATATCAGAGTGGTTGGCGTGTGTGTGTGTGTATGTATGTGTATACACGCATGCACACACAAAATACTGCAAGATTTAAAAACATAGTACGGGAGCATCATGACCACAGAGACAAATTCTCTGGAACCAAGAGTCTCTGCAAGAGGACCACTCGAGGTGTGTCCTTAAGGCTGGGTGGGCTTTTTCAGTTTTATTCGCGTTCTTGGCAAAGGCTGCAGTGTGAGAGAACGCACAAAGGCATGAGGGGTGTGGGGTGGCAGGCTCTGAGTCCTCTGAGTGGGTACAGGAGGAAGGTGGCTTTAATCTGCCTCACAGCACAACATTGATTTCCTGTTTTTTAATTTTGTTTTTGCTTTGTAGTTGTATCTGGATAGCATGCCTTTATTTTATTTGTCTACTTTTATGTGGTGCTAAGGATTCAGCCAAGTGCCTCACATGTGCTAGGCAAGCACTGTACCACTGAGCTACACAGCCCCAACCCATTTTTGTGTTTTATTTAGAGACAGAGTCTCACTGAGTTGCCTAAAGCCTCACTAAATTGCTGAGGCTGGCTTTGAACTCGTGATCCTCCTGCCTCAGCCTTCAGAGCTGCTGTGATGACAGATATGTGCCACCATGTCCAGCTGTTTTGCGTTTCTTGTAGTGCAGGTCTGTTGGTGACACATTCTACTAATCTTCATTTATCTGAAAGTACCTTGTCTGTATTATTTTTCCCCCGTTTTTTTACTGGTACATTATAGGTTTGTCGTTACAGGTTCATACTCACACACATGACAGCGTCTTTCCTTTTTTTGGCACTGGGGACTGAATCCAACCAGGAGCACTAAACCACTGAGCCACATTCTCAGCCCTTTTTTTTTTTTCCCCTCCATTTTTTAAAATTGAAACAGGGTCTTGCTAAGTTGCTGAAGCTGGCCTTGAACTTGTGACCTTCTTGCCTCAGCCTCCAGAGTCTCTGGGTCGCTCATGCATGGCTTAGGCATAGCTATTTATCTGATTTTAAAATGTAGTCTGCTAATTTCAACATTTGAAATTTGGACTCTGTCTGTTGCCTATTTTCAGTGTGAGTCGTGTTTTCCTGTTTCTTGATGTGTCTAATGGTTTTGGATTGTGCCTTGGACAGTGCGTGTGGTGGTAACAGAGACTCTGGATTACTTTATTTTTTATAAGAATGTCATTTTTTGTTTGAGCAGGCAGTTAACTTAGTCCTTATTTATCTCTATCCTTTCTGGCTGTTACAACAAAACACTATAAACCAGATTGCTCGCACACACTAGTACTTTGTTTTGGAATGTGAGAATTCAAGATCAAGGCAGTGGCAGCTTCAGTGTCTGGCACGGCCTCCTCGCTGCATCCTGCACGGTGGAAGGGATGAGGCAGCTCCTGGGTGAGGCGGAGCCCTCCTGCAGAGCCACCCCCAGGGTCTCACTGTCTAATACCTCTGAACTGTGGGGAGGCAGACATTTAGGCACTATTGTCTCCTGTGTGGTAGGGGACAGTGGTGATCTTTAAGTTAGTCGTATTAGACAGCTGGGCAGCTGGGAGTTGTGTCACATATATTTACTTCAAGTCAGGCCTAGATTTGAGCAGTTTATATGGGAAATTTGGATTCCCCTTATCAAAGGCCCAATAGTTTTCCAAGGCTCGTCCCCATAATTTTTAGTTGCTGTGGTTACCCTAACCCTGCCCTTTGCTTCTTTAAACTAGTTAAGGCACTTTCATTCTTTTAGACACGCAATGAGGTACCACCTGAGTCCTGCCTCCATTATGAGCTTTTTAAAAAAAAATGAAGGCAAACCTCTCATTTTCTTGCACTAACCTAAATTTCAGAACATTCTTCTTGACTGATCAAAGAAAGGGCTTAAACAAGAGATCTGGGTGCATTTTCATTGGAAAGATGGGAAACGGAGGGAGGAGATAGGAGAGAAAGATTATCCTGACCCCAGCAAAAAAGACCTTCATTATTAAGGGGCCCTTTTTTCAGTTAGAACAGAAAATATTCAGCATTACAGAGGAGCCTGGTGAGGGTTTGACTGTAATCCCAGGACTGGGGAACTGAGACAGGAGGATCACAAATTTAAAGCCAATCTCAGCAATTTAGTGAGATGCTGTCTCAAAATAAAAAGGGCTGGGGTGTGGCTGGGATGTGAGCCCCTTGGTTCAATCCCTGGTATAAAAGGAAAAATAAATTATAAAGGAAGTGGTGTCTCTCCAGAGCAGATTTGATGCACTTGTCCTTCATTCAGAGTTGGTTTTGTTTTTTTTTTAATATTTATTTTTTAGTTGTAGTTGGACACAATACTTTATTTCACTTATTTATTTTTATGTGGTGCTGAGGATCAAACCCAGGGTGTGAGGTGAGTGCTCTACTGCTGAGCCACAATCCAGCCCACTTCATTCAGAATTTTCATTTCCACTTTGCAAGATGTTTGTTGAAGTCTGTACTGTGATTTGTGATGTCATTAGACACATTCTAGAATGTAGTGGCTCCTTGAAGGTGCTTGGTGGTAGGGAGGGAAAGACCAAAAAAAGGACCCATCTGAGGCCTTCAAGTCCCCAACTTTATTTTGTTTTCTGTATTGGATTGGGTTTTATTTAAAGATGAAGTCTTTCTGTGGCTTAAAGGGTCTGAAAGCTATTGATGTAGTCAGTCTCCTTTTTTTTAGGGTAATAGAGTAAAAAATATTACTTAAGCCTCTGAATAGTTTGTCAGTACTGGAACCCAAGTTTTTTAACTCCTGTCCATTATTATTTGTCATGCCCCTATAAGTCTGCTTTTTCAGTACTTGATCTTTACATCGTTCTCCCAAGTGATCTATCCAGATGTATCGTAAGAGCCCTGGGAATATTGGAAGGGGTATTTGAAGTGATTGCATTTTGTACCAGGCTTTGCTAATCCAGTAAAGGTTAGATTATGGTGGTTAATGAGATGTCGTGATAGATTGGAGGTGAGGGCCGGTTGCCAGGTGCTGGAATTACTGACATTGAACCAAGGGTTGCCATCACTGTGATTTTAGCCAAATGATGAAGAGTGGAATTGAGCAGAATGTGCTTATTGTCAGTAATCGGAGTCTTCCCGAAATACGCCAGCAGTGCGTCACCTTACCTTGATTCCAGTTCTTGCCCTTTGCAGAGAGAGGAACGTACTTCCTGTAGTGGTATTACTTCTCTCAGTTTCCTGCCAGTGGAAGACATGATTTTGGGAAAATGTTTCATCTTTGTTTTTCCCTTTTGTTACCCTATTGTGCAGGACTGGGCAGGCATTCAAAATGATTGTTTTGTGTTTTTTCCGAAGCCTGATGATATCTTCCTATATTTTGCATTTGTATTTTTTTTCCCATGGTATCTTCATTATATATTAAAACTCAGGTCTTTTAACCGCCCCTCCCCCCTCCTTTTTTTGTGTGCTGAGGTTTAGGGCACTTCACACTCACAGCCCTTTTTATTTTATGTATTTATATGTGGTGCTGAGAATTGAACCCAGTGCCTTACACATGCTAGGCAAGTACTCTACCACTGAGCCACTGCCCCTGCCCTACTCTTTGCTTTTTTGAGAAGGGCTTTGCAAAGTTGCCCAGGCTGGTCTTGAATTTGTGATCCTCCGGTCCTCCTCTTGAGTTGCTGGGGGTTACAGGCATGCACCGACATGCCTGGCTACAAAATGTGTGCTTCTAAACTAAACCTTGCTCTTTAGAAAGGCCTGAAAAATTGGTCTCAAGGATACCTGAGGGACTGTAGGAAAGCAGGTCACAGTGTGCTGCTCAGTGAGTTCTGGCGGTTGATGTCTTTTTGTCCTTATTGCATGCAGAGGTTATAACAACCATCCTTTTTGGTTCATAACCCAAGTTTGGGTGTTCACGCCATCATGTGTGATGTGCCTCCCTCTAAATCTTGTTATGTCGTCACACTGCCCATCTGACCTGGGGAAAGGGTCAATAAAGTACTCCAATGAGTTGTCAGAGGACGTACATGCTGGGACAGTACCTGGCACAGTGTCATGCTCAGTCACTGTGGGCCCTTACTGTTACTGCTTCATCTTTGCGCTGTGACCTTCACTTTGAGGTAGCGGCCCAGAAATATTTTTGTTTAATGCAACTACTATTTGTATATTTGAGTACTCTTTATATGCATTTTATATAATTATTTTTAAGGGTAGTTTTGGGTTCATATAAATTCAGCAGAAGGTACAGAAGAGATTTCTTATATATCCTTGTTGTCTACAAATGCCCTGCCTCTTCTACTGTTAGTATCCCCAGCAGAGTGGCACGTTTGTTAAAATTGATGAATGCACATTGATACGTCTTTTTAACCCCAAATCCATAGTTTACATCAGGGCTTATTATTATTATTATTATTAGTAGTAGTAGTAGTAGTAGTAGTAGTATTTGTAGTAGTAGTAGTAGTATTGGGTATTATTTTGGTATTCACTGACCTGGAGGCAGGAGAAAACTTACCTTGATCCCAAGGTTGCTATACCACTGAGCCACATCCCCAGCCCTATATAGTTTCTATTTTGAGACAGGGTTTTGCTGTGTTGCCTAGGGCCTTGCTGAATTGCTGAGGCTGGCTTTGAACTTGCAATTCTCCTGCTTTAGCCTCCTAAGCTGCTGGAATTAAGGGCGTGTGCCTCTGCTCCTGGCCAGGATTTATTCTTGATGTTGAACATTCTGGAAGTTTTGACTTACATGCATTTTTTTTTTTTTTTTGGCATGGTTATGACATAGCATTTCTTTTTTATATGGATATACATATAAGAAGAAGGAGCATAAACATTTGTTCACTCAGTGATGTTGGTGTTTTTCTGTGCTCATGCATAGTCTTAATAATTGTGATTTTTTTTTCCACAGAGCTGCTGCTAGGATAAGAATCTGTTACAGGGGTGGTTTAATAGAGGTAGACTCTGCTCCAAGTTCTGTGTCAGCGCCTTCCTGACTTGTAACCTCTGACTGCCTCAGCTTTTCACCTCAAAGGCAGGGGTACTCAGAACTGTGACCTCGGCCTTAGAAGTTGAGACACTTAAAGATGCGTGGAAGTGTAGGCTGTTACTACCGCTGTGGAGAGCGCCTGCCCGCTAGGCGTCCTGCCAGGTCAGTTAGTTCCTGCAGGTGCTTTAGAGGAAGAGATTTCACTGACCTGGAGGCAAGAGAAAACTTACCTAAGGAAAAATGGCTAGAAGACCTTGGTTTCATTTATAAGTCTATAGGAGTGTAAACACTTTATTTAGAATCTGACTACGGATAAGGTTGCATGCAAGTAAATGTATAATATTTGTATCTAAATGCAAATACTGAATAATGGAACTGTGGTGCAGCTAACTGACAGTTCTGCAGGATCCTGTGACAGGAGCGCCAAGGAAGAAGCATGTGGCTGCCAGGGTCCCGCCAGCCCTTCTCTGAGTGCTAGGGTCTTACCTCACACTTGTCCCTGCTACTGCCCAAGCTGTCCCCATCTGGAGCAGTGGCTCAACTCAAATCATTATATGCCCTGAATCAGTGTCTTGTTTCTCCAAAGTGTTTTTTATTTATTTTCCTTTAAGTTGCTGACTTTAAATCCTAGAAACCTGTGCTTTATGGGCATCAGAGATTTTTGAGCTGACTTTTCATCTCTGAAATGTTAAGGACTCATTTAATTGACCCTTTTGTCTGCAGAATAACTGAGCAAGGCTCCCTTGTATATTTTGTCTAGACTGTATGTGTTTATCATCAAATATTCTGTAATGTCTTACTTCAAAAAATTTTTTTTAATTTGCAGTACTGCACATTGAACTCAGTGGCTCTCTACACCCCTAGCCATTTTTAAAATTTTATTTTTAGACAGTCATGCTCAGCTGCCCACATGGCCTTGAACTTTTTTTTAATCCTCCTGCCTCACCCTCCTGGGTAGCTGGATTATTTGCTTTTCTTGCTGCTTTGTGCAGTGATCTCTTTAGAGATGGGCATGAAGGAAATATTTTTATTATGTAAAGGTAGTACAAATTCAGACTATTCTGTGGCTTGTAGTCTGATTTACTAATGATGGATTTATCTTCTTACCCTGTTTTCAAATTTCTCCTCTAATATGAGCCATTATATTGTGAAATACCTGTGTTGAAATATTTTATGGTAAATATAATTCAAATAAGTTCTTAAAGCTGTGATCTTTATATTAAAATATTTCATTATATTCTGACAGTATAAATACACACACTTTACTCTGCTACACAACCTGTAAGGTCATCATTGATCCTAACAACCAATTGAAGGAGTGTGTCCTTCCAGAGCAGCTTAGTTCTCAGTGCCCTGTGTCCAGTGGGGGCTGTGACTGCTTATGTCAATCTGGAGCTCTCTGGTATCCTGTGTCCATTGCGGGCTGTGATAGGTGAATGAGTGGTTCAGGGCGTGCAGACTCCGTGCCGTAGGTGGCGTTTGTTGTGAAGACCAGGACTTAATTTACACAGAGAGCACCAAGCAAGAGAGGGCAAGAACCAAAGCACCTGGGTTGCAACTTACTCTCCTTAGAATTTAGCTTTGTCATTGTGGCCAGCTGTCACCCCTTGTCAACCTTCAGTTTTCTCCATGTGAACTGAAGGCACTGAGTGGGAATAATTGGATGAATCCCAGTCTTTTTCTAAAATGCCTATGAACTTTCAGCAGCTGGCCTCTACTTCACCTCTGCACATTCGTACACCCTGTCCGTTCCCTCTTTGAAGCAGGGTCTGCTCACCAGTGCTCTTCAGTACACCTTTACGCCCTTTACCTGTTGAGTCATCACCTTTCGAAAGTCCACTTTGTTTACCCAAGACCTGTTTATGCTGATTTTACTTATTATATTTACGTAATATAATTAAATGTTAACTTATTATATTTACGTAATATAATTAAATGTTATATTATTCAGTGAAATCAGAGTAAAAAATTATTTAATGGGAGCTAAAATAAATTTTGAAAAATTGAATAAAGATGAGTTTCTAAATATATATTTTGCATTAGATATAGGTGAGATAAAGAAAGAGGGCAGGGAGTATTAAAAATCTATGAAGATTCTGGACTCCAGATTGCTCTTCCAATCTCTGAAGTTCTTTCACCACTTTAAATAAATTGAAACTGAAAATTGTAGACAGTGCAATAATGACTACATCTAGCCAGAACTCCCATGCTCACAGAAAAGGCCTTGTGACAAAAAATGATTTAATTATGCGCTTTAGATGCCTCATGTTCAAAATAAAAGATTATCTGGAGGCTGGGAGTGTCGCTCAGTAATGGAGCACTTGCTGGCATGTGCTTTAAGGCTGCAAACAAAAAAAGATCATCTCTTTTTAAGATTCTCCACTTGAAACAGCAGCTGCTGTGGTTGGGAGACCAAGGTTCATCAGGTAAAGAGGTCTTTGCTGTTCCATGATGTTTTAAAAATAACAGTGATGCGCTGGGTTGTGGCTCAGTGGTAGAGCGCTTATCTAGCATGTGTGAGGCACTGGGTTTGATCCTTAGCACCACATAAAAATAAATAAAATAAAGGTATTGTGTCATGTACAACTAAAAAAAAAAAACAAAAAAAAAACTGGTCATCTTATCAAAGGTCTTAACAGCCAGCCCTTCAGCTGGTGTGAATCCTGTCTACCTGAGGTCTACATGGGGCACTTCTCTACCACCAAAGTAAACCCATTCCCACTGTGTTTTCTTCACAGAACATCCAGAAGATTCTCGGCCTTGCCCCGTCACGCGCTGCCACCAAGCAGGCTGGTGGATTTCTTGGCCCTCCACCTCCTTCTGGGAAGTTCTCTTGATCTCCAGCAGGACCTTTACTTCTTGGCATTCTTTGTACACTCTCAGATCAGACTGGCAACTGTTTTGCAGCATGAGTGATGGCGGCCTTGGTACTGGGGCCACCTTTAGTCTGGCCTCTTCTTGGCTTTCTGCTATGGTAAGCAGGAGAGTGGCATCAGTGAGAGGGCAGTGCTTCTGCTCACAGAGAGCTTTTTTTTTTTTTTTAAATAAGTGAATTAACTAGTTAAGTTCAGGTGTTTTTTCTGTAATTAAAAGTAAATGTCATCTTTCTGTTTCCATTTTCATGAGCATTTCCTGTGGGAGTGCCATGTTCCGTGATGGCTGGCTCTCCAGAGCATGGAGACTGACTAAGTCTTGTATTTTGTAAAGCCAAAACTGTCATGATCAATAAAGAGGCCAGATTTTTAGCTCTCCTATCTACAAGGAAAGATGGTGCGTTTTGTTCTTGCGCATCCTGAGACCAACAAGAGTGCAAATGTGTTTTCATATGCTGTTTTACCTCCCTTAACCTCTGGTAATCTACCTGGAGAGCTGTTGGGGTAGGAATTGGAAAGCAGAAATGGAGAGTGTGACTCTTGAGAGCTGAAAAGCGAGGTCCCCCCTACCTCCCTGCGTCCACTTCACATCTGGCTTCATGTGAGGGCATCTCTGTCTTCCCTGCAGCCATGGTTGTGGTCACACATGGCTGATCTTCAGAGTTTCCTTCTAGTCACAGTGACCTTCACTGCTTGTCCTGCTTCTTCATAAGGGGGACGGGTGCCTATGCCATGGTCCTTTTCCCAGTCCTGCCTAGAGTGGTAACCCTGTCCAAACACTGACACACTTAGTCTCCATAGAAGTGGGTTTCATATCAGTGGGGAAAAGTGGTGACCGTTACACCAACAGCAGACTCTCACTAGCAGCTGTGAAGTCCAGAAGGCAGTGGAGTAATAACCTTCGAAGTGCTGAGGAAGATCAGTATCAACTTGGAACTTTATGCACAGCTAAACCATAAGATTGGGAGCAAACTAAAGACATCCTGAGATGTAAAATCCATGATGCACGAGTGATTAAAGAGCATATTTCGGAGACAAAACAGAAGACCACTTGGGGGAAAGTATGGGAGACTAGAAACCATGGTCAGAGAAATTGCTTAAGTATGCAGATAAACACATTCCGTGGATTATTAAGGATTATCTCAAGATAATACCCATTCTTACTCATCTGACAGATGAAGCTAAAAGCAAGAGAGGTTATGCAGCTTGCTCAGTGTCACACAGCTGTGGAGTGGCAGAGTCGGCCATTTGACTCTGGTCTCAGAGCCTCTCCACAGGTCCTCCCTTGCCTCCTTAGTGGACAGAACTTAGTAGACAAAAGTTGGCCTTTGTTTTTTGTTAGTTTGTTCATTTGCGGTTGAACCCAGAGGTGATTACCACTGAGCCACATCCTCAGCGCCTTTCAAGTTTCATATTGAGGGGGGTCTCCTCGAGTTGCCCAGGCTGCCCTTAACTTGTGGCCCTCCACCTCAGCCTCCAGAGAGCTGGTGTTACAGGCATGCGCCGCCATGCCTGGCTTGTCTTCCTTAATCTGTGTTCTCAAAATGGTCAACATGGGTGAGAACACAGCAGGAGCTTAAGAAAAGCAGAAATCTCTGAGGTCACTGCCCTCAGAGGGATGTTGGTAACATGACTTTCTGGGGTCTTCTCCCCCATCATCGTGGACTGCTCCAAGAAGAATGATAATTGAAAGAATCATGAGCAAAGTTCACAATAAGAATGGCAACGAAGAGGGAATAAAGTTTAGAGGGAGAAGGAGCCCTCCTCAGGATTCTGCCCTCATCTTGGTGCAGTGGGACCATGGCCACCTAGCCATTCCCACCGAGTCTTTGGTGCCAGTTCCTTCAGGGCAGGTGAATTTTGGTTCTCCTGTTTCTATGGTAAAGAGTAAATACAGGAGAGGGAAAAGCAGAGATTACTTTCAATTACTTTCACCAATTGAGCCCAGCACATACACCCCCAGCCTCTTTTAAGTTTTGTATTGAGACAGGTCTCCCTGAGTTGCCCAGCTGTCCTCGAACTTGTGATCATACTCCTCAGCCTCCACAGTCGCTGGGATTACAGGTATGCACCAGCATGTTCACCCCGTTCTTGAAAAAGCACTGCAGGCTGAGATGTGGCTCAGTGGCAGGTCACTTTCCTAGGGTGCCCAGCCACACCAAAGAATGACACCACAACCAGCACTGCAGCAAGGATGCATTACAGAGGAGAGAGAGCTGTTGAGTCACAGGATGTGGGTTCACTGTGGACTCCGTGTTTTAAGATGACTTGTCCTGAAAAAATTTCCAGCCCAGTCATTTGATGCTTCTCGATCTGGAGCATCACTTTTAAGACAACACTGCGATCCCGGGAGGTTCCAACATCTCCCAGAATCCACCATCTGGCAGATGTCCTGTGTAAGACAGATTGTCCCTTCTCTAGGAAAAAAGAACCCAGCAGTTAGCTGCATTGCACTTGCACTGTGACATACTGTGTGATGAACTTGAAAATGCCACCAATGCAGGTCAGCCTGGTGTACTGACAGACTGCGTTTCAGAGCTGAGCAAGGGTAAGAAGTGGAAAGCTGCGGTGCGCAGGAGCCAGATGCCTGTGAGCAACTAGGCTCTCTTCCAGCAGGCTTTCCCTTCCAATAGTGCAGGGACTTCAAACGACATGGGGTCGAAGAGCAAATGGGTCCCCTACATCTAAAGCAAAAGCAGCCTGTTACTTACTAGTAGGTGGTGTGTGTGTGTGTGTGAGAGAGAGAGAGAGAGAGAAATGCGAGCATGCACTAATTATTTAAAAGAGTAAGATTCAGAACTCCTGGCACAGCACGCCTGGGACTAGTAGATTTTTAAATAAAATATATTTCAGTACTGTCAAAGGTACCATACTTTTTTTTAAAAAAAAAATTGAAGTTAGTCTTTGTTTTATCCTTGCATTGAGTTTTTTAATTTTTTTTGAAAAGGAAGAAATCTAAAAATTCATTGAAGTTAAATATATACATGGGCTAGGACGTGGCTCAGTGGTAGAGTGCTTGCCTAGCATGCTTAAGTTCCCAAGTTCACTTCCCAGCACCTAAAACAAAAGAACATGTGCATGCTCCCACGAGTACACCCAGGAAGAAGACGACAAGGAAAATTTCAACTCCTGATCAATTTAGTGTCACCTGTAATCTCGTCTGCTTCTAACCCTTAAAAAATTAGAAGCAAATCTCAGATGTCATAATTTTTGTGTAAATATTTCAGGGCTTTTCAAAGTATGTATAATCTCATAATTTTTTTTACACCTAAATTGACAATTCCTTGATATCATGAGTTGTCTACAGGTTGGCAAGGTTTTTACGGTTCTGGAAACGGGAGCCAAATGACAGTTAGCTGATGTGCTGCTTCTACCATCTGCTGTGGTGGTTCATGGTCTAGAGGGGAGTCTCCCGGAGGGCTTCTTAAGGCACAGGCTGCGTGGCCCTGCGGGAGCTGCCAGCTCTGTAAGCCGCCAGTGGGGAGCATTGCGCCCTGTTAACCGGGGCTTGGGTCCACTCCCACAGCGCTCCTCACCACCTCTGTGCCACCAACAGTCTACTGTTGAAAGTGGGGTGCCACCTTATGTGTTTCCCTCCCTGGGATCCTGCTGACTATATCCTCTTCTGTGACCTGTTTGTCCCTTCCTATAAGGTCTGCAGCTTTTAATCCATTAATTAGGGAATAAAAGTTGTAACTCTGTTCCTTTATTTGTTAGATAAAATGCTTATACAGATAGAAATCTCTAATCACTATTGGGGAAAAGTGAAGTTTTTCATTTGTTTTTTATGCTGTTTTTTTTTTTTTTTTTTTATACCCAGGGCCTTGTACATGCAAGGCAAGCACTCTACCAACTGAGCTATATCCCCAGCCCTAAAAGTGAAGTTTTTAAGAAAGGCAGAACAAAGGCGCTATTCTTCATGCCTGTAGAATAATGCGTGGTTCAGTGACCTCCAGTGGTGAAATGGTGAACAGTTAAAGCACCCGTGTCATTAACAGTCCACGAATTTAAAATACTTGAAGTCCTTTTCTTTGGAGGTTGGAGTGAACCCAGGAGCACTCTACCACTGGGTACATCCCCAGCCCATTTTGTTTTGAGACAGGGCCTTGCTAAGTGGCTGAGATCACAGACGGACACAACCTGGGCCTGGCTTGACTTTAATCCTCTGAAGTGGTCACTCCTGGTCATGCTCAGATTGTTCCATTTGTGGCCAGTGAACGCTTCCTCTATTTGGTTCCTGAGTCTTTGCATCACCCAAGTGTCAGCCGCATCCTCACTGGGCGCTGTTACAAGGTAGCCCAGGCTTATCTTGTGCATTTCCTGCCTCACTTGAAAGCAACAGTTTCTCCAAGGAAGACTGTCTCCTTGTTTCTGGAAAATGGTCTTTGGAGAATTGCAACCAGAGCACTAGGGATGCCTATTGAGACGGGTCTAGGAGGTTTCTATGGGGACTAAGATACTTCTGTGGTGGCTTTAAGATAAAATACTCCATGAGTTCATACTGGTAATCAGGGCTGCATGGTTTTTACTTTTTGTTTTTTTTTTGGTTTGTATTTGCCTTACCAAACCAATGCTAAGAATACCAGTTTTTAGCACCAAGAATGATATAATTAGGATATCACATAATCACTCGTTTAATTTTCTTTTTCATTTTCAGAGATTACTTCTTAATTTCCTTTATATACTGTTTTAATGAGCTTCCAGGCTAGTGTGCAGAAACATTTCAGCTACGTAGAGATGGGCACTGACCCATTCCTCATGCACTTTCATGGGTGCGGCCTCGTTCATGAGCCCCACGCTGTGGGGCAAGATGGACAGGTACAGACATTGCCTGGGTGTGATCTCATTTTAACCTGGTGGTGGGGTGGCAGGACACCGCTGTAGAGACATAGCCTCTTACTCCTCCCACACTTGCTGGCCAAAGAGAGAAGACCCAGCATGTGGCAGGGTCCCCAACAGACCCCTTGGGACCTCTCACCCGTTTCCCCGCAGTCACCTCCCAGGTGGCCTCCTGCACTCGGGTCTCAGCAGCCCCATCTCTCACCCTGCGTGGTGATGGTTTGGGTAGAAATGTTTGTTGCTCTTCTGGGGAAAGTTGCTGGTGGCTCCCGTGGCCTTGAACTCAGTGTCTTAGCCCCAGGGTCATCCAGTGTGCGCCTCTAGCCCCCATCCCTCTACTAGGTCCCTGGCTCTGGTCAGGTGGCTTCAGTGACAAATTCTGCTTTGGGAGTGTTCCTTTGGACCTTACTACCTCTGTCTTCCCTGCCTGTATGTCCTTCCTCTATGTGCCCAAGTTTCTACTGCTGCGTTCGACTCCACGTCATGCCTCGTCAAAGTTTCCGGTGACCTCAGGTGGCTGGGTTCCATCTGCCCTTCCTGTGTTGTCATTGTGACTTCTCCACACCTCAGCTGCCTCCCCTGGGAAGTGGGGTTGATTACCGTGTCAGGGCTCCCTTGCCCTCAGAAGCTCGCTGGTCCAGCTCACGTCACTGGATGCTCTTGACCACACTGGGGCTTCAGCTCCCACCAGTGGGTTGCGTGATGTGCTTGGCTTACTTATTTCAGTTAGTTAACTGCATGTTTGTCAGCTCGTGAAATGTGAGTACAGAATGGGCCTTCTGTGGAACTGCACTGAGTCATCTGGAATGGCCGAGTGCAACAGCGGGTCGCCCAGCCACTGCCGCTGTCTGCGTGTGGGTGAGAGGCTAGGGGGCAACAAGGACCCAGGAAGGTCTCGCACCCACAGCCTGCCTTAGGTGTTTTTCTCCGTCTGCCATGTTACAGAAACCCAACCTAGAACTCAACAGGTGATACACGTGGGGTTTGCTTTATGCTCCCCCTCCAAATGAGTCTCCTTCCGTAGACTCAGGCAAAAAGCCTCATCCCCACATCAGAAGAAAATGCTTGCATTTTTATGTTTTAAGTTAAACTAAACATGTCTAAAGGATGTATGTAGTTTTCACAATTCTACCCTGTAACTCACTTTTTTTTTTTTTTTTTTTTTTTTT
>NW_026000019.1:23952014-23964514 GCF_001458135.2 Marmota marmota marmota
TTTTTTTTTTTTTTTTTTTTTTTTTGGCACCCAGTGGCTCTCAACCACTGAGCCACATCCCCAGCCCTATTTTGTATTTTATTTGGAGACAGGGTCTCACTGAGTTGCTTAGTGCCTCGCTTTTGCTGAGGCTGGCTTTGAACTCACAATTCTCCTGACTCAGCCCCCCAAGCCGCTGGGTTTACAGGCGTGCATCACTGCACCCGGCTGTAATTAAGTTTTTAGATCAACCAAGTTATTCTCACATCAAATAAGAAGGTTTGTACTTCACAGTATTTTTGATGGTTACATAAAGCAATTGATATTATGCCTGGCTTATTGATTTCAACTACAGTAATCCTATGAGGGAGATGGGATATCTTTTTTTTTTTTTTTCTTTTTTGTGGTGCTGAGGATTGAACCCAGGGCCTTGTGCATGTGAGGCAAGCACTCTACCAACTGAGCTATATCCTCAGCCGCCTTTTTTTTATTATCCCATTCTATGGATGAAAAATCAGGTTTAGAGATTTTAAGTGACTCATCCAAGATTACACACCAGTAGGTTGCAGGACCAGGAAGAAGCCAGGTCCTTAGATTTCAGGGTCTATGCACTTACTGCTGTGGCACCCAGTAGGGCTGACTCCTTTGGGCCTATGATGTCAAACTGCTGAACGTGAATTCTGCCTGGACTCATTATCCAGAGTGCAAAATGCCTTCCTGTCAGATAAGTCAGGGTCCACAAGGGAGTCATTAAGTGATCATCACCATCTCTATTCCACTTAAAAAAAAAAAAAAAAAAAATTCCTTAATTTCTATATCACTGTCTAAGTAGTTTACATTAAGGAGACATTTGAATCCTAGAAGAGATTTTAAATTTATTCAGCTGTCACCAGATGGATAAGGAAGAAGATAAACAAAAGTCTACAGAAAGATAATATTGGAAATGACTGCCTTCTGCAGATGGAAGTCAAACACATTTTTTAATCCAGAAACATATTTGGATCCAAGGTTCATCTGGCTGCTCAAGAAATACTTCAGTGTAATCAAAGGCCTTTTTCTACACAAAAACAATTTTTAGGTTTATAATTATTCCATCCATTTGCTGAAGAGCTGTTTTGATCTTAAAAAAATGTCATATCAAGAAAGTTGAAAGAATTTAGAAACCTGCTTGATCTCGTGATAGACTGTTCCATTCTAGAAGAATGTTCTATTCTTAAGAGGAAGGTGGATGGTACTCAGTGCCTTTATGAGCACAAGCCAGGCAAGGCCTTGTTATTTTAATCCAGATACAAAAGTCTCATGAAGTAACACTCACCTCACATGCATTCAGACATCTTGTTCTTCACTTTCAGCTACTAGGGATGTTGAGGTGGAAGGATCGGTTGATTTTATGAGTCTGAGACCAGCCTGGACAACATAGTGAGTCTCTGTCTCACAAAAAGCAACCACTAGAGTCAGGTCTGGAGCACCAGAGAACACTGCCCAAGTTACATGTGGTCGACTCATCCCAGATGACTACACTGATGGATAACTACATGAAAACATAAAGAACAATTTTCTTTCTTTTTTCCAGTACTGGGGATTGGACTCAGGGGTGCTCTACCACGGAGCTATATCCTTTATTTTTTATTTTGAGATAGAATCTCACTAAGTTGCCCAGGCTAGCCTTGAACTTGTGATTCTCCTGCCTAAGCTTCTGAAGTTTCTGGGCTTACAGCCATGTGCCACCATGTCTGACTAAGAAGAACCAGTTTTCTAGAAAGGTATTAGGCAGGGAGCATGAATTCTTTCCTCAGATACAATGGCATGTACTTTCTGGAAGACAAGAAGTTCTGAGAACCTGTGTTGGTATCAGGGTGATGGCACACGTCTATTCACCATGAACAAGCACATCAGTACCACCTTGGTGCTGGGAGCGTTGTGGACACAGAGTGAGCCGAGCCAGGACCTGGGCTCCAGTCTCACCAGTGGCTGCTGTAAGGGCCACTGCAGAGCAGCCTTTCCTCAGCCAATGAAAGAGGACAACAGCTCCCACGGTGACCTGCCACTCAGAGCACAGGTTCAAACCAATTTAGGCTGCATCTAGATTATGTTTCTAAAGTTCATTTGTCTGAAAGCTTTATCTCGTGAAGTCTCGATAACAAAGTGCTAGACTTATGGTGTATAAGTCTCATTTCCTCCCAGTCTTGGTTGCACTCCATGTTCACCAGATCATTTAAGGTATTCCATTTAATTAAAACCTTATCTTGTCTTCCAGTGAAAAATAAAAACAAAACCCATCCCTTGCTTACACACAATAACGATCAAGACACCCAGAAGACTTCAAATAACATGACATACGATAATACTACTCTTAAAAAGTTACATGACTACAGTACAGAAATTATAATCACAATTATAAACCCAAGTTTGACACCCTAACCCATCAAAGCCAAGGCAAACCAAGCAGCCCTGATTAGCTCAGTCTACCGGGATGTGCTCTGGTCAGGTGGACTAGATATGGGAGCAAAGTGGGGCTGCCAACCTGGATGGGGCAGGAGTGGCTTAGAGTAGGATACAAGGACCAAGGGGCATGGACAGTGATTCTGTGAGGCTGCTCAGCACAGAAATGAGCTGCCTCGGGGTGGTCAGGCCCTGGGGTTTGTGACTTACCCCACGTCTTGCCAAAGGCTGCTGCCACCTGGTGCAGGGGTATTTCTTTTTACTGTGGCCAAGCACCCCACTTCAAGTTCTCAGGCACCCAAAAAGCAACCTGGCAGTAAAGATCTCAGAAGTGCAGTGGACGTTGGAATGATGCTTCCCTCATTTTTAGAGTACCCCCCCCCCGCCCTTTTGGTACTGGAAATTAAACCACGGGGCACTTTGCCACTGAGCTACATCCCCAGTCTTTTGTATTTTTTTGAGTCAGGCTCTTGCTAAGCTGCTGAGGTTGGCCTTCAAGTTGCAATCCTCCTGCCTCATCCTTCCCAGCTGCTGAGTGATGCCCCACCTCGAAGCCCTTCTTCTTCTCCTAGCTTCCTGACCTCCATCTTTCCTAGGGCTCAACTTCCTGCTTATGTGCAGGTGCCACCTAGTGGCGGCAGCTGCCTTGCCTGCTTTTCAGGGCAGGAAGTGCTTGGTATCCACTAAAACAAAAGGGAGGCAGGTAGAGTGCATCAGGCGCTGCCCAGATTCTCGGATGGGTACTTGAGTGGGTACTCGGGTGGGCCCAAGCGGAGGCTCCCTGAGGCTGAGCATGGAGACCAGACCCTGCGCATGCATGGCAGCTATTGGAGTCTTCTACTGCTAGACTCCCCTCTTGCCATGTGCAAGCTTCTCCATGTCCTTCTGTGAAAAATCAAAGCAACAAAAACACTAAAAGAGGTCTGTGAGCAGGGCACAGTGGTGCACACCTGTGACCCTAGTGATGTGGGGAGCTGAGGCAGGAGGACTGCAAGTTCAAGGCCAGTCCCAGCAACTTAACAAGACTCTCAAAATAAAATTTAAGAAAAGGGTTGGGGGTCTGGGGTTGTGGCTCAGTGGTGGAGCCCTTGCCTAGCATGTGTGAGGCACTGGGTTCGATTCTCAGCACCATGTGTAAATAAATAAAATAAAGGTCCACTGTATATATATACACACACACATATATGAGTGTGTGTGTGTGTGTGTGTGTGTGTGTAAAGGAACAAGCCTGGGGATGCCAGTGTTAGCTAGCATGTACAGGAGGCCTGGGTTCCATCCCCAGTACAACATACACACACACAAACACACACGAATGTTTGACAGAACCATAAACCTAGGAGAGAGCGAGCATGGGTGGACCCAGGAGGTTCCGGCATGTCTGGCAGCACTTGCCCCTCACAGTGCCCTCCCTCCTGCTACCCTCTCCGTGCCTGGCAGATCCACTGGGGCCATGGAACTGCCCTGGGTGAGTGTCCTGGTAAAAGAAGGCCAGCCCACCTCCCTAACGTCTCACGGTTACCCATTGCCCTGTCCTCTACTTTTCAAAAATCCTTTTTTCTTTTCAGACTCATATTATTGGTCTATAACATCTTACTTGCCTTCGTTTTTAATATTTATTTTTTAGTTATAGGTAGACACGACATCTTTATTTTTTATGTGGCACTGAGGATGAAACCCAGCGCTCTCGGATGCTAGGCAAGCGCTCTACCTCTTGAGCTGCCTTACTTCCCTTCTTAAGAATAATACCTTTAGAGGGGCTGGGGTTGTGGCTCAGTGGTAGCGTGCTTGCCTAGCATGCATGAGGCACTGGGTTCGATCCCCAGCACCACATAAAAAAATAAATAAGTAAACAAATAAAATAAAGGTATTGCGTCCATCTACAACTAAAAAAATTTTTAAAAAGAATAACACTTTTAAGAAAGAAACATATACACACGGCAAAAATGTAAATATTTAAGTAGATGTAAAATGAAAAGAAAAATCCCCGCCCTTCCCCTGACTTCCATTCCAAAATTTAGCCACTGTGAATACTTGGGTATGTGTGATGGCGAGGCCGTGGGACCCAGTTTGGTCAGACATCAGTCTAAATGTTGTTGTGCACGTACGTTTTAGGCATGATAAACATTTGCAATCGGTAGACCAGGTAGAATGGGCAACCTGCATAGTCTATGTGGGCCTCAGCTGGTCAACCAAAGGCCTTACAGCAAAGACTATGGTTTCCCAAAAAAGAAAGAACTCTCAAGAGTGCAACAGAGGAGCTGGGGATGTGGCTCAAGCGGTAGCGCGCTCGCCTGGCATGTGTGCGGCCCGGGTTCGATCCTCAGCACCACATTCAAACAAAGATGTTGTGTACTCCAAAAACTAAAAAATAAATACTAAAAAATTCTCTCTCTCTCTCTCTCTTTAAAAAAAAAAAAAAAAAAAAAGAGTGCAACAGAGAAGCCCTGCTTGGTTCTCAGCTCGCCGCCCAGCAGAATTCCAACTCAAGACTTCAAGGTCAGCTCCCACCTGAATTTCCAGCCTCCTGGACTGCCCTGCAAGTTTCAGACTTGCCAGCCCCCACAGTCAGCCAGTTCCATAGTCTCCCTCTGTCCATGCCTGACTGATTCCTCTTCTCCGGAGCATGCTCACTGACACGTGTCCATGATGTAGGTGGGCCACTGTCTCCCGAGGTGCCTTGCAGTCCTGTGACCAGAGGCTGAGAGTCGACTGGGCAACTTGGTGATGTCTTGGTTCTTGTGTGCAACTGTCTGATTAGACAGTGACCCCTGCACAGAGATGGAAGCACACGAGGCAGGTGGAAGTTAAGGCAGGTTCACACAAGTCCCCTGGAGAGAGTTGCAGGTGGTCCAGGACCCTAGGCTTTGGCTTCTTTGGTGGTGGGAGGCCTTGGCCACGCCTGTACGGCCATGTGCTCTGTAGCTGCTGTTGGGTGGGAGGAGTCTTCACCATGCTTTGTGAAAATTGGGGGCTTGCACCTGTGTGCCTGGATCGCTTTGTCCTCTCTGGCCTTGTGCCACTGGTGGAAGGTCATGTGATGGTCAGCTGGCCTCCAGACCAGCTTGTGGGTGTGCCCATGGCCTAGGGTACAGGATGCATAAATCTATAGGAGAGTGTGCTGTGCCTTTTTCTGGAGTGTGGAAGAAGACTGGTACCTCTGGGTTGGTCAGTGCCTGGTTGGGGTCCCTTCCCTCATTCCTGCTCCTCTGTAGCTAACTACCTAGGCTGACATTCAGCGTGCCTGAGTTCTCTCTGCTGGCCTGGGAAGATAAGTGACAGGAACACTTCCATGCCTGACCGCTGAACGTCTTGCTCTCTTTCTTTGCTGGTGACCTGCAGAGGGATCTGAAAGCATCCTTGGTGGCCATGTATTGAAGATGCATCCTGAGTCCTTTGGTAACTTTGTGGGCAGGGTTGCTTCTGCCCTGCCCATGTCCACAGATCTTGAGGCTCTGGTGTTAGGTAGATTGCAGATACATTTCTAGGAGCTGAGGCCATAGCACAGTGGTGGGACACTTGCCTAGCATGTTTAATCCCCTGCACCACTAAATAAATTAAAAATGTTTTTATTGTGTTCAGCAGGAGGCTAGGAACAGATGCCCTTGGCTAAAAAGATGGTGTCCTCCTATGTGTGGCAAAAAGTCTGGTAAAACTATTGCTATGGTAACCTGAAAGGCAGACATCCTACTGTGCTTCTGGGAAGGGGGTAGGAGGAGCCAGTGTAAGCCTGAATTGGCCGCTTGCTCTTGAGCCAGGTACTACAAGAAAGATGAGGCCACTGGTGTGTAAACAAAGGAAGGACAAACAAAGGACATCTGGACCATGTCCACTCAGAAAAGCCGCCTGCTCATGCCCTAAGAGCAAGGGCTGAGTCGCAGAGTGCAGGCCTGTCGGGAAGGCCCGAGTTCGTCTCAGTCCCACCTGCTTGTCCTACGGTTCCGAGGCCACGACAGTGAGAGAGGCTTTGGGGAAGGGAGCAGAGATAGAGCAGGACTCAAGGGCTGTCTGGAAGAGCACTCTGGGTGAGGCTGTTAGCACCGAGTAGGAAAATTGGACTGAGTGTGTTTAAAGTTCTGAAGTGAGAGCAAAGCCCAGAGACCACAGGAAACCCGGCCTGGAACTCCTGGTCACCCGCGGGGCGGGTGGCCTGGGCCTGCAGTCCCAGCTCCTCGGGAGGCTGAGGCGGGAGCCGCTCTTGAGCTCACCAACTGGAGACCAGCAGGCAACAAAGCGAGATGGTCTCCTCGTGCCGCCCCGGGAACCCCACCAACTTCAACAGGAAGCGAACCTCGGGCTCCTTGCAGCAATCAGGATGCAAAAGCGAACCTGTAAAGAAAGCCTACTCCCCGGGCCTGCGATTCCGCCTGTCCCTTCCGAGGGACATCGGGCTGGGTCACAGACAGCCCACAGCCCACTGACATGTGTCCGCTGGCTTTTCCGTTTCTCTGTTTCCTTCAGAGTTTCTGCCGCTGTCTTCAAATCCACTGATGTTTTTTTCTTCTGCATTATCTAATCTGCTAATGCCACCCAGTGTATTTTTTATTGCAGAAAATATGTTTTTCATCTTACAAATTTGACACAGGTCTTTTATTTGTCTCCCACTTTCCTCCTCATGTTTATAATTTACCCTGTTTTATTTTTTATTTTATTTTTTGTATCATGGACTGACCCAGGCATGTTTCACCCCTGAGCTACATCCTCAGCCCTTTCTCCGTTTTATTTTGAGACATGATCTCACCAAAATGCCCAGGCTGGCCTCAAACTTGGGATCCTCCCGCCTCCTCCCTCTGCCTCTGGAACCTGATGGGACTACAGGCATGCACCCTGCACCTGGCTTACACTTTACCTTCTTAAGCACACAAAGTGTGACAATGGGCTTAACACCATCTGCCATCTGTGTGGTCTCCAGGTCTGTTTCTTTTGACGGGTTTGCCAACTGGCTACCGGTTGTCCTTTTCTGTTTCTTTGCATTTTTCCTTCTGAGGTGCTGGGGAGGCTAAGCCAGTGCTGTCCTACTGACCCCACCCCCAGTCATACCTGATAATTACTTGTTGGCTCCAGGACACTGTGGTTTTTAACTTTGCTAGGTGTTGGGCTTTTTGTGTGTGTTCCTTTAAATAACCTGGAATTATTTTTTTCGGTACAGAAGTAGGCTGTTTGGGTTGGTGGGTCCTTCTGAGGCCTGCCTTTGAGCTTTGATGGGCAGCGCAGGGCAGCCATCAGCCTGGGGTTTGGTCCTTCTGTTGAGGCGCTCCCCTTTTGAGGACTCACCTAGCACCCTAGATGTCTTTCTCCTCTGGAGGGAACCCAAGGTGTTCCATTCCCTACATGAGCTCAAGGGGTTTTTCTACCCATTCCTTTCTGGTGGCTTTCCCTTGGCTCTGGGTAGTTTCCACCTCAGATTGAGGGACTTTGCAAGGAGAGTAGTGGTTTCCAGTGGTTGGCAGTGGGAGAAACGGCAGGTGTTGGTCACAGAGCCAGCAGCTCAGTTACACAGGATGAACAAGCTCTGAAGGTCTAATGCACAGCATGGTGACTGAAGTTACAATACCACGAACTTGAGATGGGCTAGGAGAGTAGGTCCCGAGTGTTCTCCCCACACGGACTCACCCCGTGGAAACCTGGCAGGGTGATGGATAGCTGATCTTGGTGATCACTGAGACTGACCAGGTGTATCAGAGCATCCCACTGTAACCTTAAGTACACATGATTTTTATGCTGGTTACATCTTGGTAAAACGAGGGAGGTCAATGGGGGGACTCTACGGATCCCTAACACTCTTTGGACAGCTCGCTCCTTTCTGGAACTGCCCCCACAAGCTCTGCCCCGTGGCCTTCTCAACTCTTGACGTTGCCCTTCCTGCAGTGTGGCCTGGAAACACCTTCTAACACCTTCCAACACCTTCCAGGCAGAGAGCTGGGAACTCAAGGGTCCCCTCAGCTCCCTTCTCAGAGAGCACTGTCCTGTGCTTCCTGTTGTCCAGTGTCTGTGCATTGTTCCCTGTCCTTTGTCCAGTTTTCTCATTGCTTAAGGCAGCAATGTGAGCAGGTGCCCTTGTCGCATCATGGTTGAGAGCAGGAGGCTCTCACGGCTGAGGACAGAGGAGGACTCGAGGGCGGTGGACGCCAAGGCCCCTTGCAGAAGGCTGTGGCAGGCTTCTCTCAGACCTTGGCTCTGCTGCGGCAACACACAGGCCCGTCCCTCAGACTTGTCAGGCCTAACCGATTGCCCTTTTCCCTCCCAGCCTTTCTTCTGGCTCGTTTTCAGGTGTCTGACACCTGCGTAGAAGGCCAGTGAGTAACTGCTGCTCACTGAACCACTTCCGCCCTTCACGTCTTTTTACATGGCTCCTGAAGATGCTCTGTGTTAAGGGCCGGAGCTAAGATGTGGCTCCGTCACCACACCTCATGCCTGCTCCTCCAGCTGCGTGGTTCCTCTCCTCTGGGACGCAGCTTGCCTCCAGCCCAGCTGCTCTCAGTTCCCATGAACGCGTCTCACCACCACCTGGACTTTGCAATCCTGAACCCAGAAATCTCTAGACAGCATCTATTGTCCCTCCCTCTCGCCCCCCCCCCCAGCCCTCCATGTCCTGGGAGTCCCCACACCCTGCCTTTCCCTTTTCCTCTCTTTTTCTCATTTTATTATCAACCCTTAATAAAGCCGCCATTCAGGGACACCCTGCCCAGTTCCCTTGTTTCCCTCATCCACAGGAAGCTTCCTTGACCTGGATGAACAGTCGCCTGCTGCACCCTGAGGCTGACGGGGTGAGGTGGAAACACCCTTCCGCCCCGGTTCTCCACACTGCCTGTCACTCCTGGTCAGCACGTTTCCTATCTCCCCGCGCGGCCTCAGGGCTTGGCTGGTCCAGGAGGTGGTGAGGTGCGTTCATGGGAACTGAGAGCAGCCTGAGCTGGAGGTAGGCTGCGTCCCAGAGGTCAGGACCCACGCAGCTGGAGGAGCAGGCGGGAGATGTGGTGACGGAGCGCCATCTCAGCTCCACCTTCTTTCCTCCTCGTTTCCAGCGGGTGATGTTTTTCCTGCTTCAGAGAAAAACGACTCCCTTTATGCTATGTCCCTTTACTTTCAAACTATGTCCACACTGTGTTTTTGTTATTTTTTTGGGCACGTGATCCTAAAGCAGCATTTCCCAGAGAGGGTTTAATAGTTGTCACCTGCCACACAGTGATGTGCTCTGGAAGTCTGGGAGTCTGGGTGTGGAGACACCAAGCAGATTGCTTCCTGCAGCATCTGCTCAAGCTCCAAATGTGTAGCGGGCACTGTGATCTCTGAGAGGAGGGTACATACGTGCTGTCATCGCACTGACGTATCAACAGAACCCTGTTTAGATGCACACCCCACGGAATCAGTGCTCTGGGTCAGAGTTTGGAAGCAACGCCTTGTTGTTTTGAGCATGGTTGAGATGCTTGTGTCAGAGTCACTTTGGATGCTCGTTGCTGACATGAAAGACCTCGCGGTGTCGCTGTGCCAGAGCGCTTCTGTCAGGAGCTCAGTGGACTGGCTTTCCAGGGACCCGGGGATGCTGAGGCATAGGATGGCAGAGAAGCAAGACCAGGATGCCTGAAGGCCTAACTCTTTGCAGCCACCTCGTTATCCCTCAACCGCTCAGCATGACGGAGAAATCCATTAACTTCTTGTGTAAGCCACTGCCATTTTTGCCTTGGACAATGCAACTGAACTGAAAGCTAATTAATTCAGAGATGAACCTACTTTTGACTAATTATGTATACTGAGGAATTTAAGTGTTTTCTGTTCTTTATCAAACACACAAAAAATCTCTTTTCAAAGTGATTTTATTGGCTGCTCCGTGGCATGAAACCAAGAAAGCAGACCAGCAGCTTCTCTGCAGGTGGGTGAGCCAAAAAAAAAAAAAAAATGCATGCCCCAAACAATGGCGTATCTATGTATGTCAAAAACCCTTCTCAACTTCAAGAGTCAAATAGACCACAACACAGTAGTACTGGGTTCAAACATTTTTAACCATACATATTAATACAGACGTGAACATATATGTAAAAATAGACATGAAAATATTTAAATGGATATGGATTTGCATGTAGTTATTTTTCTTTTGAGATGGATGTTTACAGTTTTGGTAAAATATAGGATATGATTATGCAACTGAATATATATGAAAATTTATGGGTAGGATTTGGGTTGTCATTAGGGTACATACACATAAAAATGAATGCATATAAACATGGAATATGTATGTGAAAATACATATGGATATTCAGTAATATTTTTAACTTTTGTTTAAAAGACTTATGATTATGGTAGGGTTAGGTTTAGTTCTGAGCTACTACTTTGGTTTAGGGGACGGGTTACCTTTGGAACATATGTATCAGTATATATGAATAGACATATGAATATAGAGGTAATATTATATATTAAATATATATATACACATTTTATGGATTATTTTTAAGATAAGCAATATTGTCATATTATGTGTGAAATCTGGGCTTTGCCTATGGAAATGAGTATGTGTGTGTGCGTGTGTATATATATATATATATATATATATATATATATATATATATATATATAATATCTATGGGTTTTTATGTAAATTTATGACCTTATATCCCCAAATATTATAGGTACATTCATATAATGTTATGGTTTATATGTATAGAGGTTTCTCTGAGGTGCATTGGTAGGTATAGAGCTAATGTAGAAAAATAGTTAGGGCTAGTTTAGAGATGGAACATTTTTATCCATATACAGGAATACAAATATGAATATATATGTAAAAATACACATGAAAATATTGAAATGGATATAAACTTGTATATAGTTATTTTTCTTTTGAGATGGATGTTTACAATTTGCTTTAGTTATAGTTTATAGTTATGTAACTGAATACACATGAAAATGTATAAGCAGAAATTTGGTTGCTATTAGGGTATATTCATATATAAATGAATGTATATGAAAATATATGAATATATATGACAATATATTTGGATACTCAAACTAAAAATAAATAAATAAATAAAAAGATAATATATTTTATAAAAAGAGACCATATATCTTATTTTATTATAAAAGGACAATAAATATCACTTGTTAGGGACTAAACACAATCATAAAAATAGCAATTTTTTTCCAAAATTGGAAGTAAAAAATTATGAACTACAACAATCAATACAATTATAAAATATATTTTTAAAAAGGTGATTTTACTACAGAATCTGTGTTACCCACATGAAATATAAGCCTTATTATCTGTGTGCAGATCAAAATTTGGAAATATATATATATATGTTTGGTACTGTTGATTGAACCCAGTTACCACTGAGCAACATCATCAGCCCTCACCCTTTAAATTTTTTTGTTTTTAAATTTGAGATGGGGTCTTGCTAAGTAGCTTTGGGCCTCTCTAAGTTGCCCAACCTGGCCTTGAACTTGTGATCCTCTAGCCTCCGCCTCCCAAGTTGCTGGGAGTACAGGTGTGTGCCACCATACTCAGCTTTTCTTGCAATTTTAATGATCTATGAATTAGATCAACAGACATCATGATTACATTTTGAAAGTAAACATCAGAAATCATGATGTGACAAGTCAAAATTTATTTGTTGGGCAGAATATTTTAAATAGGTATTGTCCCATAAAATCTGAGATACAGCCAGGCACCACCAACACATGCCAGTAATCCCAGTGATTCAGGAGGTGTAGGCAGGAGGATAGAAAAGTTTCAGGCCAGTTTCAGCAACTGAGCAAGACCTTGTCTCAAAGATTAATAACACTGGGGTGTAGCTCAGTGGTAAAGCACCTCTGGGTTCAGTCCCCACTAGCAAAAATAAAAACAAGCAAACAGAACTTAGAGTGTTTGTACACATAAATCGCCCGTCCTTGCTGCAGTAATCCTGGAGACCTGCGGTGCACATCACCAAATCCTGGTGTCACCATCTGCTTCTGATGGACAGTAGTTGTGATAGGAGAAGCAAATGTGACTCCATTTTGTTTTATGACTTCATCCTGTAAAACAACCTTGCCATGTAGAAGGGTCATGACTGGGGCAAAATGTTCTTTTCCATTTGCTATAGAAACCTTAA
>NW_026000019.1:23966399-24033522 GCF_001458135.2 Marmota marmota marmota
AGGGGCTGGGCGTTGAGGTAGCTCGGCCCCCCGGGGACTGGGAGGGACAGGGAGGGCCGCGGAGCGCCGCTGGCCTCGGCTGGGCGGGAGCATGGCTCCGCCCCTCGGGCCCGGAGAGGGGACGAACAAGGCTCTGGGACCTTATCTACCTGCAGTCTGCCTCGCTGCCTTTGCCGGACAGCTGCTCAAGTGTGTTACAGACATTGCAGGCTTTACTATCTCCGGAAAAAGCGGAGTCCCCAGGAATTCTTGTGAAAAGGAAATGTTGAGTTGCTATTCTTAAAGAATTTTTGTTGATTTAGTTGGATTTGGTTACAATCCTTGGGCTGTGGGTCTAAAGAAATTGATTTTTTTTTTTTTTCGTATTTTGCCCCAGGTAGGGATAGGGAATAAAGTTGGGGTAAGAAAGACTGTTTTCTTTTTGGGGAAAAACATTTCTTGCTTTTAGTAATGTCTTTTTCTGATATTGCTGCTTATTACCCATATTTATCCAGTGTCAGTGGTATGACTGAGTTAGAGAATAGAAAGGGATTTGAAAGAGTTTACATCCAGAAGACTGATTCCTTTCGATTCTGATTTCTCAAGACCCTGAGATTCTTATTTTTTAAAAATTATTTAATTTTGTGTTGTGCTGAGGATGGAACCTAGTGCCTCACATGTGCTAGGCAAGAGCTCTACCCTTGAGCTACAACTCCCCCCCCCCCGCCCCCATTGTGAGAAGTAGTAAGGAGTGTTGTACTGATTTTTTAGAAAGTTAATGTTAGTGAACTCAACTCTGAATACAGGACAGGGGTTATCAGCCCAAACATGGTTAGTTTACAACACGGGACATGATCTTTCTCAGTCTGAAATGTGGTTAAGTGCTTTTTTTCTGGAGAGAGGTCTGCAACTTTTATTAGATTCCAAAGGGGTCAATGACTACCAAAAAAAAAAAAAAAACTACTTGCATAACAGTGGTCACTAAATCAGACCATACTTAAAAACAGGAAGGGGATCCCGAAAAACACATTAATACACAATTTTATTTAAATATGTTGCAACAATTTGAGATAAAGCTGACTTTCCCCCTTTTTATAGGCCGGATAATAGCTACTTTCACATGTTCTGGTGAAAAGGAAGTAGATTTGGCTGTTCAAAATGCAAAGGCTGCTTTTAAACTATGGAGTACGAAATCTGGCTTGGAGCGGTGCCGAATCCTCTTGGAGGCTGCCAAGATAATAAGGGTGTGTATTAATATATTCCCCTCTGCCAAGATAATAAAGGTGTGTATTAATATATTCCTCTCCAGAAGGCTCCTCACATATTGCTCCAAGGGTTCTTTGTAGTTAAATTTGGTGCAACATTAGGTTTGACTTTTCTTTTGGTGCTGGGATTGAAGCCTGGGCCTGACACAAGCTCTCCCACGTCTACAGCTCCAGGTTATATAATGTTTGTTGAAGTGGAAAAACATTGCCACGTGTTCCCTTTGGTATGAAAAACAAGCTTTCATTTCTTACTGGATCTTGGCTTTTGGCCATCTCCCTTGGCAGATTTTCTTTTCTGTATTTGTTTTGAATTATAATGTACTTTATGTGGCTTGTCTCTTTTTTTTTTTTTTTAATGCATTTTGTATGTTAGTTCCTTTTTATATTTTTTCTTCTAATACTTAATTGTATCTTCCTTTTTTAGTTTTTAATTGCCTGGAAAGATGTAATAGATTCATACATGCTCCCTTTAAAAAAAAAAAAGAGAAAAGAAAAAAAGACCACATAAATTCTTAGAATCTTATAAATGGAAACTAATGGGTATTCATCAAGTAAAGTTGTAAAATTCAGAAGAGTACACATTGAAATATGGGTCATGCATAGCCGAGTAGTAGGACTGTGGGGATTCTTCTTTTTTGGGGGGGATACTGGGGATTGGATTGAGGAGCAAGCAGATTCTCACTAAGTTGCCTAGGGCCTCACTAAGTTATGGAGGCTAGCCTTAAACTTGTGATCCTCCTGCCTTAGCCCACTAAGTAATTGGGAAGAAATTGATTTTTTTTTTTTTCTTTCTTATTTTGCCCCAGATAGGTGTACTACACCCAGCTTGGTCTAAATGTGTTAAGTAACAGGGTTTGAGAGTTGCCCTACTTGCAAGAGTGTGTATGCATTTGTGACAACACATGAGGCTCTGGGGTCGGAGAAGAAGATGGTGTGTCAGAGCACAGTGTAGCAGGCAGAGCCGACTTGAGCGCGGCTTTCCAAGGCTCCTCCCCTCAGGTGATGCCTGTCCATTTGTACATGGGTTGTACCCCAGGGGAACCCTAAACCTATTGAGACAGCCTGTCTTGGGCTGCTGGCACATCTTGCCCTTCCTGTCCTCTGGAGAGAGATTATCGGTAAGCCCATTTTTGGGGTTCAGAGGGAAGGGTCACTGAGATTTTTACCCTGAAATGTAAGCGCATGTCACCAGGAGCATGCAGCGGAGAGCTTTGTGTGTCCATATTGCTCCAGAGTTCTCTGCCTGACAGAGACGTGGCCTCTGCCTCCCAAGCCTTTGCCGTTCACACCACCTGCCCGAGTTCTTGGCACAGAAGCCTGGACCATGCAGAAATGTCAAAACAGTCATGGAGAACTTTTTCTTGACAAAAAAAAATTCCTTTTGTTAAGAATTTAATTTGGGGCTGGGGTTGTGGCTCAGTGGTAGAGTGCTCACCTAGCACGTGCAAGGCCCTGGGCTCGATCCTCAGCACCACATAAAAATAAATAATAAAGATATTGTGTTAACTACAACTGAAAAAATATTTTAAAAAAAAGAATTTAATTTCATCATTCTAAGCTGATAATTATTTTAGTTTGTCCTTTTTTTCTTTTTAACAATTCATGAACATACGTGGTTATGTCTTCTTGAAAATGTCTGTAGGGGCTGGGGTGTGGCTCAGTGGTAGAGCGCTCGCCTAGCATGCACAAGGCATTGGGTTCGATCCTCAACACCACATAAGTGTAAAATAAAGATATTGTGTCCACCTGAAGCTAAAAAATAAACATTAAAAAAAAGCCTATAATTCTAGCAGCTTGGGAGGCTGAGGCAGGAGGATCACAAGTTCAAAGCCAGTCTCAGCAATTTAGCAAGGCCCAAAGCAACTGGGTGAGACCCTGTCTCTAATAAAATATAAATAAAGGACAGGGGATGTGGATTGGTGGTTAAGTGCCCCTGGGTTCAATTCCTGGTACCAAAAAAAAAAAAAAAGAATTGGAATTAAAATGATTTCTATTAGTCCTAAATAGTATCTAGTAATATCTTTTGCTCTGAAATCTACTCTGGGAATAATGCCTTTTCTTTTTGTACATTTCCCTAAGGACTGTTCTCTCTCACTGTATGCTCAGGCCCACATATGCACACATGAAGACACAGAAACGTAGCATCACTCTTCATGAAACTGTTTTTCGACTGAGCTTGTAAAGAGGTTGTGGGCTTAAGGGTCTGTTGCTTGGTGAACTGGAGAGGAGGGCAGGAAGCATCTCTCTGCCAAATGCCACGGGGCCATTCCTTTCATTTTCATTTAAAGTGAAAGCTGTTGCTATTTTAAAAAACCGAGTAGTGTATGTCGTGTAGGCCCTGAGTGCATCCAGATGTACGTGTCTTAAGGTTCCTCTTGTGTTGTGCCCTCAGGAGCGAACGGATGACATTGCCATTGTGGAGACCATCAACAATGGCAAGTCCATCTTTGAGGCCCGCTTGGATGTGGCATCTTGCTGGCAGTGCCTGGAGTACTTTGCGGGCTTGGCTGGGTCCCTGGCTGGTAAGCTAACAAAGGGCAGTAGAGCAGAGGTTTTGAGTTAAGCTAGGTCAGAGCTGAAGTCCGGGGTTCACAGTATTCTCTGGGACGGGGAGGGGGTAGGTTTACTGGTTTTCCTTATCAGAGCTGGAGCTGTAATCTCCACTTCTTGGGTTGTCTTTAGGATTAGATGACATTCGGCAAGTAAAGTGTCTGGCATGGTGCTTGAGCTTTGCACCAGGTTGCAGGAAAAACAATTTTTGTAAACGTTAGCTTGTCATATTTACCAGTGTCACCTGTTTAGCAAAAAACTCTCTGACAAGTTATGAAGTTGGCAACAATTCATATTGGGCAGTTGGTAAGGCCCACCTGAGCATGGGGAGCCACAGTCTGAGGTGTTTGGGTCCTCAGACTCTCCCCTATTCCAAGCTTCTCACATTACCATTTTATTTCATCAAAGGTATCTTGGTAGAGGAATTTTTAGAGGATTAAGTAGGATGAGTGCATGTTGTGAGCTTGATGCCAGCCTAGGCAACCTGGTGAGACCCTGTCTTAAAATAAAATTTTATAAAAAACCCGGGCCTGTAGCTCAGTGGTAGAGCACTACCCTAGCATGTGCCAGGCCCTGGGTCCAACTCCCCCCACCCCCAACAACAACAAAAAAACAAAGAGAGAAAGAGTGGGCACGGTGAGCAGTGTCTTGGGGCAGAAGGAGGCTGGCCTGCCTGGAGTGTGGGCAGAGCAGGCACTGGGGGTGCTGTTGGTGAAGCTTGGCAGCACGGCCTGCATTCCTCTCTGACCTCTGCCTTCCCCTTAGGTGAACACGTCCAGCTCCCAGGAGGATCCTTTGGTTATACCAGAAGAGAGCCACTTGGGGTATGTGTGGGGATAGGAGCCTGGAACTACCCCTTTCAGATCGCCTGTTGGAAGTCTGCTCCTGCTTTGGCCTGCGGTAAGAAGCACTTGGTCCTGCACCAGGAGCGTCCATTCCCCCCATCCTCTCCCCCTCACCTCTCCACATTCGCACAATTCAGAGCACAGCAGCCTCAGAGGACGTGTCCCCACCTGCCCTGCCTGGCCCCCAGGAAGCTGATGTTCAGGTCCCACACTGGATCACATCTACGAGGTCCCATTTTTTATTTGCCCAGCTAATTTTTGTATATGGGAAGAAAGAAACCTGATTTTTGCTCTTCAATCGAATTAGATTTGTCTTTTCTGGATAAGAATTTCTAGCATGTCGCATCACACAACTAGACTGGTCAGGGTCACTCCAAGTGAATTTGGGGACTAAATAAAGACACAGACACAGAAAGAACCTTTTCTTTGGGTTCAGTGACCACTCATCAGCCACAGCTCCCACAAGGGGGGCAAGGCAGGCAATAAAGAGTGAGGAGCAGGTGCTGAACCCTTTTATTGGGGAGAAGCCATTCAGATGAGGCAGGGGGTCAGGTTTCAGGGGGCTGAGTCTAGCTTCTGATGTCTGCAGTCAGCAGGTGACTGACATCCAGGAAGGCCACGCCCATCTCGTGCTGTGTGGGGATCATAGGCAGAGCTAGCAAAATGACACAAAAAGACACATACGTCCCCTCCCAAACAGAGGGCCAGCGTTGGTTCAGTCCACCCTGTGAGCTCAGTGCTCATAGTGCACACACACACACAGCCCTTTGCTGGCTTGCCACATCTCCACACTCATTCATTGCTTAGAGCTAAGGGGCACTTGGTTCTTATGTGGCAGCTCCTGACAGTAGCAGGCGTGTGACTCGATTTGGGAACAGAAGGCAAAGCCCCTTCTTTAAGGGTCTTGAGAGAAATGATGGAAGAGGTCCAGTGGCCAAGTAGGTGGCCAAGTGACTAGAAGAAGCAGTTTCCTTGTGCTATATAAAAATAAAGAGTCTGTAGGGAAAACGTTTGTTTAACTTAAAATCCAGTGTTAAAAACCTGTTAGGATGCCACGTTGAAGAGTTTCTCGTGTCCTGTTGCCATGGGTGCTCTTTGTTTTAGTGGATTCTCTTTAGTGGTACTTAACCACCATTGAGCCACATCCCCAGCCCTTTTTATTTATTTTTTAGAGACATGGTCTTGCTAAGTTGCTTAGAGCCTTGCTAAATTGCTGGGCTGGCCTTAAACTTTCGATCCTCCTGCTTCAGCCTCCCAAGCTGCTGGGATTACAGGATTATAGGAGTCCATACTCCTATTTTGAGAGACAGTGTGATAGAGGAGAGGAGAAAGAATGTCAGAATCAAGCCAGCAGCTCTGGGGACTCTAGCCTGAACCCTGCAGGTCTTCAGCGTCAGCTTTTATAAAATGGGACTAACCGTACCTACCTCTTGGTGCTGCTGAGGGTATTAATGGGATCATTATGTGCACAGCCGACTGGGCAGGTGTGTTTTCAGGTGTGTTTAATGATAGAAGCCAAAATGAAGGACAAGGTATGTCTATTAAAACAGCAATTGTGGGATCTGAGGGGGGACAGGAAACACTGGGATTATTCTGGTTTCGTAGAGACCAGGTCTCGAGTCTTTGTGTTTTGGGTTCACACAGGTAATGCTATGGTCTTTAAACCGTCTCCCTTCACACCCGTTTCCGCCCTGCTCCTGGCTGAGATCTATGTGGAGGCTGGCGTGCCTCCTGGGCTCTTCAATGTGGTGCAGGGAGGGGCCGCCACGGGCCAGTTTCTGTGTCAGCATCCCGATGTGGCCAAGGTCTCCTTCACTGGAAGCGTGCCCACTGGTGTGAAGGTGAGGTGGCTTCTGGACGTGGCCGGAGAGCCTGCCCGGACTGTATGGGACTCTCTTTGGCTTCTACCTAACCAGTTGGAAGGGGCAGGGGGTTCCTTGGGGCCAAGCTCTGGAGTTCCCCGTAGGAGTGTGGAGGGGAGCTCGCTCACGTGGGGTCCTGGTTAGGCAGGTGGGTGCAGCCCCTGCTCCTGCCTGGGGAGGTGATGTGTCTCGGGGCAGGCCTGGTGGCCTTGTGCCTCCCACAGAGGAAGGGTGTTTTCCCTGGTATTTCACATCTGTCGTTGTGACCTGAGTTTGCGTTCTGGGCTTGTGGCCTCAACACTGTGGCAGTCACGCGGCCATTCTGACTGTAGTGGTCTCAGGGAAAGCCCTCAGAGTTTCAGGGGGCCTCTGTGGATTCTCTCCAGTTTTCTGGAAGAGAATATTTTAATCAGCTAGGTATTTTATAGTACTGGGGTTGAACCCAGGGGCACGCTCCCACTGAGCTACCTCCCACCCCTTTTTATAATTTTGAGACAGGACCTTGCTAAGTTGCTGAGGCTGGCCTCAAATTTGTAATCCTCCTGCCTCAGCTAGGCTTATAGGCACATGCCATCACACCTGGCTCTGGAAAAGAAAATTGTAAATAGGCCAAGGGCACCGTATATTGAGGAGAAAGAGGCTGCGGGTTGTGTAGTCAGGACGGCTTTGTTGATTCAGGCTGAGCTCTGTAGAGTGCAGTCTGATTGAGTCCTACTTCTGAATGCTCTGTCTTTCTTTTCCAAGATCATGGAACTGTCAGCTAAAGGGATCAAACCTGTGACCTTGGAACTTGGGGGCAAATCTCCACTCATCATCTTCTCCGATTGCGACTTGGAGAATGCCGTGAGGGGGGCGATGATGGCCAACTTCCTCACTCAAGGCCAGGTGCGTACTGTCACTGGAGGAGGCTGGGGAGGAGCCGCTCCGTCTGCAGCATCTTCTACTTCCTCCTGAAGACCTTTGAGACAAGAGAGTTGCCTACACAATACAGAGACTCCCCATGAGCCGCTGAAGTGTAAACACTCTAACTTCATGGCTCCTCGTGGGTGTGTACCTCCGCGTACTTACTAAGTTTCTCCAACTACTTGAGAGGAAGTCGTGGGCCCTGGCCCCTAAGCTCCATGCCCCTCAGTGTTCCTAAGAACAAGGGCCTTATTTTATATAAGCACAGCACACCTAGTAAAATCAGAAGATTCACCCTGACAGGGTGGTACTAATGTGTAGTTATCAGTAAAATTCTGCCATTCGTTTGATTGATGTGCTCTTAGCAAAGGAAAAAAATTTTCTCATTCAAGGTTCAGAGATGGTGCTGCATTCAGTTGACTGCTTTTCTTTTTCCTCCTTCCAAATTACCACTGTTTTTTAAAATTGTACACAGACCTGGGCGTGACAGTCGTTTACCTCTGTGTGACGCGCAGTGATCACGGCCGTCTGTCTCATCTCTTTTTGCTGGAGTAGCTCCTCAGGTGATCGTCTTTGGGGACCTGGACGTTTGCTCTGTAGAGGTCCCTCCCTTGGGGAGGTCTGACGTTCTTATTAATCAGCTTCGCGTCAGTTTGTGCCCTTATGGTGGGGATAGCACGGTGTGTGACGTGGTCTGGCCATGAGCCTGCGCTCAGGGCGGCCCTCACTGAAGCCTCGCCTGTGCCTCGGGGAGCTAGCTCCTAGGGACATCTTGAGCCACCGGTCCTCGTCAGGCTCTCGCAGCACTGTCACCAACACCGATTCTCGCTGACGCCTGGTGAGGGGTTTCCCTCCGCGGGCCTCCCCCTGCCAGCCCCTCTGCAGGTGCAGCTCGCCCTCCGCTGGGCATCACGGTCGAGGGCTTGGCTTCACCCCGTGTCCTGCTCCATGGTGTCTTTGTCTTGGTGCTCGGGGTTGCAGATGGGCTGGTGGGCGCCGCGCTCTGGCCTGCAGAGCTCTTTGCTCTTGGACATTCTCGCAGGGGGGTCGCGTGGCTGTGCTGCAGGTTTTGGAGGAGCCTCCACACTGTTTCCACAGTGGCTCACTAAGTCACGTCCACTGAGAGAGGGCGGGGCTCCCCTCCTCCACGTCCCTGAACACGCTCCTGTCTTCTGTCTTCCCGACGGTAGCCGTCCTGACAGGCGCCAGGCGAGGGCACTGAGAGTTTGATTTGCTTTTTCCCAGCAGCTAGGGCTGCCGAGCACCTTTCACATACCTGCCCGTCAGTTTTATGTCTTTGGAAACATGTCTGTTCAGGTCCTTTGCTCCCTTTCTAATCAGGGCTGTTTGGTTATTGGGGCGCTTGTGTGAGTTCTTTACACACTGTTATTTTTTTCAGTGAAACATAACAGAGGCGCTGGGGTTGTGGCTCAGTGGTAGAGCACTCGCCTCTCATGTGTGAGACCCTGGGTTTGATCCTCAGCACCACATAAAAATAAATAAACAAAATAAAGATATTGTGCCCATGTATAACTAAAAACAACAACAACAACAACAAACAGAGTTTGCCACTGGAACCATTCTCGAGTACCCGGCGGCATTGAGTACATGTATGTTGTGTGCAGTTAGCGCCGCCACCCATCCATCTCCAGAGCTGTCTCATCCCTCCACACGGAAATTCTGAAATCATTAGGTAACAACTCTGTTCCCTGGTTGCTGCTCTGTGACCTGGCTGTTCCAGGTCCCTTACAAACAGGACTGTACAGTATTTCTTCTTTTACTTGTGGCTTGTTTCACTTAAGTGTCTCCAGGGTTCATCTGTGTTGCACTGTGTATCAGAACTTCTTCCCCTTTAACAGGCTAAATAGTATTCCGTGGTGTGTATGCGCCAGGTTGTCCCTCCAGCCTTCAACTGAGGGACTTGGGTCGTTTCCATCTCCTGGCTGTTGTGAGAAATTCAAATTCTAAATTCAAATACTAAACAGTCTTCACTGAGGAAGTGAACTCATTGCCTAATTTTTCACTGATGTGCGCATGTCCAATCTGTAGAAGTCCCGCCTTCAGTCTCAGATGTGAATCCGGAGGAGGATTCATGTGTTGTGTGGTCCTTCCTGAAGGAGCCTCCCTCCCATTTTCCACAGCGGCTGTACCAGCCCATGTTCCCGCCAGCAGGGTCCCCATTTTCAGTTTCTCTACATCCTGACTAATATTTGGTATTTTTATTTGTTCGTTTGTTCGTTCTTTCTTAACTGGCCAATCCTCCCCACCCCACCCTTTTTTTGATACTGGGGGTTGAACCCAGGGGTGCTTAACTACTGAGCCATATCCCTTCTCCCCTGTTTTTAGAGACAGGGCCTTGCTAAGTTGATGAGGCTGGCTTTGAACTCGTGATCCTCCTGCCTCAGCCTCCCAAGCCACCTGGTCCCTTCCTCCTTGAGATGCGCAGCCAGGTTGCTCATGAGAAGAATGCAGGAGGTCCAGGCCTCGTGGGCACGACGGCAGTGGACTTAGGAAATTCAGATGAACGGAATAAAAATAGACTTGTGTTTGCAGAGTGGTGTGAGCACAGTCACACATACCGTCCTTATTCAGCACAGGGACAATTTTTAGAGATGAAAATATCCTTTAAAAAACTTGTTGTGCCTCTTTTAAGTTTAAAGCTGTGGGGTTTTTGCTTGCCCTTCCCCCTTACGCACGTTTTGTCTTGCACCTGTCCCTTAGGTTTGCTGCAATGGCACAAGAGTGTTTGTGCAAAGGGCAATTCTTGATAAATTCACGGAAGAAGTGGTGGAACAGACCCAGAAGATAAAAATTGGAGATCCCCTTCTGGAAGATACAAGGATGGGCCCGCTCATCAACCGGCCACACCTGGAGCGGGTCCTGGGGTTTGTTAAGTCGGCTAAGCAGCAGGTGACAGTGAGGAGGCTGGTGGGTGAGGGGCTGGGTGCCCTTCTCTGGGTTGTGTCCAGAGCTGTGGGTGTCCTGATCAGTGTGGCACTGCGGGGTGGGCGTGGGATGGGGTGGGGTGCTGGCTGCGTCTGCTCCTTGGTGGGGGGTGGCTTCGGCCTCCAGGGGTGCCTGTGGATGACCCAGGTGCGTTCTTCTCTCCTTGGGCAGGGTGCCAGAGTGTTGTGTGGCGGAGATCCGTATGTACCCAAGGATCCCAAACTGAAAGATGGATATTACATGAGACCTTGTGTGTTAAGTACGTCTTCTCATTTGCTTTTACATGGTCTGACTTAAACAGTGAATGGAGAGGAACTCATATTTGTAAGCTGTGTGTCTGGTGTGGAGCAGGAGCTGGCAAGCCATGTATCTCCACCTGGGCAGGAGTGGATCCCTGCGCTGCTGCCAAGCCCTCTGGGGTCTCAGGGGAGCCTCCGCCTGGTTTGCCTGGAGCGGCACCTGCTGTTCTGGAAATACAGAGTCCAAAAAGGTGAAACGGAGAAACAAAATGGAAGTGCATGTTTGATGAAAAATTAGGCAATGAGTTCACTTCCTCAGTGAAGACTGTTTAGTATTTGAATTTAGAGCATCAGTGAATGAAACCAATATGTCAGATGGTGTGTTAATCTTTTTGAAAATATGTAACTTTAATAATATTAGCATCTCCTTTTAATCTTAAAAACCTCTTGGCCTGACTGTCCAGTCCATATGGTCATCCTGCTGAAACTCCCTTCTTTCCTCCTGCCTCAGAGGGAGCCGCTATTCTAAACGCTGCTCCTGCCAGTCTCTATCATTACAATATGTTAGGATCTCCTATGAAAATGTAAGTTTAGGCTTTAGAAAACTCTGTAGAGGTTGAGTCATGTTGTATAATTCCTTACACTTTATCTGATAAACTAAGCTGATTCCTCACCATCCCGAGGTTGACTGTGGTGTCAGTTTTTAATACTTGATGTTTGATGTGGCTTAACCTTTAACCGTTACTATAGGCCGAATCACTGATGTTTAAAAGCTGTAAACCTTGCATGCATATCACGGATCAGCTTGCATTAGTAAGTGAATAGCGAATAGGAAAGCCTTGGACACTATGAAATAACAAGTGTAGGTTCCATAGTAGTGTGCATGGATTATCCCAAATCTGTTAAAGGCAAAATGTCTACCGAGGCAAAAGAAGGAGTGGACTGTGCATACCACTATATTAGTGGTAGATTTCTCTGCGTGCTGGGATTAAAGGTGATTTGGGTTGTTTAATGTGCATTTCTGAATATTTTATGGAGAACGTATATTTGAGCAGGGAGCTGGAAGCTCTTGATCTTATCCAGTGACTCTGAAAGCCTGGTTGTGTTTGCTGCATCAATGTCACTTGGAAAACTCATTGAAAAAGCAGATTTCAGTTTCTTGCTGTGGACCCCTAAATGTCACTTTCAGGGGCTGAGGCCTAGAATCTACGTTGTTTTTTTTTTTTTTTTTTTTGCAATGGGGCCTAGAGTCATTTATTAGAATATCAATGTGTGCTATGTTAAATTTACCTGAGTAAATTTAAAAAGGCAGAGATTGTGGGAACAATTTGCAGTAAAGTCATTTGGAATAAATGATTTCTGGGGCGTTGGATCCAGGTATTGCATAATCCATACTGATTTTTTAAAATTATTCATTTATTCTGATTTGTTATATATGATGGCAGAATGCAATTCATTTCATATTACACATATTAAGCACAATTTTTCAAGTCACTGGTTGTACACAAAGTATTTTCACACCATTCCTGTCTTCATACATGTACTTAGGGTAATTAGAATCTGCCTTTAATAGACCCACACTCATGTTTATGTACGTCAGACCTTGGGAATGGTTCATTCCAGAGCCTCACTCTTTCAATTCCCCCCCCAGGGGTGGAGGGACTGACACGTGGTGAGTGACAGGTTTCAGGCAGAAGCCTCTCCAGTCCTTACATGTCAGCAGCTCCTTTTCATACCCTCTTTCTTGATTCCCAGTACAGAACTCGCTGCCCACCACCCTGCTGTACGTCAGTCTGTATAAGATGGTAAAATATCTTCGGGGACTATTGAGTGATGAATTAACTGTCTTGAGTCCTTGGCTGTCCTGGCTAATGGTTTCCCTAACAATGGTAAACAGACCACTAGTTTCTGAAGAGTTAGAACCTAACAAACTATCCTTAAATACAGACTCAGTGTTTGCCGTGTGTCTTTGAGGATAGTTCAGGTGTCCCCAGAGTACAGAGTGACTTTCAGGTGTCTAGTGTACTGTGTAAGGGTCCAGCCTGTCTCTTTTTTTTTTTTTTTTTTTTTTTTTAGAGAGAGAATTTTAAAATTTATTTTTTAGTTTTCGGCGGACACAACATCTTTGTTTGTATGTGGTGCTGAGGATCGAACCCAGGCCTCACACATGCCAGGCGAGCGCGCTACCGCTTGAGCCACATCCCCAGCCCCAGCAGCCTGTCTCTTGAGAGGCTGTGGGATAGCCGTCTTTGTAGATCTGTGGACAGTGGCCTGGGGACTGAAAGCTGGTGTTTCTAGGCGGCTCCTGAGCTCTGTTTGCCCTGAGCCCTTTTTGCAGGTATAACAGCCTTTCAGCCAGCGGTTCTCGCTCTGGTGGTTATGCCAGGTGGACCGGTCGCAGGTGAGTGCGGGAGAGCGCCCCCCCGCTGAGTCTCGGGGTTCAGGTTTAGTAGTTGACATCCGGTACAGGAACTTCTTTAGATGTGCGTATTTTAGATGTCCAGTGTGAGTCAGGTCTCTTTAGGGAATTAGCCGTGTAAAGCTTCTTCTTTTTTCTTTTCTCTTTTTTTTTATGGTCCTGGCAATTGAACCCATGGGCGCTTAACCACTGAGCCACATCCCCAGCCCTCTTTGTTTTGAAACAGAACCTCTGAAGTTGCTGAGGCTGGCCTCAAACTTGCAGTCTTCCTATCTCAGATTCCCACGTCACTGGGATCCCAGGTGAATGCCACTGTGCTGGGCCACATAAAGGATCTTAAATGCATTTTTGTGTAAAGTGAACACCTCCTCAATTATTTATTTCTAGTTTATATTTTTATATTGGGTTTTGATGACATTGTTTTTAATTCTAATTATATCACAGTCATTAAGAAGATGTGAAAAAATATGTAACCTTTTATGTGTATAGTTAGTTATTTATTTTTGCCATTAGAGACTGAGCTAGGGACACTTTACCACTGAGCTACATCCCCAGCGCTTTTTAGTTTTTATTTATTTATTTTTTAGTTTTTCGATGGACACAACATCATTATTTTGTTTTTATGTGGTGCTGAGGATCGAACCCAGCACCCCGTGCATGCCAGGCGAGCGTGCTGCTGCTTGAGCCACATCCCCAGCCCTTTCGTTTTTATTTTAAGACAGAACCTCACTAAATTATTTAGGGCCTCACTAAGTTGCTGAGACTGGACTTGAACTTGTGATCCTCCTAACTCACCCTCCTTTTAGCTAGGTGTGTGCCAGCTACTACACCCAACTATGTGTAACATTTTAAGAGAAATTTGGATCATTTTTAGTGAGTGTTTTATCATGACATTACTCAACTAAGTTTTCTTCAGAGACTTTGCTTTTAGGGCTGGGGCTGTAGCTCAGGGGTAGTGCCTAGTGTGTGCAAGGCCCAAGTGTGTGCTCACTCTCCAGCATCACAAAAACAAAAAATACTTTGCTTTTAGAAGCTTCATAAAAGTGTTCTGGGAGGGGTGCACACCCATCTTCCCAGGGATTTGAAAGGCTGAGGCAGGAGGATTGAAAGTTTGAGGCCAGCCTGAGCAACTTTGCAATTTGGTTGAGACCCTGTTTCAAAATTTAAAAAAAAAAAAAAAGGACTGGAGTTGTGGCTCAGTGGTTCAGTACCCCTGGGTTAAGTCCCCAGTACCAAAAAACAAAAAACAAAAAACCCTAAACCAAAAAACTTTCATGAAGTTTTTTTTTTTTTTTTTTTTTTTTTTTTTAAATCATTAGGATCATTTCCTCTATTTTAGATGCTTAGTTTGTTGCTTCCTGAGTTTTTTTTTTTTTTTGGTACTGGGGATTGAACCCAGAGTTGGTCTACAACTTTTTGTTTTTCACTTAGATACAGGTTCTTGCTAAGTTTCTGAGGCTGGCCTTGAACTTTCCTGCCTCAGCCTCCTGGGTCGCTAGCATTGTCGGCTTTGCCTGGGCGCCGTCCTCATTAGCTATTTCCTTATGGTGAGTGACAGAATGTGGACTTAGGATCACACCTGGCTGCGAGTCCGTGGTGAGTCTTGTGACGTTGCCAGGTGGAAAGGGTGCTGCAGTTTGTGTCCACTGGCAGTGCACGCTGAGTGTTCTCCTGTTGACCGTGGACTCTGGCTCCGGTGACGCGGGCTTTGTTGTGAATGTCTGCAGCTGATTGCCGAGACGACATGACCTGTGTGAAGGAAGAGATCTTCGGACCCGTCATGTCCATCCTGCCCTTCGACACTGAAGCTGAGGTTCTGGAACGAGCCAATGACACCACCTTTGGACTGGCAGCTGGCGTCTTCACGAGGTGTGTGCAGGACGCCCAGGCAGGGTGGAGGGGAGAGGGGGGAGGGGGGAGGGTGGGGCTGCAGCCTGCTTAAATCTGTTGCTGCCCGCTGCCCTCACCGGGCAGCACTTTCTGTTTGCTTCAGTTTAAGTCAGAAGATGCCAAAGCAGTGTTGAGTGGTTTGCTGTGAAGGCCCGCGACCCTGCTGTCAGGTGTGAATTGAGTTCTGGACTTCGTTGATGAAAATTCTGTCTTTTTGGTCTGTCATTGAATAAGGCCTTTAGGGTTCTGATCTGTTTAAAGCATTCAGTTAGGTGGCTTTTGAAAACATACCTGTAAAGGAATTTAAATGCCGTGTGCATGTGACTGCTGGTCAGTAGCCCTGAAGATCACGGTCTCTGGTGTCTTGGCAGTTCCTAACTGGAGCGCACTGGAGCTCCCCTGGGGTCTCTGTGCTGTGGGTTCCTGGGCTGCTCTTCGGTGTGACCACCGTGAGTGATCTTGTGATGAAGTGATCTTCATCCCAGGAGGAGCTTGTAATCTGTACGAAGTCCAGTCCCAGGGACAGAGGTAGGGAGATTGGGAGCCAGGGATCTGTGAAGATTCCTGTGGGTTTCTGTGACACACGGGAAAATGATTTGTCCTTGGCGGTAAGAATGCCATTTTCTGAGGCTGCTTTACACAGGGGCTGCTTGTCTCTTGACACCCGTGTTCAGCGTTTGGTGGCTTCGTGGGCAGAGCCTGGAAGGAAAGCCAGGCTCCCTTTTGGCCCATGAAGTAGTGACCCTTGAGCTCTGGGGAGGCCCGGCCCCGCCTGCTGCTGCTGCTCTGCGGCCTCGCACAGCCCGTCCACTCCCCGGGCTCCCAGTGCCCTCGGCGTGCGCGACCACCCAGTGGTCTTCATCCCGGGAGGAGCTGCCTGCCGGTTCGCAGTCGCCCCCCAGGTCCTCCCCAGACCCTGGTGACGCTGATCCACTTTCTGTCCTGTGGATTTGCCTGTTCTGAAAACATTCCGTGTAAATGGGCTCATAGGACGTATGTCTTTTGGGACTGTCTTCTTCCGTTCCTCAGTGTTTGAAGCTTCATGCGTGATGAAGCGTGTTGATATGGGCTGGCTGCCCCTCTCCCCTCCTGAATGATATTCCATTGTACTGATTCGCCGCCTTTGGCGTATTCGTTTGTTGACAGGCGTTGGGCTGTTTCTGCTGCTGCTCCGTGACCTCGCACAGCCCGTCCACTCCCGTGACAGCCTTGGGCTGTTAGGAAATGCTGCTGCTCACGTCTTGGCTGGCGCGGGCACGTGCATTCTCTTGGCTGTGCGCCTGGTAGCGAACGTGCCTGTCCCTGGTAACTTCACGTTCAGCTCTCTGAGGAACAGCCAACCTGTTCTCCAGAGGGAAGGCACCATTTTACGTTCCCCTGAGGATGCACGAAGGTCCCAGCTCTGTACACCGTCATCAGCCCTTGTTGTCTGTCCTGAGTTTACCGACCCCGGTGTGGAGAGCTGTCTGGTGGTTTTGATTTGCATATCTGTGGGTTTTCTTTTCGCTTTCTTTTCTTTTTTTTAATATTTATTTTTTGCAGTTGGACACAGTACCTTTGTTTTATTTATTTTTAGGTGGTGCTGAGGATTGAACCCAGGGTCTCGCATGTGCTAGCGAGCTCTCTACCGCGGAGCCACAACCCCAGCCCCTCTTTTCACTCTCTTGTTAGTCTTATTTGCAGCACAAATCTTTATTTTGACAAAGCCAATTTTGTCTGTAACTTGGTGTCAATTCATGCGGCTTTGGGGGACCCATGGTCATGCAGGTTTATTCCCGGGTTTGCTCAGATGTCAGGTCTGTGACCTGTGCCCGAGCCCCTGAGTGTGAGTGCTGCTCGCGGCTCTCTAGTTCCTGCACCATTTGTTGAAGACGGTTTTCTCGTGGAATTGCTCTGGCAGCCGTGTTGCTGTTTACTTTGTGGATGTCTTTGGGATGAAACTAAATTCTTAACTTCTGCCTGTTTTGCCTTGTTGATAAAAGTTTTTAAAACATTTTGAAAAAAGAAAAATTTGGCAAGGCGTTAGGGCCCTTAGAACCAGCAGTTTGACTTTTCCTGTAAAGTCGTAGCACAGGACACTGTAGTAACCAGCACTTCTTCTTGGTAGGGACATCCAGCGGGCTCACAGAGTGGTGGCTGAGCTTCAGGCGGGGTCCTGCTTCATAAACAACTACAACGTCAGCCCGGTGGAGCTGCCCTTTGGGGGCTACAAGAAGTCAGGTGGGTGCTGGCGAGTGCAAAGCACTGGCTCAGGCGGGCCATCGTCCCCTCTGCAGACCGGGGCTCTCAGCCTCGTGAGAGCAGATCGCGAGGCAGGATGGAGGCTCCTGGCCCCCCCAGTGCACTGTATCTCTGGAGGCCAGGCATCTCCAGGAGGCTCTGCTGTGCAGCCGGCTGGTGGACTGCTGATGCACATCCCGGAAAGGTTTGCCGTCGGGGCAGAGTTACTTTTTCTTGGTGGTCTGCAGTTGCTAAACCCTCCTTCAGGGCTACCTTACCAGCTCTGCCCACTGTGGGTTCAGGCCAAGTGCCTCTGAAATAAACCCCGGGAAGTTTACAAAAACCTCTCCCTTGGCCATTCAGCAGTCAGGTATGGTGACTCTCGTCCCGCTCCGTGGCTGTGGACTGGCTCCTACGCCTGAGAGATGCCGAGGTCTCAGGGTCATGGGGTTTCAGGCTGCAGGAGTGTAGCCATTTCTTAGAGCTTCTTTCTTTTGGAAATTGCTGCCTGTAAACATCTACTGATTCCCACACTCCTCTTCATTTAGACTGAAAATGGGCTTAGGTTTTGCCCAGGTGCCACTCTAAGAGTCTGAGCCCTGGTTTCTGGCAGTGTTCACGGCCACTACGGCGTTGGTGAACGTGCAACCCGTGAACTCTGCTCAGCTGGGTGTTGATCTGACTCTTGTTGGTGTTCTGGTGGTATCATCCTGGCTTTCCCTGATTGTGCTCCCCTGGACCCTGTTGTCCCCGAGGAACAGCAGAAGGTCTGAACACCAGCTGCAAGGGCAAGCAGGAGCCAAGTGATGTTCCAGGAATGCAGAACCTCAGTGCGGGACATCTGCACGGGGTCTGCCACTTAGGCCCCTGGGGTCCTAGGCCAGGGTTTGCTTTCTTTGTCCCAGGCATGCCTGTGGGAGTGAGGAGGTAGCAGGGTCTGCTGAGCAGTGCTGGTCCCACCAGCCATGTGCTCCGAGGACACGGGATGCAGGATAGCTGGGACTTGCCGGAACCTTTGTGTGTGGCATCCTGTGAATGGCGCTCATGGAAGCATGTGGTTTTGGGGGGACCTGGTCCTTGCCTGTCTATCTAGGGCATGGGGTACTGTCCTCTGAACACAGTGACCTTATCCATGAGGGACTGGGCGGTGTCTTCGACTCCGAGTCCTCAGAGGAATCAGCAGCGGGCCCTTCCCCGTGGGAGCAGGCAGGGTGCAGACAGCGGGTTCTCTTAGAGGTTTGGCTTGCGAGAGGCTGACAAACCTGCTATATGGAGTTAAGTTTTAAATGAGTACCTTTTGAGACAACAGGTTGATTGTTGTGGAGACTGCTTTAACATTTTTAGCAGGTTTTCTTAATAAAAAACCTGAACATTTTTGGACCTTTACCCAGAATAGTAGGCACCCAGCATTAAGATTCTTATTGGTGAGAAACAGACCTGTGCATTTTCCTGTCCTTACCCCCAAAGACCTGTGGACCTGACTGCTGTCCTAGAGCCAAGGCTGATCCGTGGGTTGAGGACGTCAGCCCCAGGCTTCAAATCCCGAGTCCCCTGCCTGGTGGGCAGGGCCTGGCTCTGGGCAGTGGGGGCCTTTCAGACAGTCTCACTGCTGGCTCATCCTGGCCCTTTCTCTTCCTTTCAGGGTTTGGCAGAGAGAACGGCCGGGTGACAATTGAATATTATTCACAGCTCAAGACCGTGTACGTGGAGATGGGCGATGTGGAAACTGCGTTTTGAACAGCCACAGTGAGGCCGTCCGCGGGCGGGGCTCTCTGGACAAGGCGGGGCTGGGGTGGAACCAGGTCCTCCCAGCCAGGGTGAGCATTCTGCCACTAGTGTGCCCAGCCTCCTGGATCCATTCCAGGTCCAGACTTGGGGCCGTTGAGGGTAAGGGGGTGGTCGTGCCTTATTCTTCACCTTTCAGTTACCTTCCTAATCGAAAATGTGTTGCAAGTGCCACTTAGACACGAATCCAGACGGTTTTGATTTTCCTCAATGAAAATTTCTGTGAGATCTTTAAAGCCAGCAGCACACTTCCAGAGAGCAGGCAGAGGGGCTGGGACGCCCCGTGCTCCGCCCGCGAGCACGTTGGTTCTCTGGCCTGGAGAACGTGTTCTGGTGGCTCCCAGTGGAGTCAGCAGAGGCGACACCTGCATGTTCACGGTTTTAGTCTCGTCCTGTCATTCCAGCGAGGAAGTTGCTGATGAGGGGACCCGACTTTGGCTGGTAGCTTGGGGGGTTGGGGGGTTCCACTCCCTCTTTGTGGGCGGGAGCGCAACAGTGAAATTAAAGTGCATCTGCTGTTGGTCCTTGTGCTTTGCTTTGGACGCCACCCCTCCCGGGGGACGCTGGGACACTGGGCTCAGGCAGAGGGCTCAGGGACTGCTCTTGGGAAGCGCAGGGGCAGATGGAGCTGCTGTGAGGCACTCCCACGCTGTGAGTCCATCCGTCCCTGCTGCCCATGAACAGAGATGTCCTGGAGAGAGACCGGTGATCTTCCAGCCACGTCTTCCCTGCCCCCTTCTCTGTTTCCAGACAGGTAATGAGTGACAGCCTGCATAGCATCACAGATAGGGACAGAGATAAGGAAAGGTCCTCGTCACTGGGCTGGACCTGACCGTGTCCTGTTTGCACCGAGGTCACACGGGACACCCTGCCAGGCCACAGAGGTCCCCCACCGTGTCTTGGAATGCTTGTTTAACGTAGGCAATAGGAACCCCCCAGGAAGGCACATGTTCCTGATGGTCCTATGGAGAAACAGTGGGGCGGGGGCCAAGGTTTGAGCACCCAGGTGCTTGCTGCTGCCCCTTCTGTTTAACACACTCAGCCAGCACAGGCCCACACCTGACCTTGAGGTGTAGAAACCGTTGGAGAAGTCTTGGTCCCAGGTGGGCCCTAAGTGAGCATGGGTGCAGGCCAGGTGTGGGCTCCAGTCCTTGTGCTTCCTGTGCCCCTCCCTGGTTCCCATGTCTTCCGTGACAGGCTACCACACACGCAGTGGCTTCAAGCAACACCAGTATGTCACCTTTCAGCTCCGGCGGTCAGTTCAGAATGGTCTCACTTGCTGGAAACCAAGGAGTCGGTGGGGCTGCCCTCCCTCCGGAGCCTCTCGGAGACTCCAGGGTTGGGATGTGGAACATCCCCCAGAGGGCATGTGTTAAAGATGTGGTCCCCAGGGAAGCCACAGGACTTCAGTTGATGGGGCTGGTAGAGGTCCTTGGGTCATGGGGTGTGTTCTCAGGGACCCGGGGATCTGGCCGCTTCCTCTTCTGCCTCCCAGCCACGCTCTCCTCCGGGACAGCTGCCTTGGTACGGGCCCAGGACAGTGCAGCCAGCCCCTCGGAGCCGAGCCTCCAACCCAGTGAAGACTCATGGGCTTCACACCTGTGGATTGAACCCATGAAAACTGCGTCTGTGGCTTGGGGGTGCGGCGCAGTGACGCAGCGAGTGCCTAGCAGTGCAGGGCCCTGGGTTCGGTCCCAGCACCTCACAGACCTGCATCTCTGCCAGCCACATCCAGGTTGTTTCCTTGTTATATCCATAAACAACGCAGTGTGAGGACACCCACGTGCTGCACGTGGGGGTGATGTGCGTCACGGGAGGAAGCGCCAGGTCGCAGGAGAGGTCTGTGCCCTTTGCTGAAGGCACCAGCACCAGCCACCTATGGACACTGAGAGTACTGAAGGCAAGAGCTGCCCTGTCCTGGGATCAGAGGAAACTTGCACGTTTACCTGGGCGCTGCTCAGGGTGTCCTGAGCACAGGGCTCCTCCCATACATGTGCACTCTGCCGTCCCGGCTCAGGCCCGTGGGTGTGAACCTGATCTAAGGAGCACGGAGTTCTCCAGATGGTGCTTTTAGAACAGTGGTTCTCAGCTTTGCATGTTAGAATTGCCCAGAGAGCTCTAAACACACCAAGATGCTAGTTTAATTAATCTGGGAGTCTGAATTCCTAAAATGTTCCCAGGTGAATTGAGAGGCTGAGGACTGCTGGTGTAAGAGCTGTTTTCTCCAAGTACGTAGCCACCAGCCACATATAGCTACTTAAATTTAGACTAAATAAAAGATTCACCTTGTTGGTCAGATGTGGTGGTGCACACCTGTGATCCTAGTGACTTGGGAGGCTGAGGCAGGAGGATTGCAAGTTTGAGGCCAGTCTGGGCAACTTAGATCCTCAAAATAAAAAGAGCTGGGGAGGTAGCTCACGGGTAAAGCGCCTCTGAGTTTAATCTCTAGTATCCAAAAAAAAAAAAAAAAGTTGTCAGTTCTGGCCACATTTCAAGCCCTCAGTAGCCACCTGTGGCTACTGCTTATTAGACAGTGCACAGGTCAGATTATTTCCATCATGTTGGAAAGTCCTAGTGCATAGTGTTGCTCAAGAGGACTGAGCTCAAGAGATGGCTCCGTCCTGATGAAGGAGGAGGGCACCTTAGAGGTGAGAGGGAAGTGGGCACTTTGGCAATCCTTTATCCAAAGTACATGTGTGAAGACACGCATTGAGTGTCCACATACTTCACATACAAGAAGATACGAAAAATCGTGGTACATATGTGTAATGAGAATTGCCATGCAAAACCACAAAAAACCCAAAGTACATGTATAACGACATGGATCGGCATGAACATACTTCATACAAAGGTACGAAAAACTGTGCTCTATATGTGTAATAGGAATTGCAATGCATTCCACTGTCATGTATAAGTTTAAAAAATTAAAAAAGAAAAAAAAAAAAAAGCACTCCCAGGGTGGCGCGGCTGCTGGCTTTTGCTGAGTTCGCCGGCAGGTGGTTCCCCTGTTTCCACGCCTGACTGGGCTAGAGCCCAGCCCTGGTCACATGACCCTCCCTCTCCCACTACAAAGTGCGCAGGCCTTACTGTTCTGGCTTCAAGTTTAGTCCTAGCCAGGCGCCAGGCGCGGTGCACACAACCACCATCCCAGCTGCAGCAGAAGGATGGCAAGTTCAAGGCCTGCCTGAGTAACTTAGCGAGGCCCTGTCTCAAAAAGGACTGGGGATGCAGCTCAGTGGTAAAATGTTCTTGGTTCAGTTCTCAGTTTAAAAATTAAAAAATGAATTGTAGACATTAAGTATTACTAGCATATCAACTTAGAGCCGGGCACGCTGAACCTCAGAGAGGTTGAGCAACTTGTCCGCAGGCACACAGCCACCCTTAGGTGGGTTCTACAAGCACAGTATGGATTAATCAGGCTTTTCTAGACTGCTGTGGTTGGTTTTTTTCCATCTACACAGCTCAGAATGTGTTTCCCTGTAGAAGTAAGTTGATTTGCGGATGTGCAGTGCCAACAGCTCAGCTGCTAACGGTGGAGTGATCAGGTGGTCGCAGGGTCTTTTTTGTCTCTTTCTCGGTGCTTTGGGAACACACACCTTCTCTGGCCTCCCGGCCGAGGCCTGGCGTCAGCAGGTGCTCCAGCCTCCCGAGGTGCACTTCATACAAGGCAGGAGCGGCTCGGGCTTGTCTGCGTCACCTTTTCCAGTGAGGACCCCCACCCCCACCTACCATTCACCACATACAGGAACGTTTAATGTAAAACAGGGTAGATTGAAGTGTGGCAAACTCATTTTTTTCTTCGCTGGTGAAAATTTCTTAGGAACTAACAATAGAGCACACACTGACCGGGTCCAACGCCTAATTGAGTGGTAAGGGCCCCACGTGGTCACCAGGCCAAGGCTGACCACAGCACTCCATCCGTCACCAACTCGGCCCCAAAGCGTAAGCAGTAGGGCGGTGGGCTGGATATCTCCTGGACCCCAGCGTCAGGCCTGTGTCCACACTCTCCCTGAGCCCTCACAGGTTCTGAACACTCGCAATGTGGCCTGTGCGAATGAAGAACTGCCCGCCTCCCCCATACTCCAGCAGGCTGCTGGGGCCCTGAGCCAGACAGCGGGTCTGGAGGCTGTGTCCTGTCAGTGGCCCCGTGAGTTCTCGGGTCAGTAGTTGCACTCTGCCCACTCGCATCGTCCTCTAGGTCAGCTGCACCCGTGCAGTCTTCCCCACTGTACCTGTGCAGTCAGGTCTCTGTACTCCAGCGCGTAAGGTGACATTCTCCCTATTAAGTCCCACCTTAGATCTAGTCTATTGCTTCAGTTGTTCTTGAGCAAATAGAAGCACACTTTTTACAAATATTTTTTAGTTGTAGTTGGGCTTAATATCTTTCTTTATTTTTATGTGGTGCTGAGGATGGAACCCAATGCCTCGCAGATGCTAGGCGAGTGCTCTACACAACCCCAGGCTCTAGAGGCACTCTTCAACAGAGTTTCTAAAGACCTTACTTTTAATTATGAGCGCAGAGTGATGACATAATGTGTCCTAATGGAGCTAGGAGAGATTTCGTTATTTTCTCACTGCTGTGCGTGACTGTGAACACATTGCCACAGTCGGACTTTTTCTCAACTTTACAAGCTGCTTAGGAGTCTGCTGGCAGGGGAGGGGGGATCCTCAATGCCTGGGGCTCTTCTCATCTAGGAAGCACTGGCTAATCCTGTTGAGAGGCTCAAGAAGAAATGGCAAGTCAGGAGGCTGAGGTCTGAGGCCCAAGCCAGATAAGTTTTTATTATATTAAAAAAAAAAAAGTAACTGGAAGTGAAGGTAAGTCACTCAAGACGAATGAGTCTTTGGGTTCCTGTAGCTCTTCAGTGGCAGCATTTGGACCCCCCACCCAAGCCAGTTCTGACCCAGCCCAGATGCTGGAACGCAGAGCACACGGTGGTGCCCATCAAGGCAAGGAGCGCGAAGGAGCCCACTGCACCGCGATTCCGCTTGCTGGGGTCTGAAAAAGAAGAGAGTTTCCAGGATGTCCACAGGCCACTCAGTGACGGCATCTGGGACGATCCCCTGGGCAGCCTGGCCTGAGGTTGGCCAGCCCCAGGCTGGGGGTCCATGAGATGCTGCAAGAGGAGCCAGGGGACTCAGGAGGGGCGGGGGGAGCAGCTGTGCTCCAGGGCTCTGGGAGAATCTCCCTCTTAAAGAGTAAGTGCAGCCCACATCCTCCCGGTCCTGGAGGGCCACCTGCCTCCTGCAGTGTGAGAGCAGAGGCAGGTTCTGCAGTCACCAGCTGGGGTTGGATCCTACGGGTCCGTACTTAGCAGCTGGGTGACTCACAGTCCCACTCTTTCTAAGCCTCAGTTTTTCTTCTGCAGAATGAGATCTGTCAAACACAGAGTTGCTATAAAGTTAACATGCAAAATAGCAACTGGCATATGGAAAATAATTAAAAGTAAGTTCAGCACTAGACATGGTGGTGCACACCCGTAGTCCCAGTACTGGGAAGTCTGAGGCAGAAGGATCACGATGAAACCTGGCCTGAGTGACTTAGGCCCTCTTTCAGAATAAAACTGCGAAGGGGCTGGGTTAGCTTAGTAGCAGAGCACTTGCCTAGCACGTGCTGGGATCTGAGTTCCATCCCCAGCACCACACACACACAGATGTTTGTAGCCGGCACAGTGGTGGGCACTCTAGTGTCAGATACTCAGGGGGCTAAGGCAGGAGGGTCACTTGAGACCAGCCTAGACAACACAGACCCCAGCTCAAAAAAAAAAAAAAAGTCTTAATGATTCAAAGGTTGGTAAAAATTAGAAGAGGCCTTCACCTTAATCACCCAGCTACTTCCCTTTTTCTTGGGTCCCGATAAGGCTGGGGTGTGGCACTGTAGAGAGTTTGTCTCTATCCTGGGTTCCATACCCAGGCTTCCCCCACCCCGCCACCCCCCACAGGAAAAAAAAAGCCCTGCTAGGAGGAAAACCCCAAGAGCACAGGACTCAGGCACTCACCTCCCGTGTAGTAGCCATAGGCATAGAGAACTCGTCCGATGATCCAGACCAGGCCCAAGCCAGAAGCTACCCGCTGAGAGAGAGCAGAGTCAGGGTTTGTGCTCAAGAAACACCTGGACCAGTGATGACTCCATGGGTTGCCAAGGTATCCCCCCACCCCGCGACCTCAGTTAGTGGAATTCAAACTCTCGTGGTTCTTCTGTGACCTGCTGGTGGCCTGGAGTTGAGTACCAGCCTTCTTCAAAGGAATCACTGTCCCCGCCTGGAAACCTGGGGCCACAGCTCAGGGGAGGACAGGCAGGCCCAGGGGAGCCAGAGAGGAAACTGTGGTCCCCAGCGTCCCCTGCACTCCACCTGCAGCGTGCTGTGTCATCTCCAGCGACGCCACCACAGGAAGGGGGCCATGGGGAAACAGCAGCAGCCACACGTGGGGAGGGGCTCCCAGGAGAGGGGGAGAGGGTTCGGGTTATGACCTGAACATGGGTCCCTGCAGGGAAAGGCCTCCCTGCCCCCAGGGCCCTTGAGGAGAGAGAAAAACATGCACGAGGAGGACCTTCCATCTGGTGCCAACAGAAGAAGGGGGCCCAGGGTGTGGGCAGACGCTCAGGCACCTTTCCGACTGGCAGCCAGCACCGTCCGTGGTGGCAGGCTATGATGTCAGGGTCATTGTTGGAGTGGATTTTGGACAGAGTCAAATACCAGCAGGAGGATGGACACTGCGATAAAGGCCCCAGCCTCCCAGGTCAGTGCCCGCAGGCTCTACAGCCTCTGCCAGGCCTCACTGGGACCTCCAGGATAGCAAACAGGGTCGTCACAAGGTCGACGCTGTGCGGGGAGCAGCTCTAGGAGCGTCCTTAAGAACTGAGCACTAGGAGTGGGATTTAGGGCCGTGGAACAGGGATGGGGCCGAGGGGACACCAGGCTGGAGAGACAGGGCTGTCCAGACGGCCAGTCCAGCCGCTTCCCAGGAATGGGGACCAGAAAGACGCACCCGCCCTAGGAGATACAAGAGCAGCTGATGTTTCTTTTAAAAATAAGAAACAACAGGCCCTCCCGCTGACGCACTGCAGCAGGGCCTCTGGCAACCTGGGGACAACCAGGCCGTCCACAGATGGAGGGCTAGGAGGGCTTGGAACCAGGATGTGGGGCCACAGCTCAGAGAAGCTGACCCTGGAAGGCAAAGCCCAAATGGCAGCTAACTGGGTTCACGTAACTTCCGGAGGCAGGGGTGTGGCCCAGGCTGCCGTGGAGGCCTCCAGGGCGGTGTCCACTCTCACCGCGGCTCTGCCGCCAATCCCTGCTCCTCTCCCTGCTCCAGGGGCCTCATGCAGCTCCCCAAAGAGCACAGGCAGGCTCAGCCTGGGACTAGCCTTGGTCTCACCCTGGAGAAGACAGAGTCCGGCACCCTCAGTGAGCTCTGCTTCACCATGGCCACCTCTGCAAGACCCTCCTTCCTGACCGCCCATTCAGGACAGCCCGCCATGCTCCCTCTTACCTCCCTGCTTTGGGTCTGTGCGCTAACCACCACCTTTTAGCACCTTCTAGCATGCCAGGTAATCCACTTAGGCTGCTGTCTACACCCCAGTGAGACTGGCTCTGTGTCCTTCACCGCCATACCCTGGGTGGGGGGCAACCTCGCTGTGGGCATGAGTGAACGTTCATGCTCGCAGACCTCCTAGAATCAGGCCTGAGTTCAAAGTCTTATTCTTCTATTTGGTGGCTGAGCTCATAAAAGTTAAACAGTGTCCAAGAGTCTTTCCCTATCTATAAAAATGGGGGAAAGGCCATGGACTTTGAAGAACTTTTAGAAATAGTTGAATTCCTTTTAAGTGGATGGTGCCTGGGCATTGAGACTCATCCAGGGAAGGAGACTAAACCCAAGTCCATGAAACTTACCGGGTGGTAAACACCTCCAACTGCTAGAAAAAACAGGAAGGGAGGGTACATTTCCAACCTGGAAGACACAGAGACAACTTTTAAAAATCGCCCTGTGTGAGGCTGGGGATGTGGCTCAGTGGCAGCGCGCTCGCCTGGCATGCGCAGGGCACTGGGTTCGATCCTCAGCACCACAAAAAAATAAAATAAAGATGTTGTGTCCACCAAAAACTAAAAAATAAATATTAAAAAATTCTCTCTCTCTCTTAAAAAAAAAATTGCCCTGTGTAAATATGCCACACACAACCAAGAGACATTTCCATTCTTGCCTGCAGGTCAGAACTCAGAGCAGACATGAACACTGAAAGAGGGAGAGCCCAGCCACAGACCCCACCCTCTTCCGTGCTGGACAGGAGCAGCGGTGACTCAGAACACATGGGCGGAAGGACTTCACTTGCAGCACACTCTGAGGAAGGTCTGCAGGTCAGAGTGGGCTCCTCTCCCCGCTGGGTGGGGCAGGGAGGGCCGAGCTCAGTGTGGACGGGTGCAGATGGGGTGTAAGCATCAGAGCTGCTGCTGGAAAGACTCCGGAAACCTCGCTGTTGGCAGAGCTCTGGACTCTGCTGCCTGGCCAGTCCGTTCACACCCACGGTTTCTTAACAGTACCGGGCATGCAGTGCCCATGACCATGGTCATGGCTATCGCTCAGCAGATACAGAGCTCCGAGGGTGAGGTGTCCGGCCCAGACGCCCACCCTGCCTGGGCTCCGGCACCCCGCAGGGCCACACTCACGTGTTCTGGTGGGCTCTCTGGATGCAGTTGAAGAGGTGCCCGTTTTCAGGGTCTGTGCTGTACATGACAGGGTACTGCGGAGAAAAGCACACATGGCCACGGGGAGATGAAGTTCTGAGAGTTCAGATCAACTTAAAAACAATGCATCCTAATCGTCACCTACTGATGGACGACCGCTGGACTTCTATTTAACTATTCTCAGCAACAGAGTCCCAATCTCGGAAGTACATTCCGTGTGTCTATTAACCCTCCAGGAGCGCACCTCAGAGCTATGCTTGCACAGGGACAGGGGACAGGAGCGGCATGTAACAGACTCGTGCTTCGCATGGGTGTCTGCATCAGTGTAGGTCTCGGGTGCATTACAGACGCCTGGGGATGCTCCTCCTGAGATCATCAAACACCACATCTTTAAGATTTCCCCCAGTGGGGACACAGGTGTGATTGAGTGTGAGTTTTAAGCAATGTCCACTGGAGGAAATGGAAGAAACTAGATATGGAAAGTTTAAAAGAAGCTCCAGTTAGGGAGTCCAACTATAAACAGAGACAGACATCTAATTGCTCATCAGGGACAACTTCAGACATTATCCTTGTAGATGAGCCAGAACCAGAGGAGGTGTTCAACACACCCCCTGCTGTGCCTGACAGTGAGCCTGGGCACAGCGGCCTCCTTCCCCCTTGGGAAACAGGCAGTCCCTTGAGACATGGTCCCGCAGTGCTGCCTGGAGCCCTGTTTAGGAGACACACACTGCCCAGCACGGCTGCAGTGAAACACACCCTGCGACACCTGCACCCTGGTCCTGCTGCAGAGAAGACAAACAGTACTAGTGGACACTGCCTCCCAGCAGCTCTGGCCTCTCCTGATACTGAGGAGCTGGGTCTCCTGAAACAGCCCCCAGCCGCCCCTGCCCCCCCCCCCCACGTGCCTGAAGGCGAGTCCCGAGGAGCCCCAGCGCCGGCTCGCCACTCACCTCCACCTTGTACTTCTTGCGGGCCTTGCCAACGTTGACGGCCAGGTGAAGCACCATGACAAAGCTGGCAGCGCCAGTCAGGAGCACAAAACCGTACTCCTTGGACAGGACGGCCATCGTGGCTCTGTGGAGGAGGTATGCACACGAGGCCCCGTCAGCATGGGCCTCACAGCCACGCGCACACACAGGCCCAAGGAGACGCTCGAGAGGCCACCAGAGCACCACCCACCGCATGCCCGGACACAGCTGCAGCCGAAGTCGGACGCTGAACGGCCCCATCCAGGACTCTGAAAGCAGGGCCGCGCTCCCCAGCCTATGAAGCTGCCTAGAATATGGGCTTGGCAGCTCCTGGGAACCAGGCTGCCATCAGATCACCACTTCAGAACTAGCCCCAGAAAGTGTTCTGAATCCTTTGACTTTTTTTTTTTTTTGGGGGGGGGTACTGAGCCCAGGGTGAGCCACATCCCATCCCCAGCCCTTTTTATTTCTTGCTGAGACTGTCCTTGAACTTGCATCCTCCCATGTGTGCCACTGCACCCAGCAGCAAGAGACTCATAAGGAATTAAAAACGAATGTCCACAACTGCAAATGCAATCTGCTAGGTGCTCACTCCTGGCAGAAGTCACTCTGCTCCCTGGCAGGAAGGTACATGTGTGGAGCATGAGCTGGTGGTATACGCACAGCAGAGTCAAGAGGCACCTTGAAAGGCAGGGGATCAGCAGGAAGGGGGAGCCCAGCTACGGCCAGCATGGACGGTTTGCAGAGGACTGTGCCATCAGGGTGGGGACAGGGGAAGGGCTTGGGGCAGCACAGGACCTGCTCTCCCTGCAGGGCTCCTCTACTGGAGCTGCGAGAGACCCTGCCCAGGAGCCAGGCCTGGAAGGAGGCCTTCACATCCGGACAGCAGCCACGTGCTCCACCCTGATTTCTCAGGCTCCAGGGCATGGAGTGGAGGTCCCTAGCCCTCAGAGTGCCTGAGTGTATCAGCACGCAAAGGAAGGGGAGGGCAGCCCAGTGCAGGGTGCCCACCCAGGCAGCCCCAGCCACACCCTGGGATGTGTGGGCCCTGAGCTAGCAGACAGCTTCAGGGAAGGCTTGAGGGACGGACAGCAGACACACAGCTTCTGCCCTGAGCATCCTGTGGAACACATGCATTTTGCTGATGGCATTGTGTTGATGACATTCCTGCTCTGTGTCATCTGCAGCCCCCCCACCCTTTTTTGAGTTTTAAAATGAGTTTATTAAAGAATGTTCTTAAGAAGGCATAAATTTTTGATGTGTCATTAAAGAAAAGGTATGTTTCTTCATGCTGTATAATAAAGGTAATGTAAGAGAATACAGTTATAAGCTTCTTTTTGCTGGAATTCTCTGATAGTACAGTGTAGTCATTTATGCAATGCTAGAATAAATTTTTAAAGTTTCTTCTTTGCTTCTCTTCAAATAGTGATGAATAATAACAGAAGATGGCCTGAAAAAGTCAATTTTTTTTCTATTCAGTCTGTAGTATTGGAGCCAGTAATTTTACCATCACAGGCTACAATTTTCACTTTATCCACTTTAATAAGTTCTGTCATGTCTCTGAATTCAACGTCATTCAATGCAAAAGCCCACACAGCATCGCAGAATCTGTTTGTATGTAGAGAGCCCCTGAAATTGACTCTGTTCCTGACCCTCTGCGCCAATGCTGAATTTATAGCCTTATCAAACTGAAGAAGAACGTGAGGGGCAGTTGCGGGGTGACCTGCTGAGGCTGTGTGAGCTCACCCAGGCTCTCTGATGACGACGGTTGGAGTTTCGGTATAACTGAAATGCCATGGCTCATGAGGAAGAGACTGCTTTTTCTTCAGGTTTGCATGGTTGCCCTGCGGGCAAGGCGCTTCCAGATGGGGAACCCACAGACGTGTGCCTCCAGAAGCCTGGCTGGAGGTGCCCACGTGCTGACCACCTCTTCTCACCCATCTGCAGCCCTTTTATAGACGCAACAAGATAAGGTTCTCCAGGTGGAACCAGGGTCAGACCTTGACCTCTACCCAGCGCTGGACACAGTGCAGAGGCTGCGCCTCCGACACCTGCAGCTTTGCTTCCTACAGATCACAGGCACCTGAACTGAAGGGCGGCACAGTGCCTGCGGCACCTCTCCCGTGGCTGGCCACTCGCCGACACAGAGAACAGGGTAAATGGCTCCTATTTCTTTTCTTTCTTTTTTTTTAGGAGTAACTTGCACAAAGACAGAGTGCTGCTACTCTATCTTCTAGATCCATGGTTTTCAAACCTCGGTGGCATCAAATCACCTGGGCCTTGTTTGTATGCACCCCACTCCCAGGGGTGTCCTTAAGACTGTGCATTTCTAACAAGTTCCTAGGTGATGCTGATGATTTGGGTCAGGCTCCACATTTAATGTGGCAAATTTCTGTCACTATTTTGGACACAAATTCTGCAGGTGGTGACTCTATTTATCTGATTCAACCAGAAGCACAGTCTCGTCTTGGTGATCACATTCTACTGAGCTCTTGGAGGCTCCCAGGGCACCTTTCTCCTGTAGTGTCCCTGGAACACGATGATGGGCTCCGAGGTCCCTCTGCAGAGCAAGCCGCATGTAGCTACACCCGTGCTCCCTGGAGACCAGTTCCTTCCTTCAGCTCGGGCAGGGCTCAAGGCTGTGCAGGCGGCACGATGGCTCAGTTTCTTCTGAGACTCGTTTTGGAGCCTAACTTGTAACAGCCACTGGGTTCCTGGACCTCTCCTCACGGTCATGGCCACCGTCACCAGACCAGACTCTCCACAGTCAAAGGAAGAGGAGATTAAGGGCCCCCATGCTCATTATGCTGAGCTGACCTGGGGGGCCCACCCCATCCAAAACCAAGGATTGGGGGTGCCTCGACTTCTCCATGACGTCAAGTGGGAGGCTAAGTAAGGATTTAATGGGGTCACCAAGGAGCCTCTGGTGGAATTTCCTCCCACCTGGCAGAAATAGCGAAACGGGAAAGAACATCACAATGTGTGCTCAATGCCTCAGTACGAGACAGTCCGTAGAGGGCTCCCCACGCGCCGGGCACTCAACAGACTTGCTAGTGCTCCTCGCCCTCAGACGCCCTGGGTGGCAGTTACTGCCCTCACCCCCTTACACGGGGCACTGAGGCCGAAGGCAGCCCCATGGCTGGGGAGTCAGCCGGCGTCGAGCGCAGAGGGACACCAGTGTTCACGCTCTTGGTGTCTGGACCAGGCTGCTGGGCTTGCCCCTGCCCACAGCCTGGATGGCTCCTCCCCGACCAGGAGCAGGGGAGGGCCCCTCTGTGGGCTTCAGCTCCAGGACAGTCCTGCCACCTCCTCCTGGGCAGCTACTCCCAGAGCAAAAGGAGAGGGCCACACCACGGTGGCAGCCCAGGGGAGGCCAGCGCTGGCCCGGGGTCGGGGACGGGATCGGCGGCAGGGCCAGGTCTGCTGCGTCCCTCCAGCAGGGAGCACTTCACCAGCAGAAGTGTCCTCCTCCTGATGGATGGCCCTGGCTGCCGACCAAGACCAAGAGCAGCCTCCCTGCCTGATCCCATCTTAGGGAGAAGCTTTCGCTTTCCACCATCAACCGTGATGTTAACGGAGGCTTAGAGGTCACTTTAGAAACTGATCATCACTACAGAATACTTAAAACAGCAGCCCTTCTATTTTAAAACTTTCAGCATCTGTCAAAGTGTTTATGACTTCCAAACATTCCAGGTTGGGAGAAGGAAACCAGGTGGGGCACAGGTGCCCGGTGGGGCCTGGAGGTCTGCGTGGGGTGGAACCCAGGGCAGCAGCTCTAGTGAGGCCACAGCACAGGGGGCCGTGAGCCACAGGCACCCTGGCAAGGCCCGTCAGGGATGGGATGCAGGGAGGCAGTGCTGGAGTGACCCCAGAGTCACCCTCACCCAGTACTGAGGGTCGCGCAGGGTTTCGATGAGGCCCGGGCTGCTCCTCTGGGAATCCGCTGATTCTCCCGGGGACCTGCCTCTTCGGAGCTCTGCTCGGCCTGGCCCTAATTCCTGGGCCGCTGCTGGCCCTATCTCCCGGGGCAGGCTTCTTTTGCGCGCAGCAGGGCAAACCCACAAGGCTTCCTGAACTCCCCTGTGGGAACACTGCCCGGGCCAGGCACCCTCCACTTCACCCGCGTCCCTCTGCCTGCCCAGCAGGAACTCCCGGGGCACCGCCCGGGGGGCACCCGGAAGAAAAGGCAGGCTTTGTGGATTTAGGGACTTGCCTCAACAACTGTCCCCACAAGTCCCGTTCCGGCACAGACCTCGTACTAAACATCACTGGAGCCTTCGGGCCACAGACAGACACCAGCGTGGACACCAGTGACTTCTACTCCCTTTGTGATCTTGTCTCCTCAAACTGTGCTGCAGGTTTTCAGCCGGTGTCTCTTATCCTAACGTCCCTGGTGGGAAGGGGACGAGGACACATCACCTCTGCTGCCCCACGTTTCAGTGTGTCCTCCTCTGGTGCCTGTGCTGCGACCCACTGTTTTCATGTAGGGCACCTATTTTACACGGCAGAGTCGACATCCCTGTGAGTTCCCCGTAAGAACGGCCACTCAAGGGCTGGCTGACCACGAGAGACGGCCTTCCCCCAGTCCCTGACCCCGGCTGGTTCAAGGAACTCCGAGGGGACTCGGGGGCCCACCAGTCCACTTCAAGCCCACAAAGCAACAGGTCTCCAAGTGACCTCCAGGTAGGGCAGCTGACCCTGCCAAGCCCAGGCGGAGCTCAAAGAGAAACGCAGGAAGTCGGAGGGAAGCGGCCCAGAAGCCGTCTGTCCCTGGGATTTCTCTGGTTCTCCCTACATCTTCAAAATGCAGCTCTGGTTCACTTCCACACGACACAGAGGGAGTTTGTTTCAGTGTCAAACCTTCAAATGACTGTTAGACTGAAAAGGAATAAAAACCTGGTGATAAAAAATAACTCTTCTCCTGCGGTGGCTTCGCGTATCCCAAAGGCAGTTCTCCGAGGGCCGGTCAGTCCTCTGAGAAGGCACCGTTACTTAGCCAGCAGGCAGGCCAACAGCGGGCGCAGGTCAGGCAGTGGTCCTCCGCCCCCGTACCCTGTGGTTCCTCATCAGCATGGCGGGCAGAACACCTCCCGTGGACTGTGAGCCAGGAGGCTGGAGACCTGTCCCTCGGGTGGTGAACACGCTGCCGTCCCGTGTGCTCAGTTACACAGCCACAGCCTGGCTATAGAATCCGGTTCAGGGCCAGGGAGTGGCTCTGGTTATGTGGGGCAAGCTTGCACCGGCACAGCCTCATCGAGGGCCTCTGGAGCTGGGCTGTGAGGACACAAGCTGAAAGGAGCCGCGTCTCCCCTGGGACCCGCGGGCAGGTCTGCTCTTCAGGGGTTCAGGAACATGGGATTTATGGGAACACAGAGTGAAACCCGGCTTCCCCTGCAGGTGTGAGGAGTTTCCCCAACAGGTATCCATGCTTAGGGCCCTGTGACCCTAACCTAGAAGCCCTGCCAGGCTAGCTGAGCCGCCCATGAGATGGGCTCCCAGAGACAGCCCACTGGGTGCTCCTCAAGGTCAAAGGCTGCAACCTCAGAGGGCAGGGGGGAGAGAGGAGAGAGACTGCAGGACATGCAGGCAAAAAAGAAAAAAAAAAAAGCACCGTTGTCACAAATTTTATTAAATGAAGGCGACTGGATCAACATGGTGCAGGACACACTTTACCCAGTGGATGCTGACCCCAGTGTCCCAGCCTAACACCTTCTTTAGCATTTTCTCAGAATGACTGTTTCCAGTACTCACTCTACCAAGTGCCATGCACCGCTAGGAATGCAGGGCGTCAATGCCCATCTGCTGTGACGGTCACCAAGACTGAGGTCATCGTGACACTCCAGGCAGGTGTGGGCGCAGAGGCGACGACACGGGAGGATCAGATTGGGAAGAGAGCCCTGAAGGACACCGACAGTGACATGTCGGGACATGTGTAAGGACAACAGCAGGTGCACCCAGAAAGGGCTTGGCTTTATACCGGAGAGAGGGAGACCATGTGAGAGAAGGGAGGGGACAGGTCGGAGGAAGCATAGGAGGAAAATCCATTACTACAGACACCAATCAGCACATTATTCAGATGGGTCAAACCCACTGATGCTCCGCTGGGCGGCGGGAGGGAAGGATCCCTCTCACAGCATCTCTGTGACACATTACTACCTCTATTTCGCAGATGAGAAACTGAGCATCAGAGAGGTTAAATAATTAACTCAAGATCACACAGCTATTACAAGCAAAACCTGGATTCACAGTCCCTGGCAACCTGGCTGCAGAGTCTATGCTCCACAGCTTTTCAATGAGGTTGAAGAGCAAGTCTGACAACATCTGACCTCTTTGAAATATCTCCACCTCCCCTGACCCTCTCCTAAGCATAAAATAAATTAATAAGAAGAAAGCTAATAATTAACTCCAAGCCTATGACTGATTAAAGCCTGAGATGTTTCTCATTGGAAACAAAAAGAGAAACCTTGGGAAGGACTGAGAAAGGGACACTTCCATTTTATTGTCTGTCAGCCCTGCGGCGTGACAAAAGGAGCGGAGATCAGAAGAGGGAAAGCACAGGTCTGGGTGAAGCAGAACGCCCAGAAGCTGGCACTCCATTTTGACATCAGGATTCCCTTAACTGTCACAACTCAGGAGTCCCGGGGGGCAGCTAAGCTGCGACTTCCAGCCAAGAGGAAGTCTTGAATGAGTCACAGTGACACACTTGCGTTTTCCCACTAGAAGTGCAGGCAGACTGCAGCTAATTCTTAGCAGATGCCGCATCCCCGCTGGGGTACCAGCCCCCCAGGGAAGGACCCGCCTCCACATCCTCACACCTGACTCCACTAGGAACAAGCTTGGGCACAACCATTTGCATTTCTGAAGAATATGTCACTTCTTAAAAAAAATAAGTGGGACTAAGGTATCTTAAAATCCATGCTCCAGTCAACGAACAGGTCAAGTCTAGGAGGCGCTCGGAGGACAACAGGGAGACTCATGAGATCCTGAAAAAAATCGCATCTGGGAGGTGGCACAGTTCTTCTGTCCCCTCATTGCTGCATTCCTCCCCCAGGCAGGCAGGGAAGTCAGTGCTGCAAGAGATTTTGTTTTACATAGAAATAATCTACCTGATAACTGTTGGCTTCTTGTTCAGGAGGATGGTATGCTCATAAATAATACTAATAAATTCTGTTGCAAAAATAGTAGCAGCATATTCTTCCAGGCAAATATTGCTTTAAAATTCTAAATGGTTCTTGGTCAATTGTGGCCAGCAATGGTGCTCTGAATAGTCAGAATGTGTGAATATAGGGACTGAGACCTTTCCGTACAGTGAGATGTGTCGCATGCAGTGAATTGCTCTTCCTGCTGATCTCATCCCCCTTACCCAGATTGCCAGGGGCTTCTCAGCATCTCTGAATAATGGGTAGAGTGCTAACCTCCGGGTGAAGAGGTCCCCTCTCAGGACGGTTTCTCCAGGACTCCAGGCCAGCGGGAGGAAACCCAAATATGGGGGAAGGCTGCCTTTCTCTGATTTTGTTCCCTAACCTACAGAAGCCCCTGGAGTGCAGTTTCTATGCTGGTCACAGTATCACTGTCATTTTATATATAGTAACATTGGTAAAAAAAAAAAAAAAAAAAATCACTTGACAAAGTTTTCTATTTCTGTAACATTGTGTCAGGAGGGAAGCTTAACAAAATCTCTTCCCAGGGGTGAAAGTATTTGTTTGGATTCTGGAATGCTGATTCTATTTAATTCCTTATTTAACTTCTGTAAGTATAAACATTCTTAATTCTGAGAGAGATAATGTTGTTGCATTTCCAAGTTCACTAAAGTAAAACATGCCTGTAACTCTGACTAAAAACCTTGGGTGCTTTCCAGAAGGCGCCAGGTGACCTGCAGATTTCCCAAGACACCTCGTTCCAGCTCCCACCCCCAAATCTGCAGCAATTCTGCAAACCACGCCTAGGCCCACAGCGTACACGCCAGAAGCGCCCTTCACCCTGGGCTAGGGGACTGAAGTCCGGGGGCCCAGTACTCCTTCATCCCCTCCGCCCCTCTGTCTGCTTTTCTTCTTCTCCCTTCCCACCCTCACTGTCTCCCAGGCTATTCGTAAATTCGTGACTCCCAAGGAAAGTATTAGCAGAAGCCACAACTTCAGGCAATGACTCACGGACTAGTCTCCAGTCCCTCCCAACGCCCCACCTCTGTGGCTCCCGGCCTCCCGGTGGTGGCACCAGTTAAGCAGGGCACGTTTCTGAACTTCAAAGGAGAGAGGAATGCAGATCCCCCACCCACCTAGAGGGGTCTCCTGCTCTGGGGCAGTGGTAGGAAATGACCCACCTACAGGTTCCACTACAAATGTTCCAGAGTCGGACGGACGGAATGCAAGTCCCTGGGGGCTGTCCCCGAAGGCTCCTAGCAACACCTCGGGCTGGCGCAGCGCTCGCAGGCCCTTTAGAAACCAGCGCTTTCGCTCAGGCCTCAGCGCCAGCTCCTCTGCGGTGCTGCGCTCGCCCATCGGTACCAGAGCTGCATTTGGCAAGGTGGGAGGGGGCTCCAGAAGTCTGCACGGCCGAGGAGAGCCGGCGAGGAAACGAAGGAACGGGGGAAGGGTTGACCTTGAGACTCCCCCTGACTTAGAGGCCGGGCGTCGCTTGGATGCTCCAAAGCACTCCATCAGGGAGGGATCAGGGGGTGGAGAGCAAAAGGCATGGAGATGCGGAGCTCGGATCTGGTAAGGAAGCGGGCGGAGAGCCCTGCTCAGCCCCAGCGGCGGGGACGCAGGCTGCGCCCAGTGCAGACCCCCAAGTGTCCCGAGGGCCAGCCCTCCCGCAGCCCCAGGTGCTGGCACTCACCTGGGTCACCTCCGGAGCTCTGGTGCAGACCCGAGCTGCGCAGCGCGTAAGGGCGCGGCTCCGGCTCTCGGCTGCGCCGGGCGGGGCGAGGGGCGGAGCCTCGATCAGGCCCCGCCCCGCGACCACGCCCTCCGAGGTCGCGCCCCGGGAACTGGACCCGGCGGCGGGGCTCCCTTCTGCCCCTGGCTGCCCACGGACGGCCCCTCCGTCCTAAGTCCGTGCGTCCGCTCGGTTCCCCGGCGCCTTCGCGGCCCGCTGCTCCGCGCTCCGTCTTCGCGGGTCCGGTGTGCAGAGCGGTGGCGCGTCCGTGGTTTCGCCCGGCAGGGCCACCGTAGCTCGGCGCCGGCCACCCGCGGGGACGCCCGGGGGACGCAGGTCGCGTGCGCGTGCGCGGGAGCTGGCGCGTCCTGGTGGGGGGCTGCGTGCGGCAGCTGTGGCCGCCGAGGCCCTGGGCGCGCCCCATGGCTCCCGAGTCCGGCGCGCACGTCCGGGAGGACTCGAGGGCCCCAGCGCCTGCCCTGCTGCTCCGCGGTTCCAGCTTTGTGCGCTTTCTCCTCCCCGAGGGAGAGCTTGCGTTTCAGGGTGCCGGCGAGGGTTAGAGGGCTTGCTTTAGTTGAATGTTGGACGCAACGGAGAGGCTGGGTGCGGTGGCGCAGGCCTGTGGTCTCAGCGACTGGGGAGGCCGAGGCAGGAGGATCGCAAGTTCGAGACCAGCCTCAGCAATTTAGCAAGACCCTGTCTCAAAATAAAATACAAAAAGACCTGGGACTTTGACTCAGTGCTTAGCACTCCTGGGTTCAACCCCTCGCACCCCACAAAGTAAGCAAACCGGAAAACTGCTGCGTCATCCAGGGAGATCTTATTCCTCTGCTGACTGTGGCACAAAAGAAAAACCGCAGGGCAGTGGAAGGCAGGTTGGAGAATTAGGAGAATCCCAGCCTCCTTTTCCCAGATAGGCCTGTTGGACCACAAACAAGGACCTTCTTTTAAGTCTCATTATAAAAGTTGTCTTTGTTTATTATAGAAATTTTGGAAAATATAGGGGAAAATAAACCAAGAAGTTCACACACACACACACACACACCACACATAATGGAGTCATACTCTCTGTACTGTCGTCTGCACTGTCCAGAGGCAGAGAATCCCTTTCCTTTCTTGAGTGTTTCATTCCGAAGCAGGGCTTAGCAGTGGCTGCAGGTCTCTTCCTGGCCAGGGTGAACCCCTATTCTTTCCCACTACAGGGTACAACTGTGCAGGAAAGTCTGCGTGCATACTTCTGGCTATTTCTTTTGCCTCAGTTTCTTTAAAGAGCAGTTTCTGGGCCAGGAAATACATTTTGATATCTACTAACAACATGTATTTCTGGAAAAGAGAATCTCCTCTAACCCTGGGTATGGAATTCAGTTTTCATGTATTTCCAAATGGGAATAAGACCTTATCCGCAAGCTGTTGGGAAGTTCCAGTGCAAGGGAGGTGGAGACACAGCGGTCCCATTAATGACGGAAGCAGGACTTGGCTGGGGGCTCCGCAGCTGCTCTGTCCCGACTTGAGACGACTTGAGACTTCACTCACCGTTAGTTCTTTCTCAGTCACAGTCCGGCTCTGCTTCGAAACTCTTCAGACTGCTCTTGTACAGTCACCACTTGCCTCTGAACTTTCTGTGGGCTTTCAGGCTCTGCTCCCTCCTGGTCCTTTCTGCTCTCCTTTACTGGCTCCTCTTCCCTTCCCTGCCTCTTGAAACCTGTTTGAGATTCTCTGAGGCACTGCCCTCCGGTTCTGTGCGCTCTTTGGTTGTCTAGAGCCCAGATTCCCTCCTCCTTTGGGAGAATCCCTGATTTCTGCGTCTTCTTTGAAGGCAGTAGCCACTGAATCTCTGAGGTTAAAGGGCCAGTTCTCCCTCTTCCCACCCTCAGAGGAGGTAAGGGGGTGGGCGTGTGCCTTGGGGTTTGCCAATCAGATGCTCAATTCCAGGACTCGCCCCTCAAGAGAATCAACAGCAAAACACAGACATTGGGAGGTCTCATCAGTGATGGGCAGTGGGGACCAGGCTTCTCTGACAGTCCTTCCTGACCACTCCATTAAGAATTGCAGCCTCCCTCTTCCCAAGGCACTCCTTAATCCCTTTTCTTGTTCAACTTTCCACCATCTTATGTATTTTTTATTTAGTTAACTTATTTGCTTATCATCTGACTTCCCTACTCAGATGTAAATGACACAAATGTACACAGTCTGTCCACTCACTGAAGGCAGTAGCCACTGAATCACTGAGTGCCTGGCACAGGGTGGGCATGCGGTAACTACTTGTTAAGGGAATGAATGAACGACTAGCCCTCGGCACCTCCCTGGGTTTTGATGAAGCCTGTGCCTGCAGCCGACGCTGTGAGCCCTGACAGTCACCTGGGAGTTCTGCCTGTGAGCTAGCCAGCAGCCAGTCTCTGCTTCCTGCAGGTGCTGACTGCATTATGGCTTCTCCCCCAGGATGCCCTTGGTCAAGGTCACATTCATTACTGTGCAGTCAGACTTGGTGGGATCCACAAAGAAGACAGGCTTGCGAGGGAGGTGGGGTCTGGACCTTGGTCGGACTTGAGATACACATTTGGAAATCAAGACACAGAGGTGGTGTTTGAAGTCACCTGCAGCCAAGGGCATCATCTGAGAAAGTACCCAGGCAGAAACCCGTACCACCCCTTGACCTTTGCTCCTGGACTTGGGAATCCCACTGCTCTGCCGCAGACCCCAGCATGGCCATTGCTGAGCTGTGTGGCTTTGGGGAAAATTACATGTTTTCTGAACATATTTTGCGTTTTTATCTGTAAAATTAGTACATTAAGACCAATGCTGCTTGGTTCTCGGGAAGGCAGCACGGAGTCTGGGCCTCCTGGAGGTAGTTAACACATGGCGGCTTTTATTATTACCAATTCATGTTGATGGCACCTCAGGATAGTTCCTGTGGGTCCTTTGCCTAGTTCCGCCTTAAGCCTCCTCTGCTTTGCACAAGTACAGAAGTCTTCCAACTGGTCCTCCTTTCAAATTTCACCATCATTGCCACCACGGCTGTCTTCCTAAAGCAGGTCTCTTTAGTGGCCGTGACCAGTGCCGGTGGGTGAACTGCAGACTCTCGGACGTGACATTTCAAGACCTCACCAGTGTGGCTCCCAGTCACTTCTCCAGAATCCTCTCGTTTGACATGAGCAGACGTGTGTTCCGTGTCTGTGGGATGCCGGCTCTGATGGAACGTACCTTTTTAACAGGGGAAACTGTCAATAAAAAGAAGCAAATGGCAGATTCTGAATCTCAGCCCACTTTGTGCAACTCCAACAGAAAGCCTGAGACGGGCGACTTTTAACGAGTCGACATATTTCTCACAGTCTGGAGCAGGAAGCCTGCGGTTGCTGCGCTGGCATCTGGCCAGCCTTCCTGCTGTGTCCTCACCTGGGGGAAGGGCGAGCGCAGGCAGGTGCACCAGGCAGGCGCCCTGTCTGTGCTGGCCTTAGTGACCCAGTGCCTGTTAGGCCCGACTCCCGACCCTCCCACTCGGGGTTAGGTTTCCAGCACAGGAATTGGGGACACACATACAAACCATAGTGGTGACTGAGAGTCTAACCTCAGGCTTTAGGAGCCGAGGAAAATTTCCCGTCCTCTCTGTGCTTCTGTGACCTGCCATTAGAAGGAGCACGTTTCAGGAAGCCATTGCTGTTCCCAGCCTGAGTCCCTCCGTGAGGCACGTGCTTGCACATCCAAAACCTGACCGGCGGGCGAGAGTTGGGCTCAGTGGAGGGCAGCCACGGCCTGGCACGCCTGGCACAGACCCTGCCAGCCGTAGCCTGTGTGCACCCTCGCTCACCGAGGCTGAATCTGCTCATTATTTTAGCGAACTTAGAATAATATGGAAATAGAGCTAACAGATGTTGCCTAAGGGCTAGATGTGGGGTAAGGAAAAGAGGGAATCAAGGCTTGTGTTTGCTGTCAGGATGGAGAAAGGTGTCAGTTACCACTCAGAAAGGTTGGGAAGGACTTGGGCAGAGAAGTCGAGTTCTGTTTTGGACATTCGTGGAAGTGTTGACAGGCTAACTGCTGTTGAACCAATAACCACACAATAGCAACAGCTGAACACGTTAGACTTTTCTTTTCTTGTTCATAGAACAGTGAAATGTGGGTATTCAGTGGAGGCCACAAGACAGAGCTGGATTCACCAGTAAGTGCACAAAACATCCTCCACTGAATACCCACCGGAAGTTGGCAGCGCTCAGCCAGGTTATCAAGGTGCAGCTCTAGTCTGTGCCCCTGTGTCTCATTTTAAGGCTCCTCCTAGGTGTCCAGGAGAAGACAGGCTTGCGAGGGAGGCGGGGTCTGGACCTTGGTCAGACTTTGAGATACCCATTTGGAAATCAAGACACAGAGATGGTGTTTGAAGTCACCTGCAGTGTGACGGGGTGAAGTTAGGACAGAGGCCCCTACTATGAGGCTCTTGGGCATTTGGAGTTGGTAAAGGAAGAGCTAGCAGAAGTCAACAAGCAGAAGGTGCTGGTACAGAGGCCAGGGCGGAGGAGGAGAGCGAGGGTAAGTGCTGTTGGAATGTCGGGTAAGACTTGGAAAGGAAGTGATGTGAACAAGAGCAGTTTCCAAGGAGTGATGGGGAGGGACCCTGACTGGAGGTGGCTTGGAGAAGGAACTGGAGAGGAGGAATTTGAGATAAGTGTGCAGAGACCCCTTTGAGATGTTTGGCAAATGCTATTTGCCACTAAAAGAACAGGAGTCCTCGAATAAATGCTGACTCCAGATGCAGAGCAAACAAGTGCAGAACTAGCACGGGAGGTATCTCCTCCTACGTGGGTCCCCAAAGAGGGTGACGGGCTCCTAGGGTGACTGGCTCCGAGGGTGATGGGACCAGAGAATGACGGGACCAGAGGGTGACGGGACCAGAGGGTGAGACCAAGGGTGACGGGCTCCGAGGGTGATGGGACCAGAGGGTGGTGGGGTCTGAGGGTGACAGGATCAGGGCATGTTCAGTGATTCCAGTTATCACTGGTTGAGGCAAGACCCTCAATGGACAGTCATGCTGGTGGGTGATGTCTGATAAGGAGTAGGATGTTCACATCATTTCACAGTTATTTCCATAGACTACATTTTAATACCAAATGCTTAGTGAATTTACAGTAGAGAAATCAGACAGCCCGTATCTCATGTAAGTTAAAACATCACTCGTCGTAGGACAAATGAACACTGTACTTCCTGATTGGATGCTGTTAGAAGAACATGAGTCACTTCCAAAGAAGTTTGACTTACATGTAATTGTGAGAAACGAACCCAAAATAAGGACCTTCTACAAAGTAACTGTCCTGCTCACTTTAAATATGTCAGTCATAAAAGGCAGGGAGAGACTAAGGACCTGGGCCACACTGAAGGAGACCAAGCAGACAGGACAACCCGTGTTGTGCGCAATCCTGAGTGAGACCCTGGCCCTATGATAGACGCTCTGAAGACAGAGACAGCATTGGAATGTGGCTGTCAACAACCTGATTGACCTTGGCAGAGGACCCCAAGTTCCAGATGGGCATGCAGTCTGGCCAGTGCTTTGATTTTAGCCAGATGAGTCTCTGAGCAGAGAACCCAGTTGTGCTGTGTCCAGTCCTCTGACCTACAGAAATTGTGAGAGTGTAAATGGTGTTGTAAGCTGTTAAGTTCGTGGCAATTTGTTATGTAGCAAAAAATGTGCATGCAGCCGCTCGGAACGCAGATGAGCCCTGGGAAGGTTTGGGGTCAGTGGGAGAGGCATCGACCCTCTGAAACCTGGTGCCCCAGGTACGTTGGAAGTTCCTGGAGGGCGAGCCCTGCACACAGGATGATGCACGACCTCCTGGGGTGGGCAACAGGCGCTGCAGAGCTGTTGCCCCTGGGAGCAAGCTGATGTCTTACAAAGGGTGGCTAGTTCCTTAGTCACTCCGTCCACAGCTCAATCCATCCAGGTCCAGAAGTCCAGGTTTTGGTCCTGCGAGGAGAGTACAGAAGGCAGGGTGCTGGACGGAGTCAGATGGCAGGAATGATTCAGCTCAAGGGCTGTTTGCTGCCAGGCTGTGCCCGTAGGCACCCAAGCACTCTTCCTCTCAATTTGAATGGGCACCACCTCCTAGTCTTCCATAGTTAGAATTAAAGAATATGTTTTAAATTGAGGGAGGGAAAGAGAGGGAGGGAGAGAGAATGTGAACCATGAAAAGCAGCCGTCTCCTGCCCGACTCTGGCTCTCCCCCAGATTCTGTCTGGCCGTTCCTGATCCCCGCCCCCCACCCCCCCACCAGTGGCCGTCTCCACACGGTGGCTAACAGCCTCCCAGTCTTGATTCACCAGCTTCACCCTTGCCATTCTCTGATGGGGAATTTAGCTCACTTCCATCAGTCTCTTCCCCACCCTCCGAAACAGCAATGTTGCCCTTCTCCATTCTTCCACTTGGAATCAGGGCCTCACCAAGCAACACACTAAATCTCCACTTGAACTTTCTTCTGCAGTGCTGAGGTTTGATCCTCGGGCAGATTGGCAAGAGCTCCACCCCTGGGCTGCGCCCAGCCCTTTGACCTCAACTTCTTACTCCACGGCAAGACACAGGGTTTCTTAACTTCCCTCGTTGGATCTCAGCCTTTGCCCCTCTACCCTGCTTCTGCTTTCCTGCCTCTGACCATGAAAATACCTCAACAATATCCTGATTGATAATTGTACTTTGTCCTGAAATTTTGGTTAATCTTTCATAATTTGTAGATCAATTCTATGAGTTTAATGGCTAGTGTGAACACCACAACAATGTGTGCTTTTACAGTGGCATGAAGTATTGTGGTGGGGACCCTCTCCCTATTTGATGCCTGACATCATAATGCCCACGCTCTGCGTGGCTGATGGTGCACATCAGGAACAATGTTCACAGTTTAATGTTCCTTGGTAGCTCAGGATCAGATTGTGGACCCCAAATCCTTGGGTGTCTCTTGCTGTAACCCAGTGGAGCCGTAGTGGTTATGGAGATGCACAAGTGATTTCCCTCGGAAGCTGTAACAGCATTGTGTATGGAGCTCCCGGTGAGTGTCAGGCACTTTGATGGGCTACTTGCTTGTTTTAACCCAGCAGCAACCCTGTGTGACTCCCACTTGCCCAGATGAGAAACGTGAGTGAGTGAGCTGGGACAGCTTCATTTGGATGAAGACTGGCGTCACGTTGGGGTTTGCCTGACCATCACTGGGTTTAGCACTGAGAGTCCTGCACCCTGGGAGTCCCCTCAGTCTTGGACAAGCCAGAATTGTTGGCCACTTTGCAAGTCCAGCCTCCATATCCCTCTCTTTTTAAAAAGGTGATAATGATAACAGTGATGACCATTTCCGTGGCTTGGGCTTTGCTGGTCTTCGGCCATCATTACCTCATTTGCTGATGGATTGTCTGAGTTGGGAGCTGTTTTGGTCACTGTGACCAAAAGATCTGACCAGAGCAAGTAAAGGGGAAGGTTTATTTTGGCGCATGATTTCAGAGGTTCGTCCACAGTCGGCGGACTCCACAGCTCTGAGCCAGAGATAAGGTGGAACACTGTGGCAGAGAGGATGGCAGAGGACAGGAGCCCAGGACATGGCACCTGGGAAGCAGAGGGAGAGCCCCTCCCACCAAGGAGGAAGCAAACCCCAAAGGCCCAGGGACCCCCTTCCTCCAGCCACACCCTACCTGCCCACAGCTGCTGCCCAGGTAACCTGTGTCCGTGAATTAATCCACCAGTGAGGTCACCCTCCCATAATCTAATCATTTCACCTCTGAGAATTGGGGAACAGCTCGCATCTAAACCATAACCAGAGCTCTTTTTATTTAAAAAAACAAAAACAAAAGAACTTTTGTGTGTGTGTGTGTGTGTGATACTGGGGAATTGGCCCCAGGGGTGCTGTACCACTGAGCTGTATTCCCAGCCCTTTTATCTTTTAATTGTTATTTTGAGACAGGGTCCCACTGGGTTGCTGAAGCTGACCTCAAACTTGCGCTGTACCTGCCTCAGCCTCCTGAGTCCCTGGGATCATGGGCGTGGGCCACGGCGCTGGTTTAGGACCAGTCAGTTTTAAATCCATCCGTCGGGGAAGCTCCAGGGCCTGAGGCACCTGTATAGAACTTAGGTAAGCGCGTTCAGCTACTTCAGTTGCCACCAGGACACACCGGGCCAGAGCGCAGCTGGCCTTCCTGCCTTGGGAATCAGCCTCCCCACGGGCAACTCTGCTTCTCCTCTCAGGGGCCTAAGACGACTTTTTATTTGCTTTTAAGTCTTGACTTTCCCCCCTTTAAAGTAACTTCATTGATAAAATGATTTAGAATACAAAAGTTACAGGAGTGGAAGGTCTCTACCCCATATTTGACTGGCTACTCAGTCACCTTCCTCAGAAAACAACAAATATTGTCTTCCAAGTGTCCCGAGTCCCCTGGGGACTGCAGAGAGGCTCCTGTTGGGCCACAGACCTGACTGCCTCTTGGCGCGGGCGAGAGGGCCTGCTCCTCTCGGTGACAGGCCTGGGGCTCCAGGTCCCCAGCACTGGCATCTCAGGGGGCTGGCGGGGGCCTCAGGACCTGGGAAGGGCGTTTCTGGAAACTGTGCTGCAGTCCTTGGCCTTGACTGGGAAGGCCAGGTGAGGGGCTGATGTGACGTGGCCTCGCGCTCTGGTCCATGCCCACCCCGCAGGGAAGTGTGTTCGCCCTGCCTCCGGCCCCGGTGGCCCGGTGGGGTGCATCATCCACTCCCTGCTGATGGCACTCAGGTTTTAGGGAGAGACACATTTAAAAATAAAAAGTAGGTATTTATAGTTGAAGGCTTGGCCCAGCTAAATAAGGGGGAATGGGGTGAACCACCACGGTTCTGCCTCGAGGCATTGCTCACCCCAATCCTCTGTTCACATCCTCCCACCTCTTTTTCTATGAACGTAAAAGAAAATATATTTTACAGTGACATCAAATTAAACATCAAAATGGCAAATACTCACAAGTAATGAAGGCTACGTCATTGTATGGAGGGATGGATGTTGTGACATTGTAGGGAGGCACCCCCTTTGCTATCCTCATTACAGATCTGTAGGTCTGTATGTCTGTGTGTCCATATGCCTGTGAGTTACTGTACCTATCATCTATGTAACTCTCGTGTGTCTCTATGTCTCTTTCTGCCGTGAATTCTGTATAACTGTGTATGCCTTCACCTGTCAATTTATTAACCATCTATGTATGTGTATCTGTCCTCTATGCCTGTGTCTACCCAGGTGTCCAGGTATGTGTGTATGTATTATCTAAGTTTCTATCAAGTCTCTACCCATTGATCTCTCATCTCTCTTTGTGCCTACATGTCTACCTGTCTCTATTCACCATCTCTTCACCCATGAATGTATGTATCCATGTACCTGTCATCCACGTAGCCATCTTTTTTATTGATTCAGGAGACTGTGGAGAGTGGAGACTTGAACCCTGATCTCTGATTGCCTAATGGCTGCATTTGCCCTGGGAGCTGACTGCGCAAACACGCAGGTCAGGATGCCCAGTGGTATGGTGATGCCAGCCGGGGTGGCTGCTTTTGAAGGCAGGCAGCTCTGATAGTCGGAACCTTGGATTAGATGCCTGCTCCCGGGGTAGAGAATTCTGGGTGCCACAGGATGACCTTGATGTCTTGCAAGTTTCACTGCGTCCTTCAGACTGCCCGCTTTGCTAAAATTTCCTCACAAATAACCTTCTGATGGCAGCCCACACAGTCCCTGTGCTGAGCTAGCTCTGGTGTCGTCAGCCTCACCAGGGCTTGGCTCCCCCCGGCCCAGCTCTTTCTCTAGGTGTCGGTCTGTCTTTCCTTCATCCCCTCATCCCTGCTCCGGATCCTGGATCAGCGGCCACAGACGCGGCAGCAGACTTCCTACCACGCACGCTCTGCTGTCTTGCTTCTTTTATTTGAGACTCTTTTATAGAGGTCTTCTGTGTACCTCAGGAGCCACCCCTTCTCTTTTTCCTCTTTTTTCTTTTCTTTCTTTTTGTGGAGCTGGGGGTTGAACCAGGGCTTTGTGCACGTGAGGCAGACACTCTACCAACGGAGCTGTACCCCAGCCCCCCTTCCCTTCTCTTTATATGTCATCCTCATCCATCACCCTCCCACAATACATCTAGCATTTCTTTCTCATCTGTGGTGCCGGCTAACATACAGAAAGTGCTACCCCCGCCTCCCAGGACTTCCACTTAGAGCAGAAGTAGAGGGTCACGACCCCAGCCACAGCCAGGGCTCCACCGACTCTGTGTCTGTCTCACACACACACACACACACACACACACCTGTGCACGCACACTTGGATACTATCTAAGGCAGGAACTAGAGGCTCACCGGCTCCAGGCCTCGCCCAGGCTCCACCCACCACATCTGTACCCTGACCTGCATTCACTCTTCTCTGACTTTGTGATAATTTCTTTGTGTTAATTTTTAAGAACCATTTGTGGATAAATGTCTACAGAGTCCAGTTCACTTTTGTGGTTATTGGCTCTTGTGAAGTACGCTTTGTGAATTTTGTTTCTTCTTTTCTCCAAGGTTATGCTCATGAGATGCATCTGGAGAGCGCACGGCGCGGAGCTCATTCCCTTCAGACTCAACAGCGTGCCACGTGTGAGGAAATCACACTTTAAACCTAAGCAGTCCTAGGTGTGTGGCCTTTTGGGTGGCTTCCCCTTGGGTCTGGGGGGGAAATTCTCCTGTGGACACTTGTACTTACAGATGTGTTTTGGTGCCAGGTGTACCATTTCCCAAAGGCCTGGAGTTGCTAGCCCCTAGGTAGGGCAGCTCATTAGGAAGTGCCAAACTGTTTCAAATGTCCCTGGCCCCCTAGCCCCATTCCCAACAGGCGGTCGGTTGCTCAGCAGCCTTGCCAGCACTTGGTGGCAGACTATCAAATCATTTTTCACAAGTTTTATGCTGATGAGAAATTTGGTTCACTCTGTCTCCCTTTAACAAGCTTTTGCTATTGCAAAACTGTCATAAACCCAACCTCATAGATGGCCTTGGTGACTTCTGTAAGTGCGGGTGTCGTGTGTCTCCTCCGAGTGGTGGCCATGCTGACTTGAAGGCACTGGGGACGTTGGTGGCTCCCTCAGTCACCCCCACTCAACCTGTCACCGCCACCCTGGCCGCCATCAGGCTTCTCGACCCTCCCAGGGCCCCCGACAGGTTCCCTCGGTCCTGGTGTGCCTTCCTAGTTAGCGGTACATGGATTGTGCTTACCTGGTTAGAAGAGCACACAAAGGGTGAGTCTGACTCGCTTATTCATGGCCTTTTTCTGTGGAGACTGGCAGTCCTCATCTTTTCCCCATTTGGTTTATCGTTTTCCTCGTTAATTACACAGGCTTTATTAAGTCGAGGGAACCAGCTCTTCTCTGTGTTACTTGCTGTGAATGTCTGACACTGACGGTAGACGCCCCGTAGGCTGCTTTCACTCTCAGGAGGAAAGAGTTTGTGTTCCCATCTGCGGACCTTTTGCTTTCTGGCCCTAGGCTGTAGCCTTCTCGAGAAGGGCTCTGTCTGCCTTCCCTTGGGTTTACTTCAGGAATGTGCCTGGTTTGGGGTTCAGCTCCCTAATGTATGTGAGTCTTCGTTAGTTCACGTCTAGATCTTTGAGGCTCCCACGTGGGGGCGGGCAGTAGCTGCCCCCCAGCCGTTTGCCAGTGAATCCGTACTTTTCCTGTGTACAAAGTGCCACCCTTAGCGCAGTGGTGGATTTGGTCTATTTTTGGCTGCCCCATATTGTTTCCTTGGAGTCTTCTTTTCTCCTGAGTAAAGTTCTGCACACTGAGTTCAAAGGCCAAGACCACTCTGCTCGAGTGACACCGCTCCCCTGAGGACAGAACAGATAGCCGCGAGTGTTCGAATTAAGCACAGGCAGCAGCGAGCAGGGTCGCAGGCGGACACTCAGGGTTAGCCCTCAGGTGCCTCTGCCCAGTCAGCAAACCTCCAGGACAGGCCCCCTCGCAGTAGACACTCATTCCAGGGCAGCCAGCAGATCTGGGCAAGCAGAGGCCTCTGGTGGAGCCTTACAGGAGAATCAGCGCACGTCTTGGTAACGTCCCCTTGATAACTGAGAAAAAGTGGGTCACTGGCTGCGAGGCACAGGTAGGGCAGGGCCAGTCCTGGAGCCCAGCCCTCCTGGTCCCTGGGTGCTTGCCTTTGGGCAGCGACCCTCTAGCCTAAACTTTCTGGTTCAACCCACTAACCCTCTCGGGCAGGTGGGGTGTGGCTGGGGAGGTGAGGCCTAGAGGTTGCAGCCTCTTCCTCCCTCTCTGCTTTCCGGCCTTAAACAGAGAGCTAGGTTTATACAAGGCCCAGGACTCAAGTTCATGACCACAGGGCCCGGACACTCACACTCAGGGCAGCCCCCTGAGTGGTTGTTTCCAGGATTTAATGTGGTACAACATGGGTTCTCAATGTTGGGGAGTATTATGGGCTGACTTGTGTCTCCCCCAAATTTGATATCTACTACTCAGTAGACAACAGTGCCTTGGAACGTGGCCGTGTTGGAGAGGAGCCCTTAGGAAGGTTTTCATCACTCCGGCAGACTTATCCCATATGGCTGCTGCCCTCCTAAGAGGAGGACATTAGGACACAGATATGCACGAGGGCGACCTTCTGAGGACCCCAGAAGGAAACGGTCATCTTCACGACAAGGAGTGAGGATGGAGAAGACTCCACACCTGTCCACACTTTCCTCCCGGCTGCAGGTCTCCAGCGTTGGGAGACGACACATTTGCTCAGCGCGAGCCACCCAGCCTGGGCACTTTGCTGTGAAGCTCCTAGAGAACTGGCACTGGGCGGTCTGCAGTTCTGGATGACTCTGCTCCACTCAGTTATTCACTGGCTGCTGTCTCCTGCCCATTCATGGTGAAAGTTCATGGACACAGAATGTCATAACCCTGGGAGGGAGGTCAGGTCTTGTCAAGCGCCCCTCATTTTGCATTTGAGGCGGAAGGGAGAATGCACACTTACTGATTAGATATTTTACATATGTGAGGGTCAAGAGCTTCTGTGTCAGTGCAGGGCCCCTCAGAGGCGAGATGGCTGGACTGTGGCTGGCTGGGTGGAGACTGTGGGCAGGTGGGGTGTGGCCGGGGAGGTGGGTCTCGGGGAGAGGCCTGGAGGGTGCAGCCTCTTCCTCCCTCTCTGCCTCCCGGCCTCCAAGAGCTGAACAACTTTCCCCCACTGGGCTCTCAGGCCATGACGTCGGCCTCACCTTGGTCCCGAGTGATGGACTCAGTCCCCGACGGACTGAACCTCTGACACCGGAGCCAATCAGACTTTTCCTCTCTGTGTTGTTCCAGCCAAGTATTTCGGTCTCAGTGACGAGAGGCTGACTCACACGACAGATGCTATCAGGCCTCCAAGGTGGATGTTATCCCCAGCCGTGGACAGGGAGATGCCCCCGAGAAAAAGTGGGTCACTGGCTGCGAGGCACCGGTACCAGGGCGGGACTGGAGCCCAGCCTCCCGAGTCCTGGGTGCTTGCCTTTGGGCAGCCACCCCCTAGCCCAAACTCATTGAGCTTCCATGGCCCCATCTCTTTCCTCTGTAGGTTGCAAAATGCAGCAGATGGACGCTGCTTGGGGTGTGTTTGAAGGTGACACAGGCAAACCAGGGGCCTCCCATGACTCAGCCCCAGTGACCCCAATGGTGAGCGTGGAAACCAGCAGGCCCTGCTGGGCGCCTCCCTCAGACCCCACCGAGTGTGAGAGGCAGAGGTGCAGGGTGGGGGAGCCCACCTTTCGGAGCGGGGGTGCTGAGCACAGGACCAGCAGTCAGGGCTGGTGGGAAAGAAGGGGACCCGTGGTTGTACTCCTGAGGACCGGGTCGTGGCGAAAGAAGAGCAAGGCTGCGGTGGACCACGAAAGGAGGAAGGACCACAGCTGGTGGGCCACGGAGGAGGGCCAGTGCCTCAAGACGGGTGCAAGGTGTGCGGAGGGGGAAGAGGGTCAGCGCAGCAGAGTCAGGCCAGAGGCAAGAGGAGTCCCCTGGGAGAGTGGGTGCACTCTGCTGTCACCCATGCCACCTTGTGGTGGGTCTCCAGGCGCTGACTTCCTGGCCTCCCCTGGATGGCACTGAGGGGTCTGCAGGGGGATCCCAAGAGGTTTGAGGCCAGATGAGAAGCAGCCTGTGGCTGGGAAATCCCATCATCAAGATCATGATCCCTACGCACCCTGGTTTGGTTATGGAAATGAAATCGGACTCTGATGCTTTTACTAAAAGCATGCTGTCACTAGCTCATTTGCTTAGTTATTCCCCGGGACACATGTGAAGCCTCTGGTGGAAAGGAAAGTGGGGGCGGGAAAGGTGCCCCACTCTCCCCACCTGAAGAATGATTCAGCCAGAGACACGCACGGGTGGTAGGTTTGGGTTATGGGCCCAGGAGACAACAGTCAGTGCCTACGTAGCACTTGCCAGGTCCCGTTCTAAGCCCTTCTACTAACTCACTCAATTCTCTCAGCCCCTCTATGAGGCGGCACCTTATCGTCCCCCTTTACAGGCAGGAAACTGAGGACGATGCCGGAGCAGGCCCCTGGCTCAGGAGCTTGTGCTGCATCTTGCTCACACCCCGGTTCTACTCAGAGCGGGTAGTTCAGACCTGCCTGGGGACCCGTCCCTCTGTGCCCTCTGTTCCTGGCGCAGTCCGCCCCGCCGTCCTCCCTCCTTCTGTGAAGAGGCTTCACTTGAGCATCTGGTGCTCCTCCCCCCGCCTCTTTCCTAAGCACTCCAACCCCTCAGACCCTCGTGAGGCAGGAACTGGGGGGCGTTAAAAGGGCAGGGGCTGGGGCAGGCGATTTCCACTGCACTTTCCAAGACTTAGCAGGCAGAGAGCCATGTAAGTGATGGAAGGTGACATCAAAAGCCACACACACACCAGCCTGCCAAGTTGGGGGAGTGGCACTGTGGATCCACCCAAGGCTGGTGGACCTGAGGTGCACAGGTGGACAGTCGTGCTGGCCCCGTGAATGGTCTGAAAGACTGCAGTTGTCATTCTTCTGAAGATTGGCAGGGACTTGAAGACATCAGTAAGGTGGCGAGAGGAAAGGAAGAGCTGAGCAACTACCACTCTGTTGCCGGAATGTTCACGAGACCGACCTGCTGCTTGCAGCACCTCACTTGGCTGTGCCAGCCCAGAGCCAGACTCCCACGGAATGTCGATTCAGCTGTTAAGATTCAACAGGGCACCAAGAGAAACACCGGAGGACAAACGGGAGACTGACTGGGCAGAGCTGCTGGTGTGTGTGTGTGTGTGTGTGTGTGTGTGTGTGTGAGAGAGAGAGAGAGAGAGAGAGAGAGAGAGAGAGAGAGAGGGAGAGACTTCATTAGAGTGAATCTGGTTTCATGAGACAGTGCCCAGGAGGCCATCAGAGCATGAGGTAAGCAGCATGGTGTACCCCTCATGGAAGAGGAAGTCCTTGCTTTTAAGAAGGACTGCATGTAAGCCGCAGGCCAGGGACTCAGAGGAGCTTTACAAGGGCATTATTATCCCCTTTGGGCAAGGAGAAGGCCTGCTCAGTTTGGACCCAGGCGGGAGGGCCCTCCCAGTGACCAGGGCTCCCTGCTGTGCCCTCTGCCCCTCTGTGAGTTCAGGCTTGAGCTGACCCCACAACAAGACTGACAGCAGACCTTGGATTTCCAGGGGCAGGACTGGAGCAAACCAGCCATGACTGCTCAAGGACACTGGTTTTTTGTTCCTGGGCGTCAGATAGTGGGCCCGAGAACAAGGCCAGAGCGCAGACAATCGCCGATTTTCTTCTTTTTTGCACTGACTCAGCCGTTTTCTGCCCTTTTTCCGACTTTTCAAACATTTCTGTCTGCTCCCCTTTGTGATCTCCCACTAATTTTGCCTTTTCTTCCCGAATCTCCGGTCCCTGTCCCGTCTCTAGTCTGCAGAGCGGAGGCCAGAAGGGCATCGCCTCACGGATGCCTTTTTAGAAACGACTCTGCGGGGTCCTCTTCTCCGGAAGCGGTGTGTCCTCCCGCACTCAGAACCTTGCTCCGCCCACAGGCCCAAATCTTCCCGGAGCCTGCGTCCCCTCTAAGGGACGATCGCTGCGACTTTTGCTTTCCCGTCTCAGCCGAGCAGGGCAAGACGCAGGCCCAGGCCTGGGCTGTCCACCACCGTGGGCAGCAGGCCCCGGGCTCCCCAGCACTTCCGGCCCTGCCCTTCCGGCCACTGCTCCCGCGTCCCAATCGGGCACCGCGGGCCTCACTGCCGTCCTGCACCCCATGACGGTCACTGTCACCTGCCTCAAAGCCAAAGCCCCGCGTCCTGAGCGGGGCCTGAGGGAGACCTCTGTGAGCGCAGCCAGCCCTCCCCGCTTCCAGGCTTGGCCCCTTCCCAGGAGAAGGAGCATCCCCGCCGTCTCCCAGGACGAGGTGGCCCCTGCATTTCAAAATCTCTGTGGGTCCCATATCCTGGATTCCTGCCTCCCCCAAGGTAGCGGCTGTCCACCCTCCTTCTGCTTTCAGACACGTTAGAAGGTGGAGTAGGGCAGGCTGAAGTGAGGGTGGCCTCCAGTGGCCTCTGGAGGACAGCCCCCCTCGCCTTCTCATTCCCAAGCTCCGGCTCCAGAGACAAGGCCTGGCTCTCTTGGAAGGTGGAGGTGGCTAACACAGGGCACAGGCGTTCCTCGGCATCTGCGCTGTCGCCCACATGCCCAAGAGTGTTAAATTTCATGTAGTGTGTACGTGTGCTTTAGCAAAAGATGAAAAACTTTCAGAATGGTGCCATTTTGGAATTGAAAACTGGTGTCTGTAGGGACTGCACTGTTCTCACACAGCCTTGAGGTGTATGGAGGAGGGACTGCATACCACTCCCACCATGTGGCCGGTGGCCTGCATTAGGTACAGAACTCTGGAGAGGATCCTGTGAAAAGCAATCCTCATTTGGAAGTGTAAATTCTAGTAACTTAAACATCCATCTTTCCTTTTTTCTTCCCTGTTCTCTGTCTCATTTTCAAAAAAGGATCTTAGGATGTGGCTTCATAGATTCACTTTATTTAAAGTTGCTTTGAAATATAAAAATGTAGAGGCAGGAACTGAGGACATTGCCAGGTTCACCACCAGTTCTCAGTCATTACTGACTGCACCCCATGGTATTCAACTGATTTTTTCCTTGAATTTAAATTAAATTGATCTTAACTGATGCATTAGAAAGATACAAGTGATGTATATTTATGGGGGAGTATGTGATGTTTTGATATATGTACACATGGTGTAACGTTATTTTCAGGGTAAAAATATTTTTCTCCTAAAGTACATACCATTTTCTTTATAGTGAAAACATTCAAAATCCTTTTTTCTAGCTTTAAAAACATAGTACATCATCCTTACCCATAGCAATATCCAGATTAAAATAGGCTGTAACTACGTAGATAGAAATGGAAAATATTGGACAAAACATATTGAACAAAACATTTTCCTGTTGATTTTCAATTGTAATTTGGGAAGTATTTTTAAAAAATAATTTGCCACATTGTAATTTGTAGTATTTTCTAATGCTCTTTAAAATTTTTTCTAGCACCTATGCAGTTAATGAAGGGATATATTAAATCACATGGAGTTGCCAGAATTTGGGGGGGGGCATCAAAAATAGTCCAATATCGATATTTTTCTATAATTCAACCCAATATGTGAAAAGGGAAAATTTTACTAGAAGTATTGTAAAGTAAATCCTTTTTTGATATAAAGGGTTACCTCCTAAGTATTGGTTTTATAGGTTAAGATTTTACATATTGGGCTCCCTTACAGCAGGACCATCTCAACCGTACCAGACTCTGTTTTGCACATGTGTGGCTTGGTATCCTGAGCAGAAATCCAGGAATTCCAGGGCGGCTGGAAGCCTTTCAGCACATGTCCCTCACAGCATTAGCCACAATCCTGCCTGACAAGTTGGAGGTTACTGACTTTGAAACTGGGCCAGTTGCCGAGAGCCAGTGCGTATTCTTTCCATGACCCTTGAAAGCCGCCTGTTTCCTATTACTGCTTTTGGGTCTTGTTTGTTTGAGACACGTTACACAGTCCAGTTTCCTGGTTCATTTCCAGCTCTTCCGCCACCCTCTTGTACAGCCCTCTTACTTTGTGGTGGGTCTCACCAAAGATACCAAGTACTGAAAGGGGCTTCTGGAAGTTATCACATTCCAGCAACAACATTGTTTAAACATCTGACAATCATTTGCGACCAAACATCTCTGGTCTCATCCATGGAAAATATCACACATAGCAAAGAAAATTGAAAAGAGCTGCAGAGGATATCTGTGCAGCTTGCATTGTGTACTGTTGGGACGGCTCCCGGGGGACCTCAGACCCGGTAATTATTACTTCAATTTAACCAGTGGGATGTGCTCCCTTGCGTGGAGAGTAGGGATCAGAGTCTGGTTTTGAAGGCAGACTTGAGAAATCAATTAGTCCATCCTCCTCCCACCTGGAGAGTCAGCATCATGGGGCATTGAGTTCGAGTCCAAGGGGCAAAAGGAGCCTTTTGGACATTCCTAGGGGGGCGGGGCCATTGCTGCTGGTGCTCGCCCTTGCCTAGTGTGGTCTAGAGGAGGTCGCCATCCTCAGAGGGCGCTGCGGGAGAGGCAGCTGCACATGGACTACTAGCTCACAGCCTTGGGAGTCATCCGCTAGACCTGTCTTAATCCCTGCTTATCGATAAGAGCCCTTTAACCTCTAGATTTCTTTCTTTATTTTAAATATTGTTGATGGGCCTTTATTTTATCCATTTATTGATATGTGGTGCTGAGAATCAAGTCCAGGGCCTCACACATGCCAGGCAAACACTCTGCCAGGCGATGGAAACAGACTACTGTCTGTGCTAGTCAAGACGTTCAGGGGGTCTCATTAAAATGTAAAAATAAACGGGTGAAGGATTTTCACACTATACTGAATTTAACCTAACATATCCCAGGGCGTCATGCCATCGTGGTATTGTGCTGGCAATATAAAAAGGAGATAGTTTACATTTTTGTTTCCGTGGGGGTCTTAGAATCAGTGTGTATTTTAGTATTGATTTGGACTAGCCACATTTCAAGTGCTCAACAGCCACAGGTAGATGGCAGCTGATCAGGGCAGCACAGCTTTGACCCATTTTGTCCCTTCGTCCCAGATGTGGTCCACATACAGGAACTCAAATTGAGCAACAGATATACCACTGACATTAACTTTGAAGTAATTCTTGAATACTTATTATGTTTGCAAAATTGAAAACTTTAGGACTCCATGGGTGAAGCTGTTACTGACTCTGTAGTTAGGCAGGAAATTTTTTGGGGTGGGGGATGCCCCTGATGGATAAAGCACCAGGTTTCCCAGAGTAGCCATCCGTCTGTTCTCCACTCCCCTGTAACCTAATGCACAGGTCTCCAGGAAACTGTGATCAAAACCCCCTTTTGCGTGCTCTGCCTGCCCTAATTTGAGAAGTGAGACCGAGCAGGTGGCTTTTGTCCTGTAGAACAGGATGGCTTTGGGGTCAGGAGAGACCTGAGTCCAAGCCACCCCCGCTGTGTCTGGGCTGGGAGCTTGTGAAACTCTGTAGCGTCTGCAGCACCCTCACGGGGAGATGTAATCATGGGACAGGACTGCTCGTCTTGCGGGGCCTGGAGGGGTTGGATCAGATTCCTCCTGGGACGTGTCCTCGGAAGCACCCGTCTATTGTCCTCCGTCCGGCCTTTCTTTTCCTCTACTCACTTTCTCGGGGCCTGAACTGGTTCCTTATTCTCCATTCCCAGAACCTCCATTTCTGCCCAGGCCCTGTTCGTGGGCCGGCTTTAGTACTGTTGAAGCACCAGTGATAATGGCAGTAACGGTCCAGTTGGCATTCCACGCCCGTGGGAAATACTCCTTTAAGTCCTTCTCAATTTCGTCATCTTTTGTTTCTGTTTGACCAGCTGTACTTCTGCTTTTGACCGGTGGGCGGCAGCATTGCCTAAGACATGGCTCGGAGCTGCGGCTTTCCCTGGTTAACTCCTTGTGGGGCCTTGTCATTGTCTGTGGCTGATTCTCTCCACCTGTAAGAGAACCTTTTCATCAAAGAGCCTGATATAGGGGCTGGGGCTGGGGCTCAGCGGTAGAGCACTTGCCTAGCACGTGCGGGGCCCTGGGTTAGATCCTCAGCACCACATAAAAGTAAATAAATAAAATAAGGTTATTAAAAAAAAAAAGAGCCTCATACGCTGGACCACATTGTCAGCGCCAACATGCTAGAAGGACCCAGGAAACAGAGCTGCTGCCCATCAGACACTGAGAGTCCGCCTGGCCCAGAATCAAGGTGCCCACTGAGAGGGGGCAGCCCCCCGCAGGTCCTGGGAGAAGTGAGGGGCAGAGAGGCCGGCTGGCTAGCAGAGGCTGTGGACAGCCATCCAAGCCTGGTCTTGTGGGTTCCCGGTAATCACCGGGAGTGGCTCTCCCGCTCTCAAAGTCCCCTCGTGAGGGCTGCTCTCTGACCTGGAAGGAAGTGTTTTAGAGGAGTGCTATGGGCTCTTTCTGTTGGTCACCTCAGTTTCTCTGCATTTCTCCCACACCTGACACAGTGGTGCAGCACTCTGAGTGCTGGTCTTTCTCTGTCGATGTGCAATGGCTGATTTAAAGTTCTGCTAGGCTTTCCTTTAACTTTGCTGATTTTTTTGTCAGATGGCCCCAGTTAACTGATTTGGTCTGACCACTGATTGACATGAGAAAATTTACAGAGTGCAGAAAAGCACCACCGAGAAAATAAAAACCACTTGTTAGTGATAAAAGACGTGTGTCTTGGAAACTAGGATGAAAGACTGTTGGCTCTTGTTCTAGAGGCAAGGACTGCGTCAGAACGGCTTCCGGACGGTGAGTCAAGGCCTGTGGATTCTGTGACTAGCCACACCAACACAGGACCGGGACGCCGTGGCTGCTCTCGGCGTGTTCAACCACCTGCACACCATTTCTGTACTGACGTCTTAGGGACCTGCCGTGTGCTAGGTTTTGTGCTGGCTGAAGGGAGGGGAGTTGAGGGGAGAGTAAGTCACGGTCCTGCGTCCTTACAGCTCCCTGGAGAAGACCGACAGGCCAGGAGTTACTTGGGACGTGCTCAGTGCCACCACAGGGGAGCCTGCCTCCTTACAGCGGTGGAGGGCGTCCCTGGCTCCTCAGGACCCAAGCTGAGCCTTTGAGGGCAGACAGACAGGAGTCGTCCCAGCTGGACTTGGGAAGCTGGGAGCAGGATGCTGCAGGCAGAGGAGAGACATCCACCCTGGATTGCTGAGGGCTGTGAGGAGCAGCCGGAGCCTCGGAATGAAGCTGGACGCGCATGTGGGTCTTGTGGACGGGCAGTAGAGGGACATGAGCGTCCACAGGGAGGCGGGGGTGAGCCACGCTGAGCAGTTTTGAATGTCACCTTCTAGGGTTCGATGACACACGGATGTGGGGTTAAGGGAGTTGGGGACATGTGGGACGATTCCCAGGCTTGGGTCACAGGGTGAGTGTTGGAGATACAGAGGGAGGGCAGGGCTGGGGACGGTGACTTCAGGGGATCTGCCCAGGAGACAGCTGTATGGAACGGCTGTGAAGGAAGAGATGTGGGTGCCAGCTGCGTTCTGTTGGATGATACTGCCGCTTGCTGAGGACTCACTGTGGGCCAGACTCTGTATTGATTCTTGGGTTACACCCTCTTAACATCCCTCTAGCCACATGGACAGTTGAGGGAGATCGTCCAGGGCCACGGCCTGCAGGCAGCAGGGCTGTTTCCGGAGCCTGTTTCTCCACGGCTGGGGGCTAAGGGGCATCTTCAGGGAGGTGAAGTTGAAGCGACAGGTGGAGGTGAGACTTGGAGGGACGGGGTCGGGAAGGAGAAGAGCGAAGGCCTGAGGCCGAGCTCTGGGGAGAGGGGCCACCTGTGGCACAAGTGGAGGAGGAGGACGTCATGGAGACCAGGCGGAAGGCGCCCCGGGGGGAGCAGCACAGGAGCAGCACTGCCCAGAAACAGAGATTTCAGGAGGGAGCGGCCAACAGTGGTGAATGTCGCTGGGACCCAGGGCAGACGGGGACGGGACCCATCTGGGCTCCTTGGCCTCCTGGCACCTGCTCCACATGGTGGCTGATGGCAAACCCAAGCACCTGGTGTCCCACGGGCAGCTCGCCTCCCCAGCTCCCCTCCTGTTGGTCTCTGATGCCCGCGTCTCCCGAGACCACCCATGCCACGTCCTGCTGACCCCACCGGGGCAACCTTGCTCCGTCCAGCTGTCCCTCCCCACCTGTCCCCTGGGTCGGCTTTTGGTTTCTGCCTGAAGGTGCCTGACTTGCCTGGGCCGTGTCCTCTGCCCATCCACCATGCCGAGAGGCTGAAGTCTCACCGCAGCTCCGAAACCTCCCCTGCTCGCCTCTGCTCAGGACATGGGTTCCACCGAGGGCCACCTAGGAAGTGGCTCTAACTGTTTTTTTCTGCCCCCCACCCCACATGGGGGGGACCTGCTGTCCAGCTGGAGTGGAGCAGCCATGCGCTTCCTGGGACCCCAGGTGTGCACACACTCCTTCCCGCTGCGCACTTCTCTTTATCTCGCGGGTCCGAATCCTGCTCATCTTTTAAAGGTCTTCTCTAATATGGTTTTCTCTGTGGAGTTTTTCTTGGTCCCTCCTCCAGAAGTCATTTAAACCTCTGCTGGACTGCCCTGGCTGTGGCCTGCACGGCCTCTCAGCTGCCGGGTTCCCACTTTACCATTGCTGCTGTTACTGTTTGGTGTCTAGTCTCCACCTCGTCTGGGTTAAGAAGCAGACCTTACCTCCGTCTCACCGGCCCTCACCTGGCCCCTCACCTGGGCTGGGCGTGAAGGTATGTTTATTTATTAACTGGCAGGGTGGGTTCCCGATGCCTCCAGCAGATTCTGCCACCCTAGATATTTCCTTCTTGATGGTCCCTTCGGCGGAGCCTCCCTAGTACTGTGACCCCTCAGCTAGGTGGTGACAGAAGGGCTTGGGTTGACGCTGGCTTCTCACTGCCATCTAGAGAACGGCACTGTGTGAACTGCAGGTCTCGGAGCAGCTGAGCACCCAGTCTGGCTGCTGTGGAGGGGTTTACTGGTCGTCCTTTGGAGCAGGTGGGTGTAGAGCTGACAGGAAGAGGTGCTTGGCTTGGGGATGGAGCACTGATCCCCTGGAAATAGCTTCATTTTGGAGTCTGCATTACGTTTCCAGGTTTCCCTTGAATCACAGATAGAACCCGATTAGGGAACTGGAAGCCACAGCCAGGCCACGGGATCCAGGTTGGTGGTGCCTGTCTGTCCTGCTTGTGAAATTCAACCTGGAGTGTGGGGTTTCCGTGGCTGGGCCTGCTCTGCCTGGGTCTTGGCCGCCTCTGGCCATTGAGGGATGTTGAGAAAATGCAGTGGAACCGCGGGAAGGACCCAGGGAAACCGTCTTCTGGTGTGACGTTTACTCGGTTTCACGTCAAGCGTGAAGCGTACCGTGTGAGTGTGTGGGCAGTGCAGTTCTTACTTCCACCGGCTTGGGCAGAGCTAGAGCTGTGCCTTGCAGGGGAGGGAGACGGGGACTCGCCCTCTGCCATACAAATCAGTAAGAAGTTTCAATCCCTGGGCCGTCTCCAGCCAAGACGGCCGGCCCCCAGCTGTTCCTCCCCACCCTTTCCTGCCCACTCCTTCTTCCTGTCCAGAGATGGGTTAGCTAGTGGGCAGTCGTGAACCAAGGCAAATGCCACCTCTCTGTTAAAATGCAAGGCACCCCGGTCCTGCTGTGTGTGGAGGGTGACAGGAGACCCCCATCTGCTGCGTTTCTGGAGCAGGTGCTGCAGGGGCCACAGGTTCTTTCTCCATGTGGCCCCCAGGGACCATATGACCATATTCCAAATGTGCAACTCACAGCCTGGGGGGTCCCTCCCAGTGTGAGTGTGTGAGCGTGTGTGTGAGTGATTGTGTGTGAGTGTGTGTGTGAGCGTGTGTGTGTATGTGTGTGTGAGTGAGTGTATGTGTGAATGTGTGAGTGTGTGTGTGAGTGTGTGAGCGTGTGTGTGTGAGTGTATGTGTGAGTGTGTGTGAGCGTGTGTGTGAGCGTGTGTTTGAGTGTGTGTGTGAGTGTGTGTGTATGTGTGTGTGTGAGTGTGTGTGTATGTGTGTGTGAGTGTGTGTATGTGTGTGTGTGAGTGTGTGTGAGAGTGTGTGTGTGTGTTTGAGTGTGTGAATGTGTGAGTGTGTGTGTATGTGTGTGCATGTGTGTGTGTGTGTGACTGTGTGAGTGTGTATGCGGTACTGGGGATTGAACCTAGGGGTGCTCTGCCACCGAGCCACACCTACAGCCCTTTTCATTTCTTATTTTGAGACAGGATCTGGCTAGTGGCCCCAGCAGGTCTTGACCTACATCCTCCTGCCTCAGCCTCCCAATCCCTGGGATCGTAGGCACTGGCCCACTGTGCTCACAACCTTCTTTTTACTCCCTGTTTAGAAGGACAGCGTTTGGCATTTCTATGTCAGCACTACAGAGACCCTTCCTTGATTCTCTGCTCCTGTGGTCCTGAGCTCTACATGATTTCCCTTCAAGTCAGCCCTCTGTGTCTTCTGCCCTGCTTTAACCCATGTCTTACGATTTTGCTTATTCATAAGGAACTTGGAGTTGGCAGGCATCTTGATTTCTAGAACAGAAAACTAGATGGGGGTCTTTTAAAAAGGGGACTGAGGTTCAGACATTTTGTACGGGTGGGCTGGGGTGTAGCTCAGGGGCACAACACTTGCCTGGCATGTGTGAGGCCCTGGGTTTGATCCCTAGCACTGCCCCCGCCCCCCTCAAAATCAGGAATTTTATACGGAGCCTGGGATTGAGAATGAGGAATTCAGATTTAGAGTTGATGGATTTCAATTCATGGAGTACACCAAGCAGGTCAGCAGATCAGATGACCTTTAAGACTGGCCAAGCCTGGAGAGTGACCTCCCTGGAGAACAAATCGTGTCTCTGGTAGAGGATGAGATCTTGACGATGACCTTGAGTGGTGGACAAGGGAGGGAGTAAAGCCAGCAGCTCGGGGAGCCCAGTGCGTGGGGCACCTCATTATAACAACACGAGTTTCCATTTAGCCACCATCCAGTGCGCGTGAAGAAGGCTTCCTGTCCATGGCCATAGCACCCTGAATGCGCCTGTTCCCGTCTGATCTTGGAAGAAGGCTTCCTGGTAGCTCATTTATAGGTGAAGGAGCTGAGGCCAGGAAGTTGGGTCAGTTGCTCCAAGGTGACCCACAACACCTTCGGTGACCTTGACCTCGGCTTTCAGCCTCCTTACATACATTGAAGGTTCGTTTTGGTGAGCAAACGTGGCAGACAGAAGGCAAATGCAGTGCACATTTAGGGCCCTCCCTCTCTCCTGGACGGCCAGCCGCTTTTGTCCTGTGAAGTCTGACAAGGAGAAGCGGGAACCCCGAGAGCTGGGGAGAGCAGAGAGGAGCAGGAGGGCGCGGAGCGCAGGCTGAGGCCCGCGGGGAGTTGGGGTGTTTGGGAGCCTGAAACTGACGGCTGCCTGGGCTCTTGGGAGTGGGGGGAGGGTCTCGAGACGGTTCATTTCATGATGGAGGTTCCCTAGTGCTGTTGAAAGGAACTGCGCAGAGCTCTCCGTCACGCCCAGACCTCGCTGAGAGCTGCCCGTTCTCCCTCTGGACTCAGTGCAGCTGCCCCCTGTGTGGGACATGGCTCGCTGTCATGAGTTCTCACTCTGTCCAGCGGCTGGGCAGGGACAGAGAGGTCAACTGCATGTTAACTCCATGCGAGGCAATGTCAAGGAGGACTGTGGGGAGCAGGCCGGGGAAGCTAGCTGTCCCATCTCTGTGGCTCTGTTGGTGCGGGGACAGCCACCTCTAGGTGTCTCAGATTTGCATTCCGAGGTCCTCATTTTGGAGGCCTGAGGCCCAGGACTCTGCTCTTGTCCGATGTCCAGGAGAGCTCCTTCATGGGGACAGAGATGGCACAGCTCCACGGGGAGATTTCCTTTTGGCCACTGTCTCCCGTCGTGTGGCTCATGGCCAGCATGGTCTTGTGACTGACTCCCCTGGGCCGTGAAAGCTGGGTCTTAGCAGAGTCAGGGCGGGGAACAGGAGAACTGAGGCCAGAGGTCACCCTGGCACGAGCCTGTCTGAACGTCCGGGGACTCGAGGTCTGATTTTGCTGGGCACTGATACTTTATCTGAAGCCCGTTAGTTCAGGGGCAGGAAGCGGATTGCTCATTAATTATGCACCAACGTTGAGAACAGACTTCTCTTGTGCTAACTGATCGCAGGAGCTGCAGCTGAGTGTGAGTAGAAGCAGATACTTCTCTTCCTTGAGCTACTTCCTCCAGCAGCAAAGTGTGACACTGACTAGAAGGCTGGCCAGTGCTCGGTCAGCGGTCAGCCCTGTGATCTCCACAGCCCCTTCTTTGGTCACAGACTTACATCATTCACCCCTGGGTGACATCTGGAATGATCTGCCTCATTTGGACGACCAACCTTGGGTACTGAGTCTAGAAGCCACCCACGTACCTGTGACCTGGCCTGGTGGGTGCTCAGTTTTGTATTGGACACGATGCTTTGGGCTGCGTGAAACAGTCAGGAAGTCAAGGTGTTGGGTCTGCCTGGGCTGCCACAACAACGCTCCACAGAGGGGTGGCTGGGGGACAACTCAGACCCGCTCCTTCCATTTTGGAGGTTGGGAGGGCCGAGGTGAGGCCCGTGCCATGGCTCCTGGGTGGCACTTTCTCTGTGTCTTCATGTGTGGACACGGCATGGAGTCTCTCCTAGCTCTCTTTTATAAGGGCGCCAATTCTGTTTGTGAAGCTCCACCCCATGACGCTGTTGCATCCACCTCCTAATACCATCACCTGGGTCAGGATTTCAAACTCAAAATATGGATTTTGGGGACATAAACATTCAGACCAAACCAAGTCAGACGAAAGAAAAATCACCATTTACCAGCTGCTTTGACTGAAAAGCCCACTGCTGAGATCCACGGCCGAGTCAGAATGGCCCCTGGCATTTTGCCAACAGTATTGGTTGACAGGCGAGGCATTACTGTCTGCCTCGGCCGCTACTTTGGAGTTCTTGTGGGGATTCCCGGGGATTCCCAGAGAGTTCCCATTGGTTGGGGAAGGGCAGGAGGAGGGATTTCCGGAGGAGATATTTCCGGCTGCTGGTTCCTGGACTAGCCACGTGGCATTCGGGAGAATTCCCCGGGAGCGTGTGTGAAGTGTTTTGGTGCAGTTCAAAAATAAAGTTTGTTCCTGCTTCAGTGGCTCGTGATTTGTGCCCAGCCAGACTGCGGCATTTGGTGGCCCATACGGGGAACGCCTGAAGCTTGGGGGTAAGTGAAATTGCTCACCCCTGAGGGAAGGCGAGAGAATGGGTGACCATTTCAAAAAACAATGTGTTCTTGTTTTGATTTGTTTTGTTTTTGTTTCAAGCTGCCTATCCCTAGAACTTTCTCAGGCAAACTGGGAAAAATGGTTGGCTCAAGGTTTGAAGTTGTTTGCCCCTGAGGAAGAGATAGAAATAGACCCCAAATGCACATGTCAAGAAAATAGGAAAATTGATACAACGATTTTTTGTACGGTTTTTGTTTCATTCTGATTCGGTTTTGTTTTGTGTTATCTTATTGGGTTGCGTTATCTTTATAATAGATTAGAAATTACTAAAAAACAAACTGAAAGAGTGTTAAGTAAATTGTTAGAGGTTCAGAACATGGAGAAAGACATTTTAGATCAAGCAAAAGAGAAGGTCTCTCGAGCTAGTCAGACAGAGGAAGAAAATTTAAAGGAAGAAAGCTTAGAGGAGAAACAGCTATTAGGAAAAAAGCTACAACAGGAGGCTGAGTGGCCCTCAACCCCTGTAGTTGATAGATGGGATCCTGAGACAGGACCTCAAAGATTAGCATGCCCTGTACTTGAGCAGGCAGGAGGGCAGCGAATTCACTGTGCTTTAGATTTCAAAACAGTGAAGCAGCTAAAGGAGGCTGTAACAACCTATGGTCCCCAAGCACCCTTCACTGTAAGCATGGTCAAATCCATTACCAACTTGGACATGACGCCAGCAGATTGGGCTAGTATGTGTAAATCTGTGCTAAATGGAGGGCAATATTTGTTATGGAAGGTTGCCAATGAGGAATTTTGCACGGAGATGGCTAGGCGAAATGCAGCAGCCGGATATCCTCAGAGAAATCTAGATATGTTGTTAGGAAAAGGACCTTATGAGGGTAAACGGCAACAAATTGAATATGATCCTGCTATATACTCACAAATTGCTGCAGATGCAGTTAGGGCATGGAAGACTTTACAAGGACATGGAGATTTACAAGGTCAATTATCTAAGGTAATACAGGGAGCTAATGAATCTTACGTTGAATTTGTAGATAGGCTTATTCAAACAGCTACCAGAGTTTTTGGGGGATACAGAACAAGCAATGCCATTAATTAAACAACTGGCTTATGACCAAGCAAATCGTTGGTACAGAGAGGTCATTAGACCATGGAGACATGAATATTTAAACACATATATTAAATTATGTAGAGACATTAATGAACAAGGGAAAGTCTTGGCAGCTGCAGTACAACAGGCTTTAGATGCCAGGCCAAAAACATGCTACAATTGTGAACAAACAGTTAAAAGGAATTGCCCCATAGGAGGAGGGTTTAACAAAGCTAGGTATCAAAGGAGTAGAATACCGGGTATTTGCCCACGATGCCATAGAAGGAGACATTGGGCTAATGAATGCTGTTCTCAAACCACCGTAGAGGGTACTCTGTTATCAAAAAACAGACAAGGACCAGATGTTTACCCACGATATCGTGGAGAAAGGCATCGGGCTCCATTGCCAAAAAATGGACAGGGAGGCCCAATGCTCTGGGGCCCACAACCACAAATATATGAGGCACTGGAGTAACCCAGCAACACAATGGAGGAACCCAGCAACCCCATCAGGGTAGTGCCCAGGACACATTATCCATCAGATCCCTCATCAGACAAACCAGAGGGAGCTCAGGGTTGGACATCTGTGCCTCTGCCAGAGCAGTACCAACTCCAGAGATGGGAGTTCAAATCATTCCCACAGGAGTAAAAGGACCTCTTCCCCACGGAACAGTAGGCTTATTGTTAGGACTCAGTTCTTCTACTCTATAAGGACTTATGATAAGTCCTGGGGTAAATGATCCCGATTATGAAGGTGAAATAAAAATTATAGCCAGTTCTCCAAAGGGTATTATTAATAATACCCAGCCTGCATGATAAATTTTCTAGTCGTACTGTAGAAAGAGGTTCCAGGGGATTAGGCTCCACAGGTGTAGATTGGGCTATGCTTTCTTTAAATTTAGATTCTTGCCCCATGCTAAAACTAAATATTCAAGGACATGAATTTAATGGGATACTTGATACAGGTGCAGACCTTAGCATCATATCTCATCAAGAATGGCCAAAACATTGGCCGATACAACAAGCCACTCAAATGCTTCGAGGCCTAGGAGTGGCGACTAATCCCCATAGAAGTGCAATGGTATTAGATTGGAAGGATCCTGAAGGATGTGAAGGAACTATACAGCCATATGTATTGGATCATCTTCCTATAAATTTATGGGGATAAGATGTCCTAGATCAATTAGGTTTGACATTAACAAATAACATCAATCCAAATGCGCCCACTGTTAGGGTTAGGCAAGGTTTTAGGAAAGGAAAAAGATTAGAAAAACAAGAACAAGGTATAGCAGCACCAATACAAATAGATCAAGGAA